>NC_092873.1:505621038-506259538 GCF_028372415.1 Notamacropus eugenii
CACACACACACACACACCCATTGATTTGCTTATAGGTAACTTATAAAGTGCATTGCTCCTTCTATTTAGGAAGAAATCTCTTAGTGGTCCCTTTGCTGTTGTTTTTAGTCTCAGTGTCTTTCCAGGATAATTTATTTTGCTCTCTCTGCCTTTCTTATTTGCTGTATTTGTTTACCTTTCTTGTATTTCTGTTGTCTGGTTTGTCTGTAAAGCAAATCACTTGCCCAGCTCTGATTTTCTTTGCAGTAATGCTTTCAATGACTTAAAATTTAATACCCATCTTTTTCACTAATGATTAGATTCACATTTGCAGGGTCACCTTTGGTTGCCTCTTTCGCTCCTTTACTCTTCGGGGCATGCTATTCTTTCACTTTCTGGTGGGTGCAGAATAGTCTTGTGTTATTCATAGTCCCTCTCTTTTATATTTCAAGGAGTTTCTCCTGGTCATGTGTTGAATTTGTTGCTTGTTACTGGAATTCTTAAATTTAACCATATATTTCTTGGAATTTGGGGAATGGTTTTTTTTTTGTTTTTCTTTCTGGAGGCTACCTGTGCATTCTTTCAATTGGTACTTTGTTTCCTGTTTTCAGAAATTCTGGGTAGTTTTAATAACTATTCCTTGCATTACAGGTTCAGGCTTTTACTTGTGTTCTTTTGGGATACCTATGGTCCTTAAGTTGTCTTTATGTGTGCTGCCTTCAAGAGCAGTTTGTTTTACTTGGAGAGGGAACATGTTTTCTTTGAATGTTGTTTTCACTTCTGTGTATTTATGTTTCATCAGTTTTCTCTTGTTTCTTGGGAGAGACTCTTTACTGTAAATTCAGGTTTCTCTATTCTTCCAATTATTTCTGCTATGCAAGTCATAAATTCTGTTTTCATAATTCTTATTTATCTACTTATTTATCTACTCTTCAGAAGCATTTTTTTCTCTGTTTCCATGTTCTTTCGGGACCCCACAAGGCCTTCTATCTCATCAGGTGTTGATTCATTTTCCTTTGTCTTGCAATAGTTTTTCTGAGAAATTTGTACTCATTTAGATGTCCTAGAAGCTATCTACCCTTCCGTTATTTATAATTTTTTCATGTTGATTTAACTGCTTGTGCTCAAGGATTTTAGCTTTTTAAAAAAAAATTCAGTTTTATTTTTAGTTCTAAATTCTCTTTCTCATTTCCCCCTTCCCATCCATTGAGAAAGCAAGAGAAACAAAACCCCTTACAAATATATCTACTCAAACAAAATAAATTTCCGCATTAGTTGCCAAAAAACAAAACGTATGCTTCAGTCTATACCTTGAGGCCATCAATTCTCTATGTAGAGATGGTTAGCATGTTTCATTATTAGAGTTTAGGAACTATGATTGGTTTCATTGTGTTGATTACAGTTTCTAAGTCTTTCAGTTATTTATCTTTGCAGCATTGTTATTATATAAATTATTCTCCTTGATCTTTCATTTCACTTTGCATCAGTTCATTCAAGTCTTCTCAAGGTTTTCTGAAACCATTCCCTTCGTCATTTCTTACAGTACAATAGCATTCCATCATATACATACACTATAATTTATTTAGCCATTTCTTGACTGATGGGCACCCCCTCAGTTTCTAATTTTTGCCACCATGAAAACAGCAATATAAATATTTTTGCACGTATAGGTCCTTTTTCTCTTTCTTTGATATCTTTGGGAAATAGACCTAGCAGTGGCACTGCTGAGTCAAAGGGTATGCACAGTTTAATATGTTTTGGGGCATGTGCCTCAGATTTGTAACTGAGTTTTCTTCCTCCTGAAATTTTTGGTAATTTCAGTCTTTTTCTCTCATATTCCCCTGTCATTTACTTTCTGATTACTTCCCCTTTATTTGCAGATCCCCAAAGGAACAGACCTCAAAGCTGTCTCAGTCTCCTCCCATTCTAGAGAATTAACTTTTCTATGGCCTAAGTTCCTGCCCAGGTGATGTCTTGGGGGACAGAGCTGGCCCCCATCTGGATGTCAATGTCCGTTTCTTCAGGCCTTGTAGAGTCCCACACACTCTGTCTTCCTACTCGAGTTCCTCATGGTCTTAATATTCTGAGTCCACCCATACAATGGCTTCCACTTTCCCATACCTTCACCTGCTTCACTTAAGGTTTGGGTAGGAGTTGAGTTCCACTGTTTGTTTCTATAGACTGTTAGAAATGAAGGCAAGTGCAGAATTTGTTGAAAGAAACTGAAGCACGAGGAATAAGGAAATTGATGAGTGAATACCTAGAGCGCAAACCTGTCAGTCCAGTTGTTCAACTCTGCCCAAATGCAGGGCCAGGTAGAGGAGTGAGTGCTAAGTGACCCCAGTAGGGATTAGCCTTTTTTGCTGTTAATTCATAGGATTTTAACACCTTTAGTATTCTTAGTGCCTTTGCCTGTGAATACAGTTGCAAAAATTAGTCTACCTCTTGTTCATATTTCTTATGAGATTGGGAGGAGATAGGATTATGAAGGCTCAAGAGTATCACAGAAAATGTCTAGTCCTTCTTTTTGGTTACATAATCCCAGAGACACTCCGGATGTAGAATCTTAAATATTTCATGCTTTCTGTAGATTTTGCATGAGATTTCTCTATCTCTTCTCACTGAGTTTGATGATAGTATACAGAAAGGGATCTGATGATATGTGTGGGTTTATTTTATACCTTGCTATATTCTGTTACCCTGCTGAAGTTATTGTTTCAATTATTTTTGTTGACTCTGCAGGGTTCTCTATGAAGACCATTATATCATCTGCAAAAGAAAAAAAACCCCAAAACTTTCCTCTTTGCCTATGCTCATTCTCTCAATTTCTTTTTCTTGTCTTACTGCTATAGCTAGCATTTCTTGCACTATGTTAAATGATACTGGTAATAATGGAAATCCTTGCTTTATCCCTGATCTTATTAGAAAGTTCTCTAGTAATTTCCATTACATATTTTCCTGGCTCCTTATTAGATAAATACTATTTATCATATTGATGAAAAGTGTATCCATTTATTCCTAAGCTTTTTAATTTTTTTTAAGAGAAATATTTGGTAGCAGACATGTCAAACTTCCTGAGAGGAGTTAAAAGCTTTTGTACCAGAATAAAATATAAAACATATTAATTTGAGGTTTCCTAAGTCAATATTTGACATCACTGGTTGGTAGTGTTTTTTGTCAAAAGTTTTTCCTGAATCTACTGTTGCAATTAAGTGATTTTAATTTATTATTATATTTATAACATATTCACTATCATATTTATTAATATGCTCCATTATGTTTATAGTTTTCTTAATATTGAGCCATTCTTGTATTCTGTATGTAATTCTACATAGTTTGTTTTTTCTTTTTCTCAATGGAATGAGGAAAATTGAGAGGGAAAGAATCTTTGCATTGATTGAAAAAAATTTAAAAAAAATAAAAGCTATCTGGCTGCAATATCTATGCAATACGTTGATACACTGTTATAATCTCTTTCATTATACTTTATTTAGATTAGTTGCATAAGTATTGATTAGGAATATTGTTCTATAGTTTTCTTTCTCTGATTTGCCTCACCCTGGTTCAGGTATCAAGATCATACTTATTTCATAGAAGTAATTTGATTAGATTTTTTTCTTTTCCTATTTTTTTCACTTTATGTGATATTGGACTTTGTTGTCCTTTGAAGGTTTGGTCAATTTCACTTTTATATACACACTTTGTCCCAGGATTTACTTTTTTGGAAGTTCATTTATGGCTTGTTCAATTTCTTTTTTCTGAAATTAGATATTCATCCATTTAAATCAGTTTTGTTGGCACATAACTGAGAAAATTGTTTCTAATAACTTCCTTTATTCTTCAATTGTTGTGATTTTCTTTTTCACTTTTTGACAATTTGTATTTCTTCTCTTTTAAAAATCAAGTTAGTTAATAGGTTATCTATTTTATTTCTCCCCAAAATAGCTTCTAAGACTTATTTATCACTCAGTGGCTTTTTTACTTTAAATTTTGTTAATTTTGTTGTCTTCAGGATTTTTATTTTTACACTATTTTGACTGGTAAATACTTTTTGCTGAAGCTAAGTTTTTACTTGAAACCTGAAGGGAGCCTAGAAAGCCAACAGGCAGAAATAGGAGAGAGGGGATGGTAAGGAAGACTGGTCATTGAAAAGTCTATGAGTTGGGAGATGGAGGATCACTTCTGAGAAGCAGTGTTGCTGCATCATGGAGTACAAAGAGGGCAGTAAAGTGTAAGAAGACTATTAATGTGGTAAGGGGCTTTAAAAGTCAAATGGAGGGCTTTCTATCTGATCTGGGAGGTGACAGGGAGCTACTGGAATGTATCTGGTAGGAAGCTTGCCATGGTCTGATCCGTGATTTAGGAAGATAAATTTGACAGCTGAGGGTCAAGGATGGTCTGGAATGGGGAGAGACTGGAGGCAGGCAGACCCATCAAAAGGCTACTAGGTCCCCCCACTTTCCTTCCTTTCCCTCACGACTCAGTCTTCTCCAGTCTGGCCTCAGAGGGCATCATTCTGGTGAACCATCCTCTCCAAAGCTCCCGATGATCTTCTCGTTGCCAGGTCAGTTCTGCCGCAGCCACAGCCACACTCTACCCCCGACGGTGATGGGCGCTCTTCTCTTGGTGACCTCACCCACTCCCAGGGGAAGGAACCACCTGGAGGGGCGATCTCTATGCCCAGCCTCAGTCCCCAGTCCGGGATCACCAGCTGCCCGCTGACATCTCAAACTAGGTGTCCATACATGTCATCCATCAGTCTTCTCCCCAGATCTTTGCTCTTCCTACCTTCCCATTCGTCTGGTCTCCCAGGGACCCCATCACCCGACACCTCACACAGTCCATGCAGTTTCCAGGGGAAGGGGATAAGCCTTTGCAGAGCGCCCCCCTCCCCCCCGTGCGCCAGGCACTGCCCCGAGGCTCGGCGGGGACCCCCTGCGGCGGCTGCCCAGGACCGCTCTCACACCTCCCTTCCACAAGGACCCTCCCCATGCCTCTTCTCCTGGGGTTGTTGGGGATTTCCCTTTCCGCGGCCAGAGGCAGGCACTCCCCCGGCTCAGGCTCCCTAAGTAGCTCCCCACCGCCCTACCCGGGAGCCTTGGGGGAAGAAGACCAGCCGCCAGAGAAATGGGGCCTTGCGCTGGACTTTGTTGGGAGGGTCACCAGCCTCACAGGACCCATTCATCGGGATGACTGGAGATGGCCCAGGATGCACTGGGAGACCTCGGCCCCTTCAGGCCCAGGTCCGTCTCTGCAGGTCCTGGCCCATTCATTGAAGGAGCCAGGGCGTGGCCCCTTTAATGCGGACTTGGGGCTGGGAGGGAAAGGGCAACAGTTACTATTGAGAATCCCTGGGAAGCCAGGAGGCTCCAGAGGAGCCCCAGCTTGAGGGTAGTAGGGTTAAGATTTTGGGGGCGGGGAGGGGAGAGGGTGTGGCCTCAGCTTCGCACCTAGGCCCCATCAGGGTCCTCAAGCGTACAGTAGGCGCTCAGTGAAGGCGGGGGAGGCTGGACTGAGGGCTCGAGGGGCGTGGCGCGCGAGGGCCCCGCCCGCTGCTTCTTGCGCAGCCGCAGCTGCCGCTGAGGTGTGAGCTCGCGACCGTACTCAGGGGCGCGCTCGTACCGGAAGTGGTCCGGCCGGGCCGGTTAGGAGGTGACTCTGCACAGCCGGAAGTCGGAGCCTGCGGCGCCGGGAGGCGGCGGTGGCGGCGGCGGCGGCGGCGGCGGGAGGAGGGAGGAGGAGGGGCCGGGGCCGAGCTCAGGCCCGAAGAGTCCGAGGGCCGCCATGGCGACAGGCGCCGACGTTCGCGACATTCTGGAGTTGGGCGGGCCCGAGGGCGATGCGCCGGGGCCCATCAGCAAGAAGGACATCATCAACCCGGACAAGGTGCGTCTGCGCTTGCGCGTCCGGGCGGGGCGGGCGCCGAGGGGTGGGGCCAAGGCCGCCTCCAGGGCCGAATGCGCCTGCGTGGTGTGGGGCGGGCCGACTCCTGGACGGGGCGGGGCCTTGTGCGCCTGCGCGCTATGGCGGGGCGGGGCCGGGAGAAGGGGCGGGGCTCCTGAGCATCCTCTTGGACGTGCCCCAGGCCTGCTGGAAAGCCAGACTGCCCAGGGCAGTAGTGAGCTCCCTGTTTCTGCAGGACTCCAAGCCGACACAGGCCTACCCTGCTCAAGTGGGGGCCAGTCTCCATGCCTTTTGAAGGCCCTTTCAGCTCCTGTGCAGGAGGGGCTGATGGCAAAGGTGGGGCTGAGGTCAGGGGCTGGGGGAGCCAGGCTGGAGGGCTGGGGGGGGCTCCCTGGCCTGGTCTCTCCACTTGAGTCTTGGTCCCTCCTTAGAAAAAGTCCAAGAAGTCGTCAGAGACGCTGACGTTCAAGAGACCAGAGGGCATGCACCGTGAGGTCTACGCTTTGCTCTACTCCGACAAAAAGCAAGTGAATTCCCCCCTCGCCTCCCCATCCCACTGCTCCTAGCTCCATCCCCCTTTTCCTCCCTGATCGACTGAGATGCCCAGGTTTCACCTCTCGTACCTGCCTGAGTCTTTTTCTGGTCTGGCCTTAGTGGTCCCCTTTCAGTCTCACTCAGATATGGGACAGCCTTTTCTGGACTTCTCTCCCCACTCCCATACACACAGCTATTCCCTTTCAAGGAGGAGGATAGAGGGAGCAAGAAGGGTTCATGAGTGTCCCAGGGGTTGGCCTATAATCACCCTCCCCACTTCCCTGGCAGGGATGCACCCCCCTTGCTCCCCAGCGATACAACCCAAGGATACCGCACAGTGAAGGCCAAGCTAGGGTCCAAGAAGGTACGACCCTGGAAGTGGATGCCTTTCACCAACCCTGCAAGAAAGGATGGGGCCATGTTCTATCACTGGCGGCGTGCAGCTGAGGAGGGCAAGGACTATCCCTTTGCCAGGTTCAATAAGGTGAGGCTTCCCTGCTGTTGTGCTCACTGGGGCCAGTTCACATCAATGCTCTGGGCTGGCTTTGATTTGGGCCACCTAAGCTTTTGGTTTGGCCCATTAGACTTAAAAGACAAGTGCAAAAATCTTTGGAGAGGTGTCACCAAGGGGAGTACAGACTGAGGGCTAGGGAAAGAACCGGGAAAGAAAGGTCATTTGTACTTGGATGCTTTCCATGAAAGCTTTGTGGAAGAGCTGACTTTTGAACTGGGTCCTTAGACTTGGAAACAATCTGGCACAGGGATGGGATGAGCTCCTGAAGCACAGGAGACCCCCCCTGAGCTAAGGCATGAAGGCAGCAATACAGGGGACCATGTGGTTGTTGAGTAGTTTACATGTGCTCGTTTCTAGAAGCTGTTGGAGGGAAAATTATGTAAAGTAATACTGAGAAGGTCAAGTCTGCCAGGTGGCTGAGGTCCTTCACTGCTGGGTCGAAGATTGGAACTTGCTCCTAAGAGGTGGCTGGGAGTCACAGGAGGATTTTGGGTCTTGAGCAGGCATCTTAGATCCAGAGCTCTCAGGAATCTCAGAGGTCATTTGTTTCCAATTCTTTCATTTTGCAGATGAAGAAACTGAGGGAGATGAAATGATTTGCCCAGAGTCACCCACGTAGTATGTGTCAGTGGGAGGAATGGAACCCAGGACTTCTGCCCCCACAGCCACCACACCAGCAGACTCTGCATCCTTTTATGGCTGAATTGGACTAGGGAAGTAGGGCTGGTAGTGCAGCCTGAGGGCAAGCCACTGTCGAGCCCACGCAGGTGGCAGAGAGTGAGAATGAGCCAGTGGCTATGAGGAAGGAGACAGACATAGCAGAAGGACAGAATGTGGTGACTCTGGAGTGAGAGAAAAGAGGGAAAGCCTCGCATTGCTCCTTGTCTTCTCATCATCCCAAGCTGAGATCTTTGTCTCAGATTTTACAGATAAAATTCAGGCTATTTCCCATGAGCTCCCTCTTCTTCCTTCCTCCTCATATCCTGTCTCTCAAGTGCCTTCTGCCATGCTCTCCTCCTTCACCCCTGTCTCACATGAAGAGGTAGCCTCCCTCTTGGCCAAGGCCATGCCCTCTGCTTTCTTTAAGAGACCCCATTCTATCCTGTCTCCCGCAGATTGTCCTCTTTCATCCCTACTCTCTCACTAGTCTTCAGTTGTTTCCTGTCTACTGGCTCCCACTGCCCAGAAACATGCCATGCCTCCCCTGCCCTGACAAGACCCTCTACATCCCTTCTGTTTCTTGTCCCTTTTGGGGCTAAGCTCTGTCAGTGGACTCCCCATTTCTCTTCATTCTTAGGTCTCTGTGTTCTGGCTTCCAACCTTCCCACTCACAAAACCTCCCTCTTCTGAGAGCCCAGTGGAAGGGTCTTTACTCTGTCCTTGCTCTTCTTGCTCTCTCTCGAGCCTGTGATTCTGCTCATCACCCTCTTGTCCTGGACACATCTTCCCTAGGTTTTTGTGACCTTGCTCTCTCCTGGTTCTCGTCCACTTGTCTGATCCCTCTTCGGGCTCCAGAGTCAAACTTTCTTTCTGGTCATGCCTATTAGCTGTGGCTATTCCCTCAGATCCTCTTCTCATCTTCTACGTACCAGGGGTCTGCAAATAGCCAGACTGTGGCCTGCTGCCTGTTTTTGTATGGTCATGGAGATAAGAATGACTTTTACATTTTTGAATACAATAAAATTTCATTTAAAATGTAAAAACTATTTTTGGCTCAGACTTGCCAAGAGAGGTGACAGACAGGATTTGCCCCTTTTGATGGAGTTGGAGATTCCCAAGCCCTGCTCTATCCGAGCATCCTTGGTCAAATCAGCTCCCATGATTTCAGACATCAGCCTAGGAGGATGATTCTCAGCTCTGTGTATCCAGCCCTAGCCTGTCTCTTGACCTCCACTCTTTCATCTCCAGCTCCCTGTGGATATCCTCTTAGGCTCAGCATGCTCTACACTGAAGTGTCGTCTCCACCCAAACCTTTCCCTGTTTTCCACAGCATCCTCCAGTCGCCTGGGGTCGAGCCAAGCTGTCAGCTTCAGCTCCAGGCTCTCGACCCTCTCAGCCTCCACATTCCATCAGTTGCCAAAACTTGTGGATGTGACCTTTACTCTAGCTCTTGCTCACTCACCCTTCTCTGACATTCCAACCCCTTGGCCCAGGCCCCCATCACTTCCCCAGGGCTCTACACTTGGTTGTAAGGTAATCTTTAAGTGCAGGTCTGGCCATGTCACCCCACATTCAGTCAGTTCCAGCGATGTTCCCTCTCACCTTCCTTGGAGTCCAAAGCATTACACAGCCTGGCCTCTTCCTCCCCTGATAGTCTTCTTAACCTTTACTCTCCCCTCTGTGATTAGCCTACATAGCCCTTTTGTTGCTCCTCTCCTGACTCTGGGCATTTTCTCTGACTGTGCCCCATGCCTAGCATGCCCTCCCTCCTCATCTCCTCCTCCTGGCTTCCTGAAGACTCAGCTAGTCTCCCCTTTTACAGGAGCCTTTTCTGATCTCCTTTAATGTGAACTCCTTCCCACTGAACTTTCTTCCAGCTAATTTACACCTTGTTGGCACCTCGTTGTTGCCTGCTGCCCCCCCCCCCCCCCCCTCCCAGGGCTCTTCTTCTAGAGCAGCATCCAGCTTTGGCTTTTGCGTGGTACCTCTGGCAGTGAGATTTTTCTAGTGCCTGCTAAGAGGTATTTGGATCTCAGGAACATCCCAGAAACTAAAGCTGTTTTCCCAGAGGCCTCATTCTCAGGAGCAGGCCTAGTTCATGTATCAGCATGTGTTGTTCCTGGTGGGTCATGCATTAACCACCGCTTGGCTGTGGGCTGTGGTTAGAATCACATGTATTCTTCTTCACCCCAGAGTCTGCCACTCTTAGCATCTGCCTCATTTCTGCAGCTAAGGAGGAGGATGGTCAGGCCTCCTGGGGCTAGGCCAGACCATGGTTTTCTGCCCCCCCCTCCACCCTGGGGACCGTGTCAGAGCTTGGGCTTCCACCCCCTGGGGGCTGTGATCTGGGTCCAGCTGTCCCTAGATCTTCCCAGCTCACCTGCCGTTCACAGGGCCAGGCTCGTACCTCCATGTGGTTCTGAGCCATGATCCCCTTGGCCAGTTAGCCCTTACCACCCCCCAATATCAAAGCAGCCAGTCTTACAGCAGAGGCAGTCAGGTGGTACAATGGGTAGAGCAGTGCACCTGGACTCAGAAACACTTGAGTTCAAATCCTGACTTGGATTAGGTGGGTGACCCTGGAAAGTCACATCACCTCTCTGTTCCTCAGTTTCCTGTACGAAACAGGGATCACAACAGCACCTACCTCCCAGGGTTATTGCGAGTAGCCCAAAGCAGGCCTTAATAAATACTTGTGCCACCCCATCTCCTTTAACCCCCCATTGTTGTAAGGTGGGAATGGGATTTGGGCTTCTGACCACAGGCTGCATGTTCCCCTAGGGAGATAGTCAGTCATCATCTTCTACTCACATTGATTTAGTAACATTGCATTTTGAACTAGGTACATATGAGAAAACTGAGGCTGGAGGGGCGACTGTAGTTTAAAAAAGTATCAATTTTTAGCCTTCATTTTAAAAAAGTTTGAATTTCAAATTCCTTTCTGGCCTCTACCCCCACTGAGAAGGCAAGCTACATGGTACCCATTATACGTCATGCAGAGCATTTTCATATTAGCCATGTTGGGGGAAAAAGCAAGAAAAAGAAAAGAAAGCAAAAAAATCGCTTCAGTTTGCTCCCAGAGTTGGTCAGTTTTTTCTCCGAGGGGTCATGTTCTATGGGTAGTCAGTGGCTCCAGGTCCCAGCTGCCAGCTCAGCTCTGGGCCTTAATGTAGGTACTGCTTCGGACGCAGGTCTGGGCTCCCAGAGATTCAGTCTAGGTGTTCACTATGGGCTTGTGCATTGGGGGAGCTGTCTGGATAAAGGGGCTGCTTGACACCTCCCCTCCCCCCAGGCCTTTTTGGCTTGTCTTTAATGTTGCTTGTTGCCGCTCCTCAGTTTACAAAGCTCTTTCCCACCCATGAGCCCATGATCTCCTTAGGTCGCCATCCATCCGGGAGCTCAGAGGCTAGGCAGAGTTCTTACCACTTTACAAATGAGGAAACTGAGGCTTAGAGATTGACAACTGAAATGCAAGCCTGTGAGCCCTCTGACTTCCAGCTGTGACCTCACAGTCCTGCCCCTTTCCAGCTGAACCTCGTTCTCTCTGGTACAGTTACTGAGCAAGTCTAGTGTGTGATCTCTGGGCCCAGCTGGGCTCCTCAAAGGCAGGCTGAACACTGGGCTCCCTGTGGAGGAGAGGCTCGTTGGGCTTATTGAGGACCCTGGCCACCTCTGCCGCCCTCAGGGACCTGGAAAGCAGAGTGGGACCTCTAGTTCATTCAAAGCCCTAAATGGGTTTTTTTTTAAAGGAATTTTTGTTGTTCCTTTAACATCCTAGTCACTTCCAGCAGTCATCGCCCATACTCATTGACCCATCCTCTGTAACAAAGTAACCAACTAATAACCTTGTAACAAAGCGAGGTCAACTGAAAAGCCCCACAGCCTGATAGGTGTGCAGCGTTCTGTATCCATAGGTCCCCACTTTACTGAGCAGATGGAGGTGAGGTTCTGCTCTGCAGAACCAAGATTATTCATTGCAATTAGTCTGAATTCAGGATCCTTTAGTGAGGTTCTCTTGTCTCAGGTCTGCTGTTCTCTTGGTTAGCCTTGTTACCAACCTCGTCATGTTCCTTTGAACATCTCATCTTGGCTGTTTCTTTTAGTGAAATTATATCCATTGCCTTCATAAGCCAAAACCTGTACATCTCTCCCCCAGTACTCATTCTGACTCCAGTTTTTGGCTGCCACCAAGGGCCCGACTATTGTGTTCTGTGTCAGTCAGTTGGTCAGCAAGCGTTTCTTGAGCTCTTAGTGTGTGCTGGCCCAGGCAGGAGAGGATGAGCTCAGTGAGGTCCTGAGACCACAGCCTAGATTCCCTGGCACATTGAAGGACACTATGAAGGGGGCAGTTTGTGGGCAGTGCTCCAAAGGATCGGTGAGATGGATGAGAATAAGGGCATGGGGGGGAGAGAGCTATCCCCTGGGATGGGAAGCAAGGAGGAGCCTGAGGGATGAAGCTAGCTGAGGAAGGTCATGTGCTATTAATGAGATGGTCCAGTGGCATCGCTGAGGGGTGTGGGAGGAGGGGCTGCTTGGAGGCCCCTTCTCCCAGGGAGCAAATGTCAGTTATTGGGCCCAGGTAAGCCCCTTGTCAAGTCCTGAAGGAGTAACAGTTGTGATGTCAAAGCACCACACAGTGGGGGAAGGGCAAATACTATTCTGATTTTCAGAAAATAACAGGCTCTGAGCTTGCCTTCAGTTGCTGGGGAATCCTAGAGGGTATCCTGAAGGGAGAAGGACCAGAAAGGGGGTACCTGCTTCTGTAGTGCTGGTCCTGCCAGCTCTGACTTCTCCCCTTGGGGGACCAGATCCCTGCACCAGGACATGAAAGCCCTTCTGAAGACAGACCTTGCCCTGGTTTAGGCAAGCTTCTGATGAAGTCTCTTATTCTTGTGGAGAAGATGGAAGGATGGGGGACCCAGTCAGCGGGCCTCCAAGGGAAGTGGATGATTCAATGTCCACCGGGCAGGGGGTCTTCAGTGGATGGCCCTGGGGATCAGTACTTTTGACTGTTTAATATTTTTATTAGTGACTTGAAAAGGGGCCTAGATGGCATACAGCTGAAAGGGAGAGCTAACCCAGCAGAGGATATAAATCCACCCAGACAGAAGCTAGACAGGCTAGAGCCCTGGGCTGAGGGGAAGAAGATACAATTGATTAGGTATAAATAAGTGTAAATAAAGTCTTACACTTGGCTCAAAAGAATTAACACCACAGATGTAAGAAGGTGGAAGGTAGGCTAAACGTCAGGTGTTCTGAAAAGGATCTTGAGGTTTCAGTGGCCCTCTAGCTCAGAAAGCTCAGCGTAAGTCAGCTAGGTGACGGGGCAGCCAAAAGACTGATGTGACCTTGGGCTGCATTAGGAGGGGCAGAACTTGCTGAGATCAGGAGGTGAGAGTCCCTGGAGTGTTCACTGCTGTTTGGAGTGAGCTGCGGGAATGGGGGAGAGCTCCTGGCATGCTGAGCTTGCGCGAGAGAAGGTTCAGGGCTGATGTGGGGGGAGGCTCAGACTTCTTTGAGGGCCCCGCAGTCACCAAGGGCAGCTTGGCTTTGACACGGGAAAGACTTCCTCACCAAGAGTCGTTCCATGGTGGGAGGGGCTTTGACCTTGTTAGGGGCAGGGTGGGGACTCCTTGTGTGTGGTTCAGCCTCAAGACCAGTGCTCAGATACTGGACCTGGGAATGTCCATGGTGTCATTTACCTCCCAGAAGGAGCAAGACTCTTCAGCTTTTCTTGCTCATTGGCCATCCCCTGCACACTGGCTCCTCACTGTCCTGGTTTCTGACCCTGGAGTTGCTTGTGGAGGGTTTCCTCTTTACCCTCCTGCTCCTGTGGATCTTCTCTCTGGGGGACTCCTGCTTGGCCCACCCTCCTTCCCATCAGATTTGGCTCCTGCCTCACTAGAAGGAAACTTTCTTGGCTTCTGCTTTGTGGATTAAGTGGAAAGGTGCAGTTTGGCTGGATCCTCCGGTTGGGCATCACTGCCTCCCCTTCTAGGCCCCAGAACAAAGGGCAGAGTCCCACTGCTGGCTTTGTCTTTGTTTTCCCATCTTTCCAATCCTCCCCCTTCCTCCCTTGGACCCCGAGGCATGGGAACCCAGGATAGGATAAAGCAGAACCCTCTCAGCTGGCCAGCTTTCCCTGGGCAGGCTCTTGGGTCTAGGAAGCTTTTGTCCTGCTGCAGTCTGCACCTTCTTCCCTCTGGCTCCTAGGTCTCCCCTCGGACTTAACAGAAGGAGGCCACTCCCTGCCCTCACACCCCGTGGTCCTCTCTTTTCCAGTCAGGATCTTTATCCTCCTGCTTGCTTTCTGCTAAATATTCTCGATGTCCTCACTAAGCTGAGCTGCTCAGGGCTGGCCCCAGTCCTCAACACGTGTTCTGGTCCTTTCTCTGTGTGGCCTGGCCCATGGTGTGAATACCCGTAATTCCAATCTGGTGAGCCTCTGCTGCCCTCTAGTGGCCCCATGGTGGCATGACTAGCTGCCCATCTGCCTGCCTTCTGGAGAGGGTTTCTGTTCTGGGCCAGAGCTACAGGGAGGTGAGAATGGAGAGTAGCCTGCTGGGAACATCCAGCCTGAGGATGCCACTGGACCTATGCTCACCGTGTGCCAGGTCCTGGGGAGCCCGAAGGTTTGCCTCCTGCTGGGGGAGACATACCCCTAACACATGGTTATGTCCTCCTCAGGCAGTGCAGGTGCCTGTGTATTCAGAGCAGGAGTACCAGCTATACCTGCATGATGATGCCTGGACCAAGGCAGAGACTGACCATCTTTTTGACCTGAGCCGTCGCTTTGACCTGCGCTTTGTGGTCATCCATGACCGCTATGACCACCAGCAATTTAAGGTCAGTGGTAGTGGTGCTCATGCTCTCCCCATGTATCCTGACCAGGTCTCAACTGCAGAGACTTTCTCTCCAGCCTGGCCCTGACCAAGAATGCCTGGATAGTAGCCTGGCAGATGGTACCGTCTCTGCTTGGCTCTGTCTCCCCCTGGGCAGCCCAGGCCTGCTGGGACCACTCTTGCTGTTAGAAATCTGTCCCTGCATCCTTCCTTCATGGCTCCTGCTTCTCTCTTTCCTCCCCTTGCCCCCACCTTTGCACCCCTTCCATGCAGTAAGTCCAGTGTTCCTATTCTAGTAGAATCCCTTCCCCAACACTCTCGACGCGTCCCTTCCCTATCTTAGAAGCGGTCGGTGGAAGACCTGAAGGAGCGGTACTATCACATCTGTGCCAGGCTGGCCAATGTGCGGGCTGTGCCAGGCACTGACCTCAAGGTGCCTGTGTTTGATGCTGGGCATGAGCGACGGCGGAAGGAGCAGTTGGAGAGGCTTTACAACCGTACTCCCGAGCAGGTGAGGAGCCCCCTTCCTGTGGCTGCGCCCTGTCCTCTCCCCCCCACCCCTCCAGCAATGAGCTACTTCTCTAGCCTGTAGAGATGCTGGCTGCACCCTCCTGTTTGAGTATGCTGTGGTGGGAAGCAGCTGGGCAGGGGCCCCAGGGGGCCTAGGCCTCTGAAGAAGAAGGCCGATTTCACCTTGGGGCAGCCTTGACAGTTAAATGTGGTGGAAGCAGCAGCAATGTGCTGGTGAAGCAGGTTGTTTTGTAGACACTGGAACTGCAAAATGTCATCGTGTGCTCCATATTTCCTCACTACTGCTTGGTCCTTTTCCCCTTAATCCTACAAAATTATAAGGCTGTGCAGGGGAAGTGGTGCTCTGGACTTTCCACAGTCAGACTATGGCTGATAGATCATGTCCCTCACTGATCATTCTGGGCCCCTCCCTATGCCTGCAGGTGGCAGAGGAGGAGTACCTGGTTCAGGAGCTGCGCAAGATTGAGGCACGCAAGAAAGAGCGGGAGAAGCGCAGCCAGGACCTGCAGAAGCTCATCACTGCCGCCGATACCACAGCGGAGCAGCGGCGCACCGAACGCAAGGCCCCCAAGAAGAAGCTGCCACAGAAGAAGGAGACAGAGAAACCGGTGAGCTGGGTGAGGGCTGGGGGCATGTCACCTTGGGTTGCCTGGGTCAGTGCCCCCAAACACTGACCTATGCAGCCAGGGCCCCCTGCCCTGCCCTGCCTTGTAGGGCCCTACAGCTCTCCTGTATTCTGAGTCCTACGGGAGTCTAGTGGTAGAGATGGAGAGGCTTCAGCAGCCTCCAGGCCACTCTCCTCCCTTTACAGAGGGGTAAGTGACTTCCCTAAGATCACACAGGATTTGAACACAGGTCCCCTGACTTGAGAGCCATTGTTCTTTGCATTGCACCCTTGGCTCCTTGCACTCGTCTTTGCAAGGCAAGAATTCTAGCCCTTTCACTGCGCTGGCTGCTTTATTGTGATGGCAGATAAGGTCTGTGCAGGCAGAGGCCTTATCCCCTCCTCTTCTTTCAGAGCTTATGGCCCACTCAAACCCCCAGATCTTTCTCACGGCATCAGTTCTTCAGCCATGTAGCTCTTCCCTTTCACTCCTCTATCCTAGACTTATGTTTTATTGTACTCAAGTGTAGATTTCTGGAGCTTCATCCTTATTGCCGGCCCATGGGCCTTGGCAGGTGGTGGTGCCCTGCACCCTCTCCTGCAGCCAGACCCTGTGCTTTGGCTCCGCCAGGGTGGGAGACCCAAAGGGGAGCAGCTGATGTCCTTCTGTGGGCCCGATGCCTGTGCTAGCAAAGCCTTGATCTACCACATGTGTACTAGTAGCTGAGAGCTGGAGAGACTCACCCCTCATTTGACAGGAGGCAACTAAGGCCTAAAGGAGAGGATGACTGTCCCAGCACTCTGTGGGTGCCAAAAAGCAGACGCTGCAGCAGTGTCTGAGCACAGGGCTGAGCACAGACCCCAGGGCACTCTCCTGGATGCCACTGACCTCCTCGCTGGTGTTGGTCATTTGATCCATTTGGTCACTGTCCACTTGATTAGGGGATGGCCTAGTCCATAACTTGCCAATGTGAGTCAGGCGGCCTCTGCTGCCTTATCTTCATGGTAGTCCTTTTCCAGAAAGGAGGGAGGGCATTGGCCACAACCTGGCCTTGGGGAAGCCAGGCTGGCTCTTCAGGATTTCCTGGCCTCAAGGTGGCAGGTTCTGATCCCTTTGTATTTTTAAGCCCTGGGATCCTTGCCACCATCTTTCTGAGGTGACTGACTCCTCTGCCTGTTCTTGTAGGGCCCAAGGATGTCCTTCATCTAGGCCAGGGGACTTGCACTGCCCCTGGGCAGCTGGGGGGGTCCCTTGCCATTCATCTCCTCCATCTTAGTATCTCTCCCCCGTTGGCCTCTTTTGTTCTTGTCCAGAGACAAACCTCCTCATGGTCCCTTCTACCCCGAGCCGAAGTCCAGGCCGCACCACCTTTCCCCCTTTGTCCCCCCAAGGGAGCCTCCCTTAGCCTGTCTGCACACTGTGACAGTGGCAGGGCTGCTCCTGGGGATGGCTCCTCTGAGTCTGAGCTGCCTCTGTTTCCCCTTTCAGTGTTGGAGGCCTCCTGCATAGGTTCTCCAGCCTCATCTCACTTCTCTCTGCTCTGGCTCATCCAGATTTTCCCTGTCTTTCTGTCCTTCCTCATTGCCCAAGGTCCTTACTGCCCTTCACTGGGCTTTGTAGTTTCCTGGCTGCTGGGCATCCACTTTGTCTGTAGTTGTGTGGGTGCTGGTGGAACATTCTCTCTGTATTGGGACTCCAGGATTTTGTGCTCAGTTGTTGGAGGCCTTCCTCTCAGACTTAAGGGACTTTGCCAGGCCACACCTCCCCTGGTGTTCTGGTGACCCAACTCTGGGACCTCTGGTGGGTAGCATCTCTCCTTGTGGTCCTTGTTGCTGCCTGCTCAGGCTGCAGAGCTCCTGCCAGCCCGGTGTTCGGGGCATGGGGGTGGGGTGCTGCTCGGGGTACCCTCGTAGCTGACCTCAGATGGGTTCCCTCCCCTCTGGCCTGCCTGCTTCCTAACTTCTCATTAGTTGTCTATCTCACAGAGGAGAAAGCAGGCTGAGAGAAGGCAGAACAGCCCAAATTCAGGTTGCTTCTTCTGAGAGTTGTCGTACCTTCTGTCCCAGCTGTGATCTCACCTGGGTGCTGGATGCACTAGGGAATGGGAGGGGCCCTTAGTGGTGGGGGCGAACAACACCAGGTTCTGCCCCCAGGGCTGAAGGCCCCAGGATCCCAAAGCTCTTGCCTGACTTCTCTCAATCGAAATTGTTTTTGAGGTTTTGGAACCCCGCCCCTTCCCTCCCCCCCCCCACCCCCAGTCCATTCATGTACTTGTTATCCCCTAGCCTTACTGACACTAACCCTTCTCCTGCCTGGGAAGTGGATCCTGTCCAGTGGAGTCATGTTAGTACTGTGCATCTTTAGCATGTTGACCTCATAGCAGAGATGTCCTCTGCTTTTGGTCATCCTTGCAGAAGGCCCATCTCAGGCCATTGGGCCCTTGTAAAACCTCCTGTGCTTAATGCCCCGTGTGAAAGCAGAGAGCCTGGAGTGCCATCTGTGGGACTCTGGGGGATTTGGGCCACTCTGGACAAGGCCCCAGGCCCTCCCTCATCTGAGTTGTCACCCTCTGGATCTTTTGAGTTTTCCCTGGGGCTTCTTCTGTCCCTCCCTGGTTCACTTTCCCCTGGAGTGTTAATCCATAAGTGGGCTCCTCATTCTTCCTTTCCAAGCCTGCCCCTCCCTCAGGGCACTCAGTGTCCCTGGTTCTTTCCCCTCTCAAAGGTCTTGCCCCCTCGTCTTACAGGACACTCCTGTATCCCTGCTGCCCAGATCAGGGTCCTTGGGTTGGGCTTCCCCGTGCTCTCTCTGCAGTGAGTCGCTTTACTTGGTTTGTCGACTTCCCAAGATGAATGTTTTTCTCTAGGACGCAGGAGGGGAGGTTGGGAGCAGTCACCTTTTTCTTACAAACTCCATTCTCTCTTGGCCTCAGTTTCCCTATCTATAAAATGACCAAGTTTGGGTTCTGAGGGGGAGAAGTTGCAGAGAAGTAAATTGAGGGAGGCCTAATGTCAAGAAAAACTGTCAGAGGCCTGCCTGACAGTGGGAAGGGGACTCATCATAGATGTTGTAGGACCCTAGTTCTACAGCTGGGAAAGACTCAAGAGAGCATCAAGGTCAGCCTCCTCACCTTACAGATAAGGAAACTGAGGCCCAAAAGGTGTCACATGGGTGGTCATTGCCTTTTGTCCTTCATCCCTTGCCCCCTCCCTAAAGGTATCCAAGCAGAGGCTGGCTGATCTCAGGCTAGCTCAGTGGCTGGGCCTGGGTGTTAGATCTCCTCGTCCCAGCTGGCCCTGTAGCCCTGTCCAGGGGAGGAAGTTGGAGTGGACTATGGGGTCAGGGTAGAGGAGCAAGCTTTGATGTGAGGGAAGGACTCCCCTGAAGGCTGAGCAGCTACACTGTGTGCGTGGTGCCCCTAGAGGGTGAGGACCTTGGGTGGACCTGCTGCTCTTGCCCCCCCTGCTTGTCTCATCCCTGCCTTTTCCCCTTTTAGGCTGTCCCGGAGACAGCTGGCATCAAGTTTCCTGACTTCAAATCTGCAGGAGTCACCCTACGTAGTCAGAGGGTAAGTCCTGGGCTCCATTCCCTTCACCAGCTCATGGCTCTGCCTCTTTGCACGTCTCCCCAAGGGTGCCTAGTTTGTGGGCAGCTGTGGTAAAGCCACAGGCTGGGCACTGCCTCACCTTGGTGGACCTGAAGTTGCCAGCCTTGGGGCCACCACCTGACAGTGGCCTTCAGTGGCACTGGTCACTGGGGGCCAGCCTTGCCGGGGAGGTGAGTGATGGACTCCTCATTTCAGGCTGATAACATTTCACGGAGAGCAGACCACCTTCATCCATCTTAGAGATGGACGGCTCACCCGCTAAATGCAGAGCTAGGATCAGTGGGCCCTGCCACATAAATCATAACATTTTCTTAATGACGGTAAAATTAGAATATACTCTGCTCCCTGGCCAATGGAGTCTGCCCGGCTGCCCGCTAGCTGCCAGGTGGAACCAGGAGATAGAAGAGGGGGTGGCAGGCTTGCAGGGGTGAGGGAGCCACTGAGGGAACAGCTAGCTTTGGGCTGTGGCCTTGGGAACAGGGCTAGCCTGATAGAGGTTGTGCTTCTGTGAGGCTGGGTCCTCCACCAAGGCCCTTCCAGGAGGCTCCAGCATATCTGCCTACCCCTTCCCTTGTGCTCCTCAGGAAATCTTGGGCAAGGATGTGGCCTTCTGACCTTGGTTCAGGCTTTCCTAGATTCCCTAATGCTTTCTGGGTGACACTGGTCCTGGACCTCCAGGGCTTTGTCCACGCTCTGCCTCCTGCTGGAATGTCCCTCCTCCCTCTGATCAGTTTTTTTGCCCTGCTTAGCCTCCTGTCCCTCCCACCCTTGGGCCTCCCAGAGGCCTCGGTCTGCCTCGCCCTGAAGCCCTGATGATCCAAGGTTGCTCGTTTCTCCACTTGCCCCAAGAATGTGAGCACCATGAGGCAGAGGCCTAGTATGGAACCATGGTCTCCACTCCCTTGGTGCCAGGCCTGTGCCCGGCACGGCCAGGGGAGTGACCTGTGCACAGGTGTCAGTGGCTGTGGGGCTGTGTGCTCCTGCAGCATTTTCTTTCTGCTCCTTGGCCGCCTCCTTTTCCTGGGGGTATGGGCAGGGTGGTGGGAGTGCAGGGGAGGAGGCTGAGCAGAGCCGTGATCCCCGGTGCAGATGAAACTTCCGAGCTCGGTGGGACAGAAGAAGATCAAGGCTTTGGAGCAGATGCTTCTGGAGCTGGGAGTGGGTGAGTGTGGGGCCGGGGCAGAGCTGGGGGATGGGGGAGGAGCAGGAGCAGAGGATTGAGGTTCACCTGGTACCCCCAAAGAAGAGGCCCTGGGGCCAGGTGGGATTTGGCGCTCTGAGGGGCATCTATCCTGGGTTTGGGGGTTTCCTGTGTGGATCTTTCTCCTCCCATCCTAAAGCTAGGGTATACCAGTATGGAGTTGGGGAGCCTGCTGACCTTGTCTTGGAGCACTATCCTGCAAGTGGTCCCCAGATCCTATAGGTCCCCTGTAGGCACTAGGATTCAGGCCCATGGGCAGAGATGGCTTCCCTTTGATTTAGGGCTTCTTTAAGGGAGGAGAGTGTGTAGGTTTGTGTGTTAGATGAGGGGGAGAGGGTCACTAGGCAATAGTTCCTTTGAAAAAACTCTGGAAGTCTGAGTGGCCCCCTAACACGATGAGTCATGGGGCAGCTGGGATAATGAATGGGATCTTGGGCTACCTTGGAGGAGTAGGGAGCCAAGGGTCCTACTGCGCCTAGCCAAATGGGGTCTTGTGCTTGGTCTGAGGGCATTAAAAAAATGTAGTGTCCAGAAGTGGGTAGCCAGCCTGGATGGGGCAGGGCCCAGTGCTGGTGCCTTGGTGCCTGGTGGATCTGCCCCACAGTGCCACATGAGGCAGCCAGCCCAGGGTAGCCTTGGGGCATGGAAGCCTTCGGAAGCTCTGTTCATGCAGCCCCCACCTGTGCCCCCAGAGCTGAGCCCCACACCCACTGAAGAGTTGGTACAGATGTTCAACGAGCTGCGGAGTGACCTGGTGCTGCTGTACGAGCTGAAGCAGGCCTGCGCCAACTGCGAGTACGAGCTGCAGATGCTGCGGCATCGCCACGAGGCCTTGGCCCGAGTGGGACCACTGGGGGCCGCCCCCCCACCCCCACCCTTGCCCAGTGCAGAGCCGCCCCCCCTGCCTGGCGATGGGCCCGGCCCTGACCTGGCCAAGGACACCATCATCGACGTGGTGGGCGCACCCCTGACACCCAACTCGGTGAGCACAGCCCTGGGGACAGGGCCCCCAGACCAGCTCCCCCCCTGGCCTTGCCAATGACTGCCCGGATGACCTTGGGCAGGCCAGCTTCTTGGGGCCTGTTTCTACCTCTGGCCAAAGGGAGTTGGGTGCCCAGGCTGTCTGGGGACTGTGGGGCTCCCAGCAGCTCACACCCCACCCCGCCCCATCTCCCCCTCTCTTGACAGAGGAAGCGGCGGGAATCAGCCTCCAGTTCATCGTCAGTGAAGAAGGCCAAGAAACCCTGAAGTTGCTGAGACTGAACTGGGCGTGCCTGCTGCTGAGGGGCCTGAGTGGGTGCCCAGGCTGGGGCCTGGGTGGACAAAGGCCAGGACTGGTGTTTGGGGAGGGGGCTGTGTAAATAGAGCACCTGCTGCTTGCTGATCCTTCATTGCTTCTCACTCTGTTCTCTGCTGGGCCAGAAGGGTGGGGGGAGGTGGGGTGGCAGACATCTCTGGGGCCTAGGCCGCCCCTCCCCCAGCCCTGGACACGGTTTCACGGGGGCCTCACCTCATTCCCCCAGACTTTTATTCTCTGTGGCACATTCACAGCGGGTGGGGTTGACAGACACAGTGATGGGGGGGGCAGGGGGAGGGAGAGGGGCTACTCTGTCCTGGAGTCCAGGGAAGGGACAACCACACGCCATGCACTATGGGGAGGGTGGAGGTCACTGGGAGCTTGGGCCCCCACCCCTTGTGCCAGAGGAGGGGGGGAGTGTGAGGTCTGACCCAGCCTCCCTGGGACCCCCAAGGGAAGGGCCTAATACTGGGACTGAGCTGGCCCAGGGTGGAGGAGAGACACACCCACCTCCAGGAAGGAGCCCAGGGCTGGCCGGCCTGCCTGCCCAGCTGCCCCATGTCCTGCCTTCCCTGGGGTGACTGGTCCCCTCCCCTCCAGCTGTCCAGCCCCAGGGCCCCCTCAGAATGGAGGCTGATGGGTGGATGGGCAGGTGGGCAGGCAGTGAGACCAGACTAGGGACGGTGGGAAGGGGGTTTGCTCTCCTTGCCTCCAGATGCCCTGGGCAGGGGGCTGGGGGCTGGCTGGGGGGGTCCGTGACCAGAGCTGACTCCCCCTTGGGTGGCCGATCAAAAGGGCTTGGACGTCTGCTTGAAGATGAAGCCTCGGTGGGCCAGTGTTTTCATGATGTTGGCGATGTTCTTACAGTCATCTGTGGAGAGAGGAGAGAGTAAGGGGCTGCTGGGCTCAAGGGCACCTGGGGGGGGGGGGGTGTCACCAGGGTCGTTAAGTCAAGCTGCTTCTTGAAGACTCAAGCTTCCTGCTTGTGGCTGGGGATGAATCTTTCAAACCCTTTAAGTGCAGGATAGCTCCTGAAGAGATGCAAGGGGTCGATGGGTGGCAGTGACTGCTGTGCTACCAGCTCCCCTCCAGGGACTCCGAAGAAGTGAAGTCCACTAACTGTGGCCTAGGAGAACTTAGGCCACCTCTGCCTGTGCTTTCCTGGCTGTGAAATGCGGATCAGCCCTAGGAAGGTATTTGCAAGGGCACCTCCTCCCCGCCTCCCCTCGGGTTTCCTCCACCAGCAGTCCTGTCCCAGGGATGCAGGCTGCCTGCCTTTCTACCCCTGCCTTCCTACCCCTGCCTTCCATCGATGCATGTGGGAGTTAGAAGGCAGGGAGGAGGGGCTCCCCAAGGCCTCCAGCCCAGCCCACATAGGAAAGGAATCCAGGCCTTTGCAGCTCTGCTTGATAACCCCCAATGGGTGTGGGGGCTCACTACCAGCGGAGAAGCCCTTACTGACCACGAGCCTCGAGTGACTTCGCGGTCTGGGCCGAGCGTGCCTCGCTGCTTTCCCAGCCCGTGCCCAGTCTTCCTCGGCCCGGGAAGGCCCCCGATGGCCTCAGCCCTCGGCAGCACGGGAGCCTCTCCTCCCGAAGCCCAGCTGCTCACACGCTCCCCGCTGCGCAGACCAGGCGGGGGAAGGGAGGCTCAGGGAGCCCGCGGGGAGGACGGGGCCGGGCCCCATATTTCATGCTGGAAATTGGCCTGCGCGTCCTCTCCCGCGGGCGGTGATGTATGGGCCCCGTCGCCATAAGAAAAAGCCAGAGCCGCGGGGTAATTTCTCCCTTGACGGAGCTCAGCCGCCGAGTGATCCTTCTTGCTCAAGGGACCGCGGGGGTGGGGAGCCTGAGACACGGCCGGGGGACGGAACCCCGCGGCCCAGACTGGCCGGGAAGGAGGGGGCGCGGGCCCGCACGCAGTCCTGCCCACTGACGTCTTCACTTCCCCTGCCCAGGGGCCCCCATTCATCACAGACTCGCTGCCCGGGGTGACTTTGGCTGCCCTCCCGTGTGGGGAATCGGGGGAGCACCCATCTCCCCCATCTCCCCTGGGGAAGGGGCCATTTCATCACAGCGTCAAGGGCCGCTAAGGTTGGTAAGGACGGGCCGAGTCGCGGCTAATTGTGCCCATGCGTCACTGTCAGCCGGGAGCTGGGCAGGGGCTGCTCTGGGGGCTCCTTCGACCCCTCCAAGGCGACCCTCGCCGGAACCGGTGTCTGGAGGGGGCGTGTCAGCACCCCGTGGGCCCAGAGAGATCCAGGACCGGCACCGTGGGCTGGGCCGGGGCTTGGCACCCTGTGCAAGTCCACGGCCTCCCCCTACACTGCTCCTCTGACCTCGTACCCCGGTCCACCGAGACGCTGCTTGTAATTACTCGCATAAAGGTCCACAATGGGGAACAAGTGTCTCACACGCAATTACAAACGTCCATTGATTTTACACAGGGATGGGGGGCCAGCTATGGGGACCCTACCCTGGAGGACCCACTACCGGCGGGCGGGGGACCCAGAATAAAGGAAAGGAGGGGAAACCGTGAGAGGAGGTGCATGGGACCTCTCCCCAAGCTGACCCCCAACTGGGCTGGGCCCAAGAGCTGAGGGTCCCCGTGCCCCAGTAGCTTCCTCTGGTCTTTTCCTGGTGGTAGGTCCTGCCAAGCTAGGGTCACCAGAGTAGCTGAAGGCACCAAGGAGGAAAGTGCTGAGGTTGGGCTGAAGCCCAGAGCAGTGGGTCCTTTGGCTGCCAGATGCAGTGGAGGGGACCCCTCGGCTGGGGCAAACAGGGTTTCATTCTCTGAACTAATGAATACAAACTGCCCCGTTTGGAGGCAGGGGCCGGCAGCCAAGCTATAGATTTTTAATGAGGGGGCCCCACCTTCCTCCAGCCCTGCTGGCCGGCTAGGCCCACACTGCAAAATCGATGGTGTGAGTGTAGGAATATTGTATATTGATATTGTAATAATCCTGGGGATTGATTTAAGAGCTGAGCAGGCAGCCGGGGTCAGCCCCAGGACAGAGGGGGCCGGGCTGGGCTCTCCTCTCAGGGTCCCTGGGGTCGTCCTAGAGGGTACTACCCCCTCCCTGGTGAGCTCTGCCCCATCCCAGCACCTAGCACACAGTAGGTGCCTAATAAATGTTCAATGACATGGCTACCTTCTTCTCCCATCTCTCCCACTCTATCTCTCCATCTTTCTTGTCCTTCACTGCCCCACTCTCTCTCCTGGTCTTCCTGTCTGCTCCTCTACCTTCCCCGTGACCTAGGCAGTCACCTCTTGCCTCTCCATGTCCCTCTCTGGCTGCCTGTTTTCCCACATCTCTACATCTTCTATCTCTGTCCTGTCTACATCTCTGCACCCCATCCTACCATCAAACACAAGGTCTTGAAGACAGCAGGTGATTAATAAATGTTGAACTGTGCTTTTCTTCAGGTCCCTGTCCCACCATCTCTTCCTCTTTGCCTCATGTCTGTCTTTCCCTGTTTTCTTCCTCATCCTTCCCCTCGATCACCCCAGACACCCTCAGGACCCTAGTCCTGAGCTCCAGCTCCAGGAGTTCCAGCTCCAAGGGCCAAGGCTCTGGTCCTGGAGCCTCAGGGAGCAGGCTCCCCCTTGGAAGACTGCTCAAGTTAAGACCTGCTCTGGTCTGACCACAGGGTGCTGCCACCTTTCTGCCCACAGAAAAGGGAATGTCGCTTCCCTTGGCCTGACCTCTGCCATCAGGCTGTGGCAGGGGCTACCTGCTGTACAGGACAGAGCCGTCTCCACTCCCCACCCACTCCAGCCCTCCCAGAAGCCTTCTCTTGGCCTGACCTCTCAGCTCATCCATATGCTATCCTCTCTTTAAAGCAAATTCAGAAAAAGCCTCCTACGCTGGCGTCTTCTGCTTTCTTAACCCCCTCTTCTCACTTCCCAGCCCTGAACAATCAGGTGTCCAATCCTGCTACTGAGATGCCATATGGTCTTCTCTGACCTCTGCAGCTTCTGGCCTAGACCATCCTGGCTTCTCTGTCCTCCCTCACCCCAGAGACAAGTTGACCACTTCTCTCCTGCCCCCTGTGCTCATGTCTCTTTCTCTCACCAGCCCCTTCCTTTGGGGATTTCTCAAGGTTCTAGTTACAGCCTTGTCCCATTTCTTACTCCCATTCTTGGCTTTACTCACAGTGGAGACACCTGCCAATCCAGATACATTTCCTGCCCTGCCTGACCTCTCCCAAGAGCTCCAGGCTGATATTCTCAGGGGCTTTCTCTTGCATGGCACAGCAGCCCAGGCTTTGTGGCTCACTGGCATCTCCACTCACCTCACCTCCTCTCACAACATCTCCAGCATGCAGGGGATACACCCAGGCTGGGAGTCGGTGCCTCCTCTTCTCCCTCTAGACTACTTCAGCTGGTGATCTTATCAGCTCCCATGAATTTAATGATCATCTCTCTATGCTAAGGATTCTCCGGTTTACCTTTCCTGCCCCAATCTCTCTGCTGACCTCCAATCTCACATCTCCAGCTGCCTTTCAGACATCTCACACTGGAAGTCCAGTAGACATCTTTTAAGATGAGTTTACTCAACACATCCCAAACAACTTCCCAGCTCCTGTCTTCCTATCACTGTAGAGGATATTGCCATCCTCCCATCCCTCGGGCTTGAAACCTCGAAGTCATTCTGGACTCCTCACTACTCTCCCACACCAATCCAAGCTGCTGCCAAGGCCTATCAAATCTACCTTGGCAACATCTCCTTTCTTTCCTCTGACACTGCCACGCCCTCATCACCTTAAACCTAGACTATGCAGAAGCTGCTGGGGGGCCTGCCTGCCTCCAGTTTCTCTCCACTCCAGACCATCCAAAGTGATTTTTCCTAAAACATAGGTCCAGTAATGTCCCCCCTTCCTCCCTCAGTAAACACCACTGGATCCCTAATGCCTCAAGGAGAAAATATAAAATGCTCTCTTTGGCATTCAAAGCCTTTCATAGCATAGCTCCCTCCCACCTTTCCAGTCTGCAGTCTCCACCACAGCCTCTTCCATCCGGAGATCCCAGCCTCCATCTGCAGCCTTTGACAGGAAGCCTTCCAAACACCCCTCTTCCTTGCTGTGCCCTCCCTCTGTTAATCATTCCCTATTTATCCTGTCTAGAGTTTGCTTGGCTCTAAGTGCTCCACCATTGTCTCCCCATTTGACTGTTAAGCTCCTTGATGGCAGGGCCTGGCTTTCTGCTTATGTCTGTAGCCCCAGCTCCCCAGCACTCAGGACATTCTAAGTGCATGCCCCTCGCTTGATGACAGCCTTCTCTCTGCTCCAGACTCCAACCCAGCACTGCCCCTAGCATTGTCCTTCTCTGATCTGACTCGCACAGCTGGAACTGGGAGTTGCCCACTTGTACCAAATAGGTCCACGACAAAGCCCGGTCCTCCCTGCCCAGGTCATTCCTGACTCACTCTCCACTGTGGGGGGTTCTTAAAGGCAAAGATGAGGACCCCACACCACTCCAAGGACCACCCCCCAGCAAACTGTCCTGAACATCTCCCACAGATGCCCGCCCCCTGCCCCCATCTTCCCCTCAGGAGGGACTCATCTCAAACTTTACCAGGGATAATGACGCCACATCTTGGGAGCTCTCTTTCCCCACCTACACAACTGAAAGCCTCTCAGAATCACAGCCCGGGCTCCCTTTGCTTCACTGTGAGGAAGAAGATGTCCATGTGCTGCCAACCTTCTCCATGTACACTTGATCTCATGCCCCATTTCCTCCAGCAGGCCTCCCCTCCATCTCTCCAATTCTAACTCTCTCTGCTTCCTTCCCATCCTTAAACATTGCTTGACTTTTCCTATCCCTCAGACGTTGTCTCTAGCATCAGAAGACCTGGGGTCAGGGTCTGTCTGATACTTGCCACCACCACCATGTGACCCCAGGAAGACCAATGAGGACCAGCCTCAGGGCTCAGTCTCCTAATCTGTAAAACAAGAGTTAAAGCAGATGGCCTGGGAGCCTTCCTCTTCTGTTCACAATCAAACTCTTAGAAAAAAGCAGTTTGCACTTGCTGCTTCCACGTCTTCACAGGCCACATGCTTCTAACCCCCTGTACTTGGCTGAGCATGCCCTGCCCAAGGTTACTGAGGATCCCTGCAAATGGCAGATCAAAGGGTCTCTTCCCACTCTGCATCCTTTCTGCTGTCTGTGATATCGGACCCTGCAGACTGTGCTCTCCCTTGGACATCTGCCCTCTCCTGGCTCTCTCTTCCTACCCCTGGGACGGCTTCTTCTCCATCACCTTTGCTGGATCAGCCTCCCACCTATAAGTGTCCCTCAAGGCCCTGTCCTGGACCTTCTTCTATTCTCCCTCAATGTTCTTTTTCTTGGTAACCTCATCAGCTCCCACGAGTTATTATCATCTACACACTGTTGACTCCCAAAGCAATAAATATAGATATAGTCCCAGTCCCTCCCATGAGGGCTTTATCACCAACTGCCCTTTGGACATCATCACTCGGATGTCTCCGAGGCATTTTGGACCCAACTGGTCATTCGTGCTCCCCTTTCTTCTCTCAACATTCTGTTACTATCCAGGGCACTGCCACCCTCCAATGACAAAGGCTAGTGGTGGGGTAGGGGGATGGAGAGATGGGAAGCAGCCCCTCATTTGGCAGATTGTCTGCTAGCTTCCAATCCAAGAAGTATTTGTTAAGCACGTACTATATAACTGTCTGTCTATCCATTTCCCTCTATGTCTCTCCATCTCTCTCTCTATGTCCATCTATCTATCCACCTCTCTCTCTCTCTCTCCGTTTCTCTCCATCTATCTCTCTGTCCATCTATCTATCCACCTCTCCATCTATCATTCTATCTATCCATCTCTATCTTTTCATCTCTCTCCATCTATCTCTCTTTCCATCTATCTTTCTCCATCTCCATCTATCATTCTCTCTCTCTCTTTCTCTCTCTCTTCTCTCTCTCTCTCTCTCTCTCTCTCTCTCTCTCTCTCTCTCTCTCTCTCTCTCTCTCCCTCCCTCCTTCCCTCCCTCCCTCCCTCCTCTCCATCTATCTATGTATCTATCTCTCCATCTCTTTCTCTCTCTGTCTGGTCCTAAACTAGGTGGAGGGGAAAGCTTATGCTTTCCTACTGGGGTGGGCCACGCACACAGGTAAGTAAATACGGTTCTATAACAACAGAGACAATACCAACGGCTCCCCAAGCAAGGCCCTACGAAAGGTGACCGGTGATCTGAGCCTTGTAGGCGTGATGAGGAGGCGGGAGGCCGTGCCAGCCCCAGAGCACAGCTGGGCAAAAAGAAGAGTGAGGCACCCGGAGGGAAAGGCCTCCCACTGCCCTGGCTGCCCCCTGGCCTCAGGACCAAGAGCCCAGGGAGCAGCCCCTGGGGAGATGCAGTCTGGGGGCCGCTCCTGCAGGGGCCCAGAACAGAACGTAGTCTGGGCTCTGTCACATGGCTCGCCAGCAGACACGGAGAGGGTTTTAGCAGTGGAAGCAATGCCGCAAAAGAGCACTACCGTCTGCGTTGCTGCTACATCCTGAGGATCATGATTTGCAGCTGGAACTTTTCCTGGGGGGTTTCTCCCCCTCAGAATGTGAGTGCCTGGAGGGCAGGGGCTGCCTGCCTTGTGCTCAGTCCTCAGGACAGTGTTTTCTGCATGCTGGAAGTGCTTAATAAATGCTTCCTTCCTTCATTCAAAGGTATAGGGGTGGAAGATGGATGCTGAGCTCAGGGAGCAGTGACTAGAACAGCATCTGTGATGGGGAGTGACGCCAGTAGGCTGGCATAGATTTGGGAAGGTCTTTAAATTGCAAGTTTATACTTGTTTCTTGAGGCAACTGGGAGCCACTGACGATTCTCAAGTAGAGGAAGAGTACGGGCAGACTTCCTCTTTAGAAATACCCCTGGCAGGGGCAGTTCAGTGGCACAGCGGAGTCAGGAGTTCAAATCCAGTCTCAGCCATTTGACACTAGCTGTGTGACCCTGGGCAAGTCACTTAATCTCGACTGCCTTGTAAAAATAAAAAATAAAATAATACCCTTGGCAGCTGGAGCAGGGGAGGACAGACCTGCAGAGAGAGGGTGTACGGCTGCTGGAGACAGGAGTGAGCAGCAGCAGCAGAAGGTCTGAGGCATGGGGAGAGAACAGTCATTAAATACCTACTATGTGCCAGGCACCCCACTAAATGCCTCACAAATATCATCTCATCTGATCCTCACAACTCCCCTAGGAGGCACGTGCCATTAGGAGCCTGATTTTACAGCTGAGAAAACAGGCTTACCAAAGTTAAGTGACTTGGCCAGGGTCACTCATCCAGGAAGCATCGGAAGCAGGTTCAAAAAGATGCCTCTGTACTACCAAGCTACCTAGGCTTGGGAGAAGGACAAGCAGCAGTGACAGAAGTAAAGAAAGAATGGTTCAGGGAGCAGGAGGAGAAGGAGAGTGCTGACTATGAAGGAAGTCCCAGGAGGGGGAGAGTTTCTGGAAGTACAGAGAGGACAGAGATTGGCCCAGGACACTGAAGGATGGGTTCACGGCCCTACGCCCTCTGTCCCCATAGGCCTTGGCCAATGCTGATGCCCACTTGGGATAGGACCCTGCTCTGCCTGAACCCCCTGGGAGTGCTGGTGCTCCTCTCTGGGACCGCTCTCCCCTTTCTTCTCTCCCTGGCTGTCTTGCCTCCTCCATCCTTCCTCTCCCCAATACCTGTCTCGCCTCCTCAGTCTCCTCCAGACCCCTCAGCCTTTCCTTCTGGATGACCTACAGCCGCTCTCATTCTCCCGATCCCATTCCCACCCCCCACCCCACCCCCCGGCAGCACTTTCTCTGGGCGCTCCGGCAGCCCCCTGGGTGCCCGGTGGTGCCACGGGGCTGATGGTGAAGGATGGCGGCCAGCCCCACAATAAGGCAAAAGCCAATTTCATCTTTATTAGCGGGAGGCTGCTCCGTTAGTAATAAGCGCACTCCGAATAATTAGCGTGTTTTACGTAATAATGAAATTATGGAAATGCAGTCCACTTATTCAAAGAACTCGCCATTACCATATTTTTAAATATTAGACTTAATTAGAGTTTATCACTTCAGAGAAGTGTGCGGCCGTGGAGCTTTTTTTTAAAGAAATCCTCATAAAGTGTTTATTAAGAGCTGGTAAGACGGGGATAATGATGTGTTTGGAAATTAAGGCAATCAAACATTTAATGCGGCTCTCCTGTAGGCAGAGCATGGAAATGAGTCAATTAGACATCCATTATCCAGGCCCGATTAAGTCGCTGGCCGGCCGGGCACCGGATGGGGGTGGGGATGAGGCCTGGCCACTCAGCAATGGGCAACTGCCCCAGGCCCCCTGCATGGACAAACCTGGCATCAGCCCGGTGCCCCAGCCCTTGCCCAGAACCAGATGTGGCTGACAACCTCGGTAGCCACATCCCACCAGCTGGCCTGTCTGACAAACAGTGGGAGCTGCCCCCAAGCAGACTTGGGGGGAGTGAGCTCCTGGTCATCAAAGGTCTTTGAGTAGCAGCTGGCTGTCCACTGGGAGGGTCTGGTAGTCAGGGGTGAGCTGGAACAAAAGGTCACTGAACGTCTCAGAGAGCCAGGGAGCCTGGGAAGCCTGTCCCCAACCCAGTGACCAAGGACAGCACCCTAACACCCCTGAGAGTCACTCTGGTTCTGCCATAAGCCTTCCTTTCCCAGCACAGGCTGCCTACACAGGAGGGGTCTCACAACATTTGTGGGATGGGTGGAAGAATGGATGAAGATGATGTAGTCACCACTGACAAAGAACGCCAGCACCCTCCCTCAGCAATGCCACGTCCACATAGGCTTGTACCACATGGAACCAGGGTGGTCTGCAATGCTAGGGCCACACAGCATCAGTCAACCTGAGGCCAGTGCCAATGGCAAATGGCAAGTTTGGCACTTTTAAGATGCTTCTGAAGATGGCTCAGATGGGCAGTTAGGCCCCAAGGCATCCTGGGAGCTGAGGGTCTCCAATGCCACCCTTTCTTGACCTATTCCTTCTGCCTCACAAGGAAAGGTGCCAGAGGAAGTTGTCCCTGGAGCCCTGGAGGTTCACAGGGCCAGGGGAGGGACCAGGAGGAAGACTCCACTTTGAAGTTTAGAGGATGGAAGTACCAATTCTGCAGAGCAGATAGAAACGTGCTGTGGACCAGGGACTGGAAAACAACCTTTTAGGACAAACCACTCATTTCAGGCCCAGAGAAAATGCCTGAAGTGGCCCCGGAGGCCAAGGGCGCCACCTGGGCAGGCCGGCTCCCAGGCAGGGAGGTGCCAGGAGGCCAAGGGTACCACCTGCACAGGTGGCTCCCAGGCAGGGAGGTGCCAGGAGGCCAAGGGTGCCACCTGGGCAGGCCGGCTCCCAGGCAGGGAGGTGCCAGGAGGCCAAGGGTGCCACCTGGGCAGGCTGGCTCCCAGGCAGGGAGGTGACTATGGGATGGTTTGGGTGGCTGGGATGGGTATGAAAAGGGGGTCCCCCAAAAAGCCCTCTTCCTGCTGTTCCAATTCCAATCCTGGACTTGCAAAAAGGCTGTGGGTTCAGGCTGCAGACAAGACAGGTGAAGAGCAGAGGCCCAGCTAAGAGAGGCTGGGAAGCCCATAGGGTTTGGTCAGACAGGAGCTGGGGGCCAGAGTGACTCCAGCTAGACAGGAGGCTGGCTGGGGATGAGGTTGGCCACAGGGTTGACCAGAGAAGGGATCCGGTGATGGGAAGCAGAGCCTGGGGCCAGGGGCCAGGATCCAGGCTCCAGCTCTGGGACAGGACAGGTTGCCAGGGGATCAAGGAAAAGGAAATAACAGAGGACAGAGGCAAAACAGGGTCGGTCAGTGGCTCTCAGGCCCCATTTATTACGGCAAATAACTAATTTCAGAATTGATGGTGCTGGGTTTTTGTTCCGGGGCCATTTATATCAGGAGAGGAAATGAAGAGGCGGGAGTGGGCGACACATCTTTCTGCGTTATTGCTTGTCTGCCATTTGCAAATCATTATTAATTGTGGGCCCTGGCGGCAGCGGTGGCGGGTGAGGGGCTGGGGGCTGGCCGGCCGGGGGGCCAGTGCTGGGCGGGTTGGGCAGACACACATAGCTCTTCATCAAGGCCCCAGAGAGCCAATTACCCCGCCCTGATTGGGATCAGATAAAGAGGGAATTTTTACAAATTAGGGAATAAATAGAATTCCCACCCGTGGCCCGGGCAGGGCCTGGGAGGCCGTAATGAAAAGTCATATATCACCATCAGCTAGGCAGGCGGGCGGGCAGGCAGGCGGGCGGTGCAGACTAGACACTGGCACCAGCCACGGCACCAAATGGACTGACACGCAGTCCAAGGGAGCCTCTGCCCCCAGCCCTGCTAGGTTCCCATGGGCACAGGCTCCCATAGCTCAGGGGCTCATGGGCCTAAGGAGGGTGGTACTCAGACCTAAGAGTACAGGCAGAGAGCTGGGCATACACAGGAGCACATGTATCTACACACACAGTGCAGGCATCATATCAGACTGGCTCTCCCTGCTCAGATCAGCATCTCTTCCCTGGCTACTGCCCCACTGAGGCTTCTTTTATTGTCTGGTCCCACCCTCTGTCCCTGCCCCTCTGTCCTCTCAGTTCAGTCTTCACCTAGGGCCCTCTGCCTCTGTGCCCAGTCAGTCAAAGGGTCAGTGCTGAGCCAAGGTCATAACCACTGCCCTCTCCTATGCCTACCCCTGCCTTGGCCATGACTCCCGAGCCAGCCAGGGTAATCTGATGGCTCTCTTTAGAGCTCCCTGCTTACCACCCCAGCGTGCCCTTGGTGGGACCTGCCTGGCAGAAGGCAGGGCAATGGGCTCACAGGCTTCTCCCAGACCCCCTCCTTTTCCCCTTCCTTCCCTCCCTCCCTCCCTGCGGATCATTAAATATGTATATCTTATTACACGCCTTGTTAGCGTATTGAGCTCTATTGACTGATGATAAATCCCAAGCCCCGTCCTGGCCATAAATTTATCTGGAGATGATGAAGACTCAATAATCTAGTGAGGCAGATAATATGACCGGGCCTTAAAAAAGATCATTACATTAGATGTCAAAATTAAAAGTGAAATACACTTTATTAACATGGCCACGGCCCCAACTCAGCCCATTACACGTTATAGCCCCTGCCTGCCCCCCTAGGGCCCACAAGCCTGGAGGAGGCTAGAAGGACAGACAGACAAAAGGCCTACCCAGATCTGGGTCAAATAGCCAGACTCAGAACTCAGGGCCTGGCAGCCCTATTCCTTGGCTGGGTAAGCTGAGGCACGGAAGGGGCACAAGCTAAACCTAGGCACTCAGATGATCTATCTGTTCACACTTGGCCCAGAATTTGCACATGTGGAACCTTGGGGAGGGGGGGTGAGGGGGAGTGAGTGCTCACTCACACATACACACACACACACACACACACACACAGTGACCACTCAGTCAGCCTCGAAGGATAAGACATAGAGAAAATTCAGCCCACATTAGCTTAGGACGGTTTTCACTGTGTGTTTACTGGGGTACCTGTCATCCACTCACAGCTACACCCACTTTTCTATATCAGTATGCATACCTGGGTCTCTGGCACACTGCTGCATGGGAGAGAAAGAGAGAGAGAAGAGAGAGGAAGAGGGAGAGAGGGAAGGAGGGAGAGAGGGATGGAGGGAGAGAGAGAAAGAGAGTGTGTGTGTGTGCATGTGTCTCACAGAGGGGTTCTGCTGAGCAGAGCCACCTGGTCTGGTGACACTAAGTTCCCAGCCTCTGGCACTTACTGGGGTTCCCCCAATTGAGCTCACTGTAACTTCTCTGCTCTCTGGGGTCCCCAGACTTCTGTGAGAAGCTAATTGGGCACCAGGGCACACTTCCCTGGTGTCACACAGGAGCTCAGATTCTCAGACCTGGCTGGAGCTTCAGACACATACAAATGAATACAGATAACAGCAAGGCCCAAGGAGGGGGCCCAGCCTCTGATTAGAGGGGACAAGGAGCGCACCTCCTCCCATAGGTGCCTGTGTACTCTAGGCTGGTTGTCCCTGGTGGGAAGCCTGTCCTGACCTGCAGCCTCAGGCGGCTTCTCTGTAGCTTTCCCCAGCTCTCTGGAGCCAGGCAGAATCGGGCTCCTCACCCACTGCACGTATCCCCTCCCATGCAAACAACAGCTCTCATGGATGCCCTGTCTTCCCTTCTCCAGGACAGAAACCCCCCCAGCCCCTCCCTCCATCCTGTGGCCATCTCCTCAGGCTGCTGGCAGCTCTCTCCTTCCTTCCTTTCAGAGTCAGACGTGGAGAGAAGTCATTTGGGCCAGTCCCCTCCACCCCTCTTGCCCTGTGGTGGCCACACTTGTAACTCAGGTGGGTCTGAGCTTCTTTCCAAAGTCACTATGACCCGCTTCAGTCCCACTCACTTCTAGTCAGGTTCTCCGCTGTCTCTCCTGGTATTTCCTTCGACTTTTTTTGATAGAGAAGTCACAATTTCTGATGGATCTTCAACAAGAGTAACACCCTCTAACTGTGGGCATCCTCCAACCTTCTGCCTTGGGTTCTCTCCTCTTTTCTGTCTACATACTCTCTTGGTGACCTCATCAGATGGGTTTAATTATCATCTCTAGGCAGAAGACTGATACAGTGGACAGAGCACAGGGCTTGGAGTAAGAAAGGCTCATCTTCCTGGGTTCTAATTTGGCCTCAGACTAATCTGGCCTCTAACTGTGAGACCCTGGGGCAAATCACTTGATCCAGTGTGCCTCAGTTTCCCCATCTGTAAAATGAGCTAGAGAAGGAAATGGCAAACCACTCTAGCATCTTTGCCAAGAAAAAACCCCAAGTGGGGTCATGAGTTGGACACTACTGAAATGACTGAACAACAAGAAGGCCCTCAGCTCTACAGATCTGGCCCCAGGCTATTCTCCTGAGTTCTAGTCCTGCAATAACTGACCCTTGGACATTTCAAAGTGGATGCTTTGTCAGCCTCCCTCTCAAACTCAACAGGTACAAATCAGCATCCATCCTCTTTCCCTTTACCCAATTCTCCTTTTCTGAGCGTGCATTTACAACCAGTAAGTTATGCCCTGGATACCCCAGGCCCTGGGTACCCCATTCCACTCAGATCCTTAGGTCTACTCTCCATGGTGGTAGGCAGGGTCACTCCAGGTCCCCTGCCCTGGGAGTGGGGGTGAGGAGGGCTGCTGAACCAGCAAAATCTTATTCTCTTCTCAGGGCTTAGTACAGTCCTTTTCTCATTGTAAGCACTTAATAAAGGCTTCAATCCCTCATTTGTTCATCTATAATCTTGGTAAAACAGAAGATCTGCAGGTTTTGCCATCCACCCTGCTACTGCATCCCAAACAGAAGAAAAGAGAGTCATCCAAGGACTCAAGAGAGCTAGTCTAAAAAGCAGACCTGAGGATGTGAGAAAGGAGTGGGAAGTGGGTTGGGAGGGGGAAGGAAAGTGTGATGACTCTATGGAGGGAAGAAAGACCATGAATGCTTAGAGCTGTCAGCTGCCTTGGCCCCATGTGCTCTATATAAGCCTTCCTACTACTGCATTCTGAATTGACAGCATGGGTCCTGTGTGTCTGTGGGACAGTGCACCCCAGGTCTATGGGGGATAATGTTCTGCTGCATTGTTCTTATTATGGCGCTCAGTAAATGCCTTTTCTTTAAGTCAGCTGTGTCTACTGGCTGATTGTTAATGGGAAGCATACTGGTTGAGGCTCATGAGTTATTGTTTTGAAAGCGCAGATTCACAGGGTAGCCTAGAACCAGTGGAATAGCAGCCACCCTCTGGGGACCTAACTCTTGAATGCAAGGTAAGGATTTGGCCTAGGGGAGAATGCTACCTTGTTCAGGCTTGTTCAGGCTTGATTTTGGCTCCCTACACACTTGCTGGGACCCACTGGACAGACTCTTTAAGACCTTCTCTTCCAGGATACCCTTGTTTTGCAGGAATCCCATAGAAACAAAAAAGGATTTTTTCTTTTGTTTTAGATTGTAATTGGAGAGCTGGTGTTTCCTTTACCTTTTCCTGGGTTGAATGCTTAAGTACTGATGTTTCCTGTATTACTATGATCACTGGGATTATAGAAGCCGATACGAGCAGTACTGGTGTTGTATTCTTTGAATACTCTACATATACATTTATTTATATGAGTACATGTCTACATCCCCTGAATGTGATCTCCTTGAGGGCAGGGGCTGATTCATTGTGTTCTCTGTATCCCCAACCTTGTTCTTGACACACAATAGGTGCATAATAAATGTTCACTGGATTGGACTGGAGCCGCATTCTCCTCACTCCTTCACCCCCACTAGTCCAGGAGTTTCCTTCTTTGTTTTCCTCACAAGTACCCAACGCTCCTACTACCCCTCATTCTGTAACTTACTCCCATTGGAGGTTTATTCTATCACTCCAAGTCACCTCTGTCTAGATCCTGGCTGTCATAATCTAGTGGCCTCCAGGTCACTTTCCTTACTTTCTCAAGGAGTTCAGCACTGGGTTCAATCACCTTGGTCTCCCCAATTTCTGCCCTCAACCTTGTGGGCTTTCCAAGGCAATGGTTGAGTTCATCAACTTGTTGAGTGCTCATTACTTGTGTCTTCAATCCATTGCCGCTATCCAAACAGATGGTTATGGCTTTGCTCACCATCACCTGTTAACTGTGCCCCCTTCCTGAAATGGTCCTTTCTGATCATCATTTCCTAGACTTCCATCTTTCTCTTTGCCTCTCTCCCTTTCTGAGAGCTAATCCCTCCATCACCTCTATCTTCTTCCAGTCCATCACTCTTGCTCTGGCTTCGTGTTTTTTTGTTCAGCATCTTGAACCAAGAATTTGACCAGATTAACTAGACAGGAGCCTCCTCTCTTGAATCCCCTGTAGCCCTACCAGTCCTCAGGCCTGGGGCACCACCCCCCCATATGCTTCTCCTCTGCTCATCTGATGCTGCTGGTGGAGAAGTCAGGCCAACAGGCCAACTGAGCTCACACTACCGGGCCTCCTTTCACTGGAGGGCAGGGATTGCCTTTTGTCTCTTTGTATCCTTAGCCCTCAGCGCAGTGCCTGACATACAGCAGGCATTTAACCAATGCTGATGGATGGATTCTTCTTCCTTGATCAGCTCCCTATCCCACTTCTGCAGAGCAGCTGCTTCAAGCCTTCACCTCTCCTCTCCAACCTTGTGGCTCCCTCCCAGAAGAGTCCCAGATTAGAAAACAATGGTGAACCTTCTCATACTCCCAACTCTACTTCTGTGCTCTGGCTCTTCCAGCCAAGGGCAGCCTCTCCCCACGTGCCCTCAGTTTCATCCTCTCCCATCCCCTCTAGGAGTTGACCAGCCCACAATTGTGGGCCTTTGCTCACAGCAGGCTTTGGAGGCTGCTCTCCTGCAGGTGATCAGTGCCTTCCCACCGGCTGGGTCCAGGCTCTTTTCTCCCCGTCTCGGCCGCCTTCCCCTGGGCCTCAGTGAAACAGCTGCCGCCGCCGTCCTCTTCTCTTAGCCCATCACTTTCTCCTCTCATTCTGTCTCTCCACTGCTTTGTAACTGCCTCAAGGGTAGAAGGCCCCCTCGTCCCCTCTGCCTTTAGAGCCCTCTCAGTCTGCTTCCCAGGGATCTTTCCCTATTGTGCGCTACTCTCTCTAAAAACAATGACGCCTTTCTCCTAAGCTCCAGCCACACCTGGCTTCTTGCTGTTCCCTGTAAACAACATTCCATCTCTTGCCTCCGGGTCTTTGCTCAGACTCTTTCTCACATCTGAGATGCCTGCCCTCCTCTCTTCAGCTTTCTTCAAGGCTCAGATCAGGTGCCAGTCACTGTGCTCAGTTCTGGGGATACAACGAATGGCACAGAGATGATTCCTGCCCTCAAGGAACTCACAGTCTGAAGGCTGACACACACAAAGTAGATCCAGAGTACATGGGAGGCGTGGGGAAGGCATCCTGCACAAGGTGGGAGCTGAGCTGAGTCGTGTGGGATCCAAGTTCCCAGGAGTTCAAGCTCTCTGCTGACTTCCCTGGGCACACCTCGTGTCCCCTGAATGTTGGCTTCTGCGCCCTCAGCACCTGGGCTAGAGTCTCTAAGGGACAGGGTCCACCCTGGTGAGACTGACCTGCTGACCTCCTCTGGGGTCCCACAGCCTTAGAGTCAGGAATAGCCTGCTTCCCCTCCTGCTTCAGACTCCTGATGGTTGTGTGACCCTGGATGAGTCACTTAACCCTTGCTTGGCTCCTCTTTCCTGCCTCTCAGGGCTGCTGTGAGGACGTCAGACTAAAGCACCAGATGAATACAAGTTCCCATCATTACCAATTACTCTCTATGTCCATGATTCCCAGGCCTGGTCACCCCGACTCCAGGGCCCTGAGTTCCCATCTCACATGATCATCTCCAACTGCATGGCCTGCAGATGAAACCCAATATGCCTAAAACAGAAGCCCTCCCTGAGAGCCTGGAGGGCAATGCTCTCCATCGGTCACTCAGCTTCAAAACTGACGATCATTCCCAATGTTTGCTCTATGTCATCCCTCTCACAGCTGGTATTTGGAGAAAGGTTCTATAACTTGCATTAATAGAATGTTATCTCCCTTGATTCGCACAAAAACCCTGAGAGGAGAGTGCTGTCATCCCTGTTTTCCAGAGGAGAAAACGGAGGCAGACACAGGTGAAGTGACTCTCCCAAGGTCATACAGTTAATAAGTGTCTGAAGCTGGATTTGAACTCAGGTCTTCCTGACTCCAGGCTGGGTACTCTCTCCACTGGAGCCCCTAGCGGCCCCATATTCCCAACCTGTTGTCACACCTTGAATGTATCTTCACAACATCTTTCCTATGAGTTTCCTTTCTCTCTCACGCACAGCCACAACTCTTGTTAACCCTGAGGGACAAGTGCAGGAGCTGCTGCTCACTCCCTGGCTCCTCTCTCCCCTTGGTCCATCCTGCACTCTGCTGCTGTGGAGCGGGTCTGACCACGTCTCACCCTGCTCAGGAAGCCCCCAGAATGGCAGGCCCCAGCTCATTGCCTCCAGCCCACCTTTTGTCCCCTGCCTACAGATCCTGGACGACTCCCTGAGCCCGGCCACAGGCTACCTCAGGCCCAGCTCTTCTCTTTGCATTCCCTCACTTAGCTCAGTCCCTGGCACACAGCCGGTGCTTAATAAATGTCTGTGCATTCTAGCTAACCTGGCACACCTGCAGTGTACCCCCATCTTGGTTCACTTCTGCTTCCAACCCTGCTTTGGCCCAGGCTGTCTGAATGTCCTGCCTCCTTCCCTCTGCCTCTGGGTGTCGGAGGTCACAGTAACAGCGGGTGGTGCTGCCTGCTCCTGGCACGCTGGAGTTCCATGGTATCTATACATGCTGTAAAGACCATTCTCCCTGCAGCCACAGCCATCCTGGGGGGCAGGGATTGGTGGTGTCTCTACATCCTAGTGCCTCGGCTGAATAAATGCCTGCTGGATGAGGGAAGGGCCTTGGGGGGGCAGGAAGTGGGCAGTCCCCCAGTGACACATGCTGTCCTGCCAGGAGAGGGGCTGGTCCATCACTCTGGAGTGTGGATGGAGGTGACAAAGACAATGAGAGGGACAGGAGGGCATTTGGGCCAGGCTAGGCGGGTCTGCCCCAGGCTGAGGTGGGAGGAGAAAGGGCCCTGCCAGAGGGTCTGCATCTGACTACGGAAATGAAGGTTCTTGAGTGAGTGGACAACAGAGGCAGATGGGGTGCTCCATGTGCCTCAGACTGGATGGAGCTCGGCATGATCTGGGGCACCAAGGGGCTCAGAGATGCTGGGCTGGAGGAAGAGGGTGGGCCCCAAAATGATCTGAGAAAAGGGATCTGTTACTCTGACAGCGATGGTGCCAGCAGCAGCAGTCACTTAATCACGGGCCAGGGGTGTGTGATAAACAGCGCCCACCTTGCTCTGTCCATGGCTGGCTCTGGTCCTCTAACAAATCCTGCTTGCCTGATGGTCCCAGCCTCCCTGCCTGGTGAATATTTCATCTGCGGCCTGCACTTCAGGGTGCTCCGGATAATCCCTATTAATTTAAATAATGCCGGGCTAGGCTTATCAAACTATTTATTATTTATCAGCTTTGTGTATTTGTAGCTAACAGGTAGGGGGGCCGCCCGGGACAGACCCACTCCATCACTCTGCCTGCCCGCCCGCCATCGCTCCCGTGCCTTTAATTAGTCATGAGGACTAATAGGCCTCCATAGCCAACACCCTGGGCACCCGGGCACCCGTGGGCCAGGCCCAGGTGGATCCGAGGGGTCTGAGCACCAAGGTCTGATGGGGGTGATGGGAGACGATTTTCAATCATGCCCTTGATCTCTGAAATGTGGGCTTTCTCCCCTTCCAGGCAGAGGACCTCCGAGTCATTGTTTATCCGGCCCAAGCAGGGGCCCAGGAGAATGGAAGGTCCTTGAGGGCAGAGGCCTTCTGCTTTGCCTTTCTATCTCCCAGGCTGCTCCACACAGAGTAGGAGTGTAATCAATGCTCACTGCCTGCTGAATTGAATCAACATTTATAACAAATCCTTCGGTAGGTCCTCTCCTGGAGCCCGGAGAAAGGGAGGCCCCGGCTTAGGGAGAACCCTGGGCTCCCCTTCCTTCTCCTCTGCCTCCCAGTCAGGCTTGATTTGGGCCTAGCTGCCGCTCATGACTCACATCTGCTCCATCTGCCTCCCTAGCCTCGGCTGCCTAGCTCAAGGGAACGCAGGCTTGGCACTGGATGCCTCCTCCAGCCTCAGCTCCAGCCCCAGACAAGCTCCCAGCCTAGGCAGGCTCCTGCCCTCCATGACTCAGGGCTGCAGACCCAAGCCTCGGGGGTGTCACCAAGCCACTGGAGCACATGCCCACATGAGTCCCCAACACTCAGCTCAAATCCCACCTCCTGAGGGAGGCCTCTCTCATGCCTCCCTCAGCCACCTCTCCTGCCATTGCCTCTCAGCTGACCTCCATCTCTATCCTGTGCTGACCTAATTATTAGGCCTAGAGCTCCTGAACCAGCTACAAGGTGGTGCCTCACTTTACCTACCCTGGGGGTAGGTGCTATTATTTCGATTTTACAGATAAGAAAACTCAGAGCGATGAAGTGATCTGCCTAGGGTCACACAGCTAAAAAGTGTTTGAGAATGAATTAGAACTCAGATCTTGCCGATTCTGGGTCCAGCACTGTATCCAGGGTGCCCCGTAGCTGCCTAGTCCTGTATGACAGAGACCATGCTTTTTTGCCTTTCTTTGTATCCTTGGTGCTTAGCCCAGGAACCAGCACACAGGAGGCACTTAGTACATGCTTGCAGGCTAACTGAGGCACAAGTGCATACCTGGGCACATGCTGGCAGCTATCCCCCTGCCCTCCAAGTTCCAAGAATGAGCCAAGTTCAGACATAGTATGGGGGCCAGTCCTGCGCACTGAGGGAGGCAGTTCACTCCTGCACCCAGGCTCCCAGCTGTAACCTAACAGGAATTCCCCTATAAGAGGTCATCCAGTTTCTGTTCCGGGACTTTCAGGGACAGGGAGCTCACCAACTTCCCAGGCAGCCCTTTAGGATAGCTCCAGTCTTAGTGAATTTTCCTGTTCTCAGGACTAAATATGCCCCTTCCCCCATCTGGCCTTGGTTCTGCCTTCTGGGGTCAAGCAGAGGAAGGCTGATTGGCTCCCCTCCCCTCTTCTAAGCCTTCCCTTTCCCAGGCTAACGAGGCTTAGCTCCCTCAAAGGATCCTCCTAGATAATGGTCTTCAGGCCCTCCTCCATCCTGTCTTCCCCTCCCCTGGGATGTCCTCCAGCTCCTCAATGTTACTCTTAACCGACTGCACCCAGGATGAGGGTGTCTGACAAGGATAGAGGTGGCCATGACTCCCCACTCCACCCTTAATGGGACCCAAGGTCCCCTTGGCTTTCTCAGCTTGTGTCATAGCCCTGAACAGTACTGAGCTTCTGTTGTATTGATCAAAATTCTACTAGAGACCCTCCATATTTTTTTGGGAGGAAGAAGTCTGACAAGCACAAAAACTTATACCAGCTCTTTTTGTGGTGGTGGAGAACTGGAAACTAAGGGGCAGCACCAACTGGGGGATGGGATGGCTTAATGAATTATGGCAGTGGAATTGATGGAATACGGTTATGCTGTGAGAAATGATGAAAGGGATAGTTTCAGAGAAACCTGGGAAGACTTGTATGGACTGATGCAGAGTCAAGTGAACAGAACCAGGAGAATTTATATGACAATAGCATCACCGCAGAGACAAACATCTCTGAGAGCCTCAGATCAAGGCAATGACCAGCCATGAACCCTGAGGGCCAGAGAGGGAGGACACTCCCCCACTTCTGGCAGAGACGTGACCAAAGCCTCGAGGGGCACCAGGAGACCTGTGGGAAGTGATTCTGCTTGGCTATTGAATGCTTACAAGGATTTTCATTTTCTTTCTTTCAGCTGGGGAGGTGGGAGGGAGAAAAAGGTGCTTAACAATTGAAAAAATGAATAAATAAATAATAATGACAAACCACCGCCTACTTGTGAGGTCTGGCCGTCTGCTCAGTCCCAGCCCCCTCTGACTGCCCTGGTCTACGTTCGTTTTCTCACAGGGATGGACAACATGACCCCTCCCTGCCCCACCCCAGCTCTCCCAGATGAAAAGATTGACCTCTGGTCAGTCAACAAACATCAGGCCCTTATTGTGTTCTAGCTGCTAGGGAAAGGAAAGGCACAGGCAGCCCCTACCCACACATTAATTTTCTTGCCCAGAAGCTCCTGGGTGCTGGGTCCCAAGGCTCTCTCACTACACCATTCCAAGTAGGCCCAGCCAGGGACTGGGGCTGGAGAGCAGGGACCCCTGGCAACACTTCCAAGTGCTGCTTAAGAACTCACTGTACGCTTGGGCACTGAGGTCACCAAAGACAGAAAGAGCTACTCCCTGTCCCCAAGGTCGGGGGAGATGCTCCACGTACATCGAAGCACCCACAGGCTGCAGACAAGGTAATGGCTAGATGATTGAGGGAAGACCTTTCCAGCTAGAGGCCTCGTGGACTGAAGGAAGGAGGGCATGAGCTCAATTTTAAAGGAAAAGGGATTGTAAATGGCAGAGGAGATGAGGGTGGCCACTGCAGGCAATGCGGACAGCTTAGGGAGGGATGGAAGCACCAAGAAAGCCTGTCCAGCTGCAGCGCAGGAGACACAGAGGGGAGAAGCCAGGATAAGCCTGGAAAGGGAGGGTGGGAACTTTAAACACTCCCTGATTTGAATTCCTGAAGTAATCAGGAGCCAAGGGGGCTTACTGAGCAGAGAAAGGCCAGGGCCAGATCTACAGTCCAAGAAGATGGAACAGAAAGGAGAGCAGATAGGAAGCCACAACAATCGTTCAAGCTACTGTGGGTAGGGGCCTGAGCCAGGGTGGTGGCGGGGGAGTGGAGAGAAGGAGGCAGAGGGGTGGAGGAGAAGAGAGGAGTAGAGGGTGATCTCAGAACCCAGGTGACCCAGAGGATGGGGTGCCTTTGACAGCAGCAGGAAGTTGGGAAGAGGGCCAGGTTTCAGGGGAAAGAGAAAGAGCTCGAGATGCCCTGGGACAGCCAGTGTAATGCGCCTGGCAAACCTGGGGCTCAGGACAGAGGTCAGGGTTGCATGTACAGACCTGGGCATCCTCTGCTCAGGATGACTGAAGCTGTGAGAGCTGATGGGATCTCCAAGGGTGAGAGTGCAGAGGCAGCAGAGCATAGAGCCAGAATGAGCCTTGGGGAGCCTGAATGAAGATCCAGCAGAGAAAGTTGAGAGGGCAAGGCTGAGAGGGGCTGGCTGAGAGCTCTCCTCAGGGTCAGCAGGCTGCAGCCTCGAAGGTCAAATGAGAACCTCTACTCGCAAGGCCTCTAGGGTTCCCTTCAGTTCTGAGAGTTCTGAAAACCCCAAGGCCAGGCTCAGGAGTGGAGGGCAGCGGGGAGGGAGGAAGGTGCATTTGGCCAAGAAACACATAGTAGTAGGTCTAAATCTGAGAGAGACCTTGGAGCCTCTATTTTACAGATGGAGAAACTGAGGCCCAGGACAAGTGACTTGCCAAGGGTCACACAAACAGGATATCAGGGCAGGATTTGGACCTAAACCTTTCTGACTTCTCATGTCTTGGAGCAATAAGGGACACAGAAGGGGCAGCCCCCATCAGTAGAGGCCCAAGGTTGCCCGACAACCCTTCCCTGCCCCTCTGAATGTTTGAGGAGCACCAAGCTGGCGCTTTCCTTCCTGGGCAGTGGCGCATCCAGGAGTGCACGTGGGTGTGGGCCAAAGCTTGGCAATTATGCTCATGGTGACGATCTCCAAATCCATATGTCTTGAGGCTGCCAGTACATCATTGTGTCAAGTCTCTGAATTGGGACATCCATCAGAAGGCCGGCATCATCCCATGTGGCCATCCGGGGTCCGTCTGGGCCAGGAGGCTCAGAGTCGGGGTGGGGGGGAGGCCGGGATGTTGAAGGGCCTGGCCTCTGGAGACGGCTCAGCCCAGGCAAGGCAGGGCCAGGTTGGGGCCTGGGCCAGGGCTGGGCAGGGGCTCTGGGTCGGGCCCCAGGGGGGCAGGGGGAGCCCCCCAGGTGGCTGCCAGGCTCAGTCACTAACACTCTGCGCTGGCTGTTCTTAAAAATTTATGACTCTGTTGAAACATGAAAAATAAGGCGGAGGAGCGATCATTAGCGCGGCCCTGCCCCCCCTCCCCGGCACCCTCGTAAATTGAGATTTATGGCTGCGGCGGGCGGGTGGGGAGGGAGCGGCCCAGGCGGGTGGCAGCGTCACAGCTCTGTCTGTGTCTGTCGGAGGCTTCAGTTTATCACAATCTACACAGATTATGGGGATGAATACAGGGCCAGTCCCTGCTCTGTCAGAGCCTTCTGTAAACAACACAATAAGCAATGAGTCTCCCACGGAAGGGGGTGGCCCCGCTGCGTCCAGATGGGCATCCAGGTGACAGAGGGACACAAGGGGTCCCAGCCCAGGAGACCCGGGAGCCCTCAGCCTGCACTGGGCACCCTGTCAGCCTTGCAGGGGGGCTGAGCAGGGCTCTATCCAGGCAGCTAAGCCTCGGCAGGCCACCCTGTCATGTCCCTTGGCACAGGGAGCCCCACCCTGGCCTCCACCAGCAGGGGAACAATGGCAGCCCCGGGCCTGGGTCCCAGCCCCCTCTGCCCGAGAGGCCTCACTTAGTGCTGTCAGCCCAGCCATTATGGAATTGGGGTTTCATTTACACACTAATTAAACATTACAGCTTGTTCACAATTACAACGCGGGGATGAGGGAGTAACTAATTACTGAGGAAATGAGCTAACATTTATCTCTTGCAGGAGGAGGAGGAGGAGGAGCAGCAGCAGCAGCGGCCCATCCCTGGCCGATGCCCAATGCCCGATGCCCAATGCCCGATGCCTGATGCCCGATGCCCTCCACGGGTCCTCTTTCTAGGGCAGCCTCCCTAATGAGGCCATGGGTGGCAGGCAGGGAGGGCCCAGGCCCCCCTTCCTTACCACCCCACAGCCAAAGGCAGCCCCCACCTTGGAGGAGACCAAGGAGGAGGACGAGGTGGGCTCCACAGCAGGACTGGCCTGGCCAGCAGGCCCTGCACAACTCCTGCCCCAGGAGCAAGGCATGGAGGGGCATCCTGCATCTCAGATCAAGGGCTGGGGCCCCAAGGGGTCTGCGCTACTCATCCCCACATCCATCTCGGCCGCTGGTCGGGCAGTGTGACCTTGATCCCTCTCTCCAGGGAAGAATTAGCATCTGAGCCAAGGCTGTGGAGGGAAGGGAGAGGAGAGGGAAGGATTCCAGCCTCCTCCTTCCCCAGCTCCAGTGCCCACCTCCCTCCCCAGAGCAGGGTCTGGGAAGGGGTGGGGGGCAGAGGAGACTGGAGAATTTAATAATAGTAACACCTCAGTCTCCAAGCTTGTAGCCTTCCTGTCTTTGGGCCAGAGGAAAAAAAGGGAGAAGAAAGGGGAACAGTGGAGAGAGCCTGAACCAAAGGGAGCCGGCGCTCAGAACTGAGCTTCAAAGGGGCCCCGGCTTCTGGGGCCTAATTGTACTGACCCCTGGCCTCCGCCTTCAATCAGTGCTGCTTCCCAGCTCCTGCAGCCTGGCGGCCTCCCCGCCCCTCACCTAACTAGCAGCCATATTCTTCTCATTAGGCCTAAGCCTGGCTGTGGGAGCCCTCCCCACCCCCAAACTGGGATCTTGCGCGCGCACATACACATACACACACACATGTGTGTGTGCGCGCACGTGTGCGCGCACCGAGCTCCACAGCCAGGGGACTGATGGAACAACAGTGGGGTGAGGGCGACAGGGGCCAGATCCCAGGGCTATCAGGGACTTGGGCCTGCCCGTGGCCTCTGGTACCCAGCCCTACTCCGGACAGCCCTCACTTGGCTGAGCTGGTCCCAGATGTTCCCAAGCCTGTCAATTGGTGCTTGTCCCCTGTCCTCTGCATGTCCTTTATGTGTGTGTCTGGATGGCTGTCTGCTTCTGGCTGGGAGCTCCCAAGGGCAGGGACAGGGACGGTGCCCTGCAGCTGTCCAGTGGTCCTGGTGATGGCTGCAGTCAATGCCTGCCACCCTACCAAGGATAAGTGCCACCTGGACCTGGCCTCCATTAGCTCCTGCTCAGCTCAACGTGCCCCAACAGTAAGGAGGGGGTGGGCACAAATGGAGGTCTCCCCATAGCCACTGGTCCACAGCCCAGGCAGCTGGAGGGCATGAACCAGTGTCTCCTTCACTGATGTCCTCCCCATCTGTGGCCCTGGTAGCACCCCACTGGTGTGGGGACAAGAGATTAGGAGGAAGCTAAGCACCTCACTGCCTGGGATGACATCCCAGGGACTCTGTTGGAGGCATGTGGTATCACTCCTGGGCAGGTCTCCCTTTGTTCCAGGGGCTGGTGCTTCAGCAGGGATGAGGGCAGGGAAGTTGGAGGTTGGGTGTTAGACAAGCCACAGCAGGGATGAGAAACAGAGGGACCCAGGCCTGGAGGCCTCCCCAAGTGTCTGCGGGTCAGCCAGGGTGTGGTCCTTGTGTGCTCTGCAGGGAAATCAGAACGACCTTCCAAGGAGTGGGGGCCCAGCTGGCCAGCTCCTCTCTGACATTGTCTCTCACCTTAACCCACTGCTAATGACTTGCGAATATCGACGGAAAAGGGAAAGGGAAGGGCAGTATTGGGGAGGGGACACTGGGGGGGTCAAGAGGCAAAGGGACCGAAATGAAGTTGAGTTATCTGCCATCTGGAGCTGAGCTCCTAATCCTCCAGCCCTGAGGAATCCAATGAAGCCCCTTATCTGCCCTGTCAATCACTGGCCCGTGTGCACGCACACGCGTGGCACACACACAAACATGCACATGTGGGCATGCCCCCCGCCTCCCCAGCCCATTATTCCTCCAGCAGAAGAGTCCGGAGCCGGGGAGCGAGGGCCGGGTCCTGCCAGATGGATGCAATTTGCATAATATCAGCAGCGGAGGCTGCGAGATCAACAGGGGTCAGGGCGCTGACATCTGCACATAGCCTATCTGCGAGCGCTAATTTGGCCGGCATTGATCTGTCTTGCTGATTTCTTTGTCATTTACGTCGGCAATGGTTTGACAGGAGATACGGAGAGAGACAAGGGGAGGCCGGCGGGGGCCGGGGGAGCAGGGAAACAAAGATTGTAGTTACCGATGCCTTTAACACAGACAAAAAGATGAGCTCTGCCTGAGGACGCGAGCAGGCCACTGCAGGACGTGGCAGCTGCTAATTACCCCTGCGCTCGGTGACCCTCTGGGGCCCCAGTGCCGAGGCTAGGGAGGAATGCTACCTCCTGCCCCAGTCCTGCCCTTCCTCTGGACAGCCCCGGGGGAGAGGCAGTCACAGGGTGCACTCCTACACCCTGACCTTGTGCGGCCCCGCTCCCTTCTTCTCTGACACCTCAGGGACCAAGTAGCTTTTCTCCTGATCCCGGCCCCCAGGACAAAGCTATCATCCAAGGAAGCTGAGGACTAGGGCCTAGGGAGGCCGGCAGGCAGGGGGGTCCAAAGGCTCTCCCATCCTCGGGGACGGCTTCCCTTCCTACAGTCTTCTCTGAGGGCCTGCTTCTTGGGGGCCAACCTGCTATAGGATTTGGGAAGCCCCAGCCCTGCCAATGATCACCTGTGGGGCCCTGGACAAGCCAGAGGACCTATCTGGGCCACAGTTTCCTCATCTGCTGGACTATGCCTGTAAGCCTTTCACAATCTGATGAGCACCTTTCTACCCATCGTGTATACGCAAATACTCCTAGTCTATGGCTCAGCCAGGCTGAACTTCCTTCTGTTCTCCACAAGGCATCTCCATCTCCCACCTCCATGCCTTTGCCTCACTCTTTCTCCAGGCCTGAAATGTGCTAGCTCCATTAGAAGGCATGGATACAGGCCTCTTGAGTACAGGGACTGCCTGACTTTTGTCTTTGGGTCCCCAGTGCTTGGCACAGAACAGACTCTTAGGACAGGTTTGCTGAGTGACTGACTGGAATAAAGGCTCACATCCTCCCTCCTGCAGAAGACACCCCTACTCTTCTTTCAGCCTCGGCTCAACAGCCTCAGGGTCCTTGGACTGGGGGTCCACTTTAGGGAGGAGGATTTCCTCCCTCCCAGAAATCCCATGGGCTTTCACTGCAGGAGACCCCTTCCTTGGGACCCCAAAGTGCTCCTTCTCTACAGTCTTCTCTTCTGGCCAGGTCCAGGAAGGGGGCCAGCTGAGCATTGGCTGGCCTGGCCAGCCCATCTTTCTTTGTCTCCCTCCCTCCTTTGTCAGCAGCAGGAGAGAGCCGAGATTCCTGCTCGGAGTCTACATGATCAGAAGGGACCCCCTGCTGGCCAGCTATGGGAGGCGGGGCAGCGGGCAAGGACACGGAGGAGACCGGACAGACACACACAGGCTTTGGTGTACACTAATCCCCTGGCCCGAGGCCCTTCAGAGGGACCTGGCAAACTTCAAGGAAGGGAGGCAAAGGCATCCTTCGACAGAGAGCCTCATTATCCCGCTCCCCCCATGCGGGCGGGCGGGCATGGAGGGAGGGACCGCCATGTGCACAGAAAAGGCTGTCACTGTCCTTTCTTCCTTTGGGTAAAAGCCCATCTCCCTGAGCCTGCCCGCCCCCGTTCCAGGCTGACACCTCTCAAGGCTGCTAATTAGATCCCTGTTGCCTCTCTAATGCACTCTGACAAGCGCCCTCACATGGGCCAGCTGGGTCTTGGCACCGTCTCTGCGGCGTGGACACAGGGTGCCCCCGCACAGGGTCCAGGATTGAGGTCAGTGGGTGCAGCTTCTGTCTACCCCCACCTCCTTTAGGAAGGGAGCAGAGAAGCCCCTGGGGGGGCCTGCCTCTTCCTCCTCAGGCCCTCTCATCCTCCTGTGGATGTTAGCCACACCAAGCCTGGCCCAAACCATTCTGTTCCTCTGTGAATCTCCTCGTGGCAAAGGAGAGAGGATGTGTGAAGGATGGGCCTCAACAGTAGATGAGAATGCTAAGGCTCCCCCGGGCTGAGCCTCATGCTGGAAGGGACCCAGAGGTGTGTGGTCCAAGTCCCACCTGAGGAGGACTCCCCAGGGAGGGAGGACCTGCCAAAGCCTCCGGGTAGCCAGGCTACAGGCCAAGGGCCATGGACCATGGCTAGGAAGGTGTTCCTAAATCTGACTTGGGTACTTTCAACCAACCAGCTCAAAAGCATAGATCAGCTGCTCACTGTGGGCCAGGCCTGATGCTGGGAGAGAGAGACAAAAACAAAGCCATCCCTGGTCTCAAGGAGCTTATACTTGGGAGAAAGATGTGTGTGTATACACACATACACACACACACACACAACATACAGCCTGTTTATATACATCTTTAAGCTCTGAAAAATGTTTTACATGTATTTTGTCTCATCAGATAATGAGATCCTAATAATCCCCATTTTACAGTTGAGGACACTGAGGTTAAAGGGCTTGACTAACATCACACCTAGGTGAAAGTTGAATTCAGATCTTCCTGACTCCTGGAACAGTGAAGAGAGGAGAGAACTGGACCTGACCTGGCATCACAAAGACTTAAATTCAAATCCTGCTTCAGTCACTTGCCAGGTGACCCTGGGCAAGTCCCTTAACCTGTCTGCTCAGTGTCCTCACCTGTGAAAGGATGATGACAAAAGGTGGTTGAGAATAAAGTGAGATAATATTGGTAAAGTGTTTGGCACAGCGCCTGGCCCACAGAAGGCACCATATTATTATCTATCATTGTCCACCATATATTATCCCTTCAAGTAAAGTACACCCATATCCATGGACTGGCAAGTGCTCACACACACACACACACACACACACACACACATATACATACACATTACATACACCATAAATACCAGATCATTTGTCCAGAGCCAGAGGTGGCCTTCTGGGGAAGGAACAGCCAGAAAGGCTTCAACATAGAGTGCAAGGACACTGATAAAAGCTGGCATTGCGAGCATTCAGAAGGTTTGCCCAATGCTTTACAAGTCTGATCTTACTAGAACCTACAACAGCTCTAGCAGGGGGACCAAGGCTGAGGGAGACTGGTCACACAGCTAATGAGGCCAGATCTGAACTCAAACCTTCCTGACTCCAGATCCTGTGCTCTCTCGATTACATTATCAAGATGCCAGTGAAGATACAATTATTTATAATGTGATCATCACATTATAATGTTATATTTTATAAGGTATAGTAAGCCTGGAAAGGTAGGTCATGATCATATTGTAAGGGACTTTGGGAGGTGACAGTCCCTGGAGTTTCTCAAGGGTGTGGTGGCACAGTGGCACAGTGGCATGGTCAGACTTTCACTTTGGGAAAATCAGGCTGGAGAGAGAGGAGGCTGGAGGCAGGGAGCCCAATGTGGAGTCTTTGGCAACAATCCAGGTGAGAGGGAATAGGTGGGGGCCAAGTGTGGAGAAGGGGTCAATCAGAGAGAGGCGGAGACCAGGACAAAAGGATGACTGAGTGGAAACACAGGAAGAGGGAGGAGTCAAGGATGACTTGGAAGCTTTGAACATGGGTGAACAGGAGGATGGCTGACCTCTCCATGGAAATAAGTGAGCACGGGAAAGAGGATAAGTTCTGTGTGGGCAGGCTGAGCTTGAGAGGCCTGTGGGACATCCAGTTCAAGATGCCTACCATCTTGAACAAGAGCTGTACGGTTCTGAGAGAATCTTGGGTTGGGTTTAGAGGTCTGGGAATCCCCTGCGAGGAGAAGGCTTTGGAACATAAAGGGAGTCCAGAAAAGATGCCTGGGGGGGACACCTCCATTCAGGGGCTAGAACATAGCTGATGAGCCAGCAAAGGGGGTAAGGGGGCACCAGATGGGGGGACCAAGAGCAGAGGCACAAAAACCCCAGAGAGAGGTAGAAATCTGCAGGGTTGCTAGGTCACGGGAGCTGGGGTTACAGTGGATGGTGCATTGAACTTGGAGTGAGCCAGCAACCTCGGAGAGTCTGGTTTCCACTGCCCAATCAGGCTGGGAGCCAGACTTCAACAGGACAAGAAGTAAGAGGGGAGGAAGTGGAGGCAACCAGTGTGGACAACTTAGGTCATTAGCTTGAGGGAATTAGCGGATTTTTTTTTAAGGATGGTGGGAATTTAAGGCATACCTGTAGCAGAGAATGAGCAATTCAACAGGGAATGATTTCTGTTTAGAGACAATTGTAGGGGTGACTGCCAGAAGATAGGAGTCCTCAGCCATTCCAGTTGAGGCCTCCTTCCAAGCTTGTGGCCAAGTTTTTTGGTTCCTGCCTTTCCACCATTAACAATTCCTAATCGTGGAGCCCACCAGAAGAGCATGAGAGACATCCAGGGAATGACCAGTACGTCTATGGCATTCAAGAGGAAGCCCAGCTAGGTGGACGTGCCTCATGGCTGTTGGGGATCCCCACACCTTTCACAACAGCCTTGTAATGGCCAATCTAATGGTTCTCTCGTGATTCAGTTTTTTTAACTACCCAGTTTTTACTGGACCCTTCTAGTGTCCCACCATAGATGATGCCCAGAAAGTCAGAAGAGTTTCTACAACGTCCTGGGGAGCCCAAGCGATGGGCAAACTTGGAGGTAGTACAAGGGAGTGGGCTGGGGACAAAGAATTCAGCTGAAAGCATTCCAAAGCATTGCTGGAAGTTAGACAGGATCCTGGGGTCACAGGATCAGAGCAGGTAGGAAGCCACATTATTGGTCATTGAGGTCAGTACCCTCTCAACCAGAGAGGTCGCCTGTGCAGTCTGCCCAAGGTCATACAGAGACTGACCTCACCTTCTCTGAAGCCAAACCCAGCATTTGTTCCACCACCTGAAGGAATGGCTCAGACTTGGCTTCATGGAAGCAGCAGCACTTGGAAGGATCAGGGAGGGTGGAGCTGAGGGACCCCTCTGGACAGGAGGCCATCCTCTGGTTTCTGACCTAGAATTGGACGGACCACCTTCTTTACCAGCTGGGCTCCCAAAGACTCTCAGGCCGTGTCCTCTCTAAGGACAAAGACTGGCCCTCAGAGGAGTGCCTGAGGCCACCGCCTCTTCATTCCTTCTGCGGCCTCTCTCTGGTCTTATTCTCCAGGTGTGGGAGTCTCTCCCACCATGCCTCCAGCTCACCTCCTCTGAAATCCAGTGGCATGGACCTCTGCCTCCCCTGCTCCATTTCCTAGCCATGAGCATTCTCTTTGGCCTGGGCCTCTCTCCCTCCTCATCTCAGCTTCCTGCCCTCCATGGGAAGCCTTTTCCGATCCCTTTGTGTGCACTCACCTTCCCTCTATCAACCCTGTTTAGAGCCTGTTTGTCCTCAGCTGTTTGCTCGCTGGCTCTCCCACCACACTGGGAGCTCCTTTCTTTGTATCCTCAGTCCCAGCACCAAACCTGGCACACAGTAGGCACTCATTACTTTTCCTGGAACCAGTCTTTGTCCCTCCTACTGTCCCTGCCTTTATCATTTACCTAATGCACAGACAGGTCTGGTTGAGTCAGGGGCCCCTTGCCTCGACCTGGCATTCAAGGTCCTCCACAAGCTCATCCCATTCTACATCCCTCCCAGCCTGGCTCCCTACACCCCAGCCAGAAGAGGCATCTCACTCCTGGCACATCAGGCCTTACCCCTGCTGGACAAGACCAGCCCAGGGGAGAGCTCTGGTGGCAGAGCTATATGCCAGGGCAGCTTAGCTGGGTGCCAAGGGTCCACAGCACCCCTCCCTGGCAAGGCAGCTCCTTGAGTAGTTCATTATGATTGTGTCACCAAGTACATATGCCTGAGTGGACAGTGATGGGCGATGACCCCTGACCCAGGGACTGGGAGACAGTCCCCATCAAACTCCCACAGTGAGACCCTTTTAACACGCACAGTGAACTCAGCGCATGGAGAGTTGGAGCTCATTAAAACAGCCAACTCTGTGAGCACGCCATTAACCTCGCTGCTCCAAACTCATGCCTTGCCATCTCCTCCTCTCCCCAGTCTAATTAGTGCCCCAAGCTAGCCCCCTCCCACCTCCAGCACCCTTTCCTCCAGAGATGGGGTGGGAGCGGCCACTGACCCTCTCAATGGGTGAGGTGTCCCTCGTGGACCTTGGGGGACAAGGAGATGCGGGCAGAGCCAGATCTTAGGCAGTCTATTTGGAGGACCCCATTAATAGGCATTGTGGGCCCAGGTTCCTAGACCCAGGTGGAGGGACCAAGGGCCTTTTAACTGAAAAGCAGGGCTAGTGGCTGAGCCTAATGAGGCAGCCATTAGTGGCATCATAGAGGAGGGGGGAGGAAAGGGAAGCGATGGGCACAGGGCAGGCCAGGGAAGCTATGCCTCCGGTGCCACAGAGGGAAGGCAGGGGAACACCCTGCCGGGGACCCTTCTCCTGCTGGAGATTCTAGGAGAAGAGGTGCAGCCTATGTGTTATGCCTGACTACCCACGTGGCACCCTATGCTGCCCCAAACTGGTGGAGATGAGGAGGGAAGGAGGCAGGGATGGGCATCAGCTAGACAGACTGAAGAAGCCAGGGAGGAATGGTAGCATCAGAAGGTCTGCATGGTACCTGCCCGAGGAGCCCCTCCACAAGGCAGTGAGCCAGTAACTGGCTGCCCAGCTGCTATTCTGGACCTCTGGGGTGAGGATGTCACTGCCTCTGGAAGCAGCCCATTTGTTCTGGTCAGCTGTGACGGTCAGGAGCTCCTTCTTTTATCCACTCGAAATGGGCCTCTGCCACCTCTGCCCCTGCGCCACAGAGGACAAGCCTCATCCCCCTTCCAAATGACCCTCTGGGTGGCCCCTGACCTGCCTCTTCTCCACACCAATCACCTGCAGTGTCTCTTCACGTGGCTTGGTCACCAGGGACTGAACCCCAGGCCTCAGAAATGCTCTGGCCAACACCACCAGAGCCCAGCCAGACTTCTGGAGACCTGCCTGCCACAAGGGCCACACCTTATTGCTCACCTTCCTCCGGGCATCCCCTGCCACAGATCCTCTGCCCAGGCCTACCTCCTCCTCTTCTCACCATCCCTGTGGTAGGGAGACTCTGGCTGCAGAATGACCCTACTCCCTCACAGAAGACCCCCTTCTGCCTGCTTCCCCATTTCCTTCCTGCCACACCCCAGATTTGCCAACCCTTCTCTTGTGCCCTCTGACCTCTCTCTTTCTAATGACCAGTCTCTTTCATTCCTTCAACCCCTTCCTCTTTTGCTCCATTCATCTTTCATAAGATCAGATCATCCTGTCTGGCCTCTTGGTTTCATCTTCTCTTGTGCCCCCCAACTCACTGGTCACGGTGGGAGAGTCAGAATGCTCCTTGTTCCTCATTGCACAATGCACGAGTCAGAAAGCCCTGAATTCAAATCCAGCCTTAGACACTTACTAGCTGTGTGACCCTGGGAAAGTCATCTCTGCATGGTATGAGGGAGGACATGATAGATGCCCCTCCTAAGCTCTCCCCCTCAGGCCTCATGGCATAGCATGGCATCTGAATGGGTTTCCATTCATCCACAGGGACTTTCTGCTGCATATGCCATCATGCCTACAGCAGCCCTGGGCGTAGGTCCCACTATCCCCACTTTGCAGGCAAGGAAACTGAGACTTGTTCAGTGGTACACAGTCCAGGAAGTGTCAGAGACAGGCCTTGAACTCAAGCCCCACCAACCCCAATTCCAGTGAAGTGTCCTCTCACCCCAGCTGTTTTCCTCTAAGAGAAAGAGGGAGGAGGGAGGCACCCAGCTCAGAGGCTCATGGGAGACACAGAGTGGTCAGGGACCACCAGTCGAGCCAGCTTGGGCACAAGCAGTGGTAAAGGCCCAGGCACTGGGCACACCCACAGACCTTGCCTCAGGGAGCTGACACTCATTGAGGGAGAGAAACCCATACAGAAGCACAATGTGGAAAACTCTTGAGTTGGGAGCCAGAGGGCCTGGGTTCAAATTCTGGCTTTGACCTTGGGCATGTCCCTTTAAATCTCTGGGTCTTCATTTCCTCATTTGTAAAAATGAGAGGCGAGGATATGATGATTCTCCCGCCCCCTCCCCAACTCCCCCAGCTCAAAGTCTATGCTCCTAAAGGAATAAAAGATGGTTTTGGGGAAGGGGAGAATCTGCTAATAACCAGGCACATCTGGGAGGCCCAAGCATGATGGGAGTGGGGGGGAATGGATAGGAGGAACACACCTGAGCTGAGCCTTGTAAGAAGCCAAGGACCCTGGGAGATGGAGGTGAGGAGGGAGGGCATTCCAGAAGTGGAGAGAACACAGAATCTAAGGGTTGGGATATGGGGGGTGGAGGGCGATCCTCTAGAATACATTTAGAAAGGCTGGCTAGGGCTCCCAGGACCTGGCCTGGGGCGATGGGGGCCACTGAAGGCTTCTGGACAGGAGAGTGATGTGGTCAGGAGTCAGCTAGAAGGGTGGAGTAGAGGCCTGAAAAAATGCCATCAGATTGAGCAGCTGTAACACGGAGGACCCTGGAGAGGCGTTTCATTTGAAGGAAAGCCAGATTTCAGGAACGTGTAAGAAAGAGGAGAGAAGGCAGAAGCCATGGGTGAAGATGAATCTTGGGAGGATCCGGCTGTAAAAGGGAGGATTCAAACTGAAATATTGGATTACAAAGACATTTACATGTTTACTATGTGCCAGGTACTGTGTTAGACTTCTCAGGGTATCAGTCATCCCTGCCTCTGCTGGATCTGGCCCCTCTCCTCATGTCTGGAGGCAGCAGAGGAAGAGCCAGGAGATAACAAGACTGATGGTGACCAAGGGAAGGAGAGAGAGCGAGCTTGTGGGGTGGACTAGGGCAGGGGCAATGTGGGCCTTTGGCAAGGAAGACAGTGGGAGCAGAGGTGTGGAAGAGGGGAAAAGAGAAAGCTCACAATGAACAAGGGCCATGCTCCAGAGCTTTACGCTGATTGTCTCATTTGATCCTCAAACCAATCTGTGAGGTAGGTGCCATTTTACAGTTGAGGAAACCGAGGCAGACAGGAAGTGTGAAACATAGAGACTGAATAATAGACATGATGATACGATTAAGGCATTTTGCAGTTTTGGGGGAGATTGCAGACTATTCTGGGTGGAGTTGGGGTGGAGTGGAGGAGTAACTTGTGGGAATTAGGTAGACTGAGAAACGGGTGAGGGCATTTGATGGAACATCCCCATGTATGAGGAAGGCAGGGCCTGTGGGTGTGCCCAGTGCCTGGGTCTTCACCACTGCTTGTGCCCAAGCTGGCTTAGCTGGTGGTCCCTAAACACAACACTCTGTGTCCCATAAGCCTCTGTGCTGGGGGGGTCCCTCATGTTTGGGGTGTCTCTCTCTCCCCTCTGCCTCCTAGAGGAGAGCTGCTGGGGGACACTTCAGGGGAATTGGGGCTGAGGGGACTTGAGTTCAGCCCCTGCCTCTGATGCTTACTGATAGACCTAGGTCAGGGTGCTCTACAGGGCAGTCCGAGCACCATGACGTGGGGAGAGTGAGACTGGAACACAAAACCATGACCTGCCCCTTGGGGAAGCTCAGTCCTGGTCCTTATTAACTTTTAATGGTCAGAATGGCAGAAACTAATGCCAGGAGTCATGGTGGACTTGCTAGGTGACATAGTGGATAGAGTGCTGGGTCTGCAGTCAGGAAGACTCATCTTCTTGGGTTCAAATCCAACCTCAGACACTTACTAGCTGTGTAACCCTGGGCAAGACACTTCACCCTGTTTGCCTCAGTTTTCTCATCTGTCTCAGTTTTCTCATCTGTCAAATGAGCTGGAGAAGGAAATGGCAAACCACGCCAGTATCTCTGGCAAGAAAACCCCAAATGGGGTTACAGAGAGTTGGAGAACAACATAATGGACCACAAACCTAACAGAAAATTCTTCCCCTGTCTCTTATACTCTTTGCCTTGGGGAAAGGGATGTGGGAGTCCTAATTAGGGCACACACATATCCCGACTGCTGGGATGGGCCATGTCCTTGTCTGGTGAAAAACATAGGCAGGTGCTGGGTAAAGGGGCAGAATCCCTCTTGATACCAGTCCCTTGGTGGGTACAGTGACCTGGAGTCAGAAAGACCCTGGGTTCCAATGCTGCTTCACTTACCAGCTGTAGAACCTTTTACCTCTTTCAGCCTCAGTTTGCTCATCTACAAAATGGGGATAAACTCCATCTTTACCCCATGCTGCCTCCACTCTGGTCATCTCTGCCCTGGGTTTCCTGGCTCTCATGGGCGAGCTTCCCTGTGAGCTGCCCACATCCAGCCTGCCCCCCACACCCCGCCCTGGCCTGGTCTGCTCCCCTTTCATGAGCTCCCTGAGGGCAGGGCTGTCTTACTTACTTATATTTGCACCCCCAGGTACCGAGCACAGAGCGTGGCATATTGCAAGGGCTTAAGCAATATTTTATTGAGGCAGCTAGGTGGCGCAGAGGAGACTGCAAAGCTCAAACTCAGGCGCTGAAAGGCTCTGGGCAAATAGCTCAGCCCATGCCAGCCTCAGTGTCCTCAAATGTGAAAGTGACAGCACAAAAGGACCCTTCTTGCTTTCCTTCTTTTTTCCCTCCCTCCCTTTTTCCCTCCCTCCCTTCGTCCCTCCCTCTCTCCCTCCCTCCTTTTCTTCCTTCCTTCCTTCCTTCCCACCCGCACAACAAGGTCCATATCGAATCACAAAGCCTTTTGGGATAGTCAAAGCTCATGACTGGCCGCATCCTCTGCTGATGCTACTGACCTTGGACCTCTGTACCTGATGGGGTCTGGCCACTTCTATGGGAGCCGGGAGGCAGGGAGCCTTATCTCATGCTCACGCAGGACAAAGACTCTGCTCCTGCCCCCGCCGGAGAGCAGAGAGGACCCAGGGCATAGCCCATATGTGCGTATGAGTGTACCTGCCTGCGTGCGGTCAAGAACAGGAGGCCCTGAATTTCAGGGAGCATGCAGTGGGGTCCTCTCGCCCCCCACACCCTCTACATCTGAGGACCACGTTCTCATGCCGCCACCGCCGTCAATAATGCAGCCAGAGTCATCGCTCAGAAGGACCTTACTAATTAAAAGCTGGTGAGGTTTAAATAATTCATCTCCTTAACTCGTATCGATCCCAGAGTTTAGTGGCCAGAGCCTTGAAACAATATTAAACAGCTCCCTTCAGGAGCAGAGCTGGCGGCACTTTCTCCAAGGAGGTTTCCCCCAGTCCCCCTCCCCTGAGCAGGGACATGAGGCGGCAGGCAGCCAGGGGTGGGGGGCTCCCTATAACATTGTCACCCATTGACCCTGAGCCCCAACCTCCCAAGCCTCCGCCAGAAGAGGCTGGTGGCCCAGGGAGGTTCAGAGCTCCCCAGATCCCCATCCCCCCAGTCACCCCAAAGATCTGCAACAAGAGAGGCAGGGCTGGAGGGCGGGTCAGAAAAGGTGGGAGGAGGGGGAAGGGGGGGCAGTGAAGGACAGGAGTGGGTGAGAGAAGCTGGGCTGGGGTGAGGTAGACACTGACCGATGCCGCTGTGAGGCCGTCCTATGTGCTGAAGGTTGAGGCCTTTGTTCATGTCTAGTAGTCCATTCTTGGGCCAGCTGCCCATGGCAAAGCTGTAAGCCTAGAAGAGAGGAAGAGACTGGTCAGTGAAGGCACAGACTGCAGTTTCCCACACCCACATCACCCCTCTTCCCTCTCCTGAGGGGCCCCACTCCTCAGCCAGGGCCCAGTCAGTAGGGAAGGGTGGCCCAGAGTGGATCAGGGAGAAGTTGGGCCTGGGGCTGGAGAGTCCTGCCAGTCTGTGAGCCAAGCTTGGGCCCACATAATTAATGGTAATTAATAGCACATGAGGTGGGTCCTGGAGGGAGGTGATTAGCAATTACAACTCCTAATTAAGTCAATGCCTAATTCCCAGCCCTCCTGCTGTGTACACAGCCCTTTCCCCCCCTCCTCTTTTCTTCTTCTCACAAGCTGAGTGGGTCTGATGCTTCCTGGCCCCTCCCTCCCCAGTCCTCACTCCCACCCCCAGCACCTAGGGCAAGCCCCATGACAGGAGCGAGACCTGCAGCTGGAAGGCGAGCACAACTGCCCGTTTACTGGCTTCTCCCAAGGGGGACCCCAGAAAATTCCAAAGAAACTGCTGGGGTCTTGGGGAATGGTGGGCTGCTTCTAGTGGGTCTACAGGCCTAGAATTCCTTCCACCAATTCCTCCCAGCCCTGGGGGTCAGCATCTGTGTTCACAAGACTTAGGACAGAAAGCCCTCCCCTCCTGGCAAACAGGAGGCACCTGATAAATGCCCGCCCAGCTGGCATATCATCTGTGATAAGGCTGTAAGCTCTTCATAGGGGAGCTCACAGTATGAAAGGATGGCTGAAGCAGAAGGTAGGCCTGGGGGCTCTGCACTTGTGGCAGGTGATGGAGAGCTGGGCCTTAAAGGGAAGGAATGGCATCACAGGCAGGGGGAACAGCACGGACAAAGGTGTAGAGACAGGAAAAGCTCTGTGCAAGAGCAAGTCAGAAATGAGGGGAGGAGAGGGGAGCTCTAAGGCAAAAGCAGAAGGTAAGGGTATGGATAGCCTGGAGGGCCTTGAATGACAGGCTGGGGAGGTTCCTGGCCTGGCTGGGTCTCCCCAGATGGGCAATGCCTCTATCTCATTTTGTGTTGAGGGAGGGAATAAGCATTTATATGGCGCCTACCATGTGTCATTGGGCTAAGGTGCTTTTTACAATATTATCTCATTTGATCTTCACAATGGCCCTACAAGACAGGCGCTATGAGGAAACTGAGGCAGATAGAGGTTAAGTGACTTGCCCAGGGTCACATAGCTAGGAAGTGTCTGAGACTGGATTTGAACTCGGGTCTTCCTGGTCACAGGCCCAGTGCACTAACCACTGCACCACAGTTGCCTCTAAGTCTCTCCTTCTGGTTGATCCCAGAGCCCCCATGTGCACTGTTCTACCTGCCAGGAATCAAGGTCATCATCAGTCAGGTCTTTGGACTACCTGAGAAAACTCCCTAAGCAGCCCCCGTGTGTGTGCGTGTGAGTGTGTGCATGTGCGTGTGTGTGTGTGTGTGTGTAGGGGGGTTGTCTCTGCTCCCTGATGAAGGTCAAGTGCACACTTATGCATATTCAAAGCCCAGTGCCCATCGATCTGCTGTTAATTGTTTTTCCTGGGGTTGGGGAAGGAAGTGCCAGGGGCATCGATCTGCTCCCCCCAGTCCCCCAGCTCCTCTCTCCCTTCTCCCTACACCTCCTCGACCCTCTTGGGGGCTCTGGGGGCAGGAGAGGGGAGGGTCACACCTCCCCCCCACTCTCCACCAGGGTCTGCAGGGGGCACTAACCCTGCTCAGCTTTAAGTTGCTGACTAGATTACCCCCGACCCCCCCACCACATCAAGAGAGATGCTGTGGTGTTTAATATTTAAAGGGAGCCTTTAATCTTTAAACAGCAAAGTTCGGCTCCTGACTGTTAACTCAGCACTGAGGGGGAGGAGGGGAGGTTAGAGGGGCTTCTCTGGGGCTACGAGGGTCACAGTGAGCCCTGGGCTGCAAGCACACAGCAGGCAACCCGTGGCAGGGGGATGGCAGCAGTGGCCTCAATTGGGGAGCCTGGGTCAGATCTAGCTTCTCCCATCCAGTAAGCAGGGCTTGTGCCCACTTCCAAGATGGCTGGGAGTCGTGTTTCCAGCCCAGCAGGGCAGCAAAGCAGCAAGCCTGGGCAGGTGGAGAGGCTGGCACAGGTCAATGGGGACCAAAGCAGATGATCACGGCCAGAGGTGGGGAAGAGTCCTGGCCCCAAGGCTTCAAGAGGAGGGCAGCCTGTTATCTAGCTAGAGCAGGGCGCCTGAAGCCTCTGGGACACTAAGGGAGAGGGTGCTCAAGGGACCCTTGTAGAGGAAGAAACTGAGGCTGGAGAGGCCCAGGCTCCTGCCAAGGTCACCCCACTAGGAGCAGTGATGATAAAAGAGTAATTGTTCCTACAGATTTCCATGGCCTGCTTTCTAAGAGTCTGAGGGGGACCCAGTCTCCCTGACCCCAGGCCTTAGAGCTCTCTCTATCATGGCAGAGGCCCAAAGAGCCCCAGGGTCTGGGGGGCTGGCAGAGCTTGGAGGGAGATGGGTGGGGGGCCAAGGCTGGCATGACTTCATGTGGTCTGCAGCAGTCTCTGGTGGCACGGGCTAACTGGACTTGCTTAGCAAAGGGATGGGTCGGGCCAGGCTAATGTGGTGGGTTCTGGGCATATCCTGAGGCAAGAGGGGGGTCATCTTGCTTGGGGGGCAGGGGGACTGGGCAGCACCCTGGCCTGCATTCATTTGTCTCCAATGCCAAATTCTTTCATGTTGCCTCTAATCAGGCCTTAGGAATCCTTACAATGGGTGGGTGGGAAAGGAGTGGTCTACCAGGGAGAGCTTCCTGGTGGTAGCCTTGCTTGGCCCCCATCCCTCACCCCCACTCCCCACCAAGGAAGACACCTAAGAACCCCATTTCTGAAGCCTTGGCTCAGGCAGTAGGCCCCCGGCATGGGCAGGCCTGCAGGGCTCGGGGGTCGGCCTCCTGAACTCAGGGTGGTCACGTCTCTGGCTGGCCCCGCTCAGAGCTGAGCAGTGGAGGGAGAAGTGGGGGCCCTGCCCAGCTTTCAAGTACTTTAAAATCACTTACAAAGGCAGGATTAAACGATCAGAAATTCCATTTAATAGGACAAATAAAGAAATAACCATCTACTCTATCAGCCCTGAGAAGGCAAGCTGGGTATTTTTTTTTCCTCTAAAAAGGAAAAAAAGGAAGGAAGGGCGGAAAAAAGAAGGATAATGTGTGTTTACTCAAGCAAAGAAAAAAATATTTAAGTGATGTCGGCGAGAAGATTGCAGTAACTAGTGAAGAATAACATCGTCTGCTTTGCTGTCAAATCACACCCGAATTTCAGTAATAGATTCTCGTCTGACACTCAATTCAATTCGAAGGTGATCCTGCTTTATCCCAACACATCAAATATTAAACACGCGTATTAGCAGGTGCCGAGCCGCTTCCCAGCTTAGCCACGACGCACCCAGCCCGGCTGCGCTCTCTCCCGCCTCTCTGGGGCCTCAATGTTATCGGCTGACAGAGGGACCCTTATCCCAGGCATTTGGGGGGGCTGCTGCAGACACGGACAGCAGCAGAGGAGGAGTCCCCTTTATTCCCATTATTGTCACCGGATTATCGCCAAAGATCCCCCACACCAGGGGGCTCAGCTGAAGGAGAGAGGGAGAAAGGGAGGAGAAAGAAAAGAGAGGAGAAAAAGAAGAAAGAGGAAAGGAGAATGACAGATGAGGAGGGAGGGAGAGAGAGAGAGAGGGAGAGGGAGAGAGAGAGAGGGAGAGGGAGAGAGAGAGAAAGAGAGAGAGAGAGAGAGAGAGAGAGAGAGAGAGAGAGGAAGGGGAGAGGAAGGGAGGGAGAGAGAGGAAGACAAGAGGGAGGCAGGGCAAGGCGGCCCCCAGTCAGCTCTCTCGTCTGACTGATGCCTTTCAAGAAGGGCAGTCTAGCTTGTCAGAGCCGGGGTGGAGATGAATGTGCACATCTCGGCAGCAGCCCATGGCTGTCATGCTGGGCAGTTTTACATTCCCAGATAAGGCACGGTCACCCAAAGTGTCCGTGACCCGGCCCATGGGCTGGAAGCAGCATGGCCCTTGTGTTCCTGGCCGTCTGCTAAGTGCCTAACAGGACAAGTCTGATTTTTTCCAAACACCCCTTTCGTCCAGGCCTCTGCTTCCTAGAAGGGTTCAAAACGACATGAACAATGATTAATCTGAGCTGCTCTGCATCACAGGTGGCAGGGGGTGCAACATGGAAAGAGCATCAAATTGGGACTCCCAGACTTGGCTTCTGATGCACGCTCTGCCCCTCACTCCCCTCCCTGGGCCTCAGTTTCCTCATGTGTCAGATGAGAAGGTGGGCCTCTAATTCTAAGGTCCTCTCATCAAATACTAAGCCAGTTGACCCCCTGCCCCCTGCCCTGTGCCTGGCCAGAGAGGCTGCTGTCTCCACTCTCCATTCCCAATTAGAATAGTCCACAAACAGAAGGGATGCTTCCATGAACTGCCAAGTATTGATTAAGTGTGTCTTACTGTGTGCCTGGCCCTGTGCTGATCACTGGGGCAGATTCTGACAAAGACAGCCAACACGTCCTCTCTGGGAGCTAACATGCGAATAGGGGAGACCACCTACACAGACATGGACCTGCACGGAATACGTACCAGATGAATACAGGGTAGTAGGTGGGGAGGGCACTATTAATCAGAAGCACTTATTGATTGCCTACTGCATGCCTACCTAGCCATGCACTATGTGCTGAGGCACAGAGACAGAAAAAAACTGGTCCAAGAAGCAGAGCCTGGAGCCCAAGAGCACACAGCTGTCTGTGCCTGGGGTGGGGGATGATGGAGTTAGGCCCTGAAGGGTTAGTGAGAGGGAAAGCACAGGGCTGCTATGGGGGGGGGGGGGGGGGGCGGGAGGTGGGGAGGGAGGTGAGTTCAGGCTGGCAGGTTTGGCTCTAATTGTGCAGGGCTTTAAAGGTCAGGGTGGAAGGGTCCAGCCCTCAGATACCACATGGGCACAGAACAACATGGCCAGGTGGCCTGATCCCCCACCCCAAGTGAGGGCCTGCTTATCTCCCTCCCTGCATCAAGCAGAAGCTGAAGTTCCAGGGCTGTCACCAAGTTACAAGCACAGCATGGGCAGGCCATGGCCCACCCAACCTAGGGGTCGGGGCCTAGACCAACAGGAAACAGGTTGAGGCTGGGGGTCACCATGACAGCAAGCCCCAAACTGGAGTGGGAGCACAAGCAAGATGACCGTCTACGGTAGACATTGACCACCCTAAGGCTGGGCCCAGTGGCTTTCAGAGTCCCTTCTATTTTGAAGTCCTATAAATTGATGATCTCTGGCTTTGTCCCGGCCAAGGCTAGTGGTCAAGGTGAGGGCACACTTGGGGTGGCTTGGTTCAGAGTGGTGAAGGCCCCCTCCTAGCTCAGCCCCGACCACCTTTTCCCCATACCCTGCCACTTCCCTGCCATACATCTGGGGTTAACAGGCAGGGCTGAGGTCACCAGACAAATGGAAAGGTGGGGGATTTGGATTCCAACCTTGACTGATCCTAGCCACCACAGTGATGACTCTGGGTGGGTCACATCCCCTCCCTGGTCCTTAATTTCCTCCTGCGGGTTCCCTGTGTTCCAGCAGCCTGGGCTCTTCGGCCCCTGCTCCCACCTGCTGGCCCAAGGTGGGTAGGCGCAGCACATCTCCCCCTACACAAACACTTGCCCGCCTTGTATCTAGATTTCACTCCCCCCCTCCACCTCCCTGCCCCCCAGGTCTCAGTTTAATTTCCGTGCCTAGGCTGGGAAGCAGGTGCCCTGACTCCCTCCCGGGAGCTCCTCGGCCCGAGCCTCTCCCTCCCTGGATGCTGCCCCATTAGTTTAGTGCCCAGCCATCTGCGACGTCGCGGGCAGGCCGGCCCCCAGTGTATCGGGAGCCTTCCATTAGCGCCTTTAATATTCTGACACCTTAGCCCAGTCTGCTATTACATGCAAACACTGATCGCCCTGTGAAATTACATTGCTGGGCCTGCGAAAATGGAATTGTGTATAATCAGGCAGCTCCATGCACTGTCAGCCCCATCACAAGCCCGCGCCGAGCCGGCTTACCCAGGGCTTAGCAGCTGCTCCAAGTGTATTGGGTTTAAGAGATGAAGTAGCCCTCAGCGGCAATTTCTCTGCAAGGGGGTGAAGAGGTTGAGGGGCCAGCCCTGTGTGAGGCCCACTGGGCCCCCTGGGCTCTCAGGACAGCCTGCTGGCTCAGCCCTTACCCAAGACAAAGATGAACCTGCCAGCTTCTCCAACAGGGCACCCAGGAGGCCAGAGAAGAGGCCGAATGTCCTCACACATGGCCTAGGTGATGGAACCCCAAGGCAGAAAGCCCAAGGGGGGGCCCTGCCCCTAGGACTGACTGCTGAGTGGTGGCCCTGGGTTACAGGGTCAGCGTCACAGGATAGCAGGAGGCTGCTGAGCCTCCCCTATCAAGGGGCCAGTGAATGGTCCAGGACCCCAGGGAGGAGGGCAAAGTTGAGGCCATAACCTTAACCCAGGATGCCAACTGTGCCCTTTCTCCCTACCTGGAACAGCCATCACCCTCTCAGACCACGTCTCTGTTTCCCCTGCTCCCTTTAGTCTACCCCAGGAAGACCCTTTAGACCAGACCTGCAAGGACTATGTCTCTGTCACCCCTGACCCCCCATAATCCACTCAGCTTTGGACTCTACCTTGCAAGGAAAGCTGCTTGGAGGGATGGAAGCCAGGGCAGGCAAAGGAGCTTCAAGTTGCTCTTCCTCTGCAGGGAATGGGCTGGCTGACTGATGGAGGGCAGTGAAGGACCCCAGATGGGAGAGGGGGGAGCCATCATGGGCCACAGCTCAGGGTGGATAGGATACTGATCCCCCCAAGATAGTGGGGAGAGAGAGGAGATAGATTCATGGACTCTCACTCGTTTAGAACAGAAAAGATGAGGAATGAGCTGCCCAGCCCAGGTGAACCCACCTGAGGGGCCCTCTCTGTGAGGAGAACTAGCTATCGACAGTGATCTTGGAAAAAAGCACTGCGGACCTGGAGGAGACCCAACATTCAAACAGCATGATCGGTGGCGGGTCTAGGGGCAACAGGCCAGGGAGCTAGACTCTGAGTGCTGAGAACACTGAGGAGCAGATTGGGAAGGAGCTGCTGAGGGAGAACTCGGCTATAGAACAGAGGTCCCTGTGCTGAAGCCTGCATGGCTCCATCAAGAACAGGTCATCCCAGGCCAGCTCAATCCAGCAACAGGCACTTATTCACACCCTCTCTGTGCCAGGAGCCAGCCAAGGTGCTGGGTTACAAACACCAGATGGAGATGGTTCCTGCTCTCGAGGCACTTCTGGTCTGCGCATAATTTGTTCACAGATAGTACACAAATATACAGTGGGGGGGGCATGTGACAAATGCCCAGACAGCCCAGGCTCACCAAACCCAGCCTAGACGCAGTAACACTCAGCCCAGACTTGCCAAGGCTTAGCCAAGATGAATAATGCCCAGCCCAGGTGCAATAACTCCCAGCCCAGACCCAAAAGCACCCAGCCAAGATGCAATAATGCCCAGCCCAGACACAGTAATACCCTACCCAGATATACTAAGGCCTAGCTCAGATACAATAATGCCCAGCCCAGGCACAATAATGTCCTACCCAGACACAGCAAGGCCCAACCCAGATGCAATAATGTCCTACCCAGATGTACCAAGGCCCAGCCCAGAAGTAATAACACCCAGCACCAATGCTCAGCCTAGACATGGCTTGAGGTCATTAGCATGCACATATCAATGTCTTCCTCACAGGACCTCTACAGACCCGACCCCAAAGTTTCTAAGCCCTTCCACCCTGTACTGTCCTGGTCCTCCCCAGACCCCATACCCCATTTCTACTTCTTGCTCTGGGAACAGTAATCAAACCCACTCAAGTGTTTTTCTCCCAGAAAGGGTCTGTCAAAGGGGCCTTTGGTTCCCCTGTGACTCCTTGAACCAAAGCATCCTCCGGTGCCCATTAATGCCGTGCATGGCTCATATTCCTCTTGGATGTAAACTCCTTGAAGGCAGCGATTGTTCCATCTCTGTATCTGTGGCCTCAGTACTTAGCACAGAGCCTGAAGTCAGGCAGAGGTGAGTTCAAATCCAGACTCAGACACTTCCTAGCTGTGTGACTCTGAGCAAGTCACTTCACCCTATTTGCCTTGGTTTCCTCATCTGTAAAATGAGCTGGAGGAAGAAATGGCAAATTGCTCTAGTGTCACTGCCAAGAAAACCCCAAATGGGGCCAGAAGAGTCAGACATGACTGAAACAGCTGACCACCAACAAGCACTTAACGAAGCACTTAACTTTCCGTGTATTTATTTATTTTCTTATCATTCGTTCATTCATTCCTGATGCCAGACAGAATGCAGGGATGCCCTTCTCTTGTCTCACTTCTGTTTCCTCTGCCAACAATGGCCTCAGCAGTGGAGAGAACAGAATAAAAGAGAGGCCCGAGGGACGTAAGGGGCCAGCTGGTGTGGCCCAGGTCCTGGGTTCCTGACAGAACCAGCCAAGAGGCGAGCGGAGCCTGGTAGGCTCCCCTGAGAGAGCCTGGGAGATGGGAGGAGGGCAAGAGTGGAGGAAGGGAGGGAAGAGAGGCCCACATGGTGGCCTCTGATTCCAGGTAGGACTTGAGAATGGAGCATTAAAGAGATGGCAGCTGGTGACCATCAAGAAGGAGAAGGGGGGATTCCCAAGGGCCCCTCAACTGCCCCTCATTAGAACACAAGCTCTTGAGGGCAGGAGTTGCCTTGTTTGTTTGTCTTTCTGTCTCTGACTGCCTGGCACATGCTAAGTATTTACCAAATGTTCTTTCTTTTCTTTTGTCTACAACAATAATAGGAACACCTAGTATTTATATAGCACATTGAAGTTGGCAAAGTACTTTACAAATATTATCCCATTTCATTCTCACCCCGAGAAGGGATGCGATTATTATTCCCATTTTACAGATGAGGAAACTGAGGCAAATAGCAGTAATGTGATTTGCCCAGGGTGGGTCACAGTGTCTGAGGCTGGATTTGAACTCTGGTATTCCTCACTCCAGGTCCAGATTTCTATCCAGACTCTGCCTGTCAACTTGTCTGTCATCTCTATCATCATCCTCACCCTCATCATCTCCACGCTCAGCACAGTGCCTGGCTGGGTGTCTGATAAATGTTTGAGTGATTATCTGTCTGTTTGTCTGTCTATCCATCTATCTATCTATGCATCTCTATATCTATCTAGGCATCTATCTATCTGTGCAGCTATCCATCTATCTATATCTATCTATGCATCTATCTTTTACTTCAACAATAAAAGTGGTAGCCATGCCAGACTATTTGATTTCCTTCTCTTTTTTTAACATGGTTAGATCATAATAATAGCAAGCATTTTAATAGACTTGTAAGACTCTTTACAAATATTATTCATTTGAACCTTGGGGGTGGGGTTATGATTATCCCCATTTTACAGATGAGAAAACTGAGATAGAGGTGAAGTGATCTATCCCAAGAGTGGAGGCCAGATCTTGATCAGGCGAATGTGTAGTTATTATTTTTAGCTGAACACCTGATTTTAGCAAAGCTTCTGATAAAGTGCCTCATATCATTTATGTGAAAAAGATGAAATACAAGCTGATAGATTTGGAACCGTGTAAACCGCCAGAGGCAAGGCGCAGTCACTAATGGTTCAATGTCAGCTCGGCAGGAGGTCTCCAGTGGAGTGCCCCAGGGATCTGTGCTTGGCCCAGTGCTGTTTAACATTTTTATCAATGCCGGGGATAAAAGTCTCAATGTCAGGCTTTGCAGATGACACAGGGCTGGGAGGGATGGTGCACTAATGCACTGGATGAGAGTCAGGATCCAAAATGATGCTGACAGGCTGCAGCATTGAACTGAATCTAAAAGGGGGAAATTCAATAGAGGTAAATGGAAAATCTTATCTTTGAATTCAAAAAATCAACTTTACAAGTACAAGGGGAGGCATGATGAGACAGCCACTGTTCTGAAAAAGAGCTAGGGGTTTCAGTGGACTTCGAGCTCAATGTGAATCATTGGTGTGATGGGGCAGCTATCCCTGCCTCTTAATACAGACTGGGGCTGCATGAGGAGGGGCCCAGCTTCCAGGAATAGGAAGGTGACGGTTCCACCATGCTTTGCTCCCCTGGTCAGACCCCATCTGCAGACTTGCTTTCAGTCTGGGTCATCATATTTTAGGAAGGACACTGAGCAACTGGAGAGTGTCCAGAGGAGGACAGACAGACAGACTGGGGAAGGGCCTTTAAAAACATGTTGAGGAGGATCGGTCTGAAAGAACTGGGCTCATCTAGTCTAGAGAAGACAAGACTCAGGAGAAATATACTAAACTGCTTGAAGGGCTGGTATGTGGGCAAAGGCATCAGTCAGGCTTGTTCTGATGGGCCCCAGAGAGCAGACAGAACAAGAGGCAAAGGGGAGAGATTGTAAAATAAGGCAAACAGGCTTGAAATGAGGACAAACTACAGGGTAGAGCCAGCCAGCTCTCCACCAAGTGGGCTAGCTTGGGACGGGGCATGAAATAAAGCCATTCCAAAAGTCTTCCTCCCTCCTCAAGACTCCCAGATCTCCCCCTCCCTCCCAAGGACCCCCTCCCATCTTCTCTACAGACTGATCATGGTCTCCCTATCTACTGGATCCTTCCCTATAGTCTTCAAATGTTCACAAGTCTCTCCTGTTAAAACAAACAAACAAACCACCTTTATTAGACTTTCATTTCCTTAAGTTACTGTCCTATAGCTCTCCTTCCTTCCTTGGCCATCTCCCTAGGAAGACAAAGGCCAAAATGGAGTATCCCGGGGGAGGAACTATGAGGAGGAAGATTGTGACAGGTTCTAATGCAGATAGTCAGTCAGTCAATCAACAATCATTTGTTAAGGGCTTACTAAGTACCATAATGCCAGACCCTGTGCTTACCACTGGGAAATACAAAGAAGGAAAAACCAGTGCCTGTCTCCAAGCAGCTTAAAAGCCAGTGGAGGAGACAAAATGCAAACTGTTATGGACAAACAAGGCCCAGAGAGGAGAAACCGGCTCATCGGAAGAGGCAAGGCTCTCACCATGGGGGGACTGGGAGTAGGGGGATTTGAGTTGCTGTCCGTGGTTCTCAAAGGGGACAAAATGACATCGCTATGCTGGGGTCAAGCTGTGGCTGATCAGACCAAGACTAGCTTGGAAGGCTCCACCATAGGCCGGGCACAAATGGTGCAGATGAAGGTGGGATTTGAGTTGGGACTTGAAGGGAGCCAGAGAGGGCAGGAGGCAGAGATGAGGAGGGAGAGCATTCTAGGCAAGGGGCACAGCCAGAGAAAATGCTCCGAGTCTGGAGATGGAGAGTCTTGGAGGAAGAGCCAGGAGGCCCGAATCACTGAGCCGAAGAGTATGTGGAGGAGAGTCAGGGCCAAGAAGACTGGAAAGGTAGGAGGGGGCAGGTTATAAAGGACCTTCCTAGGAGACCACTGGAGTTTACCGAACATGGGCAGGGGCAGGGGGGAGGTAACATGGTGAGACCTGTGCTTTAGGAAGATCACTCCAGCAGAAGAGTGGAGGACAGGGTGGACAGAGGAGAGACTTGAGGCAGCAAGACAGATTTGCAGGACCAATGAGGCGATAAAACCTGGAATTATGATGGTGGCGGTGTCAGAGGAAAGACAGAGACAGCTGGGGGGCACAGAGGATAGAGAGTGAGGAAGACCTGAGTTCAAATCCAGCCTCAGACACCCTGGGCAAGTCCCTTAACCTCTATCAACCTCAGTTTTGTCATCTGCAAAATGGGGGTAATGAGAGCGCCTACCTCACAGGGGTTTTTGTGAGGATTAGAGATCATAGTTGTAAAGGGTTGGCACAACACCTGGCACATCCTAGGCAATACGGAAGTGTCAGCCGTTGTTACTGTTATGCTCATTATCATCTGTGAGACAGGCTGAAAAGGCAGAAAAGCTGAGCTTTGGCACAGACTGGAGTGTGGCGGGGGAGTGGAGAAGGGAACATGGCGCCGAGGTTTCCATCCAGGGTGACGGGGGGATGATGGTGCCCTGGACATAAACAGGGAAGCTGGGAAGAGGGGAAATCTAACTTCACTAGGTGGGAGTTTGAGGTGCTTCTGGGGCATCCTGGGGAGATGTCTAGGAGGCAGCAGTTAACCTGAGCTACAGGGATCTGTGCATAGAGAAGGCAAGGGCATCTAGGACTCCTGCAGTGACGGAGGGCTCAGTGGCTCCTTCCTGGGGCAGCACCCAGGGTCAGGAAGCCTAGCCTGCTTCTTGGCACTCTCTCCTCCCTGGCTCTACCCCTGGACCAGGCAAAGTGTGGCTGAGGCCTCCTTCAGTGAGGAGCTGAGGATGGCTCATGAGTCTCTCTGAGTCCTCTCTTCTCTAAACCGAGACTATCCTGCACCTTCAGTGGGTCCATCTCAGGCCTGGTCACTGGCCCTTTTGTCATCCCATTCTCTCACTGCTGGCTACTACACTGCTGAGTTCTGCAGGCCGGCATCCCAAACCTCCACCAGAACCCTTTCTTGGGGCTAAGGGCCAAAGCATGGATCAGTGGGGCTGCCAGTGTCTGGGCTAGCTCCCAGAGGTGAGGCTCTGACTCCCTCTCCTCCAGCATGCCTTCCTTCCCCTTCTAACCGTGCTCTCTGCGACTCCACAGGCTGTCTCTGCCTACCAGGATTAACTGTCTGGAGGAGGGAGAGTCTTTCTGAGCTCCCCCAAACCCAAGCCTGGTCAATGTAGGGAGGGAAAAGAAGCACCTGGGAGTGTCCAGCAGGAGCAGAGAAGTTGTGGGGCAGCCCATCCCCTCACCCCAACAAAGGTACCTCCTCTGCTCTCCTGGGCCCTAGGAAACATGGAGACCACCCCTGACCTGCCATGTGGCCGACAGCCTTTTGAGCACCACACTCCAGTGGGATCATGATGTTCTCAGCCTCACACCACCTGCAGAGGGGATGGGGAACTCCCTCCCTCCATCTACCCCTAGTTACAGCACTGGCAAGTGGGGGAAGATAGGGAGCAGGACAGCATGTGGCCTTGGTAGGGTGCTGACCACATGCCACTGTACCAGGTCAGGACCCAGCCCCCCAGAAGGCTGCTTTCACATTTCTTCAGCAGCCAGAAGGAACTGATCGAGCCTTGCCAGGACTGGGGGAAGGTGGCGGAGGCAGCAGGCCTTAGGCTGTGAGTCTGGTGGGCTTCCTGGCCTGGCAGCCCCCATACCTCCCTTTGTTTTCCTTCTCTGCCACTTATTTTTAGCCAGCTCTCCTCAGCCCCAGGGGGCCTTGGATTGAATGAAACACGACCCCCAGCTCCAATAAGTGTATTTCAATTACATCTGTCACCATGTAACGATATAATGATATATCATGTGATATTAAATCCATGGTAATCGTATCAGTGATTTTTTTAATAGTGCGCTAATCACATTATTACATCTCTCTAATTAACAACAGGAGGTATGGAAAGTCCGTGAAGACGAAGCAGCCCCCCCCCTGGGGCACAGGGCCCGTGGGCAAGTGCAGCCCAGACAGGGGAGCTCTGGGCCGCTGAGAGAAGCCCAAATTCACTTCAAACTCGCTGCTGCCTCATGCCAGGCCCAATCCCTCCTAAGGCACATACCCGATCACTGTACCACCCCCCTCCCCAACCTCTATGGGACACACACCTGGCCCAACTGACCTCCCACTCAGGGCACCAAGCAGACCATAGAGACAAATGTCCCCTTGCTAATCATCCTGCTACTGCTTCCCTTCTCTGCTTCCAGGCTAAGTGCTAAGGCTAGGGATACAAAGAAAGGCAAAAGACAGTTCCGGCCCTGCAAAGTTCATATTTTATGTACAAATAAGACAGTGATCAATAAATAGGAGATAAATCCATAAGGGGAAGGCACCAGAATTAAGAGGAACTGGGGGAAAGACTTCTTCTAGGAGGTGGATTTTGACTGTGAAGTGACCAGCAGGAATTTCCAACCCACTCTTCCCCTCATCCTTCCAGGCTTCCTCTACTCCCACCCCATTTCTCCCAGAAGCCTCAGTCTGGAGACAGCCAAAGATGGGCGAGGGTCTCATTCAAGCTGCATGCCATGACTGTGGCCACGTGGCCATGTCCTAGTCTCCAGGTAGAGCAGCCTGAAGCCACCCCAGTGGGGTAGGAGCCATCAAACAAGTTAGGAAGCTCTGTTACCTCCACCAAACAGGCTTTCCCAGACCCAAAAGATCTCAGCAGCGTTTCCCATAAAAGCCTGGCCAGCCTCTGCTTGGAGACTGCCAGAGAGGGGGAGCTCCCAGGGCAGTCCACAACATGGTGGGACAGAGAGCTTCAATTTGTCTCTCTGCAGCTGCCCCAAAGCTTCTGGCTCTGGCATCCTCCCTCTGCCCCAGGAACGTTTTTCAGATCCCCCAGAGCCTTCTCTTCTTCAGAGTGACTCATCCCAGTGTCTTCCAACCAATCTCCCCTTGGCCTTATCTCCAGGCCCCCTCCTACCTAAATGGTGGCACCCTGAATGGAACCCAAGCCTCCAGATGAGGCCTGACATCATGCCCTCCTTCCTCAAACCTTGGCCCCTCTTCCTACAGCCCAAGATCATCTGAGTTTCCTTGGCCTCTGCTTACCATTGCTGGCTCTGGCTAAACTGGCAGTCCACTAAAACCCCCCCGTCTTTTTCGGAAAGACTTTTTAAGACCAGGCGTCTCCTGCACTGTATTTCTGAAGTTGGATTTACTGACCAGAAGTGTAACACTTTTCATTAATCCCAATTTCCCCCAAAACATGTCACCTGCACTCTGAGCATTTTCCTCCTCTCTTGGACCCCAGCCTGGGATGCCTGCTTATCTTGCCACTGGCCAGCTGGCCATCTCCTCTCACCCCAATTCCCCCATTATGTACTGTCTTCTCCCTTTGGACTGTGAACTTGGAATCTTGCATGTCTGTATTTATAAGGCCAGCAGTTAACATGGTACCTGGCCCCACAGTAAGTGCTTAGGAATTACTTTATTAAGTATTATTACCACTCACTGTGAATTTCACTTTACTAAATTCTGCCCCAGATGATTCTGGATCCTGACTGTCATCCAGTTAGGATGGTGCCATCCCTGCCTTTTTCTAAATCACTAATAAAAACACTCAATAGCACGAGGCCAGTAATGATCCCTGGGGCACTTCACTGGAGACCCTCCCTTCTGCCCCCCAATGCTGATGCTAAGCCATGAACAGTGACTCTTTGACAGTCCCCAAACCTGTCTGTATCACAATTGTATTAGCACGTAGTTGACATCTCCAGCTTTCCAGCAAGAATCTTCTGAGATACATTATCAAGAGCTTTTGTCAAACAGAAGTAAACTACCTACAGAATTTCCCTCATTTAGTAATCCCCTCACAAAAGAAAACGAGGTTAGTCTGGCACGAGCAGGGCTTGGTAAAGTCTGGCAGGCTCTTGGAAGTACTCTGTCCCTTTCTAAACATTAGTCAACCATCTCTTTAATGTTCTGCTCTAGGATTTCTCTAGAAACTTAAGTCACATTCACTGGCCTACATTTTGCAGACTGTCTTCCTCCTTCATGTCCTTTTTCCAAAAAACAAAAACAAAAACAAAAAACTGGGACATTTGCTCCTCTCCAATCTTCTGGCATCTCCTATGTTCCAGGCTCCTTCGAACATCACTTAGCATGGTTCGGCAGTGCCCTCTGCCCATTCCTTCAGGACCCAAGGATGTGGCTCATCTAGGCCAGGGGACTTGGCCTCATCCAGGGCAGCTGGGGATCCTTTCTTAAATATCAATTCCTGGCTAGTAATTTTTTTTTCTGTAACTTCCATGCGAGGGTCTCCTTGGCAGAGAAAGAAGAAAGATAAAAACTCCCTGTTGTCGATTTTCATTGTTCCACTCCGTCCAACACCAAACAGAAGTCTACTTCTCGCTCTCATCTTCTTCTTTCTCCAATTATTTTTTAAACTCCTTTTCTTGTCCTTCATGTCCCTCAAATGCAAAATGGGGACAACAGGAGCACCTCCCTCTCAGGGTTGTTGTGAGGACCAAATGAAAGAATGATTATAAAACAGTGAGGTCTCTGGCGCATAGTAGTATCATTATTGTTATTAGAAATCTTACTACATCTGACACTTTTTATAAGATGGTGTTATTTTTTAATTTCTAACCTCTATGACCTAATTTTATTTCCATTTCTTTTTTAAACATTTTTTTAAAAAGAAAATTCAATTTTAGCTTAATTTCATTTCTAAATTCTCTCCCCCTCCCCCAAGAAAGCAAGAAAAACAAAACCATTGTTACAGATATATACAGGCAAACAAAAAAATTCTCATATATGTCATATCATCCTGCTTTTTATTTCTTATAGAACAGTTCACTATTGTGGATGGTTTCAGAAAAATCTGGGAAGACTTCTGTGAACTGATGCAAAGTGAAATAAGCAGAACCAGGAGGATATCGTACATCGAATACTGTATGATGATCAACTGTGAATGACTTAGCTATTCTTAGCTTCAAAGATCCAAGACAATTTCAAAGAACTCACGATGAAAAAATGTTACTCAGCTCCAGTGAGAGTACGAACTCTGAGTGCATATGGAAGCACAGTTCTTTTACTTTCTTTTTCTTGCCTTAATTGTTTATTGCACTCTGGCTAATATGGAAATATGTTTTATATGACTTCCTATGTACAATGGGCCTGAAGGGAGTGAGAGAATTTGGAACCAAACAGTTAAAATGTAAAACAGCAAACAAAAACAACAGTGGTATTCCACTGCATTTGTACACTACAACCTGTGCAGTAGCTCTCTATGGAATGGGCATCCCCCCAATTTCCAAGGCTGTCAGCACAAAAGGAGCTGCTATAAATGTTTGGGCAAATACAGGTCCTTATCTTCTTTGTTTGGTCTTCTTGTGGTATAGAACAAAAAGTGATATTGCTGGGTCAAACGGGATGCACAGCTCAATGGTTTTTTGGGTAGAGTTCCCAATTGCTTTCCAGAATGGCTAGATCAGCTCACAGCTCCACTAAGAGGATATTAATTAATGTACCTGTTTTCACAAAGTCCCTCCAAGCATTTGTCATTTTCCTTCTTTTTGGTCAATTTTGTCAATCTGATGGGTTGTACATTTTTAAAAATATATATATGCATATGTGTGTGCATGTGCTGAAATGCACGTGTGTGTACACACACACACACACACACACACACACACACACACAGACACACACACACACACGGTTAGTGAATTCCCAGTGGATCTAGGGGGAAGGGGAAAGGACTAAGCATTTATACAGGCCTACTATGTGCCTTTCTAATTTCAATCTCATTTGCATTAGTCTCTTCAGAGAAAGTCAGACAAAACCAGGACTTTTTCTAGCTTCTTTGGAGATTCTTCCCCTTCCTGCACTCTGTCAAAGTGGCCTTTCTTTTCCTTACAAGACATTTCATCTCTCATCTTCGTGCCTTTGTACCGGCTGTCTCCTGTTTCTGGGACACATTCCTTTCTCATCTCTGTTTCACAGAATTCCTCTCTTCCTTCGCCATGTAGTTCAAGCACAGCCTTCTCACAAAGTCTGTCCTGATTTTTCCCAACTGCTAGTGAGAGTTCCCTCTCAAACTACCTCATATTTTAACTACTTTACATTTATTTATATTTACTCTGCACACACATACGTGTCCTTATTGATTCTCCCCTTAGAATGTAAGTTTCATGGAAGTAGGAAGTGTTTTATTCTTTGTCAATAGTGAACAAACATTTATTAAGTGCCTACTGTATGCATGGTGCTGGGCAAAATACTGGGCAACATACAAAACTTGTAGCATGGTCCCTGGCACCTAGTAGGTGCCTGAAAAATACTTGCATGTTGAAGTTTCCTAGGATTGTTCTTCTAACAGCCTTCAGAATGTATCCTTGAGCATCTCCCATCCCTCCTGGGCTGACTTCCCTTACAGAATTTTAGTCAAGGGAATTTTACCTATCCCTGAAGCCTCTGAAATCTGCCTTCTCAAATCTAAAGTCTCTGTCTGACTCTCCTCTATCACAGACTCTAGGAGGGAGTATTGGATGTTCCCACCATTTTCACTCAGAAGCCAATTTACTTCTGCTAAGGAGAACACCCCTTTGGTTCCTCAACGCTTTGGAAGAGGAAATTATCACTAAAGGAGGTCAAAAGGTTCTTAACCACCCAGTTATTTCTGGCAGTAAGAGAGATAGAGAGACAAGAGACACACAGAGAGAAAGACAGAGAATGAGACAGAGAGACAGAGAGAGAGGGGAGAGAAGGAGGAGAGAGAGAGAGGGGAGAAGGAAGAGAAGGAGATGGAGAAGGAGGAAAGGGTCGAGGAGGAGAGTGACCTCCAGTGGATGCTTGGTAAGTGAAGTCTTTCTCATCACATCTCTCTCCCACCTCTGGGCCCAGCTCAGGATCTGTTTCCAGAACTCTTCAACCATTCTCTTTGGGCCCAGGTGGTCAGCAGTCTAATCTGACACCAAAATAACTAACGTTTCTTCCCTGGCTGATCTTCACCTAAATGTTCCCTACCACATGTTCCCACTTTGTTCCTGGATTTCCTCACAAGAGTGTACTTTCCTTTGGAAAAACTTTTATGTCTGTTGGTCTCCTCTGCTTCTGCATCACCTTCTTTTCCAAATATATCCCTCTCCCTTCCCCTACTGAGCAAGCCAACCCTTGCAGCAAATGTTAAAAAGGAAAGGAGGTGAGGAGAAGCCATTCAGGAGGTGCTGCGATGAAGGGAGGCAGCTGCTTTCCACGAGTTCGTGCCTGGAGATACAGTGTGGTCACTGCCATCCCCAAGCTCTGATCTTTGGGCTCGGCTTACTTCACTCTGCATCTGTTCAGATACACCTTCCTATGCTTCTCTGGATCCCTCATAGTCATCACTCCTTGGGGTGCAGGAACTGTCCATTCCCTTCATGGACCACGATTTGTTCAGCCCTTTCCTAATTGCTGAGCATCCACTGTTTCCTGCTCTGTGCTACCACAAAGAGGGCTGCTAAGAACATATGAGCATGTATGAGATCTATCTTTGCCCTCCTTGGGGGCAAATATGCCTTCTTAATAAGCAATGCTATCTCAGCCCCCACATTTTCTCATATATGTGTGTGTATGTGTGCATATGTATATATGTATGTATGTCAATACAATGTATACATACATATGTATATATGTATGTCAATACAGATACACATATGTACACACACATATATGTCTCTCCCATTCACTGTTGTCACAGTATTCACAGCCTCTTGCCCACTATGCTATTTGGTTGATATTTTAAGCCCTTGTCTAGAAATCCAAATCCTGCTCTCCAACACTGCCGCCCAAGCTAGATCTTCACTTCCCAAATGGGTGCTTCTCTTGTTTTCCTTACAGGTCCCACTGAGGACTCCCCATCCCTGTGCATGCCCCTGAGCTTCCCATCCAATATTTGGTAGCTCTTTGGTGAGCCTTCTTAGGATCTTTCTGGCCACGTGATCTGTGCTCATGGGTCTGGCCAGGAGTGGGTGGTGGTCGTCTGCCTGGAAGAGCCTTGAGAACCCATCTGCTAAGGCTTAGATGTACACACCAGAGAGACCCCAGGAAACCTCTCTCCCATTGCTATCATGCTACCAACTTTGGCTTGGCACCCACCCTGACCAGCCACCACTGCCAATGCTCCTTTCTCCCTCTGTTGCCCACCAGAAAGCTCCTGCAGCCCACGAGCCACTTTCTTCTCAGGGCATCCAGCTCTCTTCTCCTCCAGAAGAGTCTCTGATCTGTGTCTAGACCCTCATTGTCCAGCTCTCCTTTCCCCTCCCTTCCTCTTCTGCAAGCTTATTCGACTCCCTAACCCTCTGGAAAGAATCAAGCCTCTCCTCTTTCATCTGAGATCCATCTCCTCCCCCTCTGAAGCCCCCTTCTCACATCTGTCCTACCTCTCTATTTTCATGAGAACCCACCCAGACTATTGCAATAATTTCTTTATAAGCCTTTCTCTATCCCTTCTCCATCCCCACCTCAATCCATTCTTCTTATCACCAGAATAACCTTCCTGACCCAAAGATGTGGGCATGTCATTGCCCTGCTCAAAAACCCTCGATGGCTCCCTATCATCTCTAAGATAAAGTCTAAACTTCTTTGGTTCAGCATGGGGGTTGTGGCCCCTGGCTTCTTGCTTCACCATCACATACTCCTTTTCACATCCACAACAGTAGCCATGCCCTTCCTGTAACCTCTGCTTTCTCATCACACCTGAGTCTCCCTCTGCCTGATGGATTCCTACCCATCCTTCAAAGTCCAACTCAGAGGCTGCTTCCTCCAGGAAGCCCCTTCTAATTCTGCAGTCACTGATACCCTACATCTTCAGCCCTCGCAGAGAACACGTGAGTGCAATGTGACTGAATTGTCAAAGAGGGCACTAACTCCTGTCTGTACATGCAGACGGCACTGCCTCTTAGGACTGCAGACTTACTGGCAATGACCAGAGCCGACAAACAATTCAGTACTACGATGTCCTGGCATGGTGCTCATGGCCATGCCCTGCGTGGAGGGCAGGGGCTGGGGCCAGGCTATGCTGCATGTCCCCTCCTGCACCCAGCCCAGGGCCTCACATGTGGTGGGTACTTAAGGGGGGCTGCATCTCCCCAGCTCTGGCCCAGTGGCAGACCCTGCTGTGGCTGCCCCCAGCCCCCAGGCAGGCTCCAGCTCGAGCACAGGGCTAATCCTGGCATTGGGGGACAGGGGCTGGTCTGGGAAGCAGATTCTGCGTATTTCAAGTTCCTCCCTTTGAACCTAGCATGGAACTCGTCCTCGGTGAGGGGCAGCTGAGCTGCTTTGCTAACTTTGACTCTTAGAAGTTGGCCAGGCCTGGAGATGAAAGCAGAAAACCAAGTCTTTTTTCCTAATAAAAAGGAAGACACTAATAGCACTCAGCACTTAGTCGGTCACTTTAAGTTTCTAAAGTGCTTTCCAAATTAAAATATAATCCTTTCCTGAGCATGTGACAGAAAATGCACACACACTCTCTAACACACACACACACACACACACACACACACACACACACACACTCTTTCTCTCTCTCTCCCCTCTATTCTCTGTATCCTTCTCCTCTCTCTCCCCTCTCTCTCCCTCCCTCTCTCTTTCTTTTCTGTCTTGTCTGTATCTCTCTCCTCTCTCTTTTCTCTATCTCATCTTTGTCTCCTCTTTATCTTTCTTCTCTGTCTCTCTCTTGTCTCTGTCCTCTTTGTCTCCCAGCCCTGACTAGGAAAGCTGGGCTCGCTGATCAGTCTACCCCAACCCTCTCCTGTTGGGTCTCTGCAAACCTTCTCTGGGACTAGAAGGGACTGAGGTCTCCTGGGCAGAGGCAGCTCAGCCCTCTTTCCCCTGAAGTCTAAAGGCTAGTTTGCCCAAGATATTGCAGCTGCCATGACAGCCTGGTTTCAGGTCTCTTTTTTCTACTCTCAGGAACACAAACCAGAAATGCAGAAAATCAAGACTGGCTGGGACCTCACAGACCCCCACTGCAGGCTTCTACTTCCATGGGGAAGTCCTGGGGAAGGAGGGAGGAGAGCAGGATCATAGCAGGGAGGTCAGACTGCATTGTGGGACATCGAGGTTTGGGGCCGAGGTCACTCCGCTTCTCCCTGCCTCAGTTTCCTCATCTGCCCCTACTTCCCAGTAGTCGTGGGGATCAAACAAGAACATATTTGTAAAAAGTGCTTAGAGCACTATCTGGCACATAGCCAGCACCAAATAAAGCCAGCTACGACGATGACTGCTTATTATTGTGATTATTTTGTGACCTTGGCCTAGTTCCTCACCTGTAAGATGAGGGAAGGGGACTAGCTGACCTGAGAGATCCATTCTGGCTCTAATAGTCTGCTTGCTGACCAATCTCAGTATCTGCAGCCCTTCTCCATGAAGCCCTCCACGATTACTTCAGCCAACACTGACTTTGCCCTAAACACTGACTTTGCTGTCCACCTGTAAAAGGAAACAGCTTTTTCCTCTCCATATCTTATTTCTTCTCATTCCAGAGCTGGGAGGGGTCTCTTCCCACATCTGGATGGGCTCCAGAGGACCTTAAGTCCAAGGGCCTTGGGGTAGCTGGGAGGCCAAGGACGAGGCCATTCTCTCCCTTTCACAGAGGAGAAAACCGAGAGTCACAGGGGCAAAGTGACATGAGGCCAGAGGCAAGATCAGAATATGGGTCTTTTGGCTTCTGGCTCCCCAGGGCAAGGGTCAAACCCACAAATCCAACTTTCATCACTGCACTGACCCAGCTGACCTCCTCCCTCCTCCCCACGACAGCCCTGCAGATACTGGACGATGACCCACCCCCACTCCCCAAGCTCTAGTCTTCTCCAAGTTAAACACCCCCATGCCTTGCACCAATCCTGAAATGACCATGATCGAAAGCCCTGCCCTCCTTCCTACGCTGTGCTGGGGGCCCAGAGCCAAGCCCAGTTTTTCCAACAAGGTATGGAGCACAACAGCACTGGTACCTCCGCCTGGAGAGGATGCCATTGACTTTCCAGCCGCCCCCAATCTCTTCTCCAAGCCCAGCAGAGGGCCTTGGGGTTCTGGAGTCAGCTGCCCTGCCTGAGGCGCCTCTGTGGACTGGTCAGCTCCAGTGGGCAGGATGGGCCAGGACCCTTCCTCCACACCCAGTAAGGATGAACAGAGGAGCACTAACCCCTTTGTGCCACTCCCCCCGGTCAGGCAAGGGCCTGACGTGCCTCCCTCCCCTTGAAACGGCTGCCGAAAGCCATGATGTCTTCAAGTGCGGTGGGAGATATTTGTCTCCGCTTTACCCTTGGCTCTGGGCTCTGGCTCAGGTAGGCACGGCGCGGGACGGCTGGCAGATCTGAGAGCACGGCACGCCCCAGCGGGCAGGCCTCGCCGCGCGGGGAAGGCGCGAGTCAGTCTGGAGTGCTCCCCATTTATCAAGCTCACGCAGGCCGCCAGCCGAGCGAGTCTTCCTATCATTACGCCTCTCAAAATCCGCTTCGTACCACTAATCCTGCCTTCATTCTCGCAGATTAATAACATCTCTTTCAACCTTCACAGTGTGATAAATAGACAAAGAGAGAACAAAAGGAGAAAGAGAAGCGAGGGAAGGAGCCGGGGTAACTTCACATAATAAAGAGAACCGAGAAAGGAGAGAGGGAGACACACGGCAGCCAAGCCGGCTGCGGCCGGCGCCTGGAGAGGGGAGGCCTCCCTCAAAGGCAGGCTCGTTAACGGAGGCTTCCAGGCTGGGCTTTTGTGCGGCTTCTTTCTTCCCTTCCAATCCTGGCTTAGGTCAAACCCCAGCAAAAAGGAGTCTCTAGCTCCCATCCCCCCCCCGAAGCCTGCTGCTTCGCCTGCCTCCTCCCTGGGCAGTTGAAATGTGGGGCCAGGACCCAGCCCCCCACGCTGCAGAGGAGCCTGGGTCGGGAGAGAGGAGAAAGCCTCCTGGTGGGCTCCACCCTGCCTGGGAGCTTGGGAAGAAGGCCAGGGGCAGCAGGAAGGCCGCCCAGGAGTCCTGACAGCCCCGAGCAGCTGAGTCTAGCAAGCACACACCTGTCCCTTCTGGAGCCTTAGCGTTCTAAGAATAAATCCTCACCTACCCAGCCAAAGGGCAAAGGCTACTAGCAAGAACAGGCATCGAGGGAGCCCTGTGTGGGGTGGGAGGGAAAATCTTACCACTTGCCTGGGGCCAGACACTTAGGGAGCAGTGACAGACAGCGACTCCCAGGCACACTGGGGCCTCTGGTTCCCTAAGTGTGTCCCATGCCTTCTGGCCCTTCTGCCACATACCCAGAGGAGCAAACAGATCCCGAGACTCCCATTGCCCCATTGTGACGCTCCCAGGCACACTGATGTGCCAGTAGGGAGAGGACCCTTTCCTCAGTGACAGCATGTATCAGGGACAAACCTCTCCACCATCCCTAGAGAGAGCTCTGCATCACCCCCTCAAACACCTTCAGAAAGCTACTTCCCACATACCCCCAGGACAGGACGAGAAGAACTCCTGCTTGGACTATGCACAGTGCAGGGCCTGCTTGTCTCTGTGGTATGCGCCAGGCAGTTCTGAGGGCAAATCATGACTTCCTTATAGGCACGAACTGAATCTTGGGACCTCAGAACATAGATGTAGAACTCAAAGGGACATCAGAGGCCATCTAGTCCAAACCCTATATTTTACAGAGAAGGAGACTGAGGATCAGAGGCACAAAGTGACTCCCCTAGAGTCACACCTATGTTAAGTTGGGATTTGAACTCAGGGTCTATGACTTGGCCCTCTTTTCCACTGAACTACACTTCCTCTAGTCTAAACTCAGCACTGCAGAGCAACCTGAGCCTCTAGGATGGCCAGCAGCAGTAATTCACAGCAAGCAACTGTAAAGAAAAGGGAGAGGAACAAAAGTCCCGCCCTTGGATGTTTCTGCCCAAATAAACAGTGGAAACCATAAGACAGCCCAGTGTTCCCAACCTCACAGGCATCACTCCCTCAGCCTGGCACGTGGAAGAGATGTAGGGCTAGAACATGGCAATAGGTTGGGGCACCTACTTAGCAGAGGAATAATACTATTTAACAGTAAGGAGTGTATAGTCCTGCAACCTCTGCAGTGAAGTGGAAGGAGAAGTGAGGGTGGGGAGTGTCTGAGACGAGCCCAATGGGCTTAGTGGAAGTATACTATGGACCGCCTAGTCAGAAGGAGGAAAGGAAGGTGTTCCAGAAGGGCATCAGACCAGAGATACAGCCAAGTGGGGAAGAGGAAGGCTGTCTACCCAGATGTCCACTGGGGCTCCCTCTTCCTGCTTAAAAGGGAGCAGGTCATGTTCCGGACCTCCATCTGACTAATAAGGTTCACAGCCTTTGCAGCTTTCCTTCTTCTCCTGCCTACTTTCTGACTTTTTAAACTCATATAGCCCTGTTGCTCCTACTTCTCTGACTACTCTGAGCCTCCTTTGCTTGTCCTGCATCCACCTCATGCCCTTTGCTATGGATGTCCTCGAAGCCTCTGCCCTTCCCATGCTTCCTCTTGGTGATCCCATCAGGCTTCAAATATCTCTATGTGTGTGGCATTCAGAGCTATAGCCCAATCCCTGGTCTCTCCCCAGAACTCCTAACTGCCAGCTGGACATCTCCACGTGGGTAGCCTAGAGGGATCTCAAATCACACGCCTGTTTTGTAAAAAACAGAACTCATTTCCCCCCTAAATTTATCCTTGAGGAAGCTGGGTGGTACATGGACAGAGTGCTAGACCTGGAATCAAGAAGACTCATCCTCCTGAATTCAAATCTGGCCTAACTAGCAGTCTGACCCTGGACAAGTCAGTTCACACTGTCTGCCTCAGTTTCCTCATCTATAAAATTTGCTGGAGAGGGAAATGGCCAACCTTTCCAGTATCTCTGCCAAGAAAGCCCCAGACGGGGTCATGGAGAGCTGGACACGACTGGAGAACACATGAATAACAACCAACCTTTGTCCTCCACGTCCCTATTTCTGTCAGGAGCAACACCAGCCTCCTAGTCTCTGGGGCTTGAAAACTCTGACTGTGGCCCCTCATTGGCCCAGACCCCCGAATCTAATCAATTGCCAAATCCCAACAGCTTTCCCATCCACCGCCTTCTCTCCCTCATCTAGCTATGCCCCCAGTTCAGGCCCTCAGGATTCCTGGAGGGGAAGTATGGCAGAATGGAAAGAGTAGGGACTTAAGAGTCAAAGGACCTGGGTTCAAATTCTACTCCTATCATTTCTCTGGCCAGCAAGTCATCAAGCATCTCTTTGGGCCTCAGTTTCCTCACCTGTAAAGTTAAAAGGGTAGACCACCTCTAAAGGCCCTTCTGGCCCTAAACCTATGATTCCTCATGGAGAACACTGTAATAGTCTCCTATCTGGTCTCTGCCTCAGGTCTCTCCTTCTCTCTATGCAGCTGCCAAAATAACCACAAAGTTCTAGTCTGATCAGGCAGGACTATTGGGTTGGGCCCAAAATAAGGCTTTCTAAAAATCAGAGGTGTTCTACAGTACAATGGGAGTGCTTGGCAATACTAGGAAGAACTTTCCTCCACAGATGGAATTGTCCTCAGAGGTTCCTTCCTGAAGACTAGGGACAGCAGAGAACCAGACCTGGTTTCCCTCATCAGCCACAGGCTTCTGCTTAGCCCCTCGTGGTTACTAAGTGTAGGGGAACTAGAGGCAGAGGACCGGGTACGGGATGGCCCAGGCTGAGACAGGAACAAAGCCACCAGCATGAGGGCAGCCAGTCAGAGCCCAAATTGGAAACCATCTTAATACCTGCCCCCATCTCCCATCGCTGCCCTGGCTGGCAACATGGTCAGCTGAGCCAAGAAGGGGAAGGAAGGGAAGGAAACAGAAATGGCAGCAACATGAACAAATCATTTGTACCTCCTGGCCATGATTCTGCATGGGGCATAGTGTGGATATTCTCAATCTCCTTTCCCCATCAGGCTTTTACTTTTGTAACATCTTGCACACATGCCCTTCTCTCCTCTGATGCCGCTGCCACTCTGGTGGACACCCTCATCATCTCATGCCTGGACTAGCTGCTGGGGGCCTCCCCAGTCCAGTCCAATCTCAGCTGCCAAACTGATTTTCCTAAAGAATATTTCTGTCACTCTTCTACTCAATAAACTCCAATGACTCCCTATGACCTCCAGGTTCAAATACAAAATTCTTCAGCATTTAAAATCCTTTATAACCTGGTTCCTTCCTCTTTTTCTACTCTCCACCTGCTTCCCATCTCTTATCTCCTCCCTCCTTCATTGGCTGTTCTCCATGCCTGGAATGTTCTTCCTCCTCATTTCTGTCTCTCACCCTTTCCACCTTCCTTCATGTCTCACTTTCCACAGGAAGCCTTTCCTGGTGCCCATTAAAGCTAATGCCTGTCCTCTGCTGATCACCTCCAATTTATCCTTTGGTTATCCTAGCTCATTGGTTAAGAATTGTCATCCCCGCTCAGATTCAATCCAGCTCAGACTCTGTCTAGCTGGGATTCTATCTGGCCCACTTGTGAATATAAGCGTTACAAATGCTTAGGCTCTTTAAGAGCCAACCCAATTTGGTGAATCTTTAATAAACTTTATTTTCTTTGGCTTTAAGAAGGCTTGAGTTGAATTCATTCGAGCATGACCCAGACTGTCAGTGTTTTGAGGTCCCCATCACCCCTGAACCTCTTCAATTATGGTTCCCTGACCAGGAAAAGCTGCTAATCTCAAGTTCTTCTGCTAAAACTGGAAGAGTGCAAGCCATCAACTTCAAGATCACAGCCCAGGCTATATACCAACCTCTGTCTGAATCCAAGGACTCCAGCCTACTGGACCTGGCACTGCCCAGGTTCTGAAGTCTGACCCCTTGAACAGGATCCATGCAGGGACAGCTCTATGCCCCTTGCCAGCAGGAAGCAGTTTCAGAAGGTGAGACCTTCACCCTTTACCCCAAAAGAATTTGGGCTCAATCTGTTTGAGGGGGGAATGATGGGGTTCAGACTCTGGGAACTTCCTTGAATTCTCCTTAAATCTCCCCACTTAACCTGACTTTTCATACTCAAACTGAGCTCTCCTTGTATCTCTCCACAGAGCCTGGCTTTTCATACTCAAATCTGTGGCCTCTTGATTGCCCCACCTGCTTCCCACCTAGGCGCTCCCTAGTCGGATGTCTCTTGATTACCTCCAGCTGTTTCCAGTCTTTGATTCTTCTGGGATTACCTTTTTGAACTTCTTCTCAGGACCTTCCCTAGACCCCTTCTCCCCATCCCTCCTGTAGTCTTTTCTGTTTTTAAGTTCCATCTCGCCTCCATGAAGGCGCTCAGATTCAATCCAGCTCAGACTCTGTCTAGCTGGGATTGTATCTGGCCTGCTTGTGAATACAAGCATTACAAATGCTTAGGCTCCTTAAGAGCCAACCCAATTTGGAGAATCTTTGATAAACTTTGTTTTCTTTGGCTTTAAAAAAAAAATAATTGTCATCCCCTCCATCAGACTATGAGCCATTGAGAGCAGGGACTGGGTTCTTTTTTTTTTTTTTTTTGGTGGACTGGGTCTTGGCCTGCCCTCAGAAGTTTGCTGTCTAACTGAAGATACAGGACACCCATATTTACAAAGTCAGTCTTCAAGGTTCAGCTGCAGACTCCTCTCCTCTAGAAAGCCCCACCAGACCCTGTAGGCCAGGTACTAACTCTGCGCTAGAAGAGGCCTTTTCTTTCTCTTACCTCAGCATAACCCAGTGTGTGCCTGGGCCACAAGAATGCCTCAAGTGAGACATGACAGACCAGACAAGGACAGGGACCACACTACCCCTTGAGGCGGCCGATCCTATTGTGGAACAGTTATTGTTAAGAAAGCTATCCTGACATGGGGTCTGAACCTGCTCTCACTGTCCCTGCAGACAAGCAGAACTAATTTGGTGCCTTTTCTACATGAAAACCCTTTAAGTCCTTCCAGCCCACCAGCGGGTCACCCTGCTCCTGCCCCAGTACCATCAGACACAGTCTGAAGGCCCTCTACCACCCTGGCTGAACTCACTCCCCCTCAATATCATCTTTCTCAAACCTTGGCACCTAGAACTGAACATCATGCTTTGGACAGCATCTGATGGGGCAGAAGATAAGAGGGCCCTCAGGATCAAAGATCAGGGGCCCATCTGTCTCCTCCAACCCCCTTCATTTCAAGAGTAAGAAAACTGATGCTGAGAGACATCAAAGGACTCCCGCAAAGACACGCAGGGGATGTTAGAGGTGAGACCCCTTCCTTAGTCCTAGAAGCTGTCTAAGTACAATGATGTTCCAGACAGGGACCCCCCCCAGGACAGAGGACAGGAGAACGGCCTCCTCCTTGTTCTCAGGAAGCTCTGTCTCCCTTAATAAAGCCCAAGAGCTTGTCAGTCTTTGTGGCTGCCATATCCCATGGCTGACTCCTAGTGAGATGTGGTCCCCTGGAATCCCCATATCTTGTTCAGACCATGTAAAGGGGCAGAAGGAGTCTTACAATGCTTAGCCCCATGCTGTGTAAAACTCTTTTCAAGGACCTGGATAAAGGCATAAGACACATCGCTATCAAGTCTCAGGCAACACAGAGCTGGGAGGCGTGGTTAGCACATGAGATGACAGTCAAGACTCAAAAGACTTTGGCAGGCTAGAACACTGAGCTAAGTCTGAGAGGATAGTTCACATGGACCAATGTAGGACCTCATTCTTGAGTTAAAACAGAAGATGGAGGAAGTATGGTAGGACAGCAATCTGTGAAGCAGTGGGGACTGGAGCCCAGGGTGAGGCCATCTCATGGCACATGTGTTGAGTCCTCTTGGCCACTTCTGGAGATGAGCGAAGGACCTGGCCTGTTGGGATGACAAAGCAGTCCCCTTACTGGTTGTTTGGTGGTGGCAAGGGATGTACGGGTCAGAAGACTGGTCACTGCAGGAAGAAATGCCTACTTAGTGGACTTTAAAGGAATGAGAGGTGTGTGAGTCCTGGGACCCCAGATCAAGCATTCCACCTGTTATGCCCTGGTCAGTCCCCAGCTAGAGCCACGGATTCATTTCTGGACACCCCATTTTAGAAGAAGCACAGAAGAGAGAAAGCAGAGGTGATCATCTGTCCTGCGCTCTCTCTTTTCCAAATCAAAGCCACAGGACCCTAGATCTAGAGACAGGGAAGGCCTTATCATACCCTATCATTTAACAGAGGAGGAAACGGAGACAAGAAGCAGTTAAGTGACTCTCTCAGGGACCCATGGCCAGTAAGGGTCTGAGGCTGAATTTGAACTCAGGTCTTTCTGACTCCAGGTCCAAAACACTATCTCCTGCCCCTTGCAGCTGCCTCTTCCCCCTTGTCATCAGTCCCAATTTTTCTCTTTGCAACACTCTCTGATGACGATGAAGGCTGCCCATTCTGCCTGTGGCCTTGATCCCATCTCTCTTCCAGCTGGTTGCCCCTGGAAACTCTGATCTTTACTCTGTCCCTGTTCACTGGCTCCTTCTCCATCTCCTACAAATGTTCCCATTTCCCCAGGTTTCAAAAACCTTTGCTTGACCCTACTTGTCCCTCCAGCTCCTGTCTTGTGTCTTTCCTCCTTTCAAAGAGATTTCTTTAGAAAGCTGTTTAGACTGGGTGCCCCCACCTCCCTTCTCCCTCTCTCCTTTACACCGAGTATGCCTGCCTCCAACGTCATCATTCCACAGAGACTGCTTTCTCCAAAGGCCCCAGTGATCTCTGCCTAGCCACATCTGACGGGCTCTTCTCAGGTCTTGCCCTTCTCACTAAGGACGCAGCCTTTCTGCCGCATCTGCTGCAGCAGACTACCCTCTCTGGCTCTCCTTTCCAGCTGAGTTTTCATGACCCCGCTCTCTCCTCCTACCTCTTTGGCCACACCTTCTTTGTGGGATCATCACCCAGCTCACACCCCTTAACACAGCATGTCCCGCAAGGCTCCCTCCCATCCAGCCTACATTGACATTTTGCAGCTGTCCCTCTCCCCCGCTTCCCTACTCCTTCTTCTTTTGGAGGCCAGCAGAATGAGCTTATCCCTCCTTCACATGACAATTTTTCTGGAATATAGCAATCACTTTACAGACTCAGAAGCTGGGAGTCAGGACAGACCTCAGAGGCACCATGGCCAACAGATACTTGACAGGTATCCCTTCCACAACACACCAGACAAGGCATCCTCCAGATTCTTGAAGACCCCTAATAACCTACCTAATGCAATTCTTTCAGCTGTGGGATAGCTCTTGTTGAGCGGGGAGAAGACATCCTAGACCCCCAAATGCCCATAGAAATGAGCTGGAAGGTGGGACTGAGTCAGCTTTTCTAGCGAATCTGAAAAGTGACCAAGAGAACATTTATTCCACAGCAGCCCTGAGTGAGAGGAGGGAGGTAGCTCTCCGAGGATCCGCATTCCTGGTGACAATGCCGAGAAGTTGTGAGTTTGGTCATAATGTGTAAAAAGCCCCTGAAAAGCCCCATCATTTAGTCTGGGGTGCCACCGCTCAGCAGAGCTAATAAATCTTGCATGAGCAGAGCGGATTCTAATTTTCTAATATGAAAAGGCATTTGGATTGAGAGAGAGAAGGGAAGATAAAAGTGATTGAATCTCCAATAGCCCAGGTTACTGACAAGAAACATCCTGATACGGACCCCCAAGAAGAATTGCTGTGGGCCTATAGCCCCTCCGCCCTCCTTTTTCTGCATGATCCATCTCCGGCTCTTCTATTGACAGGACGTGGCTTTAAACACAGTTACACAAGTTATCATTTCTGCCTTTTGATCAATCTGAATTTTCAGGACAATTACCCTCTTAATCAATGATTGCTATCAGCAGCCCCGGCAGGGACGGATTCCGCAGCGAGGTAATCATGCCGCCAGGCCCGGACGGCGCGTGCATAGGCAATGAGGCTCTGGGAAAGGGCTCCCCTCCTCGCTGCCCCCACATCCTGGGGACCTGCTGCCCACTGGGCTGGAGAGTGTGAAGACCACTTCAAGGAGTCCCAGGCCCAGCCCGGGGGAATCCGTCCTGGCCCTGCTAGGTGTTGGGGGGACAGGATGGCCAGCTAGCTGGACCCAGCCTCCAGGTCTGGGCTGCTTCTGAGATGAGCCGAGCAACCCTTCCCAACCCACCTGATTAGGGAGCAAGCCAATTAAGGCTCCAGATTTACTACCCACCAGCCTGATGCATCTCCACATTTCTTCCTGCCATCATTCCAAGCTCCTAATGAGCCTAATAAAGCCCGTTTCCAATTAGGGGCCCAAACTATTAGGGTGAATAAGTGCGGAGGATGGAGAAATATTGGTTTTGCTAACCTCTAAAATGCACTTGGTTTGGGAAATTCTTTTTCTTAAAGGATCCCAGCTCTGGGGTGCCACCCCAGGGCCTTGGCATCTCCACAGACAGCTATGCTCAAGACTTTTCAGCACCCATTTAAAACCTGGACAGCCTGGTCTGGCTAGTGGATCACTATGGGGCCACATACGGACCCAGAGAGTCGCTTCTTTGCCTCCACAATTCCAGGCACACCTCATGGAGAAGCAGGCCCAGACCCCAGGGATAGCTGCCCCCTACCATGGGGATCCCAGCAAGGAACATCCTTTATACTTGACCTCTGACCAACACTGGGGCCTGTCCCTTCCTCATGCCAGTCACTGGCAGACCTTGGGCTTGCCTCTCTCTCATAACATTCAGCTGCCACCCATTCCCTATAACATCCTGGCTCCTTCCCCAATGAGGCAGAGCCTTTCTGTCCAGAAAAGGTAGCAGACACCTCGAACTCTCCCTGCCCATAGGGAAGAGACATCCATTACATCCCATCCTAGCAGCCTCTAGGGAGGGGGAGGGTTATGTATAGCAGCCCAGCTGTGTACACTGAACACACAGGATCCCCAACCAGAGACCCTTAAAGCTATGATGCTGAACCTCTCCTCCACCCTATCCTCATCCTCAGTCCCCTTTGTAAGCCACAATTGGGTTGGGATGTCAGGCCCCCATGCTCTGTAAGACACCCAACTTCTGTTTAGCAGGCCTAGGTGAAGGCCAGCTTCCTCAGTTGGGGCCTATGCCCCAGTGCTCTGATTCTCTCCCCCTTCATCTCCCAAAGGAGCCCCAGGATTCTGCCACTGGGAGTCCATGGTGTGGGTAGAAACTTCAGGAAAGACAAAGCTGAAGCAGCCGGTCACGGTGACTGCTGGTCTAACAGACACAGATTGGGCTTGGAGGGGCCCAGCCCTGGCATTGATTAATCAATGACTGGACGTGCCCCTGAAACACTCAGCAATCACACAGGATGAACACACTTCTCTTGGGGCCTGTGGCTGCCATGACAGACACAAAGAGCCCACCCAACCTCTGTCATGCTGACAGATGGGACACAGAGCAGGGTCAGTAGAAGTCCCCCACGGGTAGGAACCCCCAGAACGGCACCCAGAACCTCTGGCCATCAGCAGGAGCTCGACCAACAGTTGAACTCAACTGGAGTTGACAGGAGGCAGGAGCTGGAGCCTTTTCCAGTGCCCAGGTGCCATGGCCTTCAGGGACCTGCCAGTGGGGAAAGGCCCCTGAGCTAGGTCCCAGAATGATCCAGCATCTTGGTCCATATGACATGACCAACTTCTTTATCCTACCCTGGAGTAGCCCCGTGGATGCTCTCAAGCTCGGGGATGGTCAAGGCCCTTCCAAGGTACCCACCCTCCAAACCAGGCCAGTCCAGCTCCATGCTTCTCACAAGGCTCTCAGAGGCCAGACTTGTTTCTTTCCCTTAGAGCTATAAAAATAAGATAAAATACCAGCCCTCACTATACACAGGAGGAATTCTTTAGACAGATAATGGGCATTTTATATCTTTTTATGACACTCCCCATTGGCAGCTGGCGTAATTACGCTACAATGAAGGCATAATACGCACAGTGCATAATGAAGTCACACCAGCCCCCCCACCCCTGCCCTCACCTGCATGGAGCTGGTGCCCTCCTGAGGTCATTAGGCAAAACAAACACCAGCCCCCAGGGGACTGTGCCAGGCCCTGGGCTCGGCACACAGCTGACACTCAACAGAGAGAGATGCCCTCGGACCTGGCTGGGGGCCAAGAATGAAGCTCTGGCCAGCCCTCCACTTGGGGGCACCCAGGCACATGCCCCATGCTATCTCCCTCTGACCTCCTGCCATGCCAACAAGGCTCTGGCCTGGATGATGGAGAGGTCTCTTTCACCAAGCATACATCATACACAGCCAGGGCCCGAATACCCTGTAAAATTGAACTCATAAAGTCTAAATAAAGGTGACAAATTCTCAGATTCTTTTTGTCTTTTTAAGAAAGAATACAATCACTTCTGGAAAAAAAGAAACCTTCAGTCTCCCATCTCTGCCATGTCATACACCCTCATCTCAACACCTCGGAGACAGGAGTAGCCAGCCTCATCCAGGCCAGTGGCAACCCACACTGCTCAACCAAGATGACCCAGGCACTGGACAGATCAATCAGGCTCTGCTGCTAAGTCACTGGTGGTGCAGCTTTGCATGCCTCCTCTGCCCTCTGAGCCTCAGCATCTCCACCTGTAATGTGACCAGGCAATTCCTATGATCTCTTGCAGAGAGCAATATGGGTCCAGCAGCTGGGTCTGAGGCTGGTAGGCCAGACCTGTGAGAGCACAGGGGTCCCAGTCAAGGAGAGGAGGCCAAGCTAAGCCACCTCGGGGAGAGGCAGACATGTGCCTGGCCCATCTACCCCCTGCCTGGGGACCTCTCCAGGGACCAGGCCTGACAGACACAGAAACCTGGAGCCCCATCAGCCCACTAATGAACAGGGATACTGAGAAGCAGGCCTGTCTCCAGCTAATTTTGCAAGATTCCAATTAGAGTGTGAAGGAGGCAAAGATTAGCCCAGTCCTGGGAGGCTAGGGGAGTCAGTGCAGCCCTCTGAGGTCCAGGGACCTCATCTGTAAACTAGGGAGAATAACACTTGACCAGCACAGAATGCTGGAGGAAGGTGAGTCCTGACTGCACAGGAAGAGCACAAGATAGGCAGCAGCTGAGGTCTTCAGCCTCACATCTTGGCCTCTGGCTGCCAGGACGGCCTCTGGGTGCCAGGACGGCCGCTGGGTGCCAGGACGGCCGCTGGGCAGCTTTGGCCCACAAGGTAAGTCCCCTTTCTTTTCTACCTCATCCCTTTGAAGGTTGTAGAAGTATTGGGGTTCAGGGAAGGATGGCAATTCACATTAATCAATCCTCTCCTGGATGTTCAGGGAGGCCCAGTCCTGCCCATTCCCCTACCAGATTCAAGGTCCTGGCCAGCAGCAGGGGGAGGGGCAATGTTAAAAAAAAGTTTGTCCCTTCCTGCCCCCCTCCCACCCTGGAAGGAGGCCACCATGTTCAGACTACAGGCTGCCACAGAACCTGACTTCTGGAGGGTGAGGCCCAGAACTCTGGACCTGGCTGAGGCAGCACTGAAAAGGTCCAGGGAAGAGTCAAGGGCTCTGGGGTGCCTGGGAGACAGCTGACCTCTGGGGTTGGGGGCAGTGTCTTGGAATGGGACTGAACCCATACCTCTGGGTTCTCAGGCAGCCCCTTGGAGCATACCAAGCTAAAGATCTCTAATACAGAGCCATAGGGCTCCCCTTTTGGCAAGGTGCTACTCTGCATCTTGATCAGGGGCCTAAAAGACAGGAATACCTGAGTTCAAATCCAGCCTCTAACACTTAGTAGTTGTGTGTGACCCTGGGCAAGTCCCTTAAGCCTATTTGTAGCAGTTTCCTCACCTGTAAAATGAAGTGGAAAAGGAAATGACAAACCACTGTAGTATCTTTGCAAGAAAACCCCAAAGAGCTGGACATGCCTGAAATGACTGAACAGGCAAGGAATTGAAGCACGTGAGCTTGTCACAAACTCTGTCAGTGCAATTTTGGGTCCTTTCATCTCTCTGGGCCATTTATAAGATGAGAGGACTGGGTGAGAGATGACGCCAAGATCCCCTCCAGTGCTAAATGTCCATAAATGGGAAACTCTTGGGCTGTTCTCAGACCAGGGAGAACAGGAGGTCCCAGGAGGATCATACACTGGAGTGAATCCAGAGACATCAAGAAGCTTGGGAACCATGCAGGGCAAGGAGAGCCAAAGCCCATGGAAGATGGGAGAGGCACAAACCCACTATCAAGCATTCAAGGGAGGTCATGGCAAGGAGGTATTTGATTCATTCTGCTCATTCCTGTACAGAGCATCCCTCCCTAGGGGTCAACCAACCTCCACTGGACCCCTCATAGGCTCCTACATCTGGAAAGGACCAAGGGACTCCCAAGGCTGTCCAGTTCAGGCCAGCCCAGCCCACTGAAGGACAACTTGAGAGACCTGGTCCTTATGTCGAATAATCTGACCTCCCCAACCTCTTCATTCTAGCGTCTTCTCTTATAATCATTTCCTATTTATCCTGTATCTAGCTTGTCTGCATGCATTTCTACATGAATTTATTTTCTCCTCCATCAGAATGTAAACTCATTACAAGCAGGGATTATTTCCATTTGGCTGGATCATGGAGTATGGGAAGGGGCGTAATGTACAAGGAGACTGGAAAGTTAGTCTGGGCTGCGGTGGGAAAAGAGAAGGGTTGTCTTCCATCCTAGAGGCAAGAGGGAGCAACTGGGGTTGGCTGAGCAAGGGAATGACAAGGTCAGGATGTATGCTTGTCCATCGAGGGATTAAATGAGAAGTGATTCTGAGAGAAGCCCAGAGCTGCTGAATGCTATACGATTTCCCAAAGGCCCCCTAGTCCACTCTCTGCCTCCAGTTCAACTCCAGACTGCCCATCCAGCTTGGACAATCCTAATCCTATGTGGCTAATCCTGTGTGCATGGCTGAGTCAAATGCCTTTGAGTGACCCCAGAACACTCCCAGGAAGCTTTCTCTAAGCCCAATACCCTCTCACACTGAGATGAGTCTCCACAGCTCAATGACTACTTATTGGTGATCTAAAAATGACAGGTGGTGTTTGAGCAGCCTTCTCTTCTCCAGTCTGTCCTTTTATCCCCCATTCTGACCCCAAGCTCAGCCCTTTCCGCCACTACACTACCATGGCTGTGCCAAGGTGCTGTTACAGTCCACCAACTGTGATTACTCTGAAGAGGGAAGTAGGCAGCAGAGAGAAAGGAATCCCTAACCTTCCTTGGAACTTCCTAAGCACAGCACAGGTGCTGGCTCCTACCCAAGACCTCTCCCCATCCACCCAGCAATTAGGTCCCACTCCTTCTTTCAATTTGTGCATATTTGTCTAAGATCTGTATTGATTTTCTGGCTACAAGCAGTGTCCTCCAAGTGGAACATTAGCCCATTGAGGGCAGGGAGTGTTGGCTTTTATCTCTGAATCCACAGCACTTAATGTTTGCTAAAATGAATTAAATTTGCGCAACCTACATTCCAAGCCAACCAGCTCCCTGGCTGCAGGTCCCCAGATTGAGGAATCTATCTCCTACCTCCATGCCTTTGCATGGTCTGTTCCCCATGTCAGAATACACAACCTCCTTTCTTTTTTTCTTAGAGGCTGTCAACTAGGCTGGAGAATCTTTGGAGGGTTCAGTACGCTACTGCAGTGATTTTCTTTTGTTTGAGGGTTAGGCCAGATGGCTCCTGAAGTCCATACCAACTCTTCTGACTCTTCCAAATCCCATACCACATCCTAGGAGAAGGCTGTCCTAATCTGGCTTGCTATCCATCATGTCTTTCCCCAAATGATCATTGGTGTGTTAATCACAGAAGCTATGTTCCCTCAGGAAAGGGACTATTTGCTGTTCTGACTTTTGCCTCAGTACCTTGAAAAGTACATGGCACATAGTAGGTGCTTAATAAAGTCACATTACATTGGTTTTTGCCACCACACATCAGCACTACAGCAGTAGAAGGGAGTCTCATAGAATTGAGTTTTTATGGCAAAAGATTTCATCGGCCTCTCCAGAGGAAGACAGATTCCTGTTCAGATAGCATTTACAGGCTGTTTTTAAGGATGTCCTTGAACCCTTTTCAGTACGACAGAACCTGGCAGGATTTACACAATGCTGGTACAGCCTAGGAAAATCCAAAGTCACCTCCATGCTAGGATAAAAACATTTGAGTGTAGGAATGTGAGAATAAAGTAAGATATAATTCCTGTTCTTAAGGATTTTATGATGTAGTGGGGGTGGGAGAGGCAGTTAAAAAATGTGCATACAGATAGCACTAATATACATTAGTATATAGCCCCCTCCCCATCTGACTCATTTGAATTGATAGGTTAGTTCCCTATAAGACAGCTAGATTTCTTCTCCCCTCAGGAGTCTAGGGGTCTTCTAAGGGGATAAAATGTCACGTTCTGTTGATTCTGAGCCCTCACTGGTGGGTTCCCCATTGATTATCAGCCAGAATGAACGAGCTTTTAGAAAAGATATTTACTAAGCAGGTATATCAAAGTCAGGGGATACAGAAACAATTCCCAAACCAGGGACCCACTCACTGCACATCGGGGATACATTGGGGAAACTGAGCTGTAAAGAATATATATGGTCAAAGTGAAAACTCATAGATTCTGGTTACTGGAAGTCATTTTCTCCTGCCACAGAGGCCTCATGTAGCTCCCTTGAGGTGGAGCTCTCTCCTGGGCTCTGAGCATTAACAAACTTGTGGAACCCTGAAGGCTTTCCTTGTGTGTAGACTATCCTCAATGTGTCTTTTAGGTTCATATGCTTCTGGCTCCAGTGACTACTACCCATTTCAGATCTTATGACCGTTCAAAGTTCACAAGGTCATCAGCTGGTTAATGGAGGGGAGAGAAACTTGATTCTCTCTCACCAAGGGCAATTTCTTCTCAGGAGTTCTTTACCACTGGATGAAACCATTACCATCCAATTCATGATTCCAAATGGTCTTACTATGTAGTGCAGAAGCCCAGAAGTAAGCCTGATTTTTTTTAGACAGTCATAAATTATTTCGTCTTGGTATATCTTCACCCAACGTTTCAAAGCACTTCACTCCTCCTAAAATAACTGAAGACTTGTAGAACCTAGTCTGCACTTCTGAATGACTGATTCTGAGCCTTCTACGTTTACACTAATTAGAGTAGGGGCAGCACAGAGACATTGTCCAGGATGGACAGGTGAAAAGGCAGACCTACTCAACTTTCACTTTGCTGTTTTCTCTGTTCTACCTCTCCAGTTCTGAAACCATGAAGTCAGATCAAATCAATCCTGCCACTGTTCATGGACAGGTGTGTCAAACTATTCCCCTGTGGTCCCACTCACTATCCGCTCCCCTGTGTACATTGTCTCTCTCATCGGGTGCACGCTGCTTTTGTTTTTGTAAACCCAGTGCTTAGAGAGTGATGGGCACATGGGAAGCATTTATATTTTTTTCCTGTCGTTCATTCATTTTTTTTGGACTGGGAAAAAAAAATAGAACAAAATGGCTACATTTCTAACCTAATGAGCTGGAAGTGTTTCGCAGATATATAGAAGCCTATTTTGACAATGTGCAGGGTGAACTACAGATTCTAATACAAGAAGCAAATTTGGTAGCATAGCTATCCCAAAGCCCTGGTGAGGAAGGGTGCAGAGAAGTACAGTTATTAAGAAGATACAATAATATAAAGAAATCCAGGAAGCAGAGGGGGGAAAGCATGGTAGGAGAACTGTGGGTGACAAGAAATCTCATTAGTGGGGTCTGCAACAGATTGCCTAGGCAGAAAAGGAGGCAGATGAGAAGTTCAGGAAACCAATCACAAGCCTGGCATGACACAATGGCTGTGTGTGTGTGTGTGTGAGAGAGAGAGAGAGACAGATAGAGAGAGAGAGACAGAGACAGAGACAGAGAGAGACAGAGACAGAGAGACAGAGACAGAGGGGGGCGCAGAGGTGGGGGAGAGGAAAGAAAGGGATTCCATTATCCAAACACCTTCACTCCAACCCCCCTTAACTCTAGTACCTTCCTTCTTTTAATTCTTTTCCATTTACCATCTATAAGCTTGTTTGTCCATTTTTGTTTGCCTGTTGTCTCCCTCACTAGATGGTGAGCTCCTTGAGGGCAGGGACAATACTGTGCGTCACCAGCACAGTGACTAGTACATAGTAGGTGCTTAGTAAATGTTCCGTCTGTTAGAGCTCTCTGCTCAAAGCAGTATAGCTAACAATTGCTTAACATGCCTTAATGGTGATTTTAGCCTTTAAAAGGCAGAGGAATCAATCAATCACCAAGCTTTTATTAAGTACCTGATATGTGCAAAGCACTGGGTTAAGCACATGGGAAATTCTATTCTGGCAATTTGAGCCTTTTGTACTTAGCACAGTATAAACACTTAATAAATGCTTGTTGTCTGACACCCCCCACCTCAAGTACTCAGGACATGAACTTCACACACAAGGGGGAATGGTTTTTGAGGTGGAAATCACGGGAATCTTCAGGGGAAGGATCCCCTCCGTGTTAGATTTGGCGATAAAGTACAGGATGCTGGGGAGAATGTGACACGTATAATAGACTGGGGGAGAGAAAACATCAAAGGATTCTGAAGAAAAGTAAGCAGGATGCCTTGGAAAGTCACTCCAGGCTGAACGGCTCATCCTAAGGATGAAATTCTGAAAACAGAAAGACTGAAGACATACTGACAAGAACAGGAAAGTGGGAGGCTGAAAGTGAAGCCCAAGACAGACATTCCATCCAGGAGATGGGATCAGGAGAAGGTAAGGGAATGAGGACAACAGCAAAGCATGGGCTTGTCAGGAGGTCGAGGGGGCTAAAGCTCCGACTGAGCCAAGGACCATAAAAAGAGCTCACTGTTTGGTGTTAGTGGGCAAACCAAAAAGGCCAACAGAAGCACTGTTGACCAGCTTAGCCTGGTCCCTTCCCTTACTGCTGGAGGGGGACTGGACATGTTTATCGCACTGGACAAACGTTCACAGGATCCTGAAAAGGGGACTCAGAGATCACAGGGTCCAAACTTAAGGGAACAAGAACCCCTCCTACAACATCCCCAGTGGGGGGACAACTAGCCTCTGGTTAGAGATGGGGGAGCTCACTGCCTCCGCAGGCACCCACCCCACTCTGGGACAGTTCCTGGTGCTGGGAAGCTCTTCCTACGCCAAGGCCCAATCTGGATGAAGATCCAAAAAAGCAGACAGAGGAAGTGGCCAAAGAGGCAGGAGGCGCAGCCAGAGGCACACTAATGTTAGAAAACCTCAGAGAGAGGAGGGTAACAGACAGCCTGCACAGCTACAGAGAAGGTCAGCAGGAGGAGGTCTGAGAAAAGGCCAGTGGATGGGTGAACAAAGAGAGCCTCTGTAACTTTGAAGAGAGTGGTTTTGGTAGAATGATGAGGCCAGAAGCCAGCTGGTACAAGGGACAGCAAAGGAAGTGGAGACGCTTCTCCCCCGAATCAAGTCTTCTCTTTTCTCGTCTAAACATGCCCCACCCCACCTCCGGGGCCAATCCTCACCCAGCAGGAGTCCAGAGTTCTCCTAAAACATGCTGCAGCTTCTCAGCCCATGGGAGAGTGGGCACCCTGCCCCTTCTGGCTCTGGTCTCCAGGGAAGGACGATGCCAGTGGTTGCTGACCAGAAAAGATGGTGTTCAGAGTGGGAAAGGATTTGAGGTTGATTCTTTCTGGTCCCCGAGGCACTGAAGGCTTAAGCCTTCCCAACAGAGGAGCTAAGTGGGCCCTGGCTCAGTCTTCCAGAGGATAATGGGAGGTGGGGGGATGGGCGCAATCACAATGAAATGGTGCAGTGACAAGTTTGTACCACTGGAGAACAGTGCACCCTGTATCTCCTGAGACCTGGACATGTCAGGGAACCCTGGGACCCTCAGAAGTCCAACCCAGAGCCAAGAGAGTCGCCTCTCTGACAGCACCAACGATCCATCTTCCAGGTCAGCTTCAAGGCCTCTGGTACTCCTTCAACTCTTGGGAAAGCTTGGATTTTCAGGCACCCCTGGCACCTGTGCAGCTTCCCCTGGGGCTGAGCAGCACCAGGCCTGTGTCTCTTCAGGGTCACAGCCTCACTAATCACTACCTCTCCTCTGCTCCAGCCTGACTGACCTTTCAGGGCATGATAGCTAGGCCCTTTCCCAGTCAGATACTCTCTGGCTCCCAACACGTCACTGGCCCCTTTGTCTTAAGACTGAATCAGGACCCAGTAAAAAACCTTTAGCGGTTCCCTCTTGTCTCTAGGATAAAATATCACTGCTCAGTTGGGCATTTAAAGTCCTTCATGATCTGGTCAACCTTTCCATATTTATTTCACGTGACTTCTCCTTTAGGCACTCAATGTTTCAGTCAAACTCAATGTTCCCCAAACCAGGCCTCCCATCTCCCACCTTTGTGCTCTTGCACACTGCTCCCTGTACCCTGAATGCCCTCCCTCCTCACCACAGCCTCTTAGAATCCTTCCCTTTCCACCAGGTCTCAGCTCCGATGACCTGGCCTTGCCTCAGAGGACTCTCCTGTGGTGGTTGTCACGCTGCATGGTGGGCACTCTGATGGCACAGACAGGGCAAGGTGGGCAATGCCTTCAGTACTTGCCCTTATGTCCCTCTTATTGGGGTATGGCCCCTTCCTTCCTCTTGCCTCTTCCTGCTGCCTGTGATCCAGGGGCTCCTCTTCTGGTCCTGACAGTAAGGTATTTCTGTCCCACAGATTATAACTCACTCTGGGCTATTATTCAACTCCCCAGCCCTGGCCCTGCTGCATTCAGTCCAAACATAATATCCTTCATGCATATATTATCTGTCTCCCTATTATCTGGAATCATTTCGGAATTAAATTTCAGCCTTGCAATATTGGCTCCAAGAGCGGCTCGCTTTATGGGCTAGTCAAAGGTTAGAATAGCAATCAAAGCAACACTGCCGATGCAGCGAGACATTTTAATATTCCAAAACCCGGTAATTGTAAAAGGACATAATATTTTTTCCCTGATTACCCCAAAGGCAACACATGTTAACAAGGCGAGGGAAGGAGTGAAAGAGACTGCAGAGTTCAGACAGCTGTTCGATGACGACATATTTAAAGGAGAAGCAGCGAGAAGGCTCCCGAGGGCCAGGCCGGGCCGGCAGCCCTCGGCTCTGGTGGCCCAAAGCCTCCTGCCTCTGCCGGGGTTGCCTGCACAGCAGGAGCCACACCTGGCTGGGAAGGGCCCGGGCAAGGGGAACAGAGGGCCTGTCTGGCTCGCTCCTGGCTAGCCATCAGCACTGGGGGCGGGGGTGACCCCAAGAAGGCCCTGAGGCCCAAAGGTCTCTGGGGCCAAGGAGAGAGAGAGAAAGACCCAATACCCTGTGGAACAGTGCACAGGGCTCTGGCTGTGCAATCAGAAGATCTGGGTTCAAATTCCCCCTAGGCCATGGTGGTACCTGTGTGTCCTCCTGTGTAAGACCAGTCAGCTGGGCTAGGTGCCCACTCTGGAGTCTCTAGGATTCTAAGACCTAGAAACTCGGCTTCCCTTTGTCTGTGAGCCCCCTCTGCTCACTCAGACTCAAAACCCCTGAGCTTGCTAGGATTTTAACTCTACAGTGAGGTGCTTCCCTGGAAGGGGGATGGGTTAAGTAAGGCACCTCCTGGGTCACTACCCTCTAGGACTTGGGGCTTCTCTGTGACAGGCTATTTGTTACAAAAGGTTTTGATGTCTCACATTTCTGGACCACCAGGTGGCGCAATGGGCAGACGACCAGTCAGCCTCAGCAAGCCTCGAGTTTGAATCCTGTGATTCCTGCCAATGTCAATCCTGCCTTTAGGCAAATCTGGTTCCTGCCCTCTCTCTGCCTCAGCTTCACATCTGTAAAGCTGGCACAACAGCAGCCCCCGCAGCAGCAGATACAGTCTTTGGAGTGCTGGACCAGCCCAAGAAATGTGTGAGCTGTGTCACAGGGACCTGGGTAGGATCTGAACCCACAACTTGTGACTCCTTCCGCTGGAACAAAGGGCAGCGCAGGCCTTGGCTGCTTCCTGCCAGGACCACATGGTACAGGGGTGCCAGGAGCAGCACCCGATCTTCTCTAGAAAAGCCTGCTGCCACTGCAGCTTTGGCCCAAGGCAGGCCTGGTTGGGCCCAGAGGGCAGGGCCTGCATCCTGCTCTAGTGATAGTTCACCTGGGGTTCACAGTCACTCTAGGACATTACAAATGTCAATAGGTGCAGCTACCTTCAGCACGGGGGTGGAAACAAGACGTGGCAACCTTGGTGATGTGTGGGCTCAGGGGCTGCCAGGGGCCTGTCCCTCTCCATGGTCTGTCTGCCCTCTGCTCCTCCTCTCTCTTCCCAGGAGTCCTTCGGGAAAATCTGGGCCAGTGGCCTCCTTCAGACTTAGGCCCAGACCAGCTTGGCTAAGGTCTCCAAACCTGCAGCTCCCATCAAGTTAACCCCTCAGTCCCAGGGCTGCCAGATTCCACTCCGGTGCCTTCTTAGGTACCTGCCTAGACTCACCCGTCTTCCCACTCCTGGAGGCCACGGGGAGCCGCCCACGGCACCTCCCATAACAGAGGCAGAACTGTGATAAGGAGCCCCCGGTTGGGGGAAGGGGGTAGGAAGGGAGTCCCGGTCCTGACAGGGGTTCTCCAGGAAGTCTAAGGGTTACACTCAGGGAAAGCGACTCCCCTGAGCCTCAGCAGCCAGAACAGACAGCAGGAGGTGAGGCTGTCACCATAAGCGCCACTTCTGCCCTGCCCAAGCATCCTGCCTTCCTACCAGGTGCCCACTGGCACTCAGTGCCCCCGTGTCCATCCACCTGAAAGCAGAATGAACTTTACAGGGCCATCATTCACGGTTGGTCGACATGGCTGAGCGCCTGCTGGGCCTCCGGGGCTGCCCATCTGTCGAGGTCCCAGATTGACTCTGACAGCCCAGGACTCCCAGTCCTCCCTCACAGAAGCAGCCGGCCAGGGGTCCCACTCGCCTCCCCCATCTGACAGAGCATCCTGGAGCCAACTCCAGCCGCCTTCCAGCTGCCACAAAAGCACACAAGCATGCTTCCCCAAAGAAAGCATCAGGATCCTAAGCACAAGTCTGACCCTGGTCCCCTCTCACTCATGAAGCCCTGCATGGCTCCCTAGGACCCGGGCCATGTTCCCCAGACCAGCCCTCGCTCTCCCCACACGACTCCATCTCCCCTCTCTAGGTCTACAATAGCCATCCCCTGTCCCCTCCCAACTCAATCTGTTGGGATCCCTGGTTCACTTCAGGTCCAGCTCAGGTGCCACCTTTTGCTAGAGGTGTGTCCTGACCACCCCACCCTGCAGCTTCCATATTTGATGGTGCATATGCCTCTCCCACAAAGCAGCAGGCCCAGGCCCTTGAGAGTCTCTATCTCCATGCCCAGGGCCTGCTGGTCACTCAACTCATGGACTGCAAGGATCAGACCTTTCATGGGCACGGTCAGTAGTCAAAGCATGTGTATGTGTGTACATGTGTACATGCATGTGTGTGTATGCATGCATCTGCTCCACAGTCCCCAGGACCCAGAGCTGCCATGTCCCCTGGTCTTGCTTGCTCCTTCCTCTTCTCCCCTCCCCAGCTCTGCTGCTGCCCAGGCCTCAGTCAGCACAGCCTTGGCATGTGTCCAAGGCACCCAGCCCATTACTATACAGGAAAGTCTCCTGGGCTCCTATGTTCTCCCCTGACTGCCAGCTTCAGCCAGGGAAAGGCCCTGACTGTCTCTCACAGGTCCTGCCTCCTCATCTCCCTGAGCCCTGGACCCACCTCTGGGATGCTGGGCTCTGATAGGGAGTTTTTTACCCCCAGGACGCATCCCACCATCTCCAAGCCCTCCCCGACTTCTCTTTGTGTGTCATTTCCCCTCAATCTAAGCTCCCAAAGCGTACAGAAAGGGGAAGGATGAGGAGGGCTGGACTTGCATCGAGAGAACAGCAGTCCTGGAGTCAGGAAGACCTGAGTCCATATTCAGCCTCAAACACTCATGAGCTGTATAAGCCAGGGCAAGCCACTTACCCCCTGCCTGCCTCAGTTTCCTGAACTATAAAATAGAGGTAACAGCCACTCTCTCCCAGGACTGTTGTGAGGATCAAATCAGACAACATTTGTGCACTTCTTGGCAAACTTTAAAGCCCGTTGGACATGCCCGTGTAGGCATTATTATCATCTAGCCTTGGACCTGGAGTCAAATGGCCTGGATTCAAATTCCAATTCAACTACTTATCCCTGTCTAACTCCGTGATGCGCCTTGGTTTCTTTCTCTGTAAACCTCAAACGAAGCCTGTGGGCTCCGCTCACCCTGCAGAGCCTCTTTCTGTCCCTGCCAAGAGTGGCTCTGAGCAGCATAGCCTAAGACGTCTTCTGCCCAGGTGAGCTGGAATCTCACAGAAGGCAAGACTGAGTACAAAGAGATGCTACTGAAAGAGGCCAGAAGTTGAAGAAGTGTGTGTGCTCCGGTCACTGGTTGAGAGAGAGCCATGCCAGCCTGCATGCCTGAGATGATCAGGCCACCTGCTGGCACCAGGGAGATGGGGAGCTCCTACCTGTCCTCACCTCTTCTACAACGCGGCCCCTGATAAGTGAACAGACACACTTGGGCAAGGGTAAAGGGCAATGGTGGGAGTAACCCACAGTGAGGGGGGAAGGATTCAAGAGTCTGGCTCCCTACCAGAGACTACCAGCTCAGAACACTCCTGCAGCCTCACAGAAACCTTTACACATGCTCAGCCCATGCAAGTGTGGTCCTGAAACCCATCCAAGGGACGCACAGCTCTTAAACGGCCAAAGCCCAGAGGTTTGGGGGGTGAGTTCCTGAGGAGCAACCCTCTCCCCAAACAGAGCCTGCTTCAGCCAGCCCAGGTCCTTCAGGGCCCCACAGAGGCAGTGCCTACCAGCTCAACTCCACTCCACTTCCCACACCCAGAAAGTACTCAGGTCACCAACCTGAGACAGGAAGAAAAAGAAAAAAGCCAGGGAAGGGGAAGGGGGAATGGACGGAACCCATGCCCACCACCAGGCCAAGACCCCTGTACACACAAGGAAACCCAGGTACCTTTTTCAGGTTAATCCACTGCTTGAAGTAATCAGCCACTGGCAACCCCAGGTACTGGCACTGCCCAGGCAGCCTGCAAAAGAGCAGAGAGAACAGGTGAGAGGGCCTTCTTCCAAGGCAGCATTAAGTAAGTGGGATCTCAAGACAGCGCTGACTCTGGGAGCCCTTCTGGGAAGTGGCCTGGCTCCTCAATGAGCAGGAGGATGTGCATGGCAGGCTCAAGATCTTAAGGTTCCAAGGACAGACTAGCAAAGTCCAGCCAGCTGGTGGACATTGGATCAGGCTGGGGAGAAGGCAGGGAGCCAATGCCTTGGAAGGGGGAGGAAATGGTGGCACCATTCACTACCCCTACCCAGTCACTCAAGCTTCAATCCTCCGAGGCCCCATGGAAATGAATGCCCATTTCCTTTATGGGACAGCAGGGAAAGGGCCAACATGGGGAGGAGAGTATATGCATTCACCACCACATAGTCAACAAACCATCACCTTCTTGGAGGGGGCCTCCTCTTACAGGGAGCCCACCACGCCTCCTGGGGCACCTCCTTCCACTTTGGGCCAGTTCTCATTGTAAGAAGCTCTACGTGACCACCTTCAAACTGGCTCTCTGCCACGCCCCACCTCCTACAACACATTAGTCAGCCATCCCTCCCAGTCAGGTGTAGTCTACAAAACCTACAAAGCCACCTGTGGTTCTATCAAGACAAGAATATTGTCAAACAGCACACGGGAGGCAATCACAGCCATCTGGGGCACTCCACTGAAGATTCCCTGCCAAAATGGGATGACTCAAGTCAGCCATTCAACTAGCATTGAAACCATGTAACTGAACTATTGTCCGGCCAACCTCTGTCCATTGAATGCATTGGTAAGGGCTATTCGAAGTACACTATGTCCTGCAGCATTGCCCTGGCCAGAATAGGAAGTGAAGGCAGGATCCACCCCCAAAGAAGCTGGGCTGTTGTCCACCAGGAATCATGGGCAAGCTCTCTAGTCTAGAGGCTGCAGACTTGGTCCAAATCCCTCCCTGTGAACCTCAGGCCTTCACTGGCCCTTCTCTGATTCTGCAGTCTCTCTTCCTCCTCCCCAAGACTGCCAGTTCTTTCAGGACCAAGGGCTTGGATCCAGGACACGTGGGCCAGGCAACTTGACCTTTCCCATGAGCCACTGGGTCCTGTCCTTCCCAGTTCAAAGGTCTTTCGCCTGGAGTGAGAATGAAGCAGCTCTTCCTGTTCGGTGTCCAGCTGCCATTCTCCTGACCTCCCTGAACACTGGTTCCCTTTCTTTCCAATTTAAAACTCTTTCCTCTCCTCTCTTCTCCCTCTTCTTTTCCCCTCTGCACCTCACAGAGTCCTTATTGACAGGTCACGTTCCTGGGGAGCTTTAAGACTTGCAGCCTCTTACAGACATCATCTCCTAGGGGCTTCCCAAAGATTCCCATGAGGGATGTATTCTCATCATCATTGTTCCCATTCTAGAGATGATGACAAAGACTCAGAGAAATGAGGTGACCTGCCAGGACAGCCCAGAGCCCACCGGGACCCTCAGCTGCCTCCCCATGTTGACAGGCCACTTGCTTGAGGACACTCTGCTTGATGACATGAATGCTCTGCCTCTTCAGAAGTACCCAAAGTTTAGCCATCTATACATGTCTACATCATTCAAAAGAGCAGATGTTCCCAGAGGGCAGGGACCTTTGCGGTTTTTGACCTTGTATCCCCAGTACACAATAGGCTTGCTGCCTGGGCTGAGATGATGGAAAGAGGACACAGGTGGAAGGAGACAGGGACTCAAGACCCAGGGGCAGGAAGGAGCTGAGTCTGAGTCCTACCGAGGGGCTGGGAGACCCTGAACAAGTCACTTCTCTTTTCAGTGAGCACCCTAGGAAACTCTCTAAAGCAGGCCCGCACAACCTGTGGCCTGCCAAAGGATTTTGGGTGACTCAGGAAAAATGTAGAGGAAAACACACTCTACACTTCTTGAGGGCCACCTAAAATCCTTTGGCAGGTTGTGCATGCCTGCTCTAAGGCAACACATCCCTAAGAAGTTACCAGCCCTGCACGAAAAAGGGAGCTTCCTCCTCTGGGAGGCCCCTATACCCACGAGATTCCAGGTGCTACCATGCCCCCTCCTTTGCCAAGGGGAAGAACAGAAGATAAGAAGCAGAGGGAAGCAGGAGCCCTGCCTCACAGAGGATGTTCGTGGACCCAGGAGATGTGACTGCCATGTTATCGCTGACAGTGCAGAGGTCTGCAAAGACCAGAGAGCAGGGGAGGGACCCCAGGCCTGGAGAAACATCTGTGTCGTCCTGATTTTCAAAATCAACAAGAATGTCCCTGGCAGGCTCTAGGTTAGTGAGCCTGACTTGGATTTCTGGCAAAACTCTAGAACCCGTTATTAAAAGGGTGACTTGGGAGCATTTGGAAAGAGGAACAGCCATCACCCAGAGGCAGCCGGGCTTTGTCAGGAAAGGTCATGCCAATCCAGTCTTATTTCCTCTTTGGACAGTCAGAGGATTCACAAATGGACAGAACACCATGGACACAGAATGTGATGCATTTCAGCAAAGCCATTAACATCCACTCTCGTGCCAACTTCTGGGACAGGGAAGTGAGCTCCTTGAGATCAGGGGCTACTGACCTCTGTCCTGGCATCCCCAGCCCTGAGCATGCACATAGGGGTTGCCTCCTCTTTGCCCTCCTATCCCTGGCAGGGAGATGGGGATGGGGAGGCTTGGGCCCAGCATCTGTGCCTGTGCCCAGGAGACATTTAATCAGCATCTGCAGAGTGGCAATCTCTCTTCTGCTCTTTACTCTTCCCCTTAGTGGGGTGCAGGCCAGGTTAGCAAATTAAGCCTCAAAGGTGTGACCAGCAAGTAGATGGCAGTTAGACCTGCTGACTTCTTACCTAGCTTCCAGTGGCTTGTCCTGCCAAAGAGCCTGAGGAGGCCCAGGCCCCTGGGTCGATGGGTGCTCCAAGAGGGCGCTACCCATGTGAAAGCACAGGGAGCCATGTTCCCTTGTATCTCCAGCACCAAGAGGGCCCCGCCCGCCCCCCCATCCCATTCCAGTCATGGTTTACAGGGGCTCAGATTTGCTGGCGGCTGGCATGGCTGGGCCTGTTGTCATCTGGTCATGCTTAGTGGGGCCATCAAATGAAATTTTATACATGCAGCCAGCCCACAGGTGCAGGCCGCCCGCCCTCGCTTTACGAGGGGCTTGCATGGCGTCATTGGCAGCCAATAGGGAAGGGCCAATTATGCCTAGGCTGTAAAATGGAGCCACTTTTCTTGCACACATAACTGGCTTCATTCCCTGGGCAGGGCCCTCTGTATAACAGTGCCCTACTGCCCACCTGCCTAGCTCTAAGGAGGGGCTGGCATATCACTGCCTTCCCTCAGGGTGGAGGACATAAGAGACCTCAAGGGATGGCCCCCAGCCAGCACTTGGACCCCAAATACAGGGGAGAGCTTTCCTGTCACTGCCACACTTTCCCTGTCCTCTCCCAACACACACACACACACATACCCCACTACCAAATGTCTTGGGCTGAGAAGGGAGTCACAAGACCTGAGTTCCAATTCCCACTCAGACTCTTACCAGCTTCGTGGTCACTGAAGCCAGTCACTAAATCTCGGTTACAGAGGATCTGTTTTCTCCTCCATAAAACTGCGTATGCTAAGAAAGCTCACACTACTCATCTTAGAAGGTTGTTATGAAACAAAACCAAACCAAACCCTCATGACCATGAAGATCTGCAAAGTGCTATACAAATGTGAGTCACATCCTGGTGGCCCCTCAGGCCTGCAGGCTCACCCTGACCTACTACCCACAGAGGACCCAGGAGCCTGTCATCCCTTCAGGCTCGCCCTAACACAAGACCGACCCACATGGGACACAGGAGTCTACAATCAAGCCACACTGTAGCTGACATGCCACCTCCATGGGATTAAGAATGAGCCCGGGATCTAGGGTCATGCTCAAGGGTCAGTACTGTATCAAGGAGGGGGCCTCTTTCCCACAGACGTGCTCTCCGTCTTAGGGACATTTCCCTCCCCCACTTAAACATAAGCATCATTTTCATATTATTCCTTTAAACTAAAGGAACAGACTGAGCTGCTTCTCTCCCCTCTGTATACCTTTGGGCATGGTCATGCACTCAACAGGGTAGTACAAAGCAGAAGCAGGGGATAAGAGGGGAAAGACACCCCCCAACCCCTTCCCATCCTCCCCCCAATACCCTGCTTAGAGGCCAAGGGCCCCACCTGCCAAGGGGGCTGGGAGCTGCCCTCCCCCACAGCACTGATGGCAAACAGGTGCGCCAGAGTGAGGGGCTCATTAAATGGGGAATGCGGGGGAACATTCCCCCACGGCCTGCTGGCTAATGGGCCCAGGGAATTGGCAGAGCCATCAGGGGAAGGGGCTGTGCTTTGAAGAGCAGGTTTGCAGGGAGGAAAAGGGAGGGGAAGCAGAGCACCAGACAGAAACCCGCTGGGCTCCGGCTGCAGGCTCCTGAAAAAGTGTTCCTGCTGGGGCCTTCTCCAGGCAAACCCACCCACCACCCATGCACACAAGAAGCCTAGTCACACAGATAGGGTTCCAGCCCTCTCAGTAACAAGAACAAACATGGGTGCTCATATGGCACCTGGAGGTAAGTGTGTGATGAGCTTTATATCTGTCATGTGCTAGAATCACAAGAACTCTTCAAAGGAAGCGCTAAAATGATCATTTATGGATAATGGGCACATGGTTACCCAGCAAGGAAGTATCTGGTGAATGATCTGAAATCAGGATTTGCTGGCTGGCAGGTCGTGACTCTTGCTCCTGGCCCAGACATCCAGAACATACCCACACAGCACAAAGGGGCAATTTCAGACAGACCAAGTGAGGCCCTTGGGGCTCTCCTCGACTTAGCTCTCACCCACCCTGGCACAAGAGCTCAGACATCTCCCCCCATCCCCCCAAGATTGAAGGCAAAGGCCTAAAGGACCTGAACCCTTCCTGAGTCTGGCCAAAGGGGAACAGGTTACCAGGTCAGACTCAAGAACCCCATTCTGCCTCTCTCCTGGGTTGATCTGTGCTAACCCAATTCAAAAAGCTGACTGGTGAGCCAAAAGGCTAATGTGTTAACAGTGAATAGTTGCAGACAGGTCCCATCTTGGGCCTGTCTCATTGGTGAAGTCCCCTCTCCATGAGAAAGCCAGCTTAAAAAGCTGTATTATTAAGGCCATAAGATGACCAACAGGTGAGTAAGGGAAAGGGCAAGGCATAGACAGCCCTTGTGACCCGGCTGCCAGTCCAAAGCAGATGCAAGCTCAGCCCCTTGCACAGCCTGACCCATAGTAGGCACTTTATCCTGGGCTGTGCTCTAGAACAGATGAAGGCACACCTGAGTAAGTCTGAAGCCAAGAGACCATGAAGATATGAGGAGACTTGGCGGGGGGTGGGGGTGGGGGGGGGGCCTTGAGAGATGCTCACAGTGCTCTGCTCAGCCTTTGGGGCAGAAGCAAGGGCCAGAGAGGGAGATGAGGCTTCCCTGTCCCTAGAGGTGCTCCAGCAGAGACGGCACGCTGTCCAGGGGAGGGGCATTCTGAATCTGGGGCTCCCCTGGGGAGGGAGGGCACCTGCCCAGCTGGCCCTGGGTGATCCCAGCCCCAGCAGCAGTGAGCAGCACAAGGCAGGCCAGCGGCTTGTCTTTGTCTCCCTGCTCCTCCGCCTGCCGCTGCTGTCACTGGGAGCCAGCAGTTCTCCAGTCCTGGAAGAAATCAACAGCCCTGGTGATAAACGGCCCCGCTTTGGTTATCACTTTTCCTTAAGTTGAGGAGAGAGGCTGATGATGGATGGGCTGGAGTTTGGTTATCAGGGCGGGCTGTCAGCCAGGGGTGCCTATCTCCTCCCACACTGCACAGGGCATCATTACAGGATGGCATCGAGGTGAAATATGACCCAGCGAATGGAAGAAGAGAAAGGATGGGATTAAACATGGAGCCAATTGAACAACAATGAGAGAGGCGCATGAGGCTGGGCCCTTATCGGGCTTGTGACACCTTTTATCTCCGTCTGGTTAGAACGCACAGGGCACAAATTGGTCCTTCCTCCCCCATTGTGTCCTCTTGTACAAACAGAGACAGATAAAATGTGTCACCACTGAGATAGCGTATCAACTTAACCCTAATTATTCAGGGGGTCAAACTAGGAAATAGGGGCCTCATTTCAACAGGTTCTGCCATCTCGGCTGAGCCACCAACCACGTGGAGGGAAGGGGGGAAGGGAGAGGAGGAAAGGAAGGAGACAGAGGCAAAAGAAGGGATGGGAGGAAAGAGAGTAGGGGAGGAGAGAGAAAGGGGGAGGTGAGAGAAGGGAAGGGGGAGGCAAAGGCAGGTTTTGTAGGACTTGAGGTACACAAGTAGTGCTGGTGAACACACAATTACTGCCTGAACCTCTGACTAATGGGAGCAAAGAGTGGGTAGCTCAAGGCCCTCCTGGGACCTCACCTCCCGGGAAGAGGCCCAGCTGAAGCAGGGCTGGTGCTTCCTTAGGGCCTGGGGTGGGCCCTTTCTGTGAGCCCTGCCTGAGTTCTCCACTACCTAGTGAGAGGGAAAGGGACACTCTCAGCAGCCCTTCATGTGCCAAGATCTTCTGGCAGCGTGCTGCCCTCAGGGATGGCATGGGCTCCTCCACTGGAGGGCTTCCAACACCAAATAGCTGAGCACCCAGAACTGACCATCACTGGCAGGGCCTGCCCTGGCTACATTTATTGTATGGGGCCAGAAGGCAGGTGTCCACACAATCCACAGAGAAAACAGGACTGGCTAATGGGGTCCTAGCTTCTATGCACATGCTTCCCCCCACCTACTCCTCCTCTTCCTCCACTCCCCAGAAGCCTCTGCCACTGCCCTGGTCCTTGCCCTGAGGGAGAGCTGCAGGGTCCCTTTCCAACCAGAGCCTGTAAAGATGATACACTTGCTGTGGACTGTGGAGGGTCAGAAGAGAGGGCTGTTTTAAATACCAACTTGACAGTCAGCTCCTTGTCTGTCTTCTCCCCCCACCACTCCAAACTTGTCACGGTACAAGAAGTCTATAAGCAGCCCATCAGCTTTAAATATCAGTGTTCGTGAAGCTGGAGCATGAGAGCAGAGGAGCGGGAAGGAGACAGTGAGCGCCTCCGTCCGCCTGCCGCCCGCTGTTGGCTGTCAGGGTTCGCTAATGAATCTCCCCAGCAGCCATGCTTCAGACTGGGGGTGGGGAGGAGGGGGCCTGCGCCAGGAGGAAGTCTTCCAGCGAGGGGTCTTCACAGCACTGAAATGTCTTTTTCTGAAGCCCCTCCATTAATGAATGTCACTGCAGAGCAGGTCTTAGAGGAGGTGGGGAGTGAGGCTCTGGCCACATAAACCCCCACGGGACCCCCCAGATCAAAGGTGTACACAGTGCTGCCCAAACTCACCAGCACAAGCCACAGCATATGCCACCAGGGGCCTCCTGATGGCAAGATCAGGGAACAGTCATTTCAGAGCTGAATCTCAATTTGCTCAATGGCAAAGTCTTCCCTCTCCCACACATCCCTCACAGGGCTGTGGTGAAGACCAGCCCAGACAGTGCCAGGCACACTGCAAATGGAGGGCACAACAAAGCTGGAGCAGTATCATCCCAGCAGAAGAGATGATTGCCCAGGCCACCACTACACTGACTCCACTCCACACCCCTGCCTCCACTGTCATTCCAGAAAGGAACAGGCAGATGGGGGGGAGATCTGCCAATGGGCAGACAACATCTGACTTGTTGGAAACATGAAGCCTCCATCTGAAGCCCTGGGGAGGCAAGGGTGCCAGCCTCCCACCCATAAGTCACGCAGGTGAACCAGAAAGGAAGGAGAGCAACCAAGTCCGTGCTGGAACCAAGAAAGCCTGGCCGCCCCCAGAGCCTAACAAAGATCAGGTTGCCATCCTCCCTGTGGGCCTGCTCTCCCCCTAATCCCTGGGGCACTGCTACGTAGGAAAGGGACCACAAGTCCTGATGCTGGACTGTCAACCTAGCCTTAGCAAACACACAGGTTACAGACCCTTTTCCTCCAACTCCAGTTCAATAAGGTTTTGTTAAGCTCCTACCATGTGCCAGACACTGGGAGCACAAGACCAAGACAAAAAAGCCCCAAACCTCCACCAGTACCTGCCCTCCAGAGCCTTCCATTCTACGTGGGCATGAGGCTGCTCTGCAGGGCTCAGGACATGCCCGGCCTGAGGCCTCTGAGGACAGGATCTGGGGTTCCTGACCATTGAATCGGTCACTAGCACTGCATTCATGGAGGTAATGGAAAAGAACCGCTGATGAGCTGAAGCTTGAGGCATAACGTAAGGTTCAGTGTGCTCGGGCAGGAACTTGGACCAAATGACCTGAATGATTTTATCACCCCTGTGCCCAAATGCTCCTCAAGGACAGGAGAGACAACTGACCACACCTGTCCCTGGGGGGTGGGAGGGGATGTGCCTGGCACACCAGCCACCAGGACAAAGTCAGGCTGGGAGGGCTGAGGATGTGGGCACTCAGCTGGGTCTGCTGCTCACTATGCATGTGGTAAGGGAAGTAAACCTGCTTAGCAGCTCCATGTCAGAAGGAAGGATGCACAAGAGTCCTGCCAGGCAGAGAAGATTCAGGCACCAGATCTGGGCCAATACTAGCAAATTTGGGCCAGGATCCCTGGCCAGGAGCACTACAAGTGCCATGACCACAGCCCTCCCCACCCCCATGGCCCTCTCACTGTCTGGACCTCCTTTTCTAAAATAAGGGTGGGTCACCTCAAAAGAGGACCTTGCCAACATTTCTGTGGTGATAACAGGACAGCAATGCTCCTGGTACACAGGCTGAACACACACTAGACTCTTTAAGCCAATCCTGGTTGTATGCCATCACACCTGACTCTTGGGGTCTAGCACCCAGGAGGCACCTACAGACCCCTTCTCAAGCAGCTCCTGCCAGCAGTCTGACCAAGCAGCAGGGCTTGTGCCCTCTTGTCAGCTGTTGGGGCCAGGCTATCTCACAGTTCAGATATGTTCAGACTCCCCATCTCTGCCAATGCCACACACGAGTTCAGGCAGGTTTGCCCATCCAGGGACCCAGGTGGACTCAAAACCAGGGTGCCCCAGGTTTTCATCCCCAAGACTTCCACACAGGCAGGGAGCCTGAATGCCCCCTCCTCAGCAGGTGGGCAGGTTTTGGGCTCCAGAAAAAGCCCTTGCCCTGGCATCAACCCCATATCCAGGAAGCAAAGCGAATTTAATTTCCGCTTGGCTCCCGAGGGCTGAGATGAAAGGACATCACCTGCGCCGGGGCTGGCAGGCAACAGTTACTCCTGCTGGAGTGTGCTGGGATTTCAGCCAGGTGTGACCTCTCGGGGGAGGGGGCAGGGGCAGTCTAGGGGTGCTAGTCACACTTATTCCCCAACATGGCCCAACACTCCCAGGAATTTCTCAAAGCCCATCCTTGACTGTTCTAGGAACAAGTACCAAAGTTTCCCTGCCTCTGGGGTGGCCTGCAAATGAGCCTCACCCCACTTCTAGGCTCTGGGATATGGTGAGCAAGGCTGTTCCCTGGATCGAATGCATCATGGCTTTAGAAACTTGCACCCACCCTCCTTCAGATTCCACTCAGCCCCTCACCCCACAAGCTGGCCCACTGATGCCCTTCAGAGCAGCCTGGGCCCTCTATCCCATCCCAGCTGGCCCCTGAGTATTTTCTGAGGCCAGTGGTCAGACGGCCATTTGTCTAGAGGGGGATGCCCTCTTAACAAGAGGAATCAGCCACAAGGGAAGCTCTTGAACCCTCCCAACCTGCGTCCTTTAAGAGGTGGCTGCTATGGACATCCCTCCCCTCCCCAGCTGGCCCTTGACTTTGACTGTCATTATTCTGGGTATAGGAAGGATACCCGAGGTATGGGCAGGTGGGCAGCCCCGCCCCTGAGTTTGGCAGCACTCAGAAATCTCTGGAAGAAGGCAAGTCTAGTACAGCTGAGGGTAGTCACACAACCCACAGGTTACCTTTGTAAATAGGACCTAGTGATTAAGAGTGTCGTCTGCCCCTGATAAATCTACAAACCCAGCACCTGTTGCCCTCGCTGTTCCTAAAGCATCTCCTGGGACCTGGGTCACATGGCACCCTTGGCCCAAAAGCCTGAGGGGTTCCAAGCCCAGTGCTCATCCTCACTGCAGCTGGTGTGGCATACTCCCTTGGATGCTGCTTCAGGCCCTGCCTGGAAGTGTGCTCCCTACCCACTCTGGGGCAAAGACACACTGGCCTCATCCTAGTTGTGGCAAGACTGGAAGCAAAGGGGTTCTCCCCAAGAAGAGCCTGTTCCAGCTCACTGGGGGTGGGGGGGGACATGGAATGGCCATTCTGTCTGGGTAGGCCACACCATGCTACCAACCAGACTCATTCTCTGGCCTTTGCAGGTAAATCAAATCCAGCTCCAGTCCCAAGGTGAGGCCCAGGCCCTCTGGGGCTGTGACCCTCCTCCCCAAACCAGGGCAGGTCCATGATGTGGCCAGAAGCTTTTGGGGGGGGCAGCCACAGGCACTTGTCACCACCCCTCCCGAGGGTGAGGAGCTGCCAGACAATGGAAGGGCAAAGGACAGCTGCAGCAATTAGAATGCAGGGCAATTCAGGAGCTATTTAGCAGCATGACCCGGGAGGTCACAGCAGCTGACTCCCATCCCTATATAAATATTGGATGAGTCGGGTGTATGGGCTGAGCCCCCTAAAGTATTGCTCTTTCACACTCCACCCCCACTTGGCTTGCACTGGGAAAGCAGCATTATTTACCACCTGACAGTCAGGGAGACCAAGTCAGAGGGACTGGACAAAGTCCATTTGTCCAAATTCACCAGGGCCATGCAGCCAGAGGCAAAAGGAGAGGTGGAGAGAGGTTCTAGGAGGCATCGGTAGGAACTACGCATCTAGGAGGGTCCTCCAGAAGGGGGCCCCTCGAGGACCTCAACCCTGGGCCCCTGGCCTTGAGGCAGGAGCGGGTGGGGGCCGTCACCCTCCTGCGGCATTGCTCCGTTGCACCCTGCCAAGTCTCTGAAGCCCGAGAGCTGTTTGCAGTCAGCACCGTGATTTGTTAGTAATTATTTCCACGGTGTCACACTGCTGTCACTCTGTTAACAAAGAGACAGGCTGCCTCGGGCTGCCTGCAAGAAGAGCAAGGAGGGCCTGTCAGGATCCCGGCGGCTCGGCCGGCTCCCTTTCTTCCCCAAAGCAGAGCCCTCAGCAGACAGGCGAGGAGAAGCCTTTCAGAAGCTGCTCGGCTCGAGCCCAGACCCTCACATCTCATTATCCACCTCCCCCTCTCTCCTCATTCCCCTCATTTCTACTTAACCTGACACGCCAATCCCAGAGCCCACTTGCTGGCCTCTCATCTCCTCCAGCCGCACTCCCCAAGCTGCCAGAAACTGCCCAAGAGAAGATGCCCGGGGCGGGGGTGGGGGGGTGGTGGCGGTGGGGAGAGACACAACAGGGCACCCTCACTGTCATGTCAGCCACTTAACACAAAGGCAAATTACCCCAGAGAAAGCAGGTAACAAAAGCCAATAGAGCCCAACTTGCTCCTGCCTCTGTAGGGCATCTGGGGGGAAGGGGAGAGCTCCCTGGCCACTGCACCAGTCCCCCACCCCCAGCGGATGGCCCTGAGGAATTGGTGTTACCTGCAGTGTGCAGACATGTCTCTGTGTGTGTTACATGTGTGTGCGCACGCATGTGTGTCCAAGATGAAAGGCACCCACCAGGCCAACCTTCCCGAGCCTCCGTCTGCACAAACCAGCCGATTTGCTTTAGAGCAACCTAATGTCTCCATTACCCTGGCTGCGAATTAGAGAGCAGATTGTCAGGGGCTGACAAAACAGGGGTCACTCACCTTGCAGGCATGGGAAGTGGGAGATTAATTCTTTCCTCCACCAGACAGAATCAGCCTCCAGGATGCTCCCAGAGAAGTGCTGACCTGAGAAACCCTTTCCCTACCACACAGCAATGACCACAGCCACTCCAGGCAGCAGCAAGCACTCCTGGGGTGGGGGACTGAGAGGAGAGAGCAGCCCCCCACCCAGGGCACTCTGAGGGGCCATGTCTCCTGAGAAAGGGTCTTCATCAAACCACTTACTCCACTGCCCTCTCTTCCTTGGAGACTTTTGGGAGGTACAGAAGAAACAGTCTAGAAGCCACATAAGCACCTTGATGGGTGGGGAGTGGGAGCTCAGAATCACTGGTTTTGCTGTCAAAGGATCCACGTTTAGGCTCCAGTTGTGATACACACCAGCAATGATCCTCGGCAAGTCCCTTGTCTCAGCTGCTTCACCTGTGAAATGGGACTAACAGTGCTGGCACATCCTATGTCACAGAGCCAAGGGGAGGACTGCTGTCACATGGTGAGTGCTCACTCAAGAGATGGGGGCTGCAGGGATGGCCCCAAAGCCCCTCCCTGGTGGGGGCTGAGCTGCCTCTGGCTCCCAAGGTGAGGCCTGCCTGAGGAGGGCCTTCATAAAACATATCTGCTAGGCTGGTCCAACTTGCACACAGAGGATTAAAATGGTAAATAAAATTAAGCCTGTGCATCACTCATGGTTAAGATTTCACTAATGTGAGCTGGGTGCCGCCCCCCAGCCATAAACCCTTCAAGCTGGGTCTGTGCTTTATGGTTGAATCAGGCTAAGAGTGTTTCCCTTTGACCACAGATGGAACTAGGAACAATTCGTGGCCAAGTGGTCTCCTGAACTGGAGTCAGCCAAGCCCCTACCCACCCTGGCCAGGGCTCCCCAGGGGAAAGGGCGCCAAAGGGCCTGGTGACAAGGAGCAGGTGTCCAGCCCTGGAGATGGGAGAACAGCACCGGCCAGCTCCTAGAACCCAGCCCGTACTGCTGGTCTCCTTGCCTCTTATCACTCTCCCTTCAGTTACCTTGGTCATTGTCTGGTCTCACTCTGACTAAAGATAGGTCAACCGAGATGAAGGGGGAGGGAGGGTGGGACTTGGCCAGGGCTGCACAGGCAAGAAGTAACAGACCAGATTCAAATCCAGGGCTCCAACACCAAAGCTAGCACCTTCCCCACTGCTCCATAGCCTCCAGATCAGGCAGACTCTTCTTCTGCATGCATCATTCAGGTTACTGCTCTCCTGCTTTGCCTGAAAGGTGAAAGGGCAGCCTCTTGGCCTGGCACGCGAGGCCTTCCCAATCCCGTTCTCATTTCTCTTTCCCTCCCAATCTCCTATGAAAGCACTGAGGGGCAGTAGATCAAGAACCTAGCCTAGAGTCAGGAAGATCTGATTTCAGATTCCACCTCAGCCATTTACCTTCAAGTTTCTTAACCTCTCCTAGCCTCAGTTTCCCCATCTATAAAATGGGGATAAGAATGGCACCTACCAACAATGGCTGTGGGGCTCAAGTGCCATAATCCTGACAACACACTTGGCAAACCCAGCCTGCACAAGTTATGAATACATGCTATGATCCACTTATGCTGCTGGCAGGGGATGAGCCTAGCCACTAGAGTGGGGATCAACTGGTTGGTTACAGAGACTTCTAAGGGCAGAAGGAAAGCAGAGATCCCAGAAAGGCTGAGAAGCTAAAATACCCCCTGGGATATTAGCCCCAGGGGCTACTGACCTGCAAGCCTGCCCCTCTTCCCTTCCCACACCTTTGCTCCAGCCACCCCTACCACCAGACATGCCTTTCCCATCCCTATCTTTCTCTGGGACACAGATTGAATGCCACCTCCTCCTGGAAGTCTTTCATAGTTCACCAGTGACCTCTGCCTCCTCCATTCCTCCCTGACATGGCCTGGTCAGGTACTACCTGGGTACTACCCTCTCTATGCTGCCCTGTTAGAGTCGAAGCATCCAAAGGAAGGAGGGTTTGAGCTCTGAGGCTCACCTGTGCCCAGCAGGGAGCAATATCACATGAGGAAGGAAGGAGGAGATTGGCGGGGCAGAGCACAGAAAGGTGACAGGAGGCTAACGCACTCCCTCCCCCAGCCTTCCTAGTGCCTGCTCTAGAGCAAAGACAGCTGCTGGAGAGGCCCGTCTGGGCTCCATCCACTCACCTCCTCCCAGAGGCTGCTTCCAGCAGGTGAAATGAATCTTCTCCCTGAGCTCTCAAAGGCCTAAGGCCCTGTTAGGCTAACAAGGCCATCTCCCCACTAATGCATTTGAGCTTGGAGGCCTGCGGCTCCTTCATCAGCTGCTCCAGGTATCCCTTCTTTAATTAATACCACTGCCGAGTCTCCGCAGGGAACGTCACCCACAATGAATGGCTCTCTCTCATTAAAGCTGGGCCAAGCTGATGGATTCAGGATGAGGCGGATGATGCAGGAGCCAGTGCTAACAAGAGACAGCCGCTGCTGCATCCACCATGGCTTCTGACAGTTTCTGAGGCCTGGCCAGAGGGCCCCCACCTCTGGAGGCTAGGCACTGAGCCGCCACTGCTGCTGCTGCTGCCGCTGCCCCCGCCCCATGGAGCAAGGTCAGCACCTCTGATGAATGGAGAAGGGGCCGGAAAGAACACTAGCTCGAGGTATGCCCAGAAAACAGGTAAGCAATAGGGCAAGGTAGGCCAAGGGCAGGCTCCATGGGGGACACTACCAAGCTCTGTAAGGCCAGCTGAGGCTGGGCTCCTGCTTTAAGCCTGATACCCATGGAAGCCAGGTGCACAGAAGAAGGGCCCCCCAAACCTGGCAAGCAGTGAGGAGGGGGGAAGGACACAGGTCTCCCCCTTCCCTGCGGGGGGAGATTCTCCACTTCCTGAATCCTTTTGAGTGCAAGGAGGTGGCAGGTGGGTTGGTCACACGGAGATGGAGATGCCCCAGGGGCCTATGATAGATGCCTCCTACGCCTGAAGGACACAGAGTTAGGGAAAAGATTCCACACAAGCTGACTGACCCCCTGCTTGGAAGCAGCTTTGGGAGTCCCAGCCTGTCAGCTCCAAATAGCCCCTTTATACTTAGGAGAAGGGGAGAAAACATGGAACACCCAGTCCCTCATGCAACAAGGAAAGAAGGTCCCTAACAAAGAGGAAGCAGCTTCACCAAAGGGCCCTCCACACACAGCCTTGCACCTGACCCTAGACCATGATGCCTACTGTGCCATTCCAATGAGCCTCTGTTTGGAGATTCCCAAGGAGAGGCTAAGAGGGGCCCACCCTCTCCCCTGGGACAGTTCTTCTCCCCTGTGGACACAGAGCCTGAAGCTGCCTCTTTCCCTCTGCCCCTGCTTCTGCCCTTGGGGGATTTCGAGCAGAACAAGCTCTGTTCATCTCTGGTGTACACCCCCCAAGTCTACACCCCATCGCTAGAGGGGAGACACTTTACACGGCAGACTCCTGGTGGCTCCAATCAATGTCATAATTTCTTAATGATCTCCCAAGTGCCCAGACCTGCGCACCTGCTGTGGGGAAACACATTCAAGTTAATTCAACAAAATTTTGTTAAGCACCTACTATGTGTTTGCCAGGTCAGGTACAGATGGGCAGACATATCCAGCAACAGTGCTGGCCACCAACAGCTTCTAGGCAGACGGCAGAGACAGCATCTGTGCAAGTCATGGAACATGGGGGACAGCCTGATAAATAGCAAGGCTTGATCCCTCTGGGGGAGGGGATGGGAGTGGCATCGGCCAAGGCCACCTCTCAGTGGGGTCTGGGAGAAAAGAAATTTCTCAAGAGATAACAAGGCAGGAGCTCACTCCAGGCACAGGAGGGCAGAGCACTAAGTGAGGACAACCAGGCCTCCACCAGGGCCCCAAGGAGAAGAATAGGAAATGGGAGGCAGAGCCGGCCACAGAAGCCTTGAATGCTGATGTCATGAGCTCCTATTTCAGGCAGCAAATCCAAGAAGCCACTGGATTCACCCCCCAAATCTCTCTCCCCACAGACATAGAGCAGTCTCTCTGTACCAGGGATCTCTGTCCAGGCCTACAGACCAAGGACCCCACGGTCACTGTCAGAAACCCAGCAGGGGAAGCCTTGACTGGGCAGCACTGGTGAGCCTAGCTGTCAAAGACTGGATGGAGGTTGAGGCTGCAGCCAGACACTGGGCACCAGGGACCAGACTGAGCCCTGGGGGTCCACGCAATGCCACAAAGTCCCTGCTCTCATGGAATTCATATTCTAATGGAGGAGAAAAACGTGTCAATACCTGGGCACAGTCAGAAAGTGGGAGGACCAGGCAAGGAGGGGCTGGACTATGGAGAGCCCTACTGCCATACTGAATTCTGGAGGGCATAGGAAGCCGCCAGGGGTAGGGAGGCCTGGGACACAGTCACGCAAATCACTTTGGTAGCAAAATCAAGGAAGGACCAGTGAGACTTCTGCCTCAGAGGAGAGGTAGAATCCTGTTGGAGTCTGCCTCAGTGCCCATCGGGACCCTGGTGCTCAGGGACAACAGTCTTCAGCTGGAAGATATTGGGGTGGGGGGGTAACCTGAGGACTGGGCAAAGGAAACAGGGTATGGATGGCCTTGAGAAGGGAAGACAGCTTGTTTCGGGCCTGGGTTTCCCCTGTATGGGAGTCTCTGACCAGGAAGGTGGGCAGAGGCCTCTGGGCTTCTCTGGTGAGCTGTGGGTAGCCCATAACAGAGCTGTCAGAGCTGGAGGGGAAGGTCCAACCCCCACCCAATAAGTCCCCGCACCAAGAAGTGGGCCAGACTATCCTGCTCTGGAACAGCCGACCGCTGGGAAGCCTCAGTGTGGCTCTGTCCAGTCCTTCCTGCTCCGGGCTCTGGCCTGGGCCCCTGCTCTAGGTCCCATCCCTGCCCCACTGAGGTTTCCATTCAGGGAACTAAATATCCCCAGCTCCTTCAATGCACCTCACCCAAATGGCCCTTCCTCTGACAGTACCCCCTTCTAGACACTCTCCAGTTCATCCGGCTGAGGCAGCTAGAGCCTGAAGTCCACTCAAACCCCTAGATCTTTTTCAGAACAACTGGTGGCTCTCTATGCATCCTCCATTTTCTGTACTTAAAGTGAGGCTTCATGACCTAGGAGGGGCTTTCCCTACAGGTCCATCAGAGGACAGAGAGAACCACTGATGCTGCTTACACACTGCTTAGACTCTTTGGCTGCTCCCAGGGCTGCAGCAGGTACCTAGTCTTGTGTACTGTGGGCCCCCTCATTGGAAGGGGAGCTCCTGGGGGCAGGGGTTGTTTGGGCCTTTCTTTGTGTCCTCAGTGCCTAGCACACCGTTAGCTTACAAAGACCTGCTGACTACCTGAGCTCGCTTCAGCAAGCTCCAGGGCTAGAATGCTCCCTAGGTCTGGAGGTCTCAGACTCTGCCCAGCAGCTTGGGCCCTGGCCTGGGACCTCTCCTGGAATTTGGCAGTAAGGCCTCGCAGAAGTCAGGCTTCGCAATTTGAGGTCAACACTCATGGGGAGGGACAGGATCAAAGAGAGAATAGAAGTAATGGGGCACAGGATAGGATGGAGGGAAATATAGTTAGTCTTATACAACACGACTATTATGAAGTCATTTGCAAAACTACACAGATTTGACCTATATTGAATTGCTTGCCTTCCAAAGGGAAGGGGGGGGGGGAGGGAGGGAGGTAAAGAAGTTGGAACTCAAAGTTTTAGGAACAACTGTCAAGTAATGTTCTTGCCACTAGGAAATAAGAAATATAGGTAAAGGGGCATAGAAAGTTATTTGGCCCTACAGGACAAAAGAGAAGATGGAGACAAGGGCAGAGAGGGTTGATAGAAGAGACAGCAGATTGGTGATAGGGGCAATTAGAATGCTCGGTGTTTTGGGGTGGGGGAGGGGACAAAAGGGGAGAAAATTTGGAACCCAAAATTTTGTTAAAATGAATGTTAAAAGTTAAATAAATAAATAAATATTTAAAAAAAAAAAAAAAAGAAGTCAGGCTCTGGCCTTCCTGTTTTCCACACCAAACCTGGAGCTTTTACCAGAAAATCAAATTAGAGAATATTTGTAAAGCACTCAGCGCAGGCCCTGGCACAGTAGGTGCTTAATAAATGCTTGTACCCTTCCTTTCTCCTTCCGCCTTAGTGCCATGACAAGCTAGACACATCCAGACAACCAGAATTCTGGGCCCAGTTTTGCCCCTTACAGCCTGGAGGACCCCCTCTGAGTCTCACTTAGATGGTGAAGGAGATGGACAACTGGCCTTGGAATCAGGGAGAGCTGAGTATGAATTCTGCCTGAGACACTTCTTAGCTAGGAACCTCATGTACTTTCTCTCAGCATCACTTTCCTCATCTGTAGAATGATAACAAAGAGTGCATCCATCTCACAGGGGTGGTCTCCTCATGGAGACCCAATGAGAGTATCTGTGAAATGCTCCCCAAGTGTGGAGGGATTCTGGGTAAGCTACAGGGCTCAATTTCCTCACCCTTCCCAATCTCCCCAAAATCTCCCTTCCAAAGGACACAGACAAGGTCAGGGCAGGAGGCTGGCCATGGCCACCGTGGGGCTGCACAGGTTGCTGCCACTCTCTAGCCCTAGCCTCTGCTGGCCTCCAGTCTGGACTTTCAGACATCAACATGTCCCAAACCGAGCTCATTTTCTTTTCCCCAAAAGCCCCCCTTTTCTGAACAACCTTCTTACTGTCCAGGGCACTGCCGTCCTCCCACACCTCTGCAGCCAGTCTGTAGCCAAGGCCTGTAGATTTCACTCCTAGGACATCTCTGGAATATGCCCCTTCTCTCCTGATGCGGGCCGGCCTTCGCCGCCACAAGTCTCTCCCTACTTCACTCCACCTCCCAGTCAGCTGTCGGTGATGTTCCTTAAGCCCAGTTCACGCTATCCCCACACTCAATCAACTCTAGCAGCTCCCTGTCACTGGCAACTAGAACCCTCAGAAGCTGGCTCCATCTTCTTACACCTCGCCTCCCCCTCTTTCCCCCTCCCCACTCAGAAATCCTGGTCTCCTGGAACAAGCCCCTTTGTCTCCTGACTCAAGGATTTCTACTGGCTGCCCCCGTGCCTGCAACATTCTCTGTCCTCATCTCTGCCTCCTCCAAGAAGCCTCTCCTGATTCCCCTCAGTGCTGCCACCTTCCTTCTCTTATCTCCAACTGATCCTGCCGATAACCTGTTTGTACTTATTTGTACATCATCCCTTCTCTTAGACTGTGAACTCTGGGAGACCAAGGACTCTCTTTTTGCCTTTCTTTGTGCGCCAATCCCTTAACACAGTGATTGGCACACAGCAGTTAATAGATGCCTACTTACTAAGCCTCTGCCTCCTGGTCCCCTCTCAGTGCCCCCACTACAGCTGCTTTGGCAGCCCTGTCCCTCCACAGTTCCTTGGCCGAGGGGGCCCCGGCAGAGTGGGATCCTTCTACCCAACCCTACTTGGTACTGGATTTCTCCTTCACTCACAGGGACCAGCTTCCATCCCACTCCTTGCCTGCTCAGAAAGAGATGTAGCTCAGTTCCGCTTTGCTAAACCCTATTTGGCAATGTGTCTAAACACATGCAAACTTAATTAGTTCAGGAGGGGAGCCTGGGCGTTTGTGGTGATGGATAAAAGTAATGGGAAATGAGACAAGTCAGGGCTGGCAGGGAGTTCTCACTCATGCTCCATCCCTGGCAGGCCGCTAATCAGAGGAGACTCGCCTCATGGCTGCAGCCAATCAGCATGCCACACAGTGACGGGCACCTCACTAACAGCATCCTTCCACAGCCCAGCCACAGGAACACTATTTTCCCCTCAGCCCCAAAAGCAGGCGCTCAAGGCTAACTGTCTCAGAGCCAAGACTTGGTGCCATTTCCTTTGATCAAGGCAGAAAGAGTGAGTCCATGAGGCAAAGGCTTGGGAGGTAACAGAATGGGGTGTGCCTGCTGTGCCCCACACAAGCTCAGGACCTCCTCTCCCACCCTGCAGCAGCCCTGGCCCACACTGAGGCTGTCAGGACCAAAGCCGAGTCATCTCCAGCTGAGGCTGGGGTCAGCACCCCCAATAGCCCTATCACAGCCTGTGCAACATGGACACAAGGATTTCTTGGGCCCTAGGCTCCCCCCGCCCCCAAGAGATTTGGGAATCAAAGGGATCTCCTTCTTAGTATGAGGAAAGAAACAAATGAAATGCTCCCTCTAAGCAGAAACAGAGCATCCTGGCCAGGCTGGGGTCCCCCAGGAGGCCCCAAGCTCCACCCCAGCAGGGGGCATCAAGCCTTGGCCCCAAGCCCTCCTTCCAATATGGGACAACTCTTCCTGCTGGGTGGCTTTTCTGGATACTCTGCCCCTTGGCTGCTTGAGACCCTTGCCCTGGTGGAACACAGTTCACCACCATCCCTTTCCACTCTAGGAGCTCACTGGAGGTCCATCTCTCTTTGAACTGTTAAAGGAGAGGGCATCCTTGCCCATAGAGGCTGCCTGGGAAATTCAGCATATACCTAATCCAGAAGCGGAAAGAACAACATGCAAGAAATCAAGAAAGCAGCCATGACCCCTGCCCACCTCTGGCCAAGAGGTCAGAGGGCACACCATCGCAGCTCCTCTCCTTGCCTCCTACCTTTGCGGATAATTCCTGAAACCTCCTCCCACAGGCCAGAGGGCCACTTCCATCAATCCCAGCCCCACCCAGTAGGGTGTGCCTTGCTTGCTGCCACACCCCCAGTGCCTGGAGTTAAGCTTCTGGTTTTTCATCCTTTGAGGTGAAATGAACCAGGGCCACACACTCTGTGTCCACCTGACTCTGGCCAAGGCAGGCCCTTCAGTCAACACCTAGCTCTACCCTCAAAAGGTGGGCTCAGGAAGGAGAGGCAGAAGGAGCAGCAGCACAGGGAGACAGTGGAGGTTAGGTTTGGTTCTGTTTCTCAGCCAGATGAAAATCCCCCCAGTAATGATGGTCTACTAAGACAGAAGCCCCAGCCCAGCTCCCAGTCCCCACCTGCCTAAGTCTCACTAATCAGCAGACCCAGTGCCTCAGGGTAGAGAACACAGAACCTAGATGCCCAGCTCTCAGGGACACCACTAACAAGTTATAGATGTCAATTTAGCGGCACACGTGTCAAGCTTGCCTTGCTCCTGTGTGTGATAAAAACCCCTCCATGAGACGGCGTGGAGACGAGAGGAGACTCAGATGGGCGGTTACGGGAACGCCACTGCATCGGATGCGCTGTCACGGAGCATGGTGCGGATGTCCGCCTGGGTGGCTTTTATGTTGTTAGACATTTAATTAAGAGGCTGCCTTCCCAGCAGCTAACCTGGGTCTGGCTGCTAAGAGGCAGTCAAAGGCTTGCCAGCCACACGGCCTCCCTACCCCATCATCTTCCTTTCCACACACCTGTCTCCTGGGCAGTCTGCTCCCAAAGCCCAAGCTGGTCCCTGGCTCCCCGATAGACGCTGCTTCCAACCCAGGGCTCATAGCCCCCCACCCATCCTTTAGTAGATTCTGTCGCTGCCTATCTGAGGATCCAGATCTGTGATCCTAAGAGCAACACGAGCTAGCTCAGTGAGGAACACTGGCCTGGCCCCCACGATGGGCACTGTCAAAAACCTAAGGGCAGAAAGGCAGAAATCACACCATCCCCTCTCCCACCTGCCCTAGGAAGGGCCCCACTCACAGCCAGGTAGCTGAGTGAGCAGAGCACCTGGGCATGTTGGCCAGGAGAGCCCTCTTGGGCCTCTTTCATCCTATCTCTAATCTCTTCCCCCTCCAGTCACTCCTCTGTCTAGGCGCCTCCCCCCACGCCCCAAAGGTCTATCTCCCTCTGCCCTTCTTCTCTCAATCACTTCCCCTACCAAACCACCCTCCAACCCCTTCTCCACATGATCCCTCCCCCTCAGATATGGTTGTGAGGAGTGGCTCTGAGGAGTGTGCAGTATGAGTTGAGGGGTGATAGTAGGAAATAGCTAAGTATAACATGGGGCTCCTGTCCTTCACATTTTCCCTTCAGAGGCTGGTTGGCAGGGGTTCCATCTTCTGAACACTATGGGAACCCTGGCTCTGGAATCAGAGGATCTGGGTTCAAATATCCCCTTGGATACTTATTCCCTGTATAACCTTGAAAAATGTACTTGAGCCACCAGAGCCTCAGTTTCCTTATCTGTAAAATGAGGAGGTTGATGATCCCTGCTGGCTCTGAGTCTATGATCCTAGCATGCAAGGACTGGGGAGGTCTCCCCAGGGAATGTTCTTCTCCTTCAGCCACAAATAACATGGAGGGATCAATACTCTCAATCCTCAGCAAACAAGCCCCAGCCCTCCTGCATACCTCCCCACCCCTAAGGCCAGAAGAAGCTAAGAGCCAGCAAGGACAGTAACCAAGCTCCCGTCAGACTTCCCGGGGGCAGCAGAGAGAGGCAGATGTAAAAGATAGGGAGACATGCCTCCCATAGCACCCCAGGTCATCAAGCACCTGCCTCCAGAAACCTACTGCACAGTTCCCTGCTATGGATTCGCTTCCCAGAGGCCACACACAGCAGCAGGCAGGGGAAGGCCACTCTCTCTCAGTCCTTCACTGGTAAACTTTCCATACACGTGGATGGCACAAGCCTGGCCTCGGCCCCCTGAGGGTCTGCCAGCAGCAGGGCCTGTCCTTGGGCCAGGAAGAGTGGGCCTGGCCACCACTGAGCCCAGGGCCTGCTCCAGTGCCTGCTCCAGTGCCTCTCCTCCCTAGAAACTGCCCGGGTCTGAATGGCTGGGGCTGGGCTGCCCTTGTCATACTCACATCACTTTCAAGTCCCAGTCTCCACAAGTGACAAAGATGGATTTGACGCTGGGGTCTAGAAGGCCTTCCTTCGCCATCCATTCATCCACCCTCTGGAAAGAACACAAGAAGAGAAGAGATTGGCCCCTTTCTTTTCTGAAACAAGCAAAAGGCCTGGCAGCCAGAAGCAGACGAACAGGAGAAAATACTGCTTGGGCACACTGGGCCTGTGGAAGCCCACAATCCCTGCTCCCCAGCCAGCCCTGCAGGGACCAGGCAATTCCCTGAGGCTCTCCCCGCCTCTCAGCCCAGCTGGCATGCCACTGTAGGCCTGGGACCTGGGGCTAAAGCTGAACCAAATGGTGTCAAACAAGGACAGGGACCGTGATTAAGAATTAATTCCTCATCAAGGACTAAAGAGGGCCAGGGAAAGAAGTACTTCACAATACGTCTTTCTTTTCTTTTCTTTTTTTTTCTGGAGCGGGGAAGGCAAGGCAGCTAGTGTGTCAAGCATCTAAAGCCGAATTTGAACTCAAGTCCTCCTGACTCCAGGGCACTCCAGTTCTACTCACTGTACCACCTAGCTGCCCCAAATCATGTCTTTAAGACAAAATTCATATCCCTATTGCCAGGATGGTGTCAGGAAGTCAATCCATCAAGCATTTATTAAGTACCTACTATGTTCCAGTTGCTAAGGATACAAAGACAAAAACAGGGTAATCCCTTCCATCCTGCCAGGAAAGACCACCCTGAGCTTTCCAAGTGCCAAGGTTCTGCTCTCTTCCCAGGGATGCTGGGAGCCAATGCCCCCGGACCTAAGCCCAAGGAGAATCAAATTCTAGTTGTCTGGAAACCAGAATATCAGGTGTCCCAAAGATGGGTGCCAAGGCATGAGAACCAAAGGACTCAAACCTGTAATCCAAGAGGGATCCCAGATCTGGAGCTGGGGAAACCCTGGAAGCTAACACAAGAGATCAGGGAAGCCTAGAGTGCTAAGGTACTCCAGTGACCAAGACAGGGTCAGGTCCTAATCCTGGACTGGGGTCACTCCTGGGAGCAGCTGCCAGGGCTGGACTGTAACAAGCATGGCTCTCATTTCAAGACTCTCCAAGCTGGCACTGCTCTTCGAGGCCATCTACACTAATGGTCAGCTAAGCTAGAATCCCATGGATAAGACCTTCAAAGGTCATCCTGTTTGGTTGGTTCCTCTATCTTCTGAAGGATGAATCATCATTAAGGCCAATCACAAGGTTATTAGCAGCTCCTTTAGGGAAAAGTTCCAGGAGATGCCTGGATAACTGAGGTCTCCCATCAGTACCATATCCTGATTGCTCCACCCTTGTGAGCAGTTCCCCAAACTCATCTATTTTCTCTTTCTGTTCAGGTGGTCTGTAGTCTACACCATGACAAAATCACTTCTGTTTCTCCCTCCTTTGCACCTTCTCTCTTATTCTCTCCCCTCTTTTCCCTCCTACTTCCCTGCTGAGTAAGATGAATTCTTGCATCCAACTGTGTGCACATGTATTCTTCACTCCTTTGACTGGTTCAGGTGAGAGCGAGGTCAGAGTCACCTGCTCCCCCTCCCCTCTCCGTTGTATAAAGGTTTCTTTATGTGAGAGAATTTTCTCCATTTTTCTTCCTTCCACCCTCCATCTCTTAGTGCATTCCATTCCTCCACCCTTCCATTCTTCTTTTGAGATCATCCAAATGTAACAAAATCATACCAGGCCCCTTCTTATTAGACTCCCTCCAAGTCCCTGGAATGATAAAGTTCCAAGGAATTACATGTACCGTCTCCCCATGTAAGAATGTAAAGAGCTGAACGTTTGGTCCCTTACGATTCCTCACACATTTCTAACTTTAATTCTTCTCTTAGGTCCTGTGTTTATATGTCAAAATTTCTATACAGCACTGGTCTTTTCCTCGGGAATATTTGAAAGTCTTTAATGTCATTCGAGGTCTGCTTTTCTCCCTGTATGATTATACTGAATTTTGCTGGGTAGGTCATTCTTGGTTGTAAGCCTAAATCCTTTACCTTCTGGAAAATCATTCCACACTCTCTGTTCCTTGAAAATTGTGATTTGGTTGCTCTGGATTTTGGCTTTAATATTCCTAGGAATTTCTATCTGGAGATTTTTTTCAGGAGGCAACTGTTGAATTCTTTTAATTTCTACCATGCCTTCTGGTTCTAAGAAATCTGGGCAGTTTTCTTTGATTATTTCTTGAAATATGATGTGTAGACTTTTTTGTTGTTGCTCATGGCTTTAAATTATCTGTCTTCAATCTCTTTTCCAGGTCAGTTGCTTTTCCTATGAGATAATTTCTATTTTTTTTTCTATTTTTTCAAAGTCTTTTGACTTGAAAGGATACAAACAGGCAGTTTTCAGACAAGGAAATTAAAGTTATCTGTAGTCATATGAAAAAGTGCTCTAAATCACTATTGATTAGAGAAATGCAAATCAAAACTCTGAGGTACCACCTCACCTATCAGATTGGCTAATATGACAAAAAAGGAAAATGATAAATGTTGGAGAAGATGTGGGAAAATTGGAATGCTACTGCATTGTTGGTAGAAGTGTGAACTGAACCAAGCATTCTGGAGAACAATTTAGAACTATACTCAAAGGGCTAGAAAACTGCTTCTCCTTTGATGCAGTAATAGCACTACTAGTATCCTCAAGAGATCATAAAAAAGGGAAAAGGACCCACATGTACAAAAATGTTTATAGCAGCTCTTTTTGTGGTGACAAAGACTGGAAACTGAGAAGATGCCCATCTACTGGAGAATGGCTTAACAAGTTGTGGTATACTAGTAATGGAGTACTACTGTTCTATAAGAAATGATGAGCAGGAAGATTTTAGAAAAACCTGGAAAGACTTACACGTACTGATGCTGAGTGAAGTGAGCAGAACCAGGAGAACATGTACACAGTAACAACATGGGGTGATGACCAATTGTGACAGACTTAGCTCTTCTCAGCAGTACAAGGATCTAGGACAATTCCAAAAGACTCATGACGGAAAATGCATCCACATCCAGAGAAAACTATGGTGTCTGAAAGCGAATCCAAGTATACTATTTTCTCTTTTTCTTTCTCGTGGTTTTACCCTTTGTTCTGATTCTTCTTTCACAACATGACTAATGTGGAAATGCGTGTTATAATTGTACATGTACAGCTTATATCAGACTGCATACCATCTTGGGGAGGGGATGAGGAGGGAGGGAGGAGAATTTGGAACTCAGAATCTTATAAAAGTGAATGCTGAGGACAAATACATTTTTTAAACGTCTTTTGACTTTGTTTTATTCTCTCTCTCTCCCCACTAGGAATTCTTGTTGGGTGAGTGTCCAGTCTGCAACTCTCTGAAAATTTTCCTGTAGATGTTTTTCAAGTCATTCTCTTCTGCTTGTGTCTACAGCTTCCCTGTCACAAAAAGTACTCTTTTTGGTTGGGTTCTTTTTTTTTCTGTTTTCGCTTGCTCCTTCTTCCAGTTTATAACTTGATTATGACTTTTATGTTAGTGGTGGGTTCTCTCTGCTCACTTTTAGCAGGAATGTCTGACCCGAGCTTTTAATCTTAAGTCTGGGGCAGGGGATCTGAAAGTTTTCAATGCTCTCAAGAGATGTCATTGGGGGAGAGGTCTGCCCACTACCCTCCTGGTTTAAGCTCTGCAAGTTCCTGACTTGGGTCTGAGTCTGTTGGCTTGTGTATGATTTAGTTTCAATAGACTGCTGCTGGACTCTGCCTCTGTTAGGCAGAGGGGGAGTTCTGTAGGTTCAGAGTAACTGAACTCCTGGCTCTGCTTTGGTCTGAGACTCTCACCTTAATTAAACCGTCTGAGACTCTCACCTTAATTAAACCACTTCAGGCTTACATGTTGGGTTAAAGGCTAGAACTAAGTCACTGTTGTTCTCTTGGGCTTGGAGCCATATAACTACATTTCTGGAACTTTTTCCTTGCTCAGAATATAACCAGGACCCACAGTGGCTTGGGACCATACCTCTCCTCCCTAGATCTGTGACCCAGAAATGGGTAATGGGTAACAAAAGTGCCAGATGGCATCAGCTCCTGTACCCAGTGCTAGTTCAGGGATCCCCTGGGAATTCTTTCTGCCCTAGTACTTCCTGCCCTGGCACTTTGTCTTGCCCTACTTTCAGTCACTCTGAGTTAGAATGCTCCATACTGCTGGCACCAAGCACACTCCTGGCAACCTCCATCCCCAATGTCAGCAGACCTTTTTGTCTTTCTCCCTAAGCTGCCTTGGGCTGAAGAAATGACTCGCTGTGGCCTTTTCTTGGCTTTCCTGATCAAAATTCAGTCTGGCACATTTTCTAAGTCACTGTGGAGAAGGTGTGCTAGGCAAAATGGTCCTTCTTAATCTGCCATCTTGATCTACCTCCTGACAGTATCTGACTAGCTAAGGACTACTGCTGAGGAGGACCATTTGTGCCAGACTAATCAAGGAAGACAGACTCCTAGTGCCAACCACAACGCCGCAACCTGGGTTTGGATCTATAGGCAGCTCTTCTGATGGGGGGCACGGCTGCCCAGCAGAGGTAGCTATCCTATGGGTTGGGTGAAACTTCTCAAACTCAATTCTGCCACACACCTGGCTGAGCACCATCAAATCAGTATCATCAGTATCATCAGTCAGATACTAGCTGTGGAGTCTCAAATTAACCATCACATTCTGAGACACCACTCCAACTGATGGCAAAGTGGCCACCATTCCCTGACACTGTCCACTCAGAGACCTGGCAGCCTTGAGGGCCAGGGCCCTCCACATTGGTGTTGGCTCAACAGCACCTCCTGGAGCCTCCTAAGCAGGTTACTTCCAGGCAAGCCCTGTGTCCTCCATGAGCATTCCTTAACATACAATGCGGCCCCACCCTCCCCTTGGCCTTTCTTGCTTCTTTGGAAGAAAGTAGAGAGTCTTCTAGAGTCATGGTCCAGTCATAGGTCTTAACTTACAAAATCTAAGAGATGCCTGAGAGATCAAGTTGCACCTCCCTGAGGTAGGAGCTCTTGTTTGTTGCCCAAACTTTGTGCCTTGTGCACAGACTCTTGAGGCCACAGGCTTTGCTTCTAAAGCTGTGGTTTCTGTAAATTTCTGGATATTTCAAGTTCTTCCTATGTCATTGCTTCTTTACAGTATCTAGTAGAGTTTTTTCCCCCTCATACCTGAACTTTTATGAAGCAACAACTCCACTCTGTAATTGTGCAAATAATTTTTTGAACCTCAGTACAAAACTTTACACTTATCTCTACTGATTTCATCTTAAACCAACGTCCTATGCTCTTGGGATCTTTTTGGATTCTATCATACGAAGTAGCAGCAGTCTCTCTAACCTTTAGGCCTTCTCCAAATTGGACAAACAGGCTACTTTCTGCCTTCAACTAAGTCGATGACAACAACGCTGAATCTGACAGGGGCCAGGAATATGATTTTCCTGTCCCAGGATTTTATTCTTCAGCTTTTATTTATCGCCTCCCATGCACCTGGCTGTACTAAATTGGGGATACCAATATGAAGGATGAATCTGCACTCACTGCAGATGACCCCACTCTACCCTATCCTCTTCCAGCACCCTACTCCCTCGGTCATCACCACTCTCTCACTTTAATCTCTTTCCATCTGCTGGGGGATTCCCTACTGCCTGTGAAATATAATATGCCCATGCTGGGGAGCCCTCCATCCCTGCCACTCTCCTCCCATCTCTTGTCTCCTTTGGCTAAGCTCCTGGAGAAATCCTCTCCTTTTACTCTCCTCTGCAGTTTGGCCTTTGACCTCAGCATTCAACCAAAACTGCTCTTTCTAAAGTTCCTAGTGATCTCCTAACTGCTAAATCTAATAATGTTCTTAGAGCTTGTCCTCCTTGGCCCCTGCAGCCTTTGACGATTGATCACCCTCTTCTCTCATATACTCTCTCTCTCTCGATTTTGAGGACACCACTAGGTCCTGGTCCCTTCCCCTCCCCCTTCTGACTGCTGCCCCTCAGGTTTCTTTGCTAGAGCTCACTCAGATACTCATGTAGATCCTGTGCCACAGGCCCCCTTCTCTCCTCCCTCTGCAATATTTCCTCTGGCACTCACACTAGCTCCTGTGGTTTCAGATTTCAGCTCAGATCTACTTATCCAGCCCTAATATCCTGACCCCCAAAATGTCCAAGTGCCTCCTGGACATCTTGAACTAGATGTCCCATAAACCAGGCTCGTTTTCTTCCTCTTCTTTGTTTCCTGTCACAGCTGAGGGTGCCACCATCCTCCCAGTTAGCCAGGCTCACAGCTCCTCATTCTTTCATACCCCGCCTCCCCCATGTCGAATCAGCTGCCAAATCCCATCTTTTCTCCCTTTGTAGCATCTTCCACACGTGCCCCCTCCCTCCTCTTACAATGCAGACAGCATGCTCTGTCAAGCAGATCTGTGGGTCCTCATTCCCTCGTGCCTGGACTATTCCAATCGTCTGCTAGTCGTTTTCGATGCCTCAAGTCTCTCCTCTCTCTACCCACCCTCCCCTCAGCTACTAAACTGATATTCCTAAAACACAAGTCTGACCATGCCACTTGACCTCACCCTCACTCAGTAAGCTCTGGGGGGGTGGGGGGCTGTGACCTCCATGATCAAACAGAAAGCACTCTGGCTTTCAAAGTCTTTCCTAACCCAGCCCCTTCCTACCTTTCCAGTCTTCCTATACCTTATTCCCCTCCACTATTCATCACCCCAGGGATGCTGGCCTACCCACACAAAATACTCTATCTCCTAACTCTGAACATTTTCTCTGGCTATTTCCCAGGCCTGGGCTGTTCTCCTTCCTGGCTTCCCAGGCTTCCTTTAAGTCTCAGCTAAAGTCCCACCTTTTCCTAGAAGCCTTTATCAATCCTCTGTAACCCTAGAGCCTTCCTTCTGAGACTATCCTCAGTGTATCTTAGTGGTCCTCATGCCGTCTCTCCCATTACATTGCTTTTTATCTATCGCATCCTCAGTCCTTAGCAGAGTACCTGGCACACAGATGGTGCTTAATAAATGTTAGCTGTCTTGATCTGACTTGACTCTCAAGTCATTTTATGACCATTTTATAGACCAAGAAATTAAGGTCTGGAGTGGTTGGTGATTTGGCCAAATTCCCATGGTAAAAAAAGTATTGGAACCTGGACTCAGACCTAGGTCCTCTGAATCTTAGCCCAGTGTTCTTTTACCTACACCATGGGCAATGCACGAGTGCATGTGCACATGCGCACACACACCACTATTTTTAAAAGGTGGAATGCACATGTGAGCCAAAGATGATCTCATTCCTGACAACACCCAGCCAATCCAAACCCAACACAAACCACACTTGACTTGAAAGGCCCAAAGTGGTCTTCCTCCTCCTCAGAGTTAGGAGACCCTGATCAGGACAGTAGGACACACTGATGAAGAAGAGGGTGAAGACTAACTGGGAGGAGGATCCCTTCTTCATTCTCACCATCCCACCCCCCGCCTGTGTCCCAAGAGCATGGGCTAGGAAAGGAGCAAATCAGCCCCAAGCTGTTCCTCTTTCAGCTTTAGCCAAAGCCCCACCAAGCTGCCACAACTGCCCCAGTTCATGCTGAGGGTACACTGGGCTATCCTGATTCAGTTCTACTCCAGGAAGCCCCCACCTCCACTTCAGATGGAGATACCTTTAGCCTAGTATCAGCACTCCAAGAAGCTGGAGCCAGCCAGGCCTAGAAGGGGACTCTGTGGGCAGCCCCTCTGTTCACTGACCTCCATGAGCCAAGAAGAGGACATGGACTACACTCAGCTATGGAGATCTGATCATCCTTCCTCCACCACTGGGCAGCAAATACAACCTCAGTGATTGCTAGGGCAAGAGTTGGGGGGTATCCCTTTTGGGAGCTGAGTCCAGCCTCCAACCCATTTTGAAGAAGAGTGGCCCTAGAAGGCCAAGCACAATCAAGACTGAAAGGTTGGGGTCTTTGGACCCAGGTAGCCCAGAAGTCAGAAGCCTAGGCTTTCATACTGTTGTATTATTATCGGCATTTAATCAATGTGAAACCAGGCCCAGGAAGATAAAAAAGCCAGGCCTCACACTTAGGACTTTTGATGACAAGCCAATGTTCCTTCCACTACAAGACTGCAGCTGCAAGAACCCCAGAGAACATCTGTGAGCCCAAATTCCATTCAAACATACCTGATGAGCGACTGAACTCTTCTGGAAGCTGTCCTGTGATAGGAGCCTCACCACCTATGAGGCCACCCAAGGAACTCTGGAACAGCTTTTATCACTAAGAAGTTTTCCTTTACACTGAAAGAGGTATCCACTGTCTTCACATGACTCTCTCCAGAAAGTAATGCTGTGGGTGCAGTGGACAATGTGGGATGTGGGTTCTACATTCCAGCCCTGCCTCGCACTAGGGTCTAACACTACATCTTGGCATGCTCTTCTAAGACTGTGACCCCAGGAAGCTACTTGCTGAGACCTGGTGGCCTGTCCAGGCAATCCTAGCAGAGCTCCGAAGATGTGAGACTGTCCTGGAAATCAAGGGGAGGGCTGGACCTCGTCCTGAATGAGGGGAAGAGGCTCAGAAACCACTTCTCTCTCTAAGTGATCAGGGAGGACCAAAGGCTCCTCCCAAAATGAGAGAGGGGGACTTCAGCAAAAGAAAAAGAATCTGGCTGGTAAAAAGGGAATCCTGACCAATCAGAGGCCTGGAAGGTGGAATTCAATTCAATGTAACAAGCATTTATCAAGTGCCTACTGTGTGCCAGGCTTGATGTGAGGCAATGGGATACAAAGACAAGATGGAGATAGTCTTTGCCCTCTGGAGGCTTTGAATACAGTAATTTATGGGGGAGGGGGGGCAGTGCAGAAAGGCCTCCTGGGGGTGGCAGCTCATGAGCTGAGCCTTGACGAGGTGTAACGCTGCTGAAACACAGAGGTAAGGAAGAGGCCCTTCCAGGCCCATATAAAGGCAAGGAGACAGCAGGTGTCATTTCATGTAAGCAGAATAATGAGGAAGGATGGGAAGTCTTCTGGAGACAGAGGCTGGTACCAGCCTGAGGGAAATTCACCCTGTGGCATGTAGATGAATTCATTGATAGGAAGCAGACTGTACTGTGCTCAGGGACTCTGTCCTGATTTTCCTGGAAGAAAAATGTCTCACTGAGGGGTGAGGGGCAGGGGAGGAGGATGAGGAACCTAGGGTGCTAAGTAACGGGTACAAGATTTGTCCTGGGTCTCCCTAGATTGAATGGAGGGAGAAACACCTAGAAGAGCACGACAGTTCTGCTGAAGAGGGTCTCCTGGCAGCTGAACAATGTCCTCAAACTTGTCACGCTGGGTGACTGACCCCTGATTCGCATGACTCAGGTGGGCCCCAGAGAGGACTTGTAAGAAGCCCAGCTCAGGATTCAAACACTAAAGTCCACATGCTTGACCTAATGCTGGCCAGAAGAGAAGCGAGGTCCCACACTACAAAGGATGGGAGACTTGGGGAAGTGACAAAGGAAGCTAGGAACTGTCCACCCTGTGCTCAGGAAAGGAAGAGGAAGCAGGTCCTGGCAGCTTGGTCAGGCTTTGGCCAAATGGAGGAGGAACAGCTTGGGGATGATGTGCTCCCTTTGCAGCCCATGCTCTTGGGACATGGGGATGGGGGTGGGAGTGGAGAAGGGATCCTCTTCACACCCTCCTCCACCCAGCTAGTCTTCATCCTCTTCTCCCTCAATGTGTCTACTGTCCTGATCAGGGCTTCCTAACCCATGGAGGAAGTGGGTAGGTTTTAAAAGGGAAGGAGAGGCAGTCTTCCATGGAATCATATCCAGTCAGGCAAGTGAGCACAAGAAAGATGAGAACCTCTCAACAGTGAAATTCTTAAGATGCCAAAGGAACTGATCCTGAAGAACAGGAAGTCCCCAAAAGAGACCAGTGCGAACTCACGGGGAACTCACTAGCCAACCTGAATTTGGGGAAGACTTGGACACAGGACAACCACCAGCGCAGAGCCAAAGGATGGAACAGAAAAGTGAGGCAAGGCCCACTGAGAACAGGGCACAGAGGGCTAAGGCTGGAAAGTACTGAGGCTGCTGAGGACAAGGAAGGCCAACCAAGAGGGCTGGGGGTTGGTTTGGTTTTGGCCCACACTGGAAAAAAAAGGGGATCACAGGAAGGACAGGACCTCACAGGAGTGAGAAGGATGCTCAAAATCAACTGAGATGTCATGTCCATTGGCTGCTCCTATCCTGGCAATGCTCCCCTTCTCGCGTCCAGTTCCTGCTTCCCTGAAGACTCAGCTCAAATCCTACAGGAGTTTTTCCTGGTTCCTACCACCAGTGCCTTCCCTTCCAGAGGACCTTCTGTGTACAGTGCACACATTTTGAATGCCTGTGCCATTTGCAGAAGGTTTCCTCCATCAAAACAGGAGATCCTTGGGAGCAGGGGAACAGGGAACATGATTTTGCTTTCTTGTATCCCCAGCACTCGGCACAGTGACCAGCAATGACCAGTGGGGAATGGAGAGACGCCTGGAAGGACTTCCATGAACAGCTGCAGAGTAAAGCAAATGGAGCCAGGAAGACAAACCAAAATGAAACCTGGTGAAATGAGGAAGAGCTGGCAGGGTTCCAGGTCTCCAGAGACAAGGCACCTCCCAACTGCTCTGCAAGGCAGGGGCACTGTTAATGACATCCGACCTGCTTTCTCTCTTTTCCTTGTTCTTTCTTTAAAAGACAATTCTTTATGATAGGGGATGCTCTCTGGGAGGGAGAGGAAGAGGGATACGGAAAAATCTAGGTGATATAAAAACAAGTGATAGCACTAAAAGTCTATGTAAAGCATTTTTAGGTAAGGCAAGTGGTCAGCAAGATGGTACCCTGCTGCCTTAGATGAGCCTCCTGGCCAAGTCAGCTAGATGAAGGGTAGGTCACTGTAACCTGTGGGTCAGTGACAATGGTCAATGAAAGACACATATAGAAAGAGAGAGAAAGACAAAGGCACAGAGACACAGGAAAAGAGACAGAGATAGAAGGAAGGAAGGAAGGAAGGAAGGAAGGAAGGAAGGAAGGAAGGAAGGAAGGAAGGAAGGAAGGAAGGAAGGAAGGAAGGAAGGAAGGAAGGAAGGAAGGAAGGAAGGAAGGAGGGAGGGAGGGAAGGAGGGAAGGAGGGAGGGAGGAAGGAAGGAAGGAGGGAGGGAGGGAGGAAGGAAGGAAAGAAGGAAGGAAGGTAGGAAGGGAGGGAGAGAGGGAGGGAGTGAGGGAGGGAGGGAGGAAGGGAGGGAGGAAAGAGAGAGAAAAAGGATAAAAGAGAAGACGAAAGAGAGGAAGAGACCAAGAGAATGCATTCAGGAAGTTAGAAAAGGATAAATATCCTAATTTTACTTTAAAAGGGAAGAGAACAGAACAGAATTTGCAAACTAGGGGCCAATGAGTATGACTTCCATTCCTGAGAAAGTTACTAAGTGAACATCAATAAAGGCAGAGCGTAAATGGTTGATGACCCTGGTAAGACTTACATGAACCGATGCTGAGTGAAGTGAGCAGAACCAGGAGAACACGGCACAGTAACAGCCATGCTGTTCGATGATCAACTCTGACAGACTTAACTGCTCAGCAATGCAAGGATCCAAGACAATTCTAAAGACTCACGATGGAAAATGCATCCACATCCAGAGAAAGCTATAGAGTCTGAGTGCAGATGGAACCAGACGATTTGCTCTTTTTTTATTATTTTGTTGTTTTGTTTGTTCTTTCTTGTGGTTCCTCCCATTGGCTCTAATTCTTCTATACAACATGACTAATGCGAAAATAGTTTTAATATGAATGTATATGTGGAACCTATATCAGACTGCATGCCATCTTGGGGAAGGAAGAGGGGAGGGAAGGGAAGAAAATTTAGAACTCAAAATCTTATGGAACTGAATGCTGAAAACTAAAAATTAATAAATTAATTTTTAAAAAGGAAATGGACAATGGATCTGTCGCCCCCCCACAACAGCCCCTCAATCTTTGCTGGGCCTGCATAGCCCATGCACTGAGGTTCTGTGTAATGGACTGATTTGGAAAACTATGGTAAATATATTAAATGCCCATCTTGTGCGAAGAACCTAGCTGGTCACAGACAAAAGCAAGGCAGCCTGTGGCCTGAGAGGCAGCGAGGTGCCATGACAGAAGGACCTGAGAGCATTCCTGTCTTAGACACCTACTAGCTGGGCAACACCAGACAAGTCATTCAGCCTCAGCCTGCCTCAGTCTCCTCATCTTTAAAATGAGCACAAGAATAGCACATCCCTCAGGTGGGGTGGTAAGGATTAAGTAAGATAATGTATGCAGAGCGCACTGCAAATCTTAAAAGTGTATTATCACTCTATTGGAACAAACAACATGTACCAAGCCGGCTAAATATAAGGCATGGAAAGTGTCTCAATCTTGCCAACCCCACTTCCTCCAAGGTGCCACCTCCAAGCTCATGCCCTTTGAAAATCTCTTCTCAGATCACCCTCCCCCTGCCCTGTGTGCCCAATCCCTACTCTTCTCCCTCACAAGGGCCTCCTCCATTCTTTCCCAGGATGTCACCCTACACTGGCTGCCTTCTCCTCTCTTCCCCACTTGACCCTCTGGGGAAACAGCTCCTCTGCCCTCCCTCTCTTCTTGGGTCCTTTGCCCTCCCATTCTGTTGTTGACCTTGCCCAGCTAAGCTTTAGCCTTGGATTACTCCCACCACCCACTGCCATGACCCCCGGTCATTAATTCTGCTGAACTAATCTAGAGAAAATAAGGAAACCATGCTGACATGTCCACCAAAAATTTATGCTCCATCATCTCAGCTGGGCCCTCACCACAGCAAAGCATCCCCGTCCACACACTTCTGTCTGCCTCAGTTTTCTCAACTGTAAAATGGCAATAATAGCACCTGGCTCCTACAGTTATTGGGCAGATCATATGAGATATTTGCGAACAGCACTTGGTGCAGTGCTGAGCACCTAGTGGGCTTACTCCCTTTCTCCAGAGGTGCCTCTGTGGGCCACAGTCCATTTGTTGTCTGACAGGCCAAATAACACAGTCAGCAGAGTTCCTTGGTCCCCAAGAGTGAAAAGGCTGAGCCAAAGCAACACGTAGATTTACCCTTGGGTTCAAAAAGAATCTGCCTTGGCAGTACGAGGTGGTAGAAATGTGGCTCCACTAAAGATTCTAGATCCACTAAAAAGCTGAGGGTTGCAGTGGGCTGCAAGGTCAGCATGGGTCCACAGCTGAAAAGGGGAGCTGAGAGAGCCTCTAATACAATTGTAGGGAGTGGTCAAGATCCTTTTGGATCCCAAGTGTCCCACATTAAATGTGGGTATGCTCTAACCTGCCAATCTGGGGCTATCTGTCACTGGGATAAACATACCTTTCATAGCGAGGGGACGTGCCCAGACCTTTGGCATGTTCTACTCGACCCCTTTCTCAGAGGCTCCCAGGGACCCCTTCCTGCCTTCTCTGTGGGACCACTTACACTTACTCGCCTGCTGTCAGACACCGAACACAGCATGAGAGACTCAATTCCACAAGCTTTCCGAAAGCCCACCCAAGCTGTGCCTGTGTCTAATAACCTTTTCCCAAAAAGGCCAGGGACACTTCCCACCTGCAGTCAGCAGGCCCAGTAACTGGTGGAGTGAAGTTCGCTGGAATCTCTCTCTTGCCTAGCCTAGATGCAGGTGGCAACCTCAAGGAGCCCCCAGGAAGCAGAACCCTTGGAGGCTCAGACTAAAGGTGAGACACACACATTAGGCTATGCCTGCCTCCCTCCCACAAATCCAGGTCATAAGCCATTCCAAGCCCACTGGCAGCCTGGTCAATGTGGAAAAGTCTTTCTGAGCCTCCAGGCCCAGGCCTGGCAGCTTGCCTGCTGGGAGATGGAGGCTGCCCCTGCATGGCTCTTTGCATCCATCCCACCCATTAAGAGGCAGGGCTTTCCCACTCTGGGCCAGTGCTAGAGGTAGAGAGGCCACACATACGTAGGGACTGCCTTTGTACTGGGCAGAAAAGCCTTGGCATCAGCCTTGCCAGTGGTCTAGTTTCAGATTTAGGTTTATTGGGTTAAAGAGAAAGACAAGGGTGGCTGAAGAATCTTCTCCCTTACTGCTCCCTGCCCCCAGGTCAGGCCAGCCCTCCTTCCTAAGGGGAAGAAGAGGCCTAGACAAAAGGACATGGGGGGTGGGGGGAGGAGGCCCCAGAAAGCCAGAACTCCACTGCTACCTGGTTCCCCAAAGGATGGAAGCATGCAGAAGAGCTGCTGTAACCTTTCCCTAATCCCTGAGGAGCAAGCCCATCCTGGAAGTGTGGTCTGCCAAGGCCTCAAAAGCCTTTAATTTGATTTCCCTCACACAGGCAATTGTTGTAATTATTCTGATTAGGAATCATTACCCGGTACAGCCTGCACACCCTGACAGGCCCAATGCCTCCTTGGTAGCAGGCAGGCAGCCCAACTCGGGGAGGGGGTGCTGGTCTAGCCGACCTCCTGGAGGAGCAGAAAGCAAACAAAGCCAGCCTTGGGGAGGGCACAGGGCCGAGGCTGTGTAGTTAATGAAGTGCTCACATGCCACAAGGAGCCAACATTTACAGCTAAACAAAAACAAAGCCCCAAACCCACCAGGGGCCGAAGGACAGATGTCTGCTCAGCTGGAAGCTCACCTGGAGGAGGGGGAGGAGCAGGAGGAGAGGAGAGGGAAGAGGGGAGGAGAGGGAGGAGGGAAGAACAGGGAGGAAGGGGACAGTGTGAAGAGGAGAGGAGAAACTGGGAGGAGGAGGACAAAGAAGAAAGGTGAGCAGTTGACAGCTGGCAGAGTCACCCTCTCCATCATCAAGGAGATCCCAGAGGGATCAGGAGTGCCCACACGTGAGTGGGGATCAGGGTTTGCCTGGCCCTTAGTAATGTTCACGAGATTTAAGATCTTCCCCGCCCATTAATAACCCTTTTGCTAATTGCTAATTAGGGTCCTTCTGGTTCTGAGAAGTGTATACATGCTCTAAGTTGGTACTTTGCTTTGGGGCTCACTTATGAGGAGGAGGAGTGTTTGATCCCCTGGTGGAGACTCTGAGTGTCCATATATTCAGATCCCCCACTGCCCAGATGTAAGGGCTCTTTCCATCCAGTGGTGTATGTAATGTGTACAATACTGCTTTAATTCAGGCAGTCAGAGCCCTGTCTGTTGGTCTTCATGTTCATTTCCCTGTTTGTATTTTCTCTGACGTTCAAGGTGCTGACTTTTCCCCTGATCTAGTGAATGTAATTAAAGAAGATTGTTGACCCCTTAAAAGTTGTTTTCCATTAAGAAAAGCAGATCCAAGAACCTGGGCTAGCAGGTTATCCTGGGTGTGCTGGTGTTTCTCCTATACCACTGGCACTGAGGCAACCTCCTACCCCCACCCCTGTCACCCAACAATAGATAATGAAGCCATACTTGTAATCAAACAACCCAGCTGAATTCTCCAGAGGAAGGGTCATCAGACCTACCTCAAGCACTTGCTGGAGACTCGGCTGGCCATCCACCATGCCTTGGATGATCCCGGTCAGCTGAAAGGAGAGAAAACACAGCATACTGAACCCAACACCAGGTACCACACCCACCACAGGAGCATGACATGTCTAAGAAGGAGGTGCCTTCCCTCTTCAAGCACTTGCTGTGGCTCCCCTCTGCCTAGGGTATACAATTAGAACTCCAACTGATGTCTAAGGCCCTCCCATCTACAATCTGGTAGCAGTCCACCTTGAGCCAACAAGAACCCTAGCTGTCTTCTGATTCCTGTTCTGCCCCCCTCCTGCTCTACCCATACCTTTTTGTCCTTCAAAGCCTCACCCAACTGCCACCTCCTCCAGGAAGCCTCCCCCAGCTTAGAGGGTTCCTTCCTCCTCAAGTTTCTGGAGCTTACTCACTTTGCCACTGGACCAATTACACTTGCAAATACGTCCTATCCCTGCATGGAGACTGTAAACTCGTCTTGGGCAAAAAGCCTGTGGTTTTCTACTCCTGTGTCCATCTCATTACACACAGGAGGCCCGTGACCAGGGAGCGGAACCCTCCTCCTGAAGGCCAGTGCTCCCTGTAGCTTAGCCCAAACCCCAGAACAAGCCCTGGTATGGTCCTTCTGCCCCATCTGGGAGCTGGCTCCAAGCACCCAGTCCTGCCTACAGAGAGCATTGACCAGTGCTGGTGACCACCCACAAGAGGGTGATGGCCTGCCTCTGCTCCCCCAAGGGCAAAGGGGTATCTGCACACTGGAAGTGCATATGTGTCTGTGAGCACGTGTATGTAATATGTGCGGGTCCAGGTACTGACATGTGGCTGTGCTCACTCCACATCTTTTTAAAGGTTTTGATATATTCTGTTTTCATATCCCATTTATTTCTAAATATAATCCATCCTGGTCCTCTACCCAAGAAGCCATCTTAGTAACAAAGAGAAAAAAAGGGAAAAAAGTTTAGTGGAAGTAGCTAGTGTTTTCAATATAGTCCACTAGGACATGCAATTCTTCACACCCATAGTCCCCACCTCTACAAGGAGGGAGACACATTTTCTCATCTACTTGCTAGGGCCAAGCTCTAAGGTTTTTGCAGCCTCAGAAATATCCCAAAAACTGCATCCCAATAATTCCCCAAACTACCCTGGGCTCTAGATAACTGAATACCAGTCCCAATGGGTGAGAAGGGTCTTCTTTCTACCAAGTGATGGAGGTTGGCCTGCTCCCTACACACACTGCATCCCTACCCCCTTGGTCTCATTCCTGTACACTCCCAGGAGCTGACCCACAGGAAGCCAAGGTATAAAGCGCAAGAGGAAGCAGGGTCTCCACAGGCAGCAAAAAGGAAGACTTCTAGATGGGGAAACTAAGGTAAGGAGGCTGAGCAGTCATACAAAGTAGAGGAAAATGAGGAGCCTGAGCTCCTGCTCAATGCTGTAGCTCCACTTCCCAAGAGCCTGTTCTGATCATCTCAGGCCAGGCTTGTAGCCACAGCCCCCACAACATCACCTGGAAAGGAAGTGAGTCAGGGAGCAGGACAGAGATTCAAGATCAAACACCAATTAAGCTCTAACTGCATGTGAAGAACAGAAAACACCTGGCTGAGAGGGCAGAGCAGGCTGGCACCTAGAGTTCATCAAGTCATTATTAGGTGGGATCTTAAAGAAGTGGAGGGCCAGGGCCACTCTATTTTATACTCTGGAAAGTGTTTTTATATTAATCTGTATTTTAATTGGGTAACAGCGGCTGCCTACAGACTTCCCATGGTCGAACAGGAAAATAAATTAAAAAGATTAACGACACCATTCTTTTACTCCATTTTCACCAGCAGTGGGCCCTGCCTGTTCTCACTTCACAGAGAAAGTCCCCTCTGCACCCTTTCCTTGCTCGGGGAGTCGAAGTCAGAGGGTTCAGGCCTGAGGCAGGGGTGAGGCTGGAGGCCTTAGGGAGAGCCCTAGAGAGGGAGAAGAGGCAATGCCAAGGTCTCCCTGTCCAAGGATTGCACAAGAGCAGCAGCCAGAGCCTCTGTGCCCATAGGTCATACTAAAGTGTGCCTCAGCTCAGCCTCTCCTCTGGGATTCCCAGAGTTCCTGACACCCTTCATCACAGCCTCCATTTCCCAAATGACACACTTGGGCCACCATGTTCGTCCCCTTTCCTCTGGACTGCACCACCCATCCCTCCCCCCGATTGCTTGGTATTTCCTTCATCTGCATTTTGAATCTACTTGTCAGTAAATGAGAATGTCAGCTCTTTGGAGTCAAGGGCCTGACCCAGAGGAGGAGATGCCTGGTGATGGTGTCAGTGGTGGGCACTCCAACCAGCTGGTCAATGACTGAGGCCCCACAGGACCATAAGACCAATAGTTCTCTGACCTTGCTGCAGTAACCCACAGCTTGACTGCCAGTCAGTACAGGCTGGAGCTGGCTGCTTTCTGACTCTACCAGTCAGTCAGGAAACATGGGTTAAGCACCTACTATATGCCAGGTACATGGGCTGGAGATACAAATAAAGCAGGAGATAGTTCCCGACCTCAAGGAGTTCACAGCCTGACGGGGGAGATAACATGAAACATGATATATACAGTACGAAGAATGAATGGAGGGAATCCAGAGGGAAGGCACTGGCAGCAGGGAAGACTGGGGAAGGTTTTCTATCTGTGTCATTGTAGCAGGGACATTAAGGCAGAAGAGGAAGCCCGTGACCAAGATGAGAAGGGCAGAGCTGGGAGGTAGAGCCCAGAGTGCCAAGACCACATACTATGTGAGGTGTAGAAGGCGTAAGGACACTAGAAAGGTATGCAGGGAGGGGTGTGAGGAAAAGCCAATTACAAAGGGCCTTGAGCACCAGAAGTGGGGTTTGTCACACATTGGAGCTGATTACATGAAGGGAAGGCAACCTTCTTGGGTCAGGTGGCCAGCAGGGTAGGTGCCAGAGACCTCCCTAAGCAACAGCCCAAGCCAGGGAAGGGGGACCTCTGGTCCCTGATCACGGAGTAATTCTCAGCACCAGAACGAGCTGGCCTGACTGCCTGTCATCCATTCTCCCACAGGGTCAGGTGGGATCATCCCATGATCTAGATAAAGAAACCGAGGCCCAGAGAGGAGAAGGGTAGTAGGAAAGACCAGGAGGTACATTGCTGAGAGGGGCTGAGAGGAAAAGGCTGGCCTCCTTGAGATACCCAAGGAGACATGAGAAGGTTTGGTTTCTACAGGTACATGGAGAGCAAGTGGCAAGCTGGCCCAAGAGAAAAATGTCTTGGTCCCGGGTGAGAAGCATAGCTTACTGTGGCCCCACCAAAGCCCAGGTGGAGAGGTGATCAGAGCAGGGAGGAGCAGGGGCAGAGGCCACCAAAGACCCCTCGGCTCTGAAGCTCCAGGGCAGGAGAACAGATGTCTGCCCGGTGTGAAGGCGGCATCTGAGGAAGGTGAGACAGGAAAGAGGCCCCATGGCCTCCTTGGATGTTCCCAGGCCTAGCTGAGGGCAGGAAGATCCCACCTCTGATGCTTAGGAGCCAAGTAAGGGGCCACAAGCCCATTTTCTCACCTGTAAAATGGGGGTAATTACACATCTAGTAGCGGATCCTAAGGTTGCTGGGAGGTCAAGCACTCCATGAGGTTACTATTATTACTATGAAATGCCAGAGCTTTTTCTAGAGCACTGTAAGTTCGCCAATTCCTTTGCCAAGATCTCATTTTGTCCTTACAACAACTCTGGGAGATAGATGCTGTTACTGTCCCATTCCACAAAAGGGAAACTCAGGGAGAGAAGATTGGCCCAGGGCCTCGCAGCTAGAAAGGACCTGAGGCTGAAGTGGAACTTGGGTCTTCCTAGCACCAGGTCCGGCACTCAAGCCACTGGGTCCCTTAGCTGTGGGGAAGTCCTGCTTCTGGTCTAGCCTTAATCCCTCTGCCTGCTGCTGAGCCTGTTCCCTGAGAAGCAGGCCCAGGCTTGGCCACCTCGGAGTAGACTTGCCTGCCCAGCCTCCGGGGGTCACAGTGGAGCCTGTTGCAGAGCCTTCATCCTGAGGCCCTAGGATTGGTAGCAGGGGGAGTGGGCGGTGGATGCTACAGCCCAGACTCGCTGCCAGTATCATGTCACATCCTGAGCTTTCTCCTTGCAGGGTTTATCTCCAGCACCATCGTATTCCGTCAGCAATAGGGAGACAGTTTGCTGATTATTATAAGCACTTGTCTCTGGCGTACAATCTGACAATCAGACCTGCTCTTTCTTCCCAGACAAAGAGACCAATAAATCTCCCCCTTCCTAAGTACAGGTGTGAGAGACAAAACCCTTTACTGGCATTTAACAGAATGGACATGGACACACACACACACACACACACACACACACACACACACACACGAACAAACATCATCTGAGGGAAGAGGGGAGTGGGCAGAAGACCCCAGGAGGAATGAGCCCATGCCATCAGATCTCTATCCAAGCCACAACCTGGGCCTGGAGCAAAGGCTGATGACAGAGGCTTGGGAAAAGAGCTGTTCATTCACCACACTCAGGGCTACTGCTCCCAGGAAGAAGGGAGACCTGAAAGGAGGGAGCCAGGCTTCAGCCCACCTCCTCAGTGGGCTCCACCTGCCACATGTGCTAATGGGGCACAAGGTGGACCAGGGAGATGGAAGGGAGAGAGGGAAGGTCCTAGTGCTGGGAGGAACCCAAGGAGACCAGGGTGCTCCTGGCCTCCCCGACCACATGGCCTAAGTATGCACCACTGTTCTCACTCTCCCTCCTTCTTTCTCCTTCCTCTTCTCTTTCTCTCTCTCTCTCCTTCTCCCTCTCCCCCTCCCTTTCTTTTTGTTTCTATTTCTGTCAGTCTCTCCCCCCACTTTCTCCCTCCCTTTCTCTTCCTGTCACCCTCCTTTTTCTGTTTCTGTCTGTCTCTCTCACACACACATGTGCACACACAAAGTGTACATACATATGAACACTCATATTCATGTGTACACACATGCATATATGTGCACACATGCATATGCATGCACAAGCACACATGAACCTTCTCTCACATCCCATTCAGATTTTCCACAGCAGTCTGATGCCATCATGGACTACCTGCCTTCCAGTGGATGAGCTCAGTGACCGAGTGTCAGGCCCTTCCCAGAAGCCCAGCCTGATCTACTCAGGGCTTAGAAAAGAAAATGACATGGGGTGGGACAGGGAGCAATTCGGGAACTACAAGGGAGGGAGATGGCCAAGCAAGGCCTCTGGGAAGCCCATGTGCTCGGAGGTGACTCACTTGCTGACTCAGTGTTCTCTTGTATTCTGCTGCACTGAGGGGACCCATTAAAAACTTTCTGGAAAGACCCCACATTTTCCAGGGGAGCCTGTTCCAGGTCTCACTGGACCACTCCCCACCTGCTGTCCAGCACAGTCCAGGGGACAGCTGCCTGGGGGCCGCCCCTCCCCACCGGCTCCCCAGAGCTCTGGCTCCCAAGGACTCTGAGCTGAACACTGCCATGGTAGGGGCTCCCACCCCAAGCTGGGGCCTCCAGGGTCCAGTCACAGTTTGATTGGCTGGGCTGATGAGGACCTGCTGAGATGAGCTAGGGAGGCGCTGGACACTGAGGGGGTGGGGACAAAGGAGGGGGAGGGGAGGGAGAACCCCTCCCCCTTCTGCCAGGAGTGCTGTACGGCGCAACTGCAATCCTACATGTAAAGCAGGCTTTGTCCTTGGCTTCATCCGGTGCCTGGCACACAGTAGGCACTAGGCAAAGGTTAGCCACTCTTCTTACCCACAGACCTGGAGAGGAGAGGAGCCAGGGCAGGGACACCTGGCCCTGTCTCCCTCAACTCCCAGCCCCAAGAGGAGGCAGCTCTGCTCTGCCTTGCCATCTTCTACATAGCAGGAATGTCATTTTCTGGTTGGTTAGGCGCTGTTTGCGCCCTGTCTCTTTCATTTATATGGATGTGGGAGAAGGTGACTGTCCAAAAGAGGGCAATTTTTCTTAGTGACATTAGCGGGGAGGCAATATTAGAGATTCTCGGGGAGACAAAGCTCCGGGAAGCCCGGCATCTTCTACTCTTAGAAAACTGGGAAAATAGCAGTTTGTTTGCAGCATCCCTGGGCCACCTGGTCCTGCAACCAAGAATTTCTAAGGCTCACTCACTCCTCACAGCCCAGTTGGTAGAGAGAGGCCTGCCCAGCTGCACAGGGAGGGGGGCACAGTGCTCCCCACTCCAGGCCTGCTCTGGAACTGCACAGGGCAAAACAGGGATAGGACTGCCCTCAGGAACCTCAGGACCCACTAGTCTCCCTGCCATGATGTCCTGCATAGGACGGCCAATGGTATAAGTCCCTAAGAAAAAGGGAGCCAGGAAAACCACAAAGGTGACATTCTGCCCCCCTTCCCGATGTCGACATCCTCATTGCTAACTACCCAGCCTCAGCCTCTGGTCCTCAGAAAGCCCAACTCAAGCCCCTCATCCTGCCCTCATCTGTAGCATACCAGAGTGTCCCTGGGCCCAGAGCTCCCTCCTCCTCTGATGCCTCCCAGGACCACACTCCTTACCTCTGTACAGAAGGGTGTCAGCTGAGGGTGGACAGCTGGCTGCACATACATGTGAAACGTGGACTCAATTTCCATTGTCTGACCATTTAGCTTCAGAATGGGGAATTCGATGATTTCCTACACAGAGGGAAAGAGAGAAGGGGAGAGAAAGAGACAGACAGATAGACAGACAGTGAGTGCAAGAGAACAAGAGGGAGGAGGACAGAAGTAAAAGGAGAGTGAAAAGAGAGGAAGAGAAACAGAAGAAAGGAAAGAGAAAAGACAGAGGAGAGAGAGTTTTTAGAATGATCAGTTTCAATTCAACGAATATCGATTAAGCAGTTAATATGTGAAAGGCAAGTTGCAGGATGAAATAGAGGGAAGGGAGGCCATGCCTGGGAATCGGGAGGGCCTTGGCTCTGGGTGTGCCTCTGACCCACGGGCAAATGTGATCAGTGTGATCATGGGCAAGTCATTCAACCCCCTGTACCCCTGGCTGCTCACTGCAAATTTCCTAGACAGTAAAATCACAGATCTGAACCAAAAAGAAAATGTGTCCAGCACTAGGGACATAAGGTCAAATGAAAATATCCCTGTCCTCTAGCAGCTTCCATTCCATGAAAGTAGGGAAGGTCAGATGAGCTGAGGAGGCAGAGAAGGCTAACACCTGAGGAAAAGCTTCATGCCGAAGGAGGTGCCAAGCTGAGCTGGAGCTTCTGACAGACATTCCAAGCAGGATAGCCTGCCCACCAAAGGCCTTGGGGCAGGAGATGGGATGCTGAGCTTAGTGAACCGCTGAGAGGCTGGAATATATGCAAAAGGAACTAAGTCTGGAAAAGCAGGCTGACTCCAGAACATCAGGCCGAGTTTAGATTTCAGCTCAGACCCCAAAGGGCCCATTGAGGCTTCTTAACCTGGGGAGCTTCAGGAAATGCCCTTTGGCAGCTGAGTAGAGGCCGGGAGACCTGGGTGGAGTTAACACTGGCATAGTGCAGACCAGTGGGGATGAGGGCCCACACCAAGGTGGTGGCTGTGGGAGCCGAGAGATCTCCACCAACCGAAGATGTTTCCTCTCCTCCTCCTTTCCCTTCCTCCCTCCCTTCCTCCCTCCCTTCTCCTCTTCCTCATTATTTGTTTTCTAGAAACCAGTTCCTGATCTGAACTTGGAGCTGAAGATTCCTGAAATGGGCAGCGCCAAGCAGAGGATGCCAGACCCCCCCAAGCACTAGCAGACTGCTCCTGTCCTGCCAGGCCAGGCCCGCCCCCAGCAGTCTCTCACTAGCATGGTGACTCTGGACAAGCAAACACATCATGTCACCTTTCTGGGTTTCAATTTTCTTATGAAAAGTCAATCAACAAGCATGTATTAATCACTTACTGTATACCACCACACAGTATGCTAAGTACTGAGGACAGAAAGAATAAACCAAACCATCCCTGTCCTCAAGGAGCTTACATTCTGACAAGGGAGAAAATATGCACATACAAGGTACATACAAGCAGGAAGAGTACAGGCACCTGGGAGTCTAGAAAAGGTCTCCTGCTAACAGGGGCATGTGAGCCACGCCTCCAAGGAAACGGGGACTTCAACAAGTAGCAACAGGGCAGGAAGGCATGGCAGGCCCTGGGGACAGCCGATACAAAGGCACCCAGAAGGCAAACGAGGGGCAGGCACCTGCCTGAGAGGAGGGTCATACCCACAGCAATAAAAAAGGAAGTGTGAAGGTTCTGGAAATGCTGAGTTTGAGATGCCTCCAGGATATCCAGTTCAATGTGTCCCAGAGGTGGCCGGTGGTATGGCCCAGAGCTCAGGAGCGAAACTAAGGCTGGGTACAAAAATCTGGGAATCCTTTGCACAGAGATGATCACTGATCACAAGCAAGAAACAAGCACAGGGCTTCTCCACCTCTTGTGTGTCATGGACCCCCACCCTACCCCCATCCAGCATGCTGACACTGAGAGACCCCACTAAACACACAAAGGAAACCAACCATAACATAACACAGTTGTCAAAATATTTTTTAAAATAAGTTAAAAGATCTCAGATTAAGAACTTCCTTGGGGGATAGCCACAGTGAGTGTGATCTGGATGGTGAACCAGCAAAGGAGGGAGGGAGGGAAGGAAGGAGCATTTATAAGGCACCTATTGTGTGCCAGTACTGAGCTAAGCACTTAACAATCACCTTTGATTCTGACCACGACCCTGGTGTTATCCCCGTTATTATTAATGTGGACATTATTAACTATGATTATCCCCATTTTACTGTTGAGGAGACGGAGGCAGACAGAAGTTCAGTGACTTGCCCAGGGTCACACGGCTAGTAAGTGTCAGAGGCCAGATTTGGACTCCATGACCAGCACTCTCTCCACTGACACACCAGCTGCCTATGGGGAGGAGGGCCCACCCCAAGGTGGTGGCATGGAAGCTGAGAGATCTCCACCAGCTGAAAATGTTCCCTCTTCTCCTCCCCTGTAAAGGGATCAGAGGGGAGCAGGAGGTAAGAAGTGTAGACAGTCCTTTCTCATGGAACTTAGCTGAAAAAAGGTGATCCACAGGACAACAGCGAACAGGGAGGGAAGGATCATGGAGGGCCTTTTGAGGATGGGGCAGCCAGGAAGCAGCCAGACACAGGGAGACAGTGAGATGGTGGAGTTTGACGAGAGGGAATGGGAGCGAGTACCAGCTATACTTTGGAGGGGAGGCAGGAGGCCGGGGGGGGGGGGGGGGGGGGAGGAGGGGGAGAGGGAAGGCAAGGAGGGTGTGGGTGCCCTGGGGCATACCACGAACTACTCTGCTCACAGGCTGGCTGTGAGGACCAGTGAGGGTATGGATGTAAAGTGATTTATAAGCCTCCAAGCAGTCTAGAAACATCCAGACAGACCTAACACTCTTAACCTAAGCTGAGATGGCTGTCTGTCCTCGGACCTGCCAGGCCGCCACCCACAGCCTACCTAACCCACATGTCACCCTCAATATGCCAGGCCTATCTGCTTGATATTAACATTAACTTAAAAATTAAGCTTTTTTTTTAAAGGAGTAGGAAGGGGGCAGCTCCTGGCCCCCACCGCCCCCTATCCCAGAACCACAGCCCAGTTTGCGGGGAGGAAACGTTAACAGTCCCATGCCCAAACGCCAGCCTCTGCCTGCCAGCCTGCCCATGTGTCTCTGCTGGCAGCAGGCAGGGGAACCAGAAAGCAGTGATTCATCAACAGGACTGCCAAGGATACAAATGACCTGCCATCAGAAATAGGCACCGATCTGTTCATAGAAAGTTCACACCATGCCAGGGAGATGGGCTCCTTAATTATTTCTTTAAAAAAATAAAAAAGTCTGAAGCCAAAAAGGAGAAAGAAGAGACTGGATAAAAGCCACTAAGAGCCACCTCCCCCTGTGCCAGCACCCCCCTTCACAAGCCCAGGAACTTAATGGAGGAGGAGGAGGAGCAGGAGGGACAATTTGTTTGGTGTCTCCAAGATTAATTTGTCTCCGTTATTTAATAGAGATGCACAGCACCAAGGTTCTGGCGTGCAAATGAGCCAGTGGAGTGATGGCTCCTGGAGCTGCCTGCCTCCCCAACCGCTCCGGGAGAAGGGAAGCGCCAAAGTGGGGCGGGGGGGAGGTGGGGACGGGAGGGAGCAAGGGAGGGGAGAGCGGGGGAGGGGAGAGAATAAAAAAAATTATTGCTTTTTAATATTCAAAAACAGTTTGCGAAATTTAATCAAAACAGAGGAAAAGCTAACATTTTTACCACTTTGACATTTTTATTAGCGCTTTCATAAATTTTTAAAACATGAATGGAATTAGTTTACAACAAAAAAAAAACTGCCCTGAAAACATCTGGAAGAGACAAATAGGAAATAATAAAAAAATAAATAAAAGCAAACTCCTCCGAGTAAAATTAGCATGTGGAAAAGGCAGCCACTGCAGAGAGGGGATGGCGCAGCCCTGGGCCTGGAGGGTCGCCCTGCGGCCTTGACAGGTATAGAGCTTCCTCTGTGCCCCATCCCTGGGTAGCCAGTCCCTCTGACACTGCCACCCCCACAACAATCACACACATACCAGCCCCAACCCAGCAAAAGTCTGTGCCTAAGATCCCCTCAGTGACAGAAATCCTCCTGTGCCCCCTGTCAGCGCCACACTGGGTGGGCAATGCATCTCTTTTCAATCTCACCTCCAATGACCAGGTTGGGCTGAACAGCTCAAGTCACTGACCCCTCCCAAAGCAGGCTAAAGGCAGAGTTCAGAGACAACTGTTCGGTGGAAGAGGATGCTGGGGGTAGAGGGAGAGGAGGGAGATGAGTGGGCTTCCTCCCAGTCTTGGTCCACCTGCTTTTCCAAAGCAAACATGCACCTAATTTGGAAGGTCTGGCTCCCTCCAAGACCCCTGCCCAGGAGTCAATCGGGGCCCCTTGGGCTGGCCTGCCCCCTCCACAGCACAGAGCCTCCCTCTCCCAGCCTGTCTGATGGGGCTTGCTGCCCCGGTATCTAAGGCAACTCCTCACTGACCATGTTAGCCAGAGCCACAGTGAAACTGAACCTGCGACACAAGGGTACTTTTCATTCAGACTTTCATTTGGGGGGAAGCAGTGTTCGGAGACCTCCACTCTGTCCTGCTAATGAAGACAAGTGTTGGGACCTTTCAGGGTGCCGTTCGTCTCTGGCCTTTATTAAATTCAATTTTCTTAAGCCCATGATACATTATGAAATTAGGAGCTGACATTCCTCTGGAAACAAAAATATCTGTCAAACATAAATAAAAGGGAAAAACCCGCTATTACCAAGAATTTATGGTTTCGAGTTGGTCTCTTTCCACTTTGGTACAAGCACATGGCTTGTTTCAGAGATCCAGAATGTTGTTCCAGATCTAGAATTTCATTAGTATTTCTTATGAAATGCTAAGTACTTCAGCTCCCAGGCTCCCCATCATGGTCACGGTCATTTGTTTCCCCTTCACCAAAGGGAACAGATGCTATCCACCACCCCTGCCTACCACCCTCGAGTCTTCTTTCCCTCTGTCCTAGGAAGGCTTGGTCAAACCCTAAAGGGAAGGGACAGAGGGAGAAAAAAAAACCCAGGAGAAAGCAGTGTCTCAGAAGTCTCCTGGACCCCCAAATCCCCACAGAAAAGGGACTGTCAGAGCCCACCTGCCATGGCTGGGCAGCTCACAGTCTAGCAGAGGGGGTGAAGGCTCCAGAATAGGTGCATACCCACCAAGAGGGAAAGGGAGGGCAGAGAGCAAGGGAAGGACAAAAGAGGCCAGCACAGAGCTATCCAGCTTGGCAGGAGCACAGTGTGTAACAGAGTATGAGCAGATAAACCTGGAAAGCAAGGATGCCAGAGCACACAGGGCCTCAAAGGCCATGCACAGGAGTGTGTTACCAGGGGAAACAGGGAGCCAGTGAAGGCTTCTGGGCCCAAGAATGCTGCAGCCACACCTGTGTGTCAGAAAGAAGACTTTGGCACCTGGGTGAAGGATGGATTGGGAGGGGAGAGGCTAGAGGCAGCCCCAAGCTCAGCACAGGGCAGGTATTTAATAAAGACCTGTGGACTGAATTCAGTGATTAAACACTGGCAGGTGAGACTAGGATGGCCTAGGATGGTGGTAGTGAAGACAGATGGGAGGAGTGGAGGATGGGTCATGACAGGGACAAGAGAGAGATGGATCCACAGATTCCCCCAAGCTTACACTCCCCTTCTCAGATCAATGTTCTTCAGACAAGCTGCCTGGGCTACCAGGCCAACATGGTGTAACAAGAGTCACGGAGAATGCAAAAAGTCCAGGTACACAGGAGTGGGTAGTGGGGGGAGGGGGGGAACACACCAAAGGTGGATCGGTGGAGGGGGTATTTATTAAGCCAGGCACTGGGGATAAAAATCCAAGCAAGACAATCCCTGCCCTCAAGAAACTTATGTTTGAATAGGAGATAACACATAAAGGGGATGTAGCCCAGTATGGGGAAGGAGGGGTAAAAACTCCCCTCCTGTAGTCCAGTGTTGAAGAGATGAAAATGGTGGCTGAGGTCAGGCAGCAGGGGGTGGCAATGGGAAATAACCAAATGTTTCCAAATCAAGCTTCCACTGTGCCACCTGTGGGAGACCCCAGAATAAAAGCAACAGCTGGTACTGACCTGGCACCAACAAAGACTGCCCTGGAACCTGGCAAGCCCCCAGGGGCCATCTACACATCCCCATAGGCTCACTGCTCCCTCTGACTACAAGCATGTTTTAGACTGTAAGCTCCTTGAAGGCAGTATCTTTTGCCACTTTGTATCCCTAGCACTTAGCACAGAGCCTGGCACTTCGTAGGTACTTAAGGAAGGCTTACTGACTGAGAAGCACCAAATCCAAGACTATCTAAGAAGAAGGGGCCTTGGGAAAACCATAGGATGTGTAGTCAGAGGGGTTCAGCTCTACTACCTTCCATCTGATCTAGGAAGCTGCACACCCTTCCCCTTCCCCTTGTCTGGGCAGGGGAGGGGAGGGGAGCTACATAGGCCACACCAAATGATGTCAAAGGGCCCTTCTGGCACTGAATCCAGTGCTCCTATGACAGCCAGGCATGCCCCTTTTCCAAAAATGCCTGGTGGCCCAGGTCCTCTCCTGGCCAGGCACAGTCCCCTCCTCTGAGAAAATCAGCCCTCATCCCAGAGGGAACAGACCTCTTTGCTTGTGGGCCCAGAGCTGAATTTCTTAAAAAGAGCATTTGTTACACAAATCAATCACCCACCACCACAGCACTCCCTCAAACACTTCAAACTGACATGAAGAGCCAGGCCCAGGCTGCAGGAGACACAGCTTGCTGTCTACTCCTGAGCAGGCCCAGAATCCACATCAATGGCAGCATCGATCCAGCCTTCCACATTCTGAACATCCCACCACCACCCTCCAATGCCTGCTTTTCTGTGCTAACCCTAATGCCAGCAGTCATTCCCAATCATTTTTAGGTGAATCTGCCTAAGGCAAGGTGCTGGCCTGTTCCTTCTCTGACTCTAGGATAAATCCCAAGTTGCCTTGGGCCTACCTATGCAGCCCCATCTCCCACAACTCCTCTTCACCCAATCTGTGATCCAGTCACACCAGACTGGCCCTGGCACCTGCCACTTCAACATCTACCTCCTTGTGCTGGCTCAAGCCACCCCCAGTGTCCAGGAGGCCCTCCCCCTCTCCCCTCTACCTACAGTATATCAGGGCAGGCTAGAGCAGTGGGCTGACTCATCCAGGGTGGAGTTTAAGATCCAGCTATCAGCTTCACAGGGACAAAATGGGGGAGGCAGCAGTTTGCTGAAAATGAGCAGAGTGGGGAGGGAGGAGGGTTAGTATAAAATCAATATAAGTCAACATTGTGGCAGACAGTAATATCTCAGATTATGGAAAACAGGACAAGGACCACAAGGCTAGAGAAGGGAAATAAGGTCCTGATTTTCAAAAAAGGAAGAGAACAGTCTACAAACCCAACTAGCTCAAACTTGGATCCCTGGGAAAATTCATTAATGAGATGGTTGGCCAAGGGAAGAAAAGGATGCAGGGACTATAAGGTGCCAGGCTCTTGCCAGACCAACCCTATGTCCATTTTGACTCAGCTGCTAAACTGGTAGATCAGAGGAATGCTGGGGATATAGTTAATCTAAATTTTTACCAAGCATTTGATAAAATATCTCAGGCTATTCTTGTGGAGAAGATCAAGATATAAACTAGATGATGACACAATTAGATGCATTCAGAACTGGCTAATTCAGAAAATAATAGTTTTGTTTTTCTAATTCTGAACGCAAAAGACACGAAATAAAATGGACATTTCCACATACGTGGTAGGACAGAAAAAGAGGTCTGTACATGAAATGGCAGGTCCCTATTAGATAGTTTGCTTTTCTTTTGAAGCCTACACTTAGTCCCGCCTGGCCTGCTTGTCTGTGCTTCTTTCTGACTTTCCTGCCATCTTCTCTGCATTTAAAAAAAAAAAAGGATGCCTCAATGACCCTCTTTTTTTTCTTTTTTTCTTTTTTTTTTTTTTTTGCTACCTTCTCTCAATCCCCTTTCATCTGTTCACCCAACCCCTTTTGGGATAAGACAAAAAAACCAAAGCCCTTGTAAGGACCATGCAGAGTCAAGCAGAATTACTTTCCACTTTGGCTGTGTCTGAAAATGTCTTTGATTCTGCATCTCAAGTCCATCACCTCTCCATCAGAGACTGCAGTAGTATTCTGGAATCACAGCTGATCACTGCATTGATCATTGGTCTTAAGTCTCAAAGAGTAGTTTTTAATGGCTCAATGTCAATGTGGTAGGAAGTCTCCAGTGGAGATTGGTGCTTGGCCCTGGCTATTTATTTAACATTTCATCCATGACAAGGATACAGGTAGAGAGCTGGCATGCAAACAAATCTACAGAGGGCACCACATCACGGGGAAGACACCTAAAAGGTCTGGACAGGCTAGCATATTAGCTGGAAGCTAAGAAGATGAAATTGAATAGGGAGACATGGAAAGCCTCACACTTGGTCTGGACTTCATGGATTTCTACACCAAGGTGGGTGGGTGTGAGCATGCGTGTGTGCATGTTTTCTACCTGCCCGTGTCTGAGGCTCACTACATTTGTACACTCTCCACCTTACGCCCACTGATTATGTGAGACAGTACGTTTCACTTCCTTCCTCCTCCCCGCCACTCTCCTAACACCCAGCATATTCTCATTTTTTGCTTCTCCTAAGATCATCAAAACCAAACAGAGTCACCTCAGGCCTTCTGTCTGTCTTATTTAACTCTCTGTGGCCCCTGAAGATATCAAGGGTCTGAGAACATACGCATTTCTTCTCCTATTAGAATGTAAACAAATGATCAATCAGTTAGTCCCTTCCAAATGGTGAAATGGATTTTACTGTTCGATGTCTCCCTTGACTCCTGCGCTTCCATTTCAGAGTGTCTGCTCCATCTGGCCTTGTCATCAACCAAGTCTGGAAATCCTCTTTTTTACCAATGGGCCATTTTGACCCCTGCAGGGCTATGCTCAGTTCTGCTGGACTGGTTACTTTTGATTGTAAGCCTTTTCTCTTTTGCCTTTTTGAACAGAATCATCTAAGTCCTTTCCTTCACAGCAGTAGCTGCCAAATCTTCTGTGATTCAGACTGTGGATCCTGGGTACTTGAATTCTTTCTGTCTGGTTGCTGGCAATATTTCCTCTTTGACCTGGAAGCTTTCAATTTGACTATCATATTCCTGGGAACTTTCATTTTGAGGTTTCCTTCAGAAGGATTGCTTAATAGAGTCTTGCTCAGTTTACTTTGTCCGCTGTTCTACGAGATCTGGGAAGTTTTTGTTTTTGATTTCTTGAAATATAACCAGCCTTTGAGGAAGAGGGTATGATATTCATAAACTTTTCCATCCAGCACAAGGTCTTACAAAATGTCTGTCACAAGCCTGCAGAAACCATAAGACAAGCAAATGGAGGCAGAAAGCCAGGCATGCAAGCCGTGTGGACCCAGAGCAGGAGACAGACACAAATGGGCACTTACAAGCTCTCCGCAGTCCAGGGCAGGTCCCACATAGCCTGCTCCCACAAGGCCCAGGAGCCTGGGATTCTCTCCTAGAACTATCTTCTAGGTCAGTTGCTTTTGATGGCATGTACCTTATGCTTTCTTCTGGCTTTTCAATCTTTTCATTTTCTAAAAAAGATTTCTTGTCTCATGGAGTTGCTGCTTTCTGTGGCCTACTCTAATTTTCAAGGAGTTCACTGCTTGCATATCACCATCAGCTTTAAGCTGCTCATTCTCCCTGTCATCCCTTCTTCCTGCATGTTGTTCCCTTTAATACTCCGTGTCTTATCGCTGGTCTCATTTCCTCTAGGTACCAGCACCTGGTGGCCAGGATCCTCTTTCCCTGAGGCTGTATTTGAACTTCTGATGGAGGCATTCTCTTCTTCTAGGTTGTCTCCTGGAACTCTCTCAGCCCATGATAGTTCTTTGTTGTATTAGCAATTCTCTTCTATTTATATCTCCAGTCCCAGCTTTTGGCTGGGAGCTTTGTGTTTGAGTCAGACTTGGCTATCTTTTATATCTTGGATGGTGTGGGCATGCCCTGCTTGGTCTCTGGTCTTAGCAATGGCTAAAGCCTTGTGCTTTGCAGGAATCCCCAGGTTTTGGTTCACTCTTCTGGTAGTTTAACTGAAGTTTTGGTCTTGGCTACTTCTATTTCCTCTTCATTGCACAATCCCAAAACCAGATTTGGCTCCATCCCTTCGTGTAGCCCTGACAGGTCCCAACCAGATGTTACTGTGTGTGCTGGTGGCAGGCATCCTGAAAGAATCCAGGTACTCCCCAGGCCCTTTGATCTGCTCACCATGGCTCAGCTGTGGCTTGAATAGGGTTCCCTCTGACCCTGTCTCCTGCGGTGGCACGAGGAGGTCCACCTGAGCCCTCCTACCTTGTCTCCCAAGTTCAGTACTCAGACAGGACTCTGAAACACAGTCTTTGTGTTGTCCTGGAAGCAAACTGCCAGTGCCAGGCACTTGACTGAATGATAAGAAGATCTCAATGACTGAATAACTGCACTTAGTAACACAATGCTCAGCCAAGTGTTGTGAGAGGCCACATCTATCCTGTGAGAAGGGGGCAGAGGAGCACAGAAAGGGCTTGACCCTGACAACTAGGAAGGGGACAAGTAGACTAAGGGGCCTCCAATGAGGGGAGCCGGAGTTCTGGCTTTTGTCCTGAAGGGATAGGAAAGAGATGAGAAAAGGAGTTTAGGGTCAACCCAAGAGAGAAGAAACCTTGGTAGGAAGGTTGGGCTCATGGGCTCCCATCTCTTCCATCCAGACATCCAAAAAGCTACTGTGATCTTAGACTGCATTAAGAGAATCACAGCTTTCAGGAATAAGGAACAATTCCTCTGTACCTTGTGCTGTCCAGACCATGTCTGCAGTACGGTATTCAGTTCTGAGTCCTATAACTTAAGTCAACAAGCATTCATTAAGTATCTACTGTGTGCCAGCCATGGTGCTGAGCACCAGAGATACAAAGAAAGGCAAGGACACAGCTCCTGCCCTCAAGGAGCTCCCAGTCTAATGGGGAAAACAACACACAGAGGGCGAGGTACATCAAAGATGTCTCCAGTGAAAATAGAAGGTGACCTCCAAGAAAAGGCTGGGAAAGGCCTCCTACAGAAGGGGGGATGTGAGCTGATTCCCCAAGAAAGGCAGAGAAGGAGGGGTAGCAGTCCAGGCAGGGAGGCCACCAGGGAAAATGTCCTGAGCTGGGACATAGAGTGCCTCATGCCACTGTCCCTCAACTGTGGACTGGATTCATGGCAGTTGAGTCTTGGAGGCTGGAAAGGTCATAAGGGCTCAGCTTTTGATTGCTTAGAAAGCCCAACAGTCTTTTCCATTCGATCCCTGAGGTAAGAGGGAGCCACTGGAGTTTATTGAAGGGAGGTAGGGGGATCAGACCAGAGCAACTGAGTGGAGGATCCCAAAGTGTCAGGCAGGACAGACTCACCAAGGAAGGGTAACCCCAGACTAGCTCTACTTTTGACACAGCCATTTCTGACAGGATGGCACACTGGTTGGCTATGTGTCCCTGGAACTTGGGCACCCACTGGGAAGTTGTGGCCCAGATAACAGCAAAATCTAAGATGACAAAAACTGGAGGGGATTATGAGTAAGGCCTGTGGCAGAGCCTGCAGGCACAGACACTAGTTATGAGGGAAAGTTTGGGGGGAGGGGGAATGGGAAGGGGCTGTGGTATAAAGCAACAAAAGGCCTCAATGCAACAAATCCTGCAGTTGAGGAAATTCAGGACACGAATGAATGGCCAGATCCAAAATCCATGAATGCTTTGAGAAAAGAAAAGAAAAGAAAAGAAAAGAAGAGAAGAGAAGAGAAGAGAAGAGAAGAGAAGAGAAGAGAAGAGAAGAGAAGAGAAGAGAAGAGAAAAGAAAAGAAAAGAAAAGAAAAGGGAGGAGAGGAGAGAAAAGACCTTTTGTCTCAGTTTCCACACGTGAAAAATGGGAATGATGATAACAGGTCCTACCTTATGGGACTGCTATGAGAATTTAAAGAAATACCATGTGTAAGATGCTTTGTAAACCTGGTAATACAAATGATGGCTATCACTTTCATTGTTATTATCATTAACATTCCTCATCATCATCCATTGGGGCAAACAATATGTCCAAAGGCACAAACAACAAAGCTTCTGGTCTTGCTGTTACCCACAAGGGCTGCACTGGCATGTTCTATGTGATCATAATCTTTTACTATTCCCTCCCTCCCTCCCTCTGCTTTACAACCCCAAACCTTGTTCTTCATCCTCACTGTGACCTCTAATCCCGCCACCTCTCAGTTCTTTCCCAAGCCTTCCTATCCCAATCCTTTGGTGAAAGAGTTCAATTACACTGTCTTCTGTGCTGGAATCTCTTATCCCCTAATTCTATCAGCAATCTCATCCTACCGAACCCCAATCCTGGATTATTCCCATCATCTGCTGCCATCTTTGTGCCTACTCATGTGCCAGGGGAAAATCATAAACTACACCAAATGGGTCTTCCAGAAATTTGCATTATATAACTGTAACTGGGCCCTCACTGCAGCACCCTTTACAATCTTAATGATTCATCATCCCACTCATCACAGCTGTTTACCCCTCCTCAAATCCCCTTCCTCCATCTTATAAGCCAAGGACCTCAAACTCATACTTCATTTAAAAAAAAAAATGAGGCCATTCTCCAAGAGCTTCCACTTATCTCCCCTCCTCTTCCCCTTAAAATAAAATACTCAGACAGCCTCCTCCACTACCTTCTCCTGTATCACTACTGTCTCATGAAGAGGTAGCCGTTCTGTTTTGCAAGGCAAACTCATCTACAAGCACCCCTAACTTCATCCCCTCCCATAGTAAGGAATAACTGGATCTTATTCAGCAGAGTGTTGTAACATGGTCAGACCTACTCTTTAATAACTCTGGCAGCTGAATGGTGGAGGATCAATTGGATAAGGGAAAGATCAGAGGCATGAAGACCAACCAAAGACTACTGGAAAAGTCTGGGTGAGGACTGATGAAGGCTTGGACTAAGGTGTAATTATGTAATTAGAGAGAAATGCTATAAAGCAGAAATGACAAGATTTGACAATGGACTGGATATACAGAGTGAATTCAAGTGAGGAATCTAGGATGACACCAAAATTGAGAGCCTGGATTACCTTTGATGGTAATAAGAAAGGTAGGAAGAGGAGGGAGGTTTGGCGAGAAAAAAATCATGGATTCTATTTTGAACATATTGGGTTTGAGATGTCTACATGACATCCAGTTCAAGACATACAAAAGGTAGTTGGTGTTACAGGGCAATAGCTTAGGAGAGAGGATGAATATACAGACCTGGGAATCTGCATAGAGATGATAAATGAACCCACAAGAGCTAATCACCAAATGAGATAGAGTGGAAAAAACCTTTGGAGACTTAGTGGGTGATGCTCACAGGGTGTGATCTAGATGAAGATCCTGCGAAGGAAATAGACGCAGGCAGGTAAAAGAAAAACCAGGGAATGGTAGAATCACAAATACAAGGAAAAATATTCTGGAGAAGAGGGTGAGCAACAGCATCAAAGGCTGTAAAGAGATCAAGAAGGGTGAAGGGGAAGAAAATACCGTCATATTTGGCAATTAAGAGAGCACTGGTAAGTTTGGAGGGAGCAGCTTCAGTTGAATGGTGAGGTTAGAAGCCAGATAGCAGAGAACTGAGAAGAAAGGAGGAGAGGAATCAGTTATGGATGGCTTTCTTAAGTTTAGTAAAGAAGGGAAGGTGAGATATAGGACAAGTTAGTGGAGATGGTCAGATCAAGCAAGAACTTTTTAAAGATGAGGTATGCTTGTAGCCAGGAGGAAAGGAGACAGTGGATAGGGAGATACCAAATAGGAGAGAGTGCAAATGACATAGGGGCTTGGAGAAGGGGTTACAGAACCAAGTGTGCATGTGGAGGAGAAAGGCCAACCTCCTTGTGTGAGACAGGCCCAGTGGGAAGAGATCTATGACTGAGGACAGATGAGAAGGGGATTAAGAAGAACTTTGGGGAAATAGCCTCAGTTTTTGTCAGTGAAATATGTGGTGACGCTTGGGATGCTGTCAGAGCCTTGAGGAGAGATGGGAATGTTCAGAATAGCTGCTATAGAGAATGGGATAAGGAATTCAGCTTGGGAGATGTAGAAAGATTGCCTTATGAAATTGAGGGGAATGCCCATCACCTGAGGAATGGCTGAACAAGTTGTGGTATATGCATTTAATGGAACACGTGTGCTATTAGAAATGATGAGCAGGTGGGCTTCAGAAAAACCTAGAAAGACTCATATGAGCTGATGTTGAGTGAAGTGAGCAGAACCAGGGGAATATTGTACATAATAAAAGCAACACTGTTCGATGACCAAGTCTGACTTAGTTCTTCTTAGAAATGCAAGGATCTAAGACAACTCCAAAAGACTCAGGATGAAAAATGCGATCCACATCCAGAGAAAGAACTACAGAGCTTAATGCAGATCGAAGCAGACTATTTGCTCTCTTTATTTCTTTTGTTTCTTCTTTCTTGTGGTTCCTCCCATTGGTTCTAATACTTCTTTACAACATGACTAATGTGAAAATATGTTTAATATGAATGTATATGTAGAGCCTATATCAGACTGCATGCCATCTTGGGGTGGGGGAGAAAAATGTAAAACTCAAAAACTTATGGAAGTGAATGTTGAAAACTAAAAAGTAATTAATTTTTTTTTTAAAAGAAAGATTGCCTTATGGCAGTGAAGGTCCAACTGACATTGTGTAAAAACATAAGTTTGTAGAGGATCTAGTTAGCACAGTTTTGTGATTTTCTTCAACTCTGTTCAGTGGCACATGAGCATGAGGTGGAGGACGATGGGAATGATCCAGAGAATAAACACTGATAGGTAAAAGAGGTTAGGGGCCTGAATATAGAGTTAGAGTTGTGTAGAGTTGAGCTGAGTCACCAAGGGATCAAGACAGGGAAGGAAGGAGAGTGTAGCCAGTGCAGAGGGAAAAAACTAGAAGTGGATGATGATGATAATAGAAGCAAGTTCTCACATAGCGCTTTTCAGTTTGCAAAGGGCTTTTAAAGTATTACCTCATTTTATCCTTCCCAAAGCCTGGGAGATAGGTGCTATTATCATCTCCAGTTTACAGATAAAGAAACTGAGAAGGAAGAGTGAGGGACTTGCCCAAGGTTACACAGCTTGTAGGCGTCTGAGGCCAAATTTGAATTCAGGCCTCCAGACTGGGTCTACTGCACCATCTAGTAGTGAGGATGTAGAACAGGGAGGACAAGATTGTGAGCATATAAAGGAATTCTGGAGTTCACGAACATGGGAACAAGACACCTGGCCCTGTGGAAGGAAGAGTAAGTCACTGGAACTGAACAGATCCAATGGCTGGGAAGTTACAGGGGCACCGGCATGGACAATGAAGGCAGATGCGGAGGAGAGGAATGCTGTGAGCTGAGAGCACTGATCTCCCTGAGAGGGGTTGGTTAAAAAATGGCCACCAGGATCTTGTCTGAGTCATCAATGTGGATTGAAAGAACCTCTATAGAGGAGAAATTGTTGACACCATCAGCGATGATAGCAGAGAGAGAGCCCAGAAGTGACATAGGAACAAGGAGCCTTCAGACTCCTCTACCATGATCAGCCAGTGCTGGAAAGGGTGGCCAGGGAGGCTAGGTCATCAGGAGGGAGCCAGGTCTCAATGACAGCCAAAAGATGGAAGAAGTGGGAGAGGAAAAGTTTTATGGTGAAAGCAAGTTGTTAACTATGGAACAGGCATTCCAGAGGGCACAGTGGAAGGAGAGTCCAGAGGAGAAGAATCAGGACATTGAAGGGTCTACAGTTCATGACATTTGAGAGTCTACTGAAGGAAAGAAGCATTTTTAGCCTGGAGAAGAAAAAACTCAGAGGGGGAGATGAAAGGAAACAAACTGAGGCTGCTCTGCCCCAGCCCTGTGTTTGTCTCTGTATCCTTGGGCCCTGATACTGTGCTTTGTATACAAGTGGCTGAACTGAATCAGAGAAGGTCAGGGAAAAGGTGATAAAGTAACAGCACATGGATCCATCTTTCACGTGGGCAGAGGTTCAGCCACCTCCATGGTTCTGCCTGCTGCAGCAGCCACACCAAAGCTGTACAGAACCCAGAAAGCACTGTTGGCACCAAGAAAGGATGAAAGCAACCCCGTTTTGAGCTATTGCACGGGGGACAGAAGCTAGATTAGAAGCAGTGCCAGATGAGGAAGGGTGTTCAACGTTGCAGAATCTATCCACAGCCATCTTTAGAAACAGAATACACTGGCCTCTGACTGGTGGAGATAAGGAATAGAATAAATTCCCAATGTCCTTCCCTATCCAAGCACCCAATAAGTTTATTTTGGGGAAGGAGCTGGTATTTATCCAATAGGAGACGACTCTCTCTTCCCTCCAAAGAAGAGGCTTCCACCATGGCCAAGAGCATGGAGACTTCTGGAAGCAGCCTTGAAAACCCAGAAAACCCAGGCAGGGCTTTAGGAGAAAAGTCCTGACACTTGGGACAGGGGAGGATTCCTCAGTTGGGGGGAGGAGGTGTATCCTGGAAGCTAGACTCTGAATGGGAATAGGGTTCTCCAGTGATGGTGGTGGCAAAGAGTGTATGTCTCAGAGCAAGATTCTGTGGGATGTAATAGTGGAGATGCCTCAGTGGGGGAGAGGATCCTAAGAGCCAATTTCTATAGGGAAAAGGTCCCAGGTGGCATGGGGGAGGGGGGAGGAGGAGAGAAAGGGTATGTTTGGGAGCCAGGCTCTGCATGGGGTGGAGTCACTGTGTATACAAGGGCAGGTAAAATGATGAAGGAGTCAGCCTGTACAGAGAATGGAGTTTCAGTACCTGAGGGATGCAGGCGCCATACTCTGCACTAAGCAGGATCAACACAGATCGCTTCAGTTTCTCACAGTATTTTTTTTAAGTCATTTTATGCACAAGGAGCTTATTTCTTAAACAAACACTCGTGGTTTTGATTTACACCGAAGACGGCTCCTAAATAATTTATGGCGGGTTAAATTTATTGCAGAGCCCTGGCTGGCTGCAAATTCGAATTGCCAAATAATTAGATTTTAGGGCCAAGCTTATAAATTATCCGTCGATTTGTCCGGACTTGTTTGTCAGCTGCTTTGTGCTCCAGGTCATCTCTGGCATTGGGCTATTTGTGTTTTAATTGTTGATTTGCACTTTGACAGATGAGAGCGGACGCCTCCAACTTTCAGGGGGAGGACGGCAGGGAAATCAGGGCTTGAAAAGGCTTATTTTTTACTCCCTCCCTCTCCCCCCTTTCCATGTCAACCTCAAGGCCATTAAAATAGAAAAGAGCTCGAACACAGACAACTACCCGTGTGTGTGTGTATGTGTGTGTGCGCGCACGTGCACACGTACCATTTACTTTAACTCAACCTGAGTTTTAAGAAAACAGATAATGCTACAAGTCACACATAAAATCCAATGATCACAGTTCTCTGGAAAAATGCACTGCCCGTGGATGCCATGTATGTGTGGAGGTGGAAGGATGGGCCGGAACTCACACTCCGCTAAAGCATGGCCAGTCCTGTGTGGAGTGCTGAGATACTGGCAGCCTCTGCTAAGCAGATCCTTCAGGGCAGAAGCTAGCATCAATGACTTCTGTGGTGCTGCCTGTACACCTACATTTATAATGAAATTTCAGGTACCACAGGGAGGAGGCACAGCCCCCAAGGTGCCACTGAAGCAGGGTGTGGTTATGGCTGCAACCAGTGCCCCCCATGGCAATGGGAGAGGACCAGCCAAATCAAAGAGTAAACTCACCAGACAAGGACATGTCCTTCAACAAGGACATGGGCTCCTTCCTCACTCCTACTTCCCTTCCCCTGTCTCTCCCCAAAGGGAGGGCCCTATATTTGCTTCAAAGAGAAGGCACAGACCAAGAAGGCTCAGCTAGCAAAGAGTCACCAAGAATTCCCTTCCTCTGGGGGGGGGCAGAGGCCACGACCTCAACACACATGATTCACAATGCAATACTCCTAATCAGCCAATTTCCCAACAAAGTGGATTGATATGCCCAGAGGTCAAGTGACTTGCCTAGGGTCATACAGTAAGTGAATGATTTGGTTGCTGAGGTACCAGGGGAGCCCTGAGGGATCCCAAACAACTGTTTCATTAACCAGACAACCAGTGTGCTGCACTGTGGTGTTGGGGGAATGGGGCACAGTGTGGATGCTTTGGCAGCTGACATGCTGCTCCTCCTAGGTAAGTGCTAGGTTCCCAGGAGTGCACAAGAGTAGTGACAGAAGACAGTCACCACAACATCAAGGAACGGGCCATGAGCAAGGCCTCAAGGCAGCAGCAGGGTGGCTTTTCCCAGTGTTTCTGAACCCAGGACCAGATTGGCTCCCATGGCTTCTCTGTGAGGTGAGGAGGGCAAAAACCTGTCCCAGGTCACCCAGGAAGAGTAGGAATCTAGGTCTAGTCTGCAGAAAAGTAGCCTGAGTTCTCAGCATACAACGTCATGAGCTTGTCCCTCATCCAAGCAACAGCCCTCGGACTGCAAACCCTGCCCAGACCGCCTATCACTATGGGATGGCAAAGCCACTCCAGCTGCCCAGTCAGCCAGCTACTCCCTCTCATAGCCCAGCTTCCAAGGGCTAAGGGATGGAAGATTGTAGATCTTACCATGAAGCCTCAAAAAATGAGCACAGGCAGGAAGGCTGGGATGTGAGGGGCAAGCCTGCAGAGAGAGGCCCCATGGCCCAGGGCACTCCATCCAAGGCCCCATCTCCTGGGCATACCTTTCTGCCAAGACTAGTCCCCAGTTCAGCAGTGAGGGATTCTTTGTCTGCCAATGAAGTCTTCCCCAGGCTTCCTGTCTGTCAGACAAAAACCCAGGGCAGACTTGAGAGCTCCTTTCCTGCTCCTCAGGGTGTGATAGCCACAGGCCCAAGTGCCCTGTTTGCCCAGCATCTGAGGCAAGGACAGGTGAGGGCAGACTTAATCTTCCTCAATACTCTTTTCCTGAATTTCTTTTCCTTTAAACCCTTCCCCAGGCTGTGGATGCCCTCATGTGTCACACCCAGTTCTCAATAATCCATGCCCACCACCTGCCCTGGGTGGCTCCTCACAAACCATCAGCCTCTGGCCTCGTGTCACTGAGGCCCCCTCTCAGGCCTCCCTCACCTGCCCAGGCAGGACTTTCCTTAGAATCCACTTTGCCCAGAAAACACCAAGCAAACCCTGCCCTAAAGCCACAACCACCTGGACGGGACATGAGTCCCCAGGCCCAGATACTAAGCAGCTGCCCAGGAAGACTCAGCCTCTTAAGCCCAGGGGAGGTGTTAACCACATTCCCACTCAGCAAACATAGGAGGAAGGAAGAAAGGGACAAGGGAAACAGGGAGGCAGAAGGTGGGGAGGGAGTGAGAGGACAGAGAGGTTGGGGGGCTGAGGGGACAGTGAGGTTGTGGGGTGAAGGGACAGGGAGGCAGGGGGCTGAGGGGACAGGGAGGCAGGGGACTGAGGGGACAGGGAGGCAGGGTCTAGCACACTTTCTTCAGCTCTCTAATGAGCAGGCATGAAACAAGCATAGGACCAAATAGGACCCCAGGGCAGGCCCATGCACCTACAACAGGGTCTTTAAATGCCATTTCACGATCACTGTGCCATTGCCTTATTAGCCTGGATTTCACAGAGCAAACAGGGTCCCCTTGCCCTCACAGGGCTGTCCAGCCACAAGGCATGCCCAGGCTCTGGATTGAAGAGCTAGCCCAGCACTCCAGAAACATCTCCCAAATGACTTTGTCTGATCCTTCCTTTTCCCATTCCATCTTTCTCTCTGGCCTATGACCCCTAACCCTGTTCTTTACCGTCATCGTAACTGCCAATTCTTCAGTTCTTTCCAAAGCCAACCACCCTGCCCTCGCCTCTCACCCCTTCCACATCCCGACCTCTTGGCAAATCAGTTCCCACCACACCAGTCTCTTCTCGAGCCCCTCTATCCTATCACTGATCTTGCCCTGCCAAGCCTCAGTTTGGGATTATTCTCACCACCCACCAATGCCTGTGCTTCTATTTATGTGCTACTAAATGAAGTTGGAGAAAATCATGGAATTGTAGTGACTGAGTGAGTCCCCTACAAACTTAACCTCTGGACCCTCACTGCTGCAAGGTAATCCTTCCACTCTTCCTTGATGGATTTCACTTTTCCAATGCCCACAGTATCTCTTCTAAACCTTTTCCTCAAAGCCCTAACCTCCCATAACACCCCCTCATCTCAATCTCCTAGCTCAGAACCTTGCCTGAAAAAAGTGAGGCCATTTGCCAAAAGCACCCTCTTTTCCCCTCCTCACATGTCTTCTGCCTTCTGCCACCCTTCTCAGGGCCAAGACTCAGCCCTCTACATGCACAAGTAACCCCCTACCATTTCTTCTCTAGCGCCCAACATCCCTATTTCCCATCAGTCTCTCCCTGGCTCCTGGCTGCTTCCCAATTGCACCCTTCCCTGCCAGCTACCTTTCCCCCTCTCTCCTGCCTTTCTTGGCCAGTGCCCTTGAGAAGGCCATCTACCATTGGCCTCCTCTCACCGTCTTCTAAACCCTGTGCATCATCCAAGTGCCAAAGGTAACAGCCTCTTCTCCCCCTCCTCCTTCCCGAGCTCTCTGCAGCCTGACACTGTCCATCATCTTTTTCCCTTGGCACTCTCTTCTTTCCAGCTTTGGTGACCCTGCTCTCACCCAGTTCTCCCATCTGTTGGACCCACCCCATCATCATTCTGATGATACTCGGGTCCCTCCAGCCTTAACCTCTCTGCTGACCCCCAGTATCTCACCCCCACCTGCCCACAGGACATCTCAAACTAGATGTCCAATAGACATCTTACACTGAATTTGGCTAAGACTGAATTCATTCCTCTCCACTCCCAATCCTTCCCCTCCTCTGGACTTCCCTGTTATTGGAGAGGGCACCGCCATCTTCTAGTCATGTGTCACTTTCTCACCCTTCTCCCACATGTCAGTAATCAGGTCCTGTCATTTCTACTTTTGTAACATGCTCACATCCACTCCCTTCTCTCCCCTGACATTGCAGGCCCTTGTCACCTTGTGTCTGCACTATTGCAACAGCTGCTGAGAATGGGGGAGGGGGGGTGTCTCCCTACCTTGAGTTTTTCCCCACTCAAATCCAGCAGGGATACAAAAAACAAAGTGGTTTCTTCCATCAAAATAGGGAAAGGGGAAAATACTGAATTATGTTTTAGCCATGTAAAGTCTGGGATAACTATGATGGAACATACAAGTGGAAATGTCCAACAGGAAGTGGTAACATGAGCCAGGTCCTCAGATGCGAGAGCGGGGCTCCATATCTAGGTGTGGGCAACATCTGCATCGAGATAATAACAGAATCCTTGGCAGCTGAAGGTGTTCAACAACAGGGAGGGTAAGGAGAGAGAAGAGGGCTCTGATCTTAATTAAGTAAGGCACAGCTAAGGAGCCAGCAAGGGAGACTCTTAAGAAGCAGTTATTGATAGGAGGAGCAGCAGAGGAGCAAAGAACCCAGGAGGGGCAGCCGGCTAGCAGCGCCCAGAGCCAACATCTCTCGTCTGCACCTGGAACAGAAGGGGCAAGGCCCAGGAGCAGGATCCTGGTGTTGAGTACAGCCCAAACCTTGAGCACACTTCACTTGTTGTTTCATTCCCCCTCCCACCCCTCCTGGCTATTTTCCTCCTGTAGTTCTGGTCTAGCTGAAGATAAAAGCAGGTTACAACTTGGAGAAAACCAACAGATTCATCCCACTCTCTTGGGTCCACCAGCACCCACCAAACACCCAGGAAGAAGCCCCTATGAGGATGCCACAATCCAAGCCAAAGAAAAAACAAGTTTTCCTGTCCCACCCCAACGGGTGACTGGGTCATCAGAGAGCCAAGGAAGACACTGACTGTCTTTGGGGAGCTAATGGTGACCCTAGAGGAAATGAAGCCTTCCCTGAGCAGACATGCCTGCAAGCCCCCTCACAGAGCTCTCCCGCCCATCAATTCACACTGCTCGTCTAGCAAACAGCGCCAGCTTTAATGCCATAACATATAACCCCTCCACATTAACAGGAAATACGGCATGCGCCAAGGGATCCTGAGTTATCAAGGCTGTGCTGAGCATAACTTTGAATTTCCTGATTTGGGTGCATTTAATCTCCACCAGAATGTTACATTAATGTCAGTTTTGCATTTCATTTCCCAGCTTAAAAGAAGAGTGCCAGGGCCTTCCCTGTGGACACATGGTCAAGCCCAATGATTCCAGGGGGTGCTCAAAGCTTGTGTGCCATGACGGAGAGGGGCCACAAGGCAATCTGTCCTTACTCAGGCCCTCTTTACAGGCCCCAAAGAGACTCCAAAGCAGAACTGGGCAAAGGACATGGGCGGGGGCTGCAGGGCAGGAACAACTAAGGGAAGAGACACAGTTTAATTGGGGCTAGGAGAGGGGCTGGGGTGTGGGGAGGAGAATCTTAAATTTCCTTCAACTTTTCAAAAACACTTTCCTTCCTTCCTCATGGAGAACTGCCAGGATGCCCATGTCTAACATCTGAAATCTCAACTCTGGAATCTTCCAATTGCTTAACTTCTTCACGACACTGCCCCCACCCCTAAAAACAGCATCTGAATGGTTCTCTTTATAAGCAAAAGCAAAAGTCATTTACTGGCATGTTAACTTGAAATGCAGATGGTGTTTCTGCAAACTTTCTTAAGGAAAGAAATCCCCATTGGACCCAGACCAAACATTAGGAAACCTTTGTCCCAGAGGTCATTTTTCTCCAAAGTTACGGACCCTGGAATAGAGGAACAGAGTGGAGACAGCTTTCACAGCAGTTGGGCCAGCAACAAAATCTCAGGGTCAGAGAAGCACCAACCAGGCCAGGCCGGACTACGCCCACCTCCCCCCCACCCCCAACAAAGCCAAGCCCGGACGCTGGCTTCTTCACACATGGCTTCCCTCCAGCTCACACACCAACACTGCTGGGTGAGACCCAGCCCAACCAAAGGCACCGCCAACCGAACCTAACCACTGGATAGGACTGCTATAAACCTCCAGAAACACGCAGAGAAGCTCATTTTCCATCCACTGAGAGTGGAACAAGAGGAGTTTTAGGCTCCGTATTAAGGGGAGCAACACTGCCACCACCACCACACATCTGACTACAAAACAAGCTTGTGCCTATGGATGAATCAGTGGGGGATGTGGGGGAGGGCTGGGAGCTGAGACAGGGCTCTGTCCTCATCAGATCCACTGAGCACCCTCCTCCATCCTTCCTGTTGTCTCTAGGGTTCTTGGAGGATGTGGGAGGGTGGGGGGGGCGGGCAACAAAGTCTGGAGGCCAAAGGAGGTCCCTGCACATCCTGCTCTTCTCCAAGATGGGCCTCAGCGTGCTGAGATCCAGGACCATGAAGATCACCCAATAGGAAAATGAGGTCTCTTTGTGGCTGAACCGTTCCTTCCACCTGCCAAGCCGGGGAGCACATCCTTCTGCCGGAGGCCAGAGGGCACAGGCATGGGACTGAAGAGTCAGCCTCAAGGGCTCTTGGCTCCACTTTCCAGCTGAGTGGGGGATCCCTTCCCACCCTCGTCTTAGACTCACCTTCCTCATCTATCACGCTGGTAAGACCTAGTTCCAAGGGCTGTTGTGGGAACTGCGGCCCCTCCCCAGGCTTAGCTTTGCCGCCAGCACCCCTGCCAAGAACTCAAACTCAGTCAGGTTCCCTGAGTCAGTCAGACCCACCTTCCCAGAGATGCTGAGAAAGACACAAGGTTTATGGGATCCCAGCAAGTGATGGGATCACCTCACTTGGATCTCCTCAGCCCCAACACAATGGTACAGATCTTGGAGGGTCTGCACTGACCCAATACATCTTCTTTCAGCTATTGGTTGATCTAGTCAAGGCTCCTCTCCAGAATCCCAGTACACTATGGGGTCTCTGTGTCTCAAGATTTCCCCCTTACCTCTGCCCCGGTCAGTTTTCTCTTTGTCAAGAGTAACAGGCCAGGAGCTACTCTCCTCTGAGCTCTTAGAAGCAAGAGGTGAGACACCGAGAGACCCCTGACTCATAGCTTTTGCTGGCAGGGCCTCCTTCTGAACCAGACTGGTTTCCTTGGAGAGTCCAAGAGAGCTGGCCCCAGGGAAAGATGGCCACACCCAGAAGAGGGTGTCTCCATAAAGAAAGATGGCCCATAGTGAGAGCCAGTATCTGCACAGCTTTGAGGAAGCTACCCTCAGCAACAGCACAAAGGGTTCCTTGCACCTGTGGTGAGGCTGAGCTGGAAAGGCCCTGAAAGTCACCTCAGTCCAACACCCTTACAGAATCCACCTGGCATTACATGGCTAGCAAGTAACTAAGACAGAATTTGGGTCCTAACCTAGAACTCCTTTCAAAGCCTCCACTGGCCTATACACATCGCCTGCACTGCTTCTGATTCTTCCTTCTATGGCCAAGCAGATCTGGGTCCATCCCTCCTCCACAGGACACACTCTTTCAATGCTTGAAGACAGCTCCCATGCCCTCCCTGAGCCCCTCTAGGCTAACCTTCCCCTAGATCCTTTCCGTACTCCACATTCACATGGAATTCATTCAACAAACATCCCAGAGTGGTTCCTCTCCTAGCAGAGACCTGGGACAGAAGGGGATGGGGAAGGCCGCTGCTCTAGTCTGGGGGTGTCCAGCAGGGGGTCTCACACACAAGCCCTGCTGCTCAGGGAGCTGACCAGCCATGGACAGAGCAGGCCCAGAAGCAGTCCTTCCCCTCTAATGCAGTCATTTCTCATTGAGATGAGGACATGTGAAAGACGCTCAAGGAGAAAAACATGGGCTTTTTACAGCCATACGGTAGAGGTGACTTCAAGAGGGGCTGAGCTTGGACCTAAGACATTTAATCAGACAGTTCCCGGCCTTGTCAAAGCTTGGGACCCCAGCATGCTTTCAGTCTACCACCTTCGCAGGCCCCAAGGACCAGGCCAAGGCCAGAAGGGCTCTGTGGCACATTCACAGATCAGCTCACAAGTGGAAGGACAGCTACACTTCAGGCCCCAAGACCTTCATTTTACAGATGAAACCATGCAGGGCTTAAGCACTCGCTGCGTGCAGGCCTCAAGCAATCACCATCCTATCTGCAGGGATGAAGCATATTGAGAAAAATACATGCAAACTAAACACAAGGTGATGGTGGGTGAGGAGGAGAGGAGGGAGGCCTCAGATAGGAGGTGGTACCTCGCTGAGCTTGGAAGGAAATGAGAGATTTTAAGAGGCCAAGGTGGTGGTCAGGAGGGAAGGCATTTCAGGCATGAGGCACGGCCTGTGCAGCTGTGTGGATGGTCCCATAACTGAACAGCAAGACCAGTCTGGCTGGATTCAAATGAGTCTCGAGGGTCAGTGAAGCCCAAGCTCACACAGAGGGTTTGGGCTCAGGCTGCACAAGGACATAACCCAGGTGGGAATCTGGTTTTCTTGACTGCAAATCTGTTACAAGGATTTTACTTCTCTGCCAATGGGGAAGGGGGAGAGAAAATCAAGTTTTGTTCATTAAAAACAATACAATTTATTTCTATAAATGTATGATAAGGCTAGAGAGGCACATCGGAGTCAGGGTGCAAAGGGTAGACGGAGGAGTGTTTTATATGTGGTAGAATGGAAAAGAATCATGACAGGAGGCATTACTACAGTCCTTTCAGGTGTGCAAAGGGTTTTTCAAATGCTATCTCATCTGATCCTCATGACAATCCCAAGAGGCAAGAGCTATTATGATCTCCATTTTGCAGTTGAGGAAACTGAGGCAGGCAATGGTGAAGTGCCTGGTCTGAGGCCACACAGCTTGAACTCTGGTCCTCCTGACTCCCAATGCCCTATGGCACCACCAGCTGCTTCACAACAGGCTCTTCCCGTGCCCTGCTGGCTCCATGCAGAAGGCTCTCCTCACTCCTGGAATCCCTCTCCCTTGGTCTTGGGCCCTTCTTGGCCTGCCACACCTTGCCAGGGCTGTTCTTGGCCCTTTGTTCTCCTGGGCAGGAGGTACCACCCAGTGCACCTCAAAAACAGCATCTCAACAGATTCCCTTGTCCAGGAACTGTCTCGACTCTTGCCCCGATTCCTTCAGTCACCCCAGGGCATGCCCAGGAGCCAATCAGCTCTGAGTCAGGATGTCCAGCCCTGACCCGATCTGTTATCCTTCTTTCAGAGTATCTCCCTAGCTCACCTATGCCATCCTGCCACCTGCCCCTAAGGGGACCTGAGTGCTTCTAATCCTACCATAGCCCCTGAACTGGGCCAGAAGTGAGGGCCCTCACTGCTCGGCAGCACCAGGCTTCCTCGCTTATTCAAACCCCAGCCATCTTTCCAAGCCTTGCCTGAGTCTCGCTGCCTTCCCCAAAAGCTTGCCATACTAATCAATACAGCAAGGTCAAGCTGCCAGCCATCACCATGGCCCTCCTGTGCACTCAGTAGGACCACTCCACCCAGTTAATCATGCCACCCCATTCCATGTCCTCCACTTGTCCCCTCTGCTGCTGGACCAGGAGGCACCCTGGCCCCCATTGTATGGTGCTTCTCACTGCCACACCTAGATGAGGTCAGAACCACAACAGTCTCAGAAAAGACTCAAGAAGGAAAGCACAAAGCCTGGCCCCATATCTTCCATAAGCATCAAGTGCAGACATCACGCACACACTTGGGACACACAAGCAATTCCAGAACCCTGGAGCTTGAGGTCCCTCTGAGGGGACTGTCTGGTCCCCTCCCCACACCTGAATGAAAATTCTGTCTCAAGTCTCCCCAACAATCTCAAAGTCCTCCCAATATTGCCACAGCAGCTCTCAGGGAATGGGAGTCTCTCTTTACCATCTCTGCCCCCAATCACCACCCATCCCCAGCCTTACCCTGGCTCTAGCCTCTGGGACCAAGCAGAATTAATCTAGTCTCCCTTTACACACTTCTCACATCATAAGCTCAGAGGTTTGCAGCTGGAAGGGACCTCAGAGGTCATTTGGCCCAAGCCCCTCATTGTACTGGTGAACCAACTGATAGAGAAGCACCTACTATGTGCCAGACACTATGATCCTCACAACAACCCTGCAAAGTAAGTGTTATTATTGCCCCATTTTACACTTAAGGAAACTGAGGCAAACAAAAGCTATGGGACTTGCCCAGGGTCATACAGCAAATAAGTGTCCGAGTTTGGATCTGTACTCAGGTCCTCCTGACTTCAGGCCCCATGTTCTATGAACTATGGCACGCCCACCTAGCTCCAAATAGGACTGGAAAATAAGGGGCCAGGTATGTTGTAGGAGGCTCCTAATTCTGGTCTGGGGGGTGCTACATGCCCTCTGAGGTCCTTTCAAAGTCTAGAGATTCCGTGATTTTAACTGCCCCAAGAATCCCAGAAAAGTCAGTGCTTTCCTCTGGCCAGTCAATCTCCCCCCTGCCCCCCATATCCCCACACCCAGTGAGTATTCCCCAGGGGCTGGAAAGCACCCAGGACTAACAGAAAGAAGCTTGTCTGAGGAGGGGCAGACATCTCACACAGGGCCTCTGGCAGTGCCCATCCCCACCCCTGCCCCTACTCCCATTGGCCTTCCCCAGGTCTAACAGAAGGAAGCTTGTCAGAGGAGGGGTGGCCACACCCCTCAGGGACCCTGGCAGCGCCCACCCCCGTCCCACTCTTGAGGCCCCTAGCAGTCACCTGAGGATGGATCTGTGGCTTGTCACAGGTAGCCTCGAAGTCCAGCACTAAGAAGTAGTGGTACCTCTGCGGAGGGATGGCCGCCATGGCCGCCATGGCCACCCCGAAGCCGTGAGTCGCCAGCGTCTTGCCGGAGATGGAGCTGAGCTCCGGGACGAAGAAGAGGAGAAAGAGGAGGAGGAGGAGGAGAGCCCAGTACTATCCTCGCCTTCCACAGCGAGTCTGGAGAGAGCCTCACTGTCCCAGGACGGCCAAATGCTGCTACCATTGAACACCCAGAAGTCTGGAGGGAGGAGGGGACAAAAGACACGCCGTTACTCTCCCCCTACCACCAGCAGGAGGCTTCCTGAGGCCCACCGACCCTCCCTGGGGCACCAGCCCACACACAGTTGCCCAGGGCTGTGATCTGAAAGAACCATGGGCTCCTTAGCCGGGTCCCAGGCAGGGTCACCCCAAAGCACCAATAAAAAAATGAGACTCTGAGGGCTCCTCCCTGCCATGGAACCCTGAGAACACACACACCTGACCAGCTCAGGCAGCCACAGACCCAACAGTCAAGAAGTGAGACAACCAGGTAACTGGTCAGTAAGTCATCATGTTTCCTACACACCCACCACATACCAGGTACTGTCCAAAGTCAGTCCCTGCCCTCAAAGAGCTTGCCAAGAGTCTAACTGGGAGGGCTAATATGCAAATAACCAGGTACAGATATGATCAACGTAAATGGAAAGCAATCTCTGAGGGACCAGAAAAGTCTTCCTGCCAAAGTAGGACTGGAGCAGAGTCCTGAAAGGGGCTGAGAGATAGGAGAGGAAGGAGAGCATCTGGGGAACAGGGGGTAGCCTGGGAGTAGGCACAGAGATGGGGGATGGAGTGGCATACACAGAACAGCAAGACCAGCATGGCTGGATTTGATCATATGTGGGGGCGGGGGGAGAGGAAAGCATATGATGAAGGACCAGGCTGGGAAGGGCTTGAAAGGACTCATGGAAGGGTTTATAAGTGACCGTGGCAATGAGAGAGAGCCACCTCCACCTCTCCAGACATTCCCCACACAGGGCCCGGCCATCCTCCACACACCAAGGTGACCTGTGCAGTAGAGTTGGGGGCAAAGGTATCCCCAATCTGCTTCACTGCTAGACAAAAATATGTCCATTTCAGGGCTACCATCTGCCTCAGGTTGGGGAACTCACGGCAGTGAGCCTGGGGATCACAAACTTGGGCTGCCTTGGCTACTGCAGCAAAGGCCTGATGGGCCAGATTTTGTTCACCCAGCTGGGCCAGTAAATGCAACAAGACTAATGTTCTAATCCAATCATCTAAGGGTCCAAACGCCAAGAAATAGGAATTTCCACTGCTCAGAGAGTCAGTTTCCCCCTCTAAGTTCCCACAGAGCTATTGCTCCAAGGAAAAAAGCAAAGAGACCCTGGAAGCCAGGTGTTCTGTTCCCAGCAGCCTCTGCTGTGCCAGGACCCTCACTGTTCCTCCTTTCTACCCCCAGATTTACATTTCCCTTTAACTAGATCAGCAGCCTGGAGCACGGAGCCTCCTAAGTTAGGCACATATGGGGCTCCAGCTGGATGGACAGCTTCATGCTGTCGGGGTCATCCAGTCAGCAAATACAGACATAGTCACAGAACCACTGATCTACCAACCACCCCTGTCAAGGTGGGCACTAGGGGGAGGCAATGCTAAGGTAGAAGGGCACCCACAGGATAAGAATGAGGGAGACAGGGGATAGATCTTCTGGGAGTCTGCTGAGGCAGGCAGGGCAGCATGGCTCAGGACACAGAAAAGGCCAGTCCTTAGAGCCAAAGACCTTCCTGCCATGCTTGGGCCAGTCAATGCTGATAATCTTCCAGTCCAGTTTGGAGGCCTGTTTCCCTCTGTGAAATGGGTATTCAATGCAATCTGATCAGCATCACCCCAGTCCCACCTGAGGAGGGTTATTTTACAACCTTTTCAAGTAATAGCAAAAGAAACCTATAAAAATGCAGCTGTTGGGCTCAGAGCTGGCTCACATTTCCCTGGGACTTGGCCACAGTCCTGAGACACTAGTGCCCCTCTCCCCCAGGGCTATTTCCCAACATCCACAGCATCAGCACAGCCCCCCTCCTCCCCTGGACAATCAGGCACTACATGAGTGTCTGCAGACAAGCCCACAGAATCCCCAAAGCCACCCTGCATCTCATGCAATCCAACCCAAACCAAAAAAGGAATGCCCCATTACAACAAATCCAGCAAATGGTCATGCAGCTTCTGTTTGCAGACCTGTGGCGATGGGGAGAGCACTATTGTTTCTCCTGGAGCAGTCTGAGTCACTGTGGGACAACTCTCATGGTTAGGAAGGTCTTCCTCCCAACCAACCTCAGTTTGCTCATCTGCACCCTCCTCACACAGCCCCCTCCTCTCCGGGACCTTGCTCTGCAACTCATCCTTCCTCCACATGCCAATAGTGAATGCAAGCTGAGGTCTGTCCCAAAAACCTCTGGACTCCCAAACTGGGGAAATGGGATCACAAGAGCAGATAGATGATGTCTGCTCTTCAGGCCTCACTGAAGGCGCTGTGACTACATCCCTTCCAAGGAAAGCACCAGGGCAATGACTTGGGGAAGAGTGAAAGCTTTCCCACCTCTCCCACAGCCTGGCTTACAGCCCAGGAGCCCAGGGGCAGTGCCAGGCCTTGGGCACCTACAGAGTCAGGCAAGTAAACAAGCAATCCTTACGTGCTGGGCACTGTGGTAAGGCTTGGAGTACAAAAGAAGGCAAAAACAGCCCCTGCCCTCAAGGAGCTTCCAGTATGATGGGGAGTCAAAATATAAGCATCTACGTACAAACAAGACAGAAACAGAGCAAGCTGGAGATCAGAGCAAGTAGGGTGAGGCTTCGTGCAAAAGGTAGATTTTAGGTGAGTGTAGAACAGAAGCCAGAGAAATGAGGAGGCAGTAATGAGGAGGGAGGATGGGAGTCAGGAAACAGTTGAGGGTCAAGGAGCATCGGGGAGGTCATGAGGAGGCCTGGTCATGACAGAGGATTTTCTACTGGCTCTGAAGGGTGACAGGAGGCCCTGGAATTGATTAACTGGAGGGGGATGTGGTTAGAGCTGCACTTTGGAAGGAACAAGCTGACATTTTGGAGATTGGACTGGAGTGGGGAGAGACAAGTCAAGGGAACTAACCAAAAGGCTATCACAACAGTGAAGGGGTGATGTTAGAGGGCCCAGACCAAGACACAGGAAGAGTTTGAGAGAGGAAGCACCTGAGAGTGAGGAGGGAAGGATAATGTCCAATTAAGAGCCAGGGCAACTGAGCGAGGGAAGATCAGGAGGTCGGGTTTGGACGTGGAGAATTTGAGATGTTTGTGGGACATCCAGTTCAAGGTGTCTGAGAGACTATTGGATACGAAACTGGTGATCAGGAGAGAGGTGAGAACTGCATGGAGAGATCTGAGAACTGTCAGCAGAGATGGTAATAGAATCCACAGACCTGCTGAAATCACCAGGGGAGCAGTTCTTGAGGGAGAAGCAAAGAGGACCAAAGCCAGACCCTTGGAGAAAAGACTCCTAAGGAATGCTCACAGTTAGCTAGCCAGAAAAAGAAACATAGAGGTGTCAGACAGGCAGGAGAAAGACCAGGGGAAAGAGAAGGGAGCAGAAAGAAGAGGGTGATCCACAAGGAACGCCAAAGGCTGCAGAAAGGTCAAGGACTGGTTTGACAACTAAGAGTTCACTGGTAACTTTGGAGGGGGCTCTTTCATTTGAATGGAAGGCTGGAGATCAGACTGTCGAGAGCCAAGACTAGAGAGGAAAGGCAGTGGAGGCACTAACTGCAACAAGTTTAGCCATGAAAGGGAAGAGATACAGGAAAACATAGAGTGGGGATGGATGGATCAAGTCAGAGTTCTTATACTGTGTGGAGTAACTTGCCCAAGGTCATGCTAGCAGTAAATAGCAGAGGCAGGATAGGAACTCAGGTCTTCTCACAATAAATCCTGTGTACTCTCCACTGCCCAATGTTCCCTCTGCAGGAACAGCCCAGTTTGGGAAGGAAAGTCCAAATGGCCAAATGAATGACACAGACGAGCTCTGCACCAGGCTGCACAGGGCCAAAGGGCTCTTCAAATGAGGTGGAACAAACCATGAGTGGGCACCTAGAAAAGAGACAGGGGCAGAGAACCTGAGGACCTGCCCTAAAGAAACCTGAGCCAGGGAGCTTCCAGCATAGTCCCCTCCTTGGGTACCAAAGATCCAATTGGATCTGGTCACCCTTCTAGGAAGCAAAAGGGGCGGGAGAGGTTAGGGAAAAAGATGAGCCAAGGCCCAGTCCTTCGTGGCACAAACAGATCTGGAGCAAGAATGGGACCTGTCCCCACGGCACCCATCGAGGGTTCATCTGTGCACAGTATTTACACAGCCAAGAGAAATGGCTGTTCCAAAGCCCTGAGTGTGTATCAGGTAAATAACACATGTGCCAAAACACACACTTAATGAGGTAAATAATATGCCTTTATAAAAAGACTCAATCTGTATTTACCTGAGAGACCAAGGAAACAAGGCGTCCCCGGACTAGAGCAGACCCACAGAGGGGTCAGACAAAGCCCTGCATCTTGGGTAAACAGACATTTCATTGCATTCCATTAGACAGAGTGGCTGGCAGGGGAGGAGGCAAGGAAAGGAAGGAGGAGGCAAGGGAAGAAAAGAGAAGTATGGGGGAGAGGGGGAGAAGACTAAGAAACAGAAGGATGTGAAGTGGGACAAGGAGAATTACGAAGCAGCTTCCCTCCCCCAAATCATCCACCTAGAGTTGTTGGGGGCTATTCATTTACACCTCACTCTCCCCACGGACTCAGGAATTCATCATGGCCAGAGATACGTCCATTCCAGGGAAACTCAAGAGACCCAAACCTGGCTCTAAGGCAGCAGCCTCAAAGCCAAGGTTCATGGTCCAGGCCTGCCTGCAGACTCCCTCCCAGCATACTCACCTCACCCACACAGGGCCTCTGCCCTACACCACAGGACCTACCCAAGAAGATGCTAGGAGCACTAAGAATAGATAGGGAAAGCCCCTCACAGACCACAGGACACTGTGAATTGTGATCATCAACCTGAGAAGCCCTTCTTGACCCCATTAGGGCTCCTGCTGTAAAAATTCCAATGTCAGAGCTGAATAGGACTTCAGGAAATACCTGGGTGGGGGAAGGGGTGACTTAGCCAAGGTCACACATTCAGTCGATGGCAGAACTACAGAAGCAGGATAGGCCCTTAAGTCAGAGCCCTGCCCGTTTTACAGATGAAGTAAAAATCACAGAAATCATTTATAGTGATTTGCTCCTCTGCAGAATCTTTATTAGAACCCAAACTCCATGGGCCTCTCATTAATGTCTAAAACTGAACTCACTCTCTATGCCTCTCAAATCTTCCCTTTTACCCAACTTTCCAGCACCAACATCTTCCCAGTCACTCAGGCTGGCCACCTAGGGGTCATCTCTCTTACCCCTTTAACTCCTCAGATACCGTTACCATCCTGGGTCAGGCCCATGTAAACTATTGCAATAACCTGCTGGTGGCTCTGCCTGCCAACCTTCACTTCCATAATCCTCCAGAGCAACCTCAATGATCTTCTGTATATGTGAAACAATTTTAAGTCCTAGAGGTACCTCCCCCAGCCCACCACCCAGTACTAGAAAAATAAAATCACATCTTTTTCCCTTTGGTGATCCCACAAAAGCCCGGCCAGCTAAACATGTCAACCAAGACACTGAGCAGAGAATGATCTAGCACCCAAAACACTGAAGTCGGGGTTGCCTCCCTTCCTGCCTCCCTCCTTGCCCAGGGCCACAGAGTCTCTCAGAGCCTCCAGCTCTGTCAGATCAAACCATCACAGAGCTGGAATAGACATCAGATGCATCTGGATCCAAACTGTATCTGAGCAGACATCCATCCTCCTCCTCAAGCCCTCAGAAGAGAACCCATTAGAAAGCTTTGCCTTATAACATCCAACAATCTCAAGCCTCAGTCACCTTCTCTGCAGCCTCCCCTCATGCTCCTCTAGGGCCAAGCAGACCAAGGATAATCCTTCCTCCAAAGACCTGAAGCCAGCTGCAGCAGTGTGTCTTCTTTAGTAAACATCTCCAATTCCTTCAGCCTGTGTTCAAGGCTCTTCTCCAATCCAATCACCCTTCTCTCTATCTTGTCAACTGATCCTTCCAAAAACGGCCCAGAATCAGACACAATCTTCCATAACAATTACTCTTACCAAAGCAGAGTATGGACTTGCCCAACCCTCATTCTAAACAGTGGTTCCATGAATATACTGCCTGCAACTAAGATATAGAGGCAGCTAAAAGAAATATATATATGTGCATGGTATGGGGCAGGGGGGAAGAAGAGGTGAGAGGAGAGGGAAAGGGAGGAGGGAGAATGACAGAATGAGAGGAGAGACACAGAGAGAGAGGAGAGACAGAGACTGAAAGACGGACAGACAGAGAAGACACAAAGATGAGGGAGAGACAGAGAAGAGAATGAAGAAAGAAGGGAGAGAGAGAGGGGACAGGAGAAGAGGGGAAGGGAACTGAGGGAAGGGGAGAATGAAAGACAGAGGGAGAGGGGAAAAGATAGGAAGAGACAGAAGAAGGGAGCAGAGGAAAGAAGTGATAAGGGCCTACACCAAATTAGTAACCACGTAAGAGAAGAAAAGGTCCCTACCAGTGGAATCTCTGACCATTCAACAATAAAATCAACAAAACATTCTCAAATGAAGTGCTGCAAACCATTAACAACCATTGGAAAGACTGAACTTTCACTTCACACTCATCAAATTGGAAAAGAGGACAAAAGATGAGAATAGTCAGTGATGGAGAGGTTGTGGAAAGACAGGCACACCAATGCATTGTTGGTGGAGCTGTGAATTGGCCAAACCGTTCTGAAAAGCAACTTGAAAATATGTAAAGAAAGCAACTAACGTGTTCATATCCTTTGACCCAGAGATCTCACTGCTGGACATTTACTCCAAGGAGGTAAATGAAAAAGAGTAAGATTCCACAGACACCAAAATATTCATAGCTGTACTATTTGTGGTATTAAAGTACTGGAAATAAAATTAGATGCCCATCAACTGGTGAATGGCTAAAACATTCTGCTCCATTCCTAATTGATAAATGGTCAAAGGATATGAATAGGAAGTTTTCAGATGAAATTAAAGCTATCTATAGTCATATGAAAAAATGCTCTAAATCACTACTGATTAGAGAAACGTTGAGTTACCATCTCACACTTATCAGAATGGCTCATATGACAGAAAAGGAAATTGATGGGTGATGGAGAAAATGTGGGAAAATTGGAACACTAATGCATTGTTGGTGGAGCTGATCCAACCATTCTGGAGAACAATTTGGAACTACGTCCAAAGGGCTATAAAACTGTGCATACCCTGTGACCCAGCAATATCACTACTAGGTCTATATCTCAAAAAGATCAGAAACAAGGGCAAAGGACCCACATGTACAAAAGTATTTACAGCAACTCTTTTTGCGGTGGCCAAGAATTGGAAATTGAGGGGATGTCCATCAATTGGGGCAAGGCTGAACAAGTTGTGGTATATGAATGTTGTGCTTTAAGAAATGATGAGCACATGGATTTCAGAAACACCTGGAAAGATTTACATGAATTGATATAGAGGGAAGAGAACAGAACCAGGAAAATATTTTAACAGTAACAGTAATACTGTAGGATGATCAACTGTGAATGACGGCTCTTCTCAGCATTGTAATGATCTGAGACAATTCCAAAAGATTCATGATGGAAAATACTATCCACATCCAGAGAGAGAACTGATGGAGTCCAAATGCAGATTGAAACAGACTATCTTAACCTTTTTTTCTTTCTCTTGGCTTTTCCCTTTTGTTCTGATTCTTCTTTCACAAGATGACTAATGTGGAAATGTTTAATATGATTGCACATGTACATAACCTACGTCAGATTGCTTGCTGTCTTCGAGAGGGAGAAAGAAAAAAGTCTGGAACTCAAAATCTTATAAAAGTGAATGCTGAAAACTTTCTTTACATTTAATTGGAAAAAAACAAAATATTTTGAAAAATTTTTAAAAGAACATACAATGTCCAATCAAAAAAAAGTTCTGCTGCATGAATATAAGAAAATATTACTGGGCTGCAAGGAAGGGTGAATATGAAAACTACGGGGAAGTATGGGAAGACTTATTTGAAATGATACAACCTAAAGTTAGCAGCACCAGGAAAACAATCAACACACGACAACAATGTTTTTAGAAAAGGACCCAGAGGTAAGTGAGAGCTAGATAAACAGATCTTCAATATAGAGAAATAATTGAATCCAGTGATTCACAGTAGGCTCCTGCCCCTCCCAGCTTATTTATCTGTTTGTTTGTTTTACCTCTTCTATTTAAAGGGGCCATCCCCAGACTACTTTTTAAAGAGGCCTATTGACTGAATGGGCATTACCTCACTTTAAATGAGTATCTGAAAAGGCCTTAGCCTAAAAGGCCAAGGTCTCCCATTGTATCCTGGGTCATGTCCAGTCATCCTGATGAATATCTGGTCACTGGATCCAAGTGGCTCTGGAGGAGAAGTAAGGCTGGTGACCTACACAGCCTTCCCTCACTCAAAACAGTTAAGTGCAAATCATGTCATCATCTCTGTGATGTCATGGTCTTCTTCAGCAACGAAGGACGAACATAGCAATAGCAACACTAATGAAAAGAACAACAATAAAACAACTGAAACTGCACACTGAGAAATTGAAACGGCCAAGCCAGGCCCAGAGCAGGCCCTCTTCTTCAGGGGCACAAACAGGAGATTTTGATGGATTTATTAGTTTTGCTGAACTGCTTTTTCTTTTTAAACTATCTGTTCAAAGGAGTGAAACTCAAGGAATGAGAAATGTAGGTGAGGGTAAAAATAAGACATAAAAATTCTTCTAAAAAATGCTTGCTGCGGGGAGGAGCCAAGATGGCGGAGTAGAAAGACACACATATGCTAGCTCCAAACCGACAGCCCATAAAATACCTGTAAAGAAGAACTCCCAACAAATTCTGGAGCAGCGGAAGCCACAGAACAACAGAGTGGAGGAGATTTCTGTTTCAGAGAGCCCTGAAAAACCGACGCAAAAGGTCTGTCCCGCACCAGACCCAGAGCAGAGCCCAGCTCTGCCTTGGCCACAAGGCACCAAAAGGAGCAGATCCGAGCAGGCTTAAGGGACAGAATCTCCAGCAGCTGAGCAAGTCCCTTCACCCACAGGTACCAAAGGTCGGTGAGAGGGTCTTTTTGGCTGGCTGAGAGGAGAGCAGGATGTCCCCATAACTCAGGCCCCCTCGGGAGGCAGCCGTGGACAGGGACTTTCAAAGCAGGCAGGTGCTCGGATCCATTGTTGAAGGTCTCTGAATAAACTCTGCGAGGCAACTGAGCCCCATGAGGCGGCCCTGCCCCCACCTGAACTTAATCTCACACTGAATAGCAGCCCCGCCCTGCTGAAAGCCCTGAGGCTGGGAAGCAGCATTTGAATCTCAGACCCAATTGCTGGCTGGGCCAATCTGGAGGCAAGGTGGGTGTGGAAAGGACACTCAGAAGTCAAGTAACTGGCTGGGAAAATGCCCAGAAAAGGGGGGGAAAAAATAAGACCATAGAAGGTTACTTTCTTGGTGAACAGATATCTCCTCCCTTCCTTTCTGATGAGGAAGAACAATGCTTACCATCACGGAAAGATGTAGAAATCAAGGCTTATGTATCCCAAACATCCAAAAGAAATATTCCATGGGCTCAGGCCATGGAAGAGCTCAAAAAGGATTTTGAAAATCAAGTTAGAGAGGTGGAGGAAAAACTAGGAAGAGAAATGAGAGAGATGCAAGAAAAACATGAAAAGCAGGTCTATACCTTGCTAAAGGAGACACAAAAAAATGCTGAAGAAAATAACACCTTGAAAAATAGGCTAATTCAATTGGCAAAAGAGGTTCAAAAAGTCAATGAGGAGAAGAATGCCTTAAAAAGCAGAATTAGCCAAATGGAAAAGGAGGTTCAAAAGCTCACTGAAGAAAATAGTTCTTTAAAAATTAGAATGGAGCAGAAGGAAACTAATGACTTTATGAGAAACCAAGAAACTACAAAACAAAACCAAAAGAATGAAAAAATAGGAGACAAGGTGAAATATCTCACTAGAAAAACAACTCACTTGGAAAATAGATCCAGGAGAGACAATCTAAAAATTATGGGACTACCTGAAAGCCAAGATCAAAAAAAGGGCCTAGACATCATCTTTCATGAAATTATCAAGGAAAACTGCCCTGAGATTCTAGAACCAGAGGGCAAAATAAATATTGAAAGAATCCACCAATCACCTCCTGAAAGAGATCCAAAAAGAGAAACTCCTAGGAACATTGTGGACAAATTCCAGAGTTCCCTGGTCAAGGAGAAAATGTTGCAAGCAGCTAGAAAGAAACAATTCAAGTATTGTGGAAATACAATCAGGATAATACAAGATCTAGCAGCTCCTACATTAAGGGATCAAAGGGCGTGGAATATGATATTCCAGAAGTCAAAGGAACTAGGACTAAAACCAAGAATCACCTACCCAGCAAAACTGAGTATAATGCTTCAGGGGAAAAAAATGGTCTTCCAAATAAATTGAGGACTTTCAAGCATTCTTGATGAAAAGACCAGAGCTGAAAAGAAAATTTGACTTTCAAACACAAGAATGAAGAGAAGCATGAAAAGGTAAACAGCAAAGAGAAGTCATAAGGGACGTACTAAAGTTGAACTGTTTACATTTCTACATGGAAAGACAATGTTTATAACTCTTGAAACTTTTCAGTATCTGGGTAGTTGGTGGAATTACACACACACACACACACACACACACACAGCTCAGAGTGAATGGAATAGGATGGGATCATATCTTTAAAAAATGAAATTAAGCGGTGAGAGAGAAATATATTGGGAGGAGAAAGGGAGAAATGGAATGGGGCAAATTATCTCTCATAAAAGAGGCAAGCAAAAGACTTTTTAGTGGAGGGAAAAAGAGGGGAGGTGACAGAAAGACATGAAGTTTACTCTCATCACATTCGACTAAAGGAAGGAATAAAATGCACACTCATTTTGGTATGAAAACCTATCTTACAATACAGGAAAGTGGGGGAGAAGGGGATAAGCAGGGTGGGGGGGATGATAGAAGGGAGGGTAATGGGAGGAGGGAGCAATTTGAAGTCAACACTCTTGGAGAGGGACAGCATCAAAAAGAGAGAATAGAAGCAATGGGGGGCAGGATAGGATGGAGGGAATTATAGTTAGTCATACACAACACGACTATTATGGAAGTCATTTGCAAAACTACACAGATATGACCTATATTGAATTGCTTGCCTTCCCAAAGGGAATGGGTGGGGAGGGAGGGATGAAGAGAAGTTGGAACTCAAAGTTTTAGGAACAACTCTCAAGTACTGTTCTTGCCACTAGGAAATAAGAAATACAGGTAATGAGGTATAGAAAGTTATCCAGCACTACAGGACAAAAGAGAAGATGGGGACAAGGGAAGGGAGGGATGATAGAAGAGAGGGCAGATTGGTGATGGGGCAATCAGAATGCTCGGTGGTTTGGGGTGGGGAGAGGGGACAAAGGGGGAGAAAATTTGGAACCCGAAATTTTGTGAAAATGAATGTTAAAAGTTAAATAAATAAATTTAAAAAAAAAAAGGAAAAAAATGCTTGCTGATTAATGAATTCATTTTGTCATTTTGCAATTGGCTTTTTGAACCCTAGTTGTAAGACTTTCTATTTATCCCTATTAAGTTACCCTGAGGTAGAAAAGCTGTGGAATGATGACATTCTTAAATTGGAATATGTCCAAAGGAGGGTAACGAAGGCAGTGAGAGGAACAGAGAACGCCATGAAAAGCTCTCTTCAGGTCCAGTCATTCAACCAGCTTCACCATCATCAAGCCCCACATCGCACAAGAATTACAGCAGAGACTCTGACCTGAAAATCAAGTATATCAGGTCCTCTACTTTCTCCTGCTCTACCCTCCTGGTGACCCTTATCAGAAAAGATGTCAAGAATTTGCTCCTGCTATGTCCTTGAAAACTTTTAGTCACCCCCACTTTCCTCCCTAAGTGCTCACAATCTTAATAACCTATTTTTTCATTTTGCCAGGAATTGCAGTCAAGGCACCAGCCTAGAGAATCTAGAACCTCTCCTCTAGAAGCACTCACCTGGAACACAGGGAACCAGGAACCTAAGCCTGCAGCCTCAAATCCACAAGGTCCCTTCTTTCTACCCTGAAGTCTCTCTGCCCCCAGCCACCTCCCCATCTTCAAGGAAGCCTTGGAATAAAGAATAAGAAAAGGGAGTTGGCTGAGGACCTACCAAGTCCTGGTAGCTACGCTGGCTCACTAGGTGACAGAGGTAGGGAGGGGGGAGCAGAGTGCTCAGGAAGAGTACACAAAGACAGATGTGTCTCCAGAAACTCTTCTGACAATTGGAATGCTAAAGGCTACAGAACCCAAGTCTTCTCCTAAAACTCTTAGGTTGGCCTCGGGGTTTAGAGTGATGTTTTACCCTATAAAAGGTGCCGTGCAGAGCACAGACCACTCCAGCTCCTTCCCCTGTCCTCCACCTCAGCTGCCAGCCCCATCCAAGGCCAGCCACCACCCACAGAGGAGGAGGCTTTGGAACCTTCCCAACTACCCCAACCTCTCTACCACTGAAGACTAGCCATGCACAAGTACCAAAGCCTGCAGACAACCTAAGATGCAGGTCCTGATTAAAGACTGGCCACATCCATCCAAGTCTCCTAAGTCTCGTTTTGGCACCCATCATTATCAGGCTAATACATAACAAGAGGAAAAATGTCCCATGATTTACTCAACATTTACTGACCAGTTTGCAGCTCCCTAGAGCCTGAGCAGCCTCCATCTGGGGTCACAGCTGGGAAGGAACAGTTGTTTTTACCCACTTTATTTCAGGCCACACATGGGTCTACCAGCAGCTTAATCTTTCTGAGCATCCTGGACAAGAGAATAATTGCAGATTGGACAGGTCACTCCCGTTCCCCAGCCCGTCACGCAGACTTGGGGATGGAGGCTCATCTGTCACAGACTAGCACATCAGGCTGGCTCTCATACTCAAACCCCTGCCCTAGGAGGTGGGGGAGGGGATGGAAAACATCAAAGGACATAGGCTACCCCGAATACAGACCAGGCAAGCAAGGCAAGGAGTGGAAGGGAACCACTGTCCCTCCCTCCCTCAGTCATACTCCCTGACTGTTTGGAGAAGCAGCATGCTGCCTCATCCTTCTCTGGTCAGTGACTACCACACTGCTAGCACATCTACCTGCAGATAAAGCACCCAGGCCTGGACCTCCCTCACCATCAGGGACAATTAGAGCTGAAGGACAAATAGGACCAGGAAACCAACAATAACTCACATTTCTATGGTGCTTTGCTCTGCTGCAAGGAAATGTGGCGTGAGCATCATTAGACCCATAGGTCAATGAAGGGAACTGAGGCTGAGTGAAATGTAATGACTTTTCCAAGGTCATATGGCTGATAAGTGACCTGGTAGGCCTGTGGCTCCCAGATCACACCGAGAAGGCCAAAGTCAATGCAGAAATGGCTCAGAGCCTTGAGATCCTGCTATCTCCATCCTCTGCACAACCTGTAGCATGCCAAAGGATTTCAGCAGCCCACAAAAAATGCAGAGGAAATGTAGAATAAAATGTAGAGGAAATCCTCTGGAAGGTTGCAGGTTGTGCTGGCCTGATATAGAACCATGCCCTTTACCACCTACAACTCAAACTCGCCCTGATTACAAGCCTGTTTGCGACCCAGATGACTGGGGAGCGTATTTCTCTTCTTGGTTGTCTTCTGGGGACCCATTTTGGTGTGGCTCTTGCATCCATGGGACCTACCCCACTGCCTGGCCCACAGGCTTGCTGAACTGAATTTTCACCAAGATAAAGAATTAGCTCCCCAAATCTATGATTCAGTTCCCTCTGGAAACAAAGTATGACTCTGGTTAAAAGCAGCCCAGACAAACAGAAGAATGAGATCTGCTTGAAATATTAGCCTTGGACATCTACCCGTCCACCTCCCCAACAGGAAAGAATGTTCTACATTTATACACCTTTAGAGCCAGCCATATCCAAATCCCCTGCCAAATATTATTCTAAAGGAAAAAAGCCTTTCCTTATTTCAGAGGGGTAACAATGAGGCAACAGGAATAAGGTGCAGTGGAAAGAGTCCAAAAGAGCTCAGTTAAAATCTTCACCTGAGCACTCTGTGACAAAGCAAGCACTCCTCTTCCCTCTTCCTCTGTAACTGGAGAAGCCTGGCTAGGCTCTAAGGTCTTGCCCAATTCCAAACCTATGTTCTACTGGCCATACTCTCCAGAACCTAAAACTGCCAGACTTGGGGCACCCTGAAGCAGCAGGTCAGGCCGTTCTCTACTCTCGCTTTCTCCCTCCCCATGGGAGGAGATGAGAGTGTTACCTTGGGCGTGGAATACCATTAAAAGGATTAATTTAGGGAGCCATGTTTGGACTGTCACATCCAATCACCACTCACAGATCTACAACTTCCCAAATCAGACACATGCAAAGGAGAATCAATCGCAAGGACACTGAGGGTCTGAACAGGCATACTAATGACCTCTCCAGTCACCGAGGTGCCTGACAGCAGCTTGCTCTGCCACTCCCATAAATTATGTGCTTCTGGATTGTACCTGCACCAGGCTGAGCACCCACCAGAACAATCCCGAGAATGCCCCCCCCCCCCAGGAAGATCAGTATGAAATGATACCTAAATTGGGGAGGGGTGCATCTACAAACAGGGACTCAGTCACAACTGGACAGCACCAAGTGGGTAGAGTCAGGGTCCCGCCAAAGCCAGGCAGATCTTGACAGCCCAAGCATCCCATTGACTGAAGGGCCAAGTTGGTACCCCCCTCACCTTCCCTCCAAGGAAGAAAAACTGCAGAGGAACATGAACACACTCACATCTTGAATTTTCACCTCTCTCTTCCAGCAGGACCCTGGATGACTCCCCTAGGCTTCCCCAGTCTCAGTTTTCTCAGGGGTAACTGGGATGCTGACCTGCTGACCCACATCCCAAAGAGGTGGAGGAAGGCCCTTTGCAAAGATGAAGGGCTACAGTCGCCAACCATAAAAAAACCCAGCCATCAGACAGTCAGGGACAGTCAGTCAAGATGAATTCTCTTTGTTCATGATATTGGGGCCAAAGCAGAGGCTGGTGACAAGTTTTGAGATGCGTGGAGGAGCAGCTCCTGGTCACAGGTTTTCCCTGTTCCAACGAAGAGTCATGCCCTGGCTAATGAGCTCCAGCCTCCTGCTGAATGGCTGCAGACCATCAGTTCATTTGCACTGCAGGATCCCAAAGACAGAAAAAGGAGGCTACACGATAGGGCCTCAGGTGTGGCAACCTGGACAGGCGTGCTGCTACGCCCTCCTCCATCTCCTAGCCTGCACCCTTCCCTTACCCAGCAGCACTTCATCTCCGGCTAGAGAGGCCAACTCCAGGACATTCCAGGGAGATGGATCAGCCACTTGATCACTCCAATATGCCAAACAGGGGGTGCCCCCCTAGAGGCTCATGGCACTGCAGTCACCCCTCCCCCTCGGTAGCACACCCTCCCCCCACAGATGCTCTCCACCCTTCCTCCATACCCTTCTCACAGAGGCTGAGGGAGGGAGAGGGGAAGGGGAACACCCAGAGCACCATCTAAGGGAAAACCTATGGCAGCCACATGAGGGGACGAGTGCTTCTCCAAACAGACAAAGAGGACAAGAGTGAGACAAAACCTGAGCCCAAACCCTAACACACATGATCACCAATCACCTAAAACAAAGGCACAGTCAAAGTCAAAGAAATATCTGCCACCAACATCCTTCATAACCTGCCCCCCCCCCAATCTTCCTCCCTCGGGCATCCTCCCTCTGCCATGATCCAGTGACCCTGGTGTCCTTGCTCCATGCCAGGGATGTTCCTTGGCTGCCTCTCATGCCTGCAGTGTGCTTCCTCCTTCAAAGCAGAGCTAAAATCCTGCCTTCCACAGGCAGTCTTCCTCTTCACGTCACTGTATTCTCTCTGCTGACTACCTCCAGTTTCTCCTGTCTATAGTATATTGGCACAGAGTGGTTTGTATGTGGTTTCCCCGATTAGAATGCGAGCTCCTTGGGAGCAGGGACTGTCCTTGGCCTCTCTTTGTGTCCCAACGGCTTCTCACAGTGCCTGGTACATAGGAGGCTCTGAAACGCTGAATGACTCACCCTCTCTTCCTCTGAACCACACTGGGGTTAAGGCCTGCTTTGTACATGACCACCCAGCCCCATAAACACGAATAAAACGCAGGTGCTTTACGGCCAAGCCTGTTTCCACTTACCCTCATACCCACAGTACCTAGCCTAGCATCAGGCACAAGAGAGGGGTAGGAGTCACACTGGTGGGTCAATGACCACTCATTCCCTTACATTAGGTGGCTCCTCATTACCTCCAGAGCAAATACAAACAAAGCCCAAAGCCATGTGGTGTTGAAGGACTTCCCAATCTTGTCCTCATAACACAGTGCTCCCTTTCCCACTCTATGGTCCAATAACCCCAAGGTGCTTGTTTCATCGCCTAGCTCATCACCTGTCACACCTGCAATGCTCGACCTTCTCATCTCCACCTCAAGCACTCAGCTCAATCTCACCTTCCTCCAGAGACTTTGCCAAATTCAACCTACAACCCTTCAGCTGCTAGCACCTTCTTCTTTCAGGTGACCTTCTACCGACTTGGTCTGTGACTGTCTATGAATGTACTATCTCCCTCATTAGAATAAAGGAGCCTTGAGGACTTGTTCTGTGTCCCCAGTGCCTAGCAGAGAGCCTGGCGGGGGGATGGTACAGAGGACAGAGAGGCTGTCATATCTGTACTTCTCTTGACACGGCCTAGGATCCTTTCAAGGTGGAGCTGTGGGAATATCAGTCCTGGAGGTCCAAATAAGACACATCTATTGCCAACTAGGGGACAGAAGCATTTATATAGAATTTACCTACTATATGTCAGGCACCATGGTATGTCTTGACAAATATTACCTCAACTGATCCTACCAACAACCCCATGAGGAAGATGCCATTACCAAGGCCAATCGACATTCAGTGACTTACCCAAGATCACCCAGCTAATATCTGAGGAAGGATTTGAACTCAGGTCTCACTCTAGACTCAGGGTTCTTTTCACTGTGGCTTCCCCAGCCTGTCCTTCAGCAATTGATTTTTTTACTCTTCCTAATATTAAATCTCTTCTTGTTAGAATCAGACTCTAAAAAGACATCAACCAATCTCCCCATGTTCCCATCCTAGCAGAGATCCTCCCTGGCTCCACTTCATGTCATCCACAGGTCTGACAAATGCCCCTTTTGGGTCTGTGTCCATCAATAAAAATGCTGAACAAGTCCAGGAGAAATTAGGTATCAACTAACATCTCACACCACATGCAATGACATGCTCCAAAGGACATGTGGAAAGTCACACCACAAAGTGGAGGAGCAAGGAGGAAAACACTTTTCCTAACAGTGGACAGGGAAAGAGTTCATACAAACAAGACAGAGAGGATTTGTGATTGGGAAGACAAATGGACAACTTTGATTACATAAAATTAAAGAGGTCTTGAATAAACCAAATCAGGGTAGTTAAAATTAGAAGGCAAACAAGTAACTGCAGAAAAAATGGCACAAAGTTTCTCTGATAAAGGTTTCATAGTCAATCTATACGATTAAATACTGATTCAAGTGTATAAGAACTAGAGTCATTCCCCAATAGATAAATGATCAAAGCTTATGAACCTACAGCTTTCAAAGGAAAAAGCTACCAGATCATATGAAAGTGTTCCAGATCACTATCAGAGACATACAAATTAAAATAATTCTGAGGAATTCTACCTCCCACTCATCAAATCGACAAAGATGACAAATAAGGAAAATGACCAATGTGAAGGGGCTGAAGGAAAAGAGGCACGCTGAGATTGTGGAGCTGTGGTCTGGCATTCCAGAAAGCAATGTGGAACCATGACCCAAAAGTCACTAATATCTGCCCACCTTTTGATACAGCAACACCACCACTAGACCTATAGCCCAAAGAGAACAAGGAGGAAAAGAACCTAGAGATACACATGCAAAAAGATTTATAGCAGCTCTTTTGTGGTGGCAAGAAACTAAGGAAGTGTCCATCAATGGGGGGATGGCTGAACAGATCACAGTATGTGAATGTAATAAAGTATTACTGCACCTTAAAAATAATGAAGGAGATGGTTTCAGACACATGAGTAAGACTTGTGTCAAGTGATGACGACAGAAATGAGAAGAACCAGGAATATAAGCTATATAGCAACAACCTTACAAAGCAAAATAACTTTGAAATACATAAGAATTGATTAATGTAATTACTAATCATGTTCCCAGAGAAGAGACAATCAAACACTCTGCCCACCTAAGAGAGAAGGGGTGGGTTCAGGGGGCACACATTTTTAGTCATGGCCAATGAGGGAATTTATTTTGCTGTACTTTGTATATATATTATAAAACTTGGTTTTTCTTTCTTTTCTTCCAAGAAGGGGAGAAAGGGAAGCAAGAGGAGGTTTAGGGATAGGAAAAGGAAGGAAAGAAGGAAGGAAGGAAGGAAGGAAGGAAGGAAGGAAGGAAGGAAGGAAGGAAGGAAGGAAGGAAAGACAGAAAGGAAGGAAGTAGAAAGAAAGAAAGAAGGAAAAGAAGGGATCATTACAGCATCTTTTCAAAATGTACAAAAGAGAAGAGGAAGCCCAGAAGGAATTCCCAAACAAGCAGAACAGCTCAGAAGGTTATATGCTGAATTTATTACATACTTTTGAAAAGTCAGATATACAAAACAGAGATTCAAAGTTTCACGTAAATGGAAATTTTTGTTTCCTTCTAGTTGTCTATAATAAAAATAAACAAATAAAAATGTGGACCAGAACAGAGCAGATTGAGCCCTCCAGGCTGACATCAAACCACTAATCAACCAGCTGGGCATCCACTTAATCCAATCCGCATCTGCACTCCACCCAGGTCAGGTAACAGGCTTTGTCCAAAACTGCACTGCGCTACCAACCAGTACAGTAACCCTGTCACCAAAGGATAGGATTAGATGTGAGATGGCATTTTCCAAGTGAACCTGTGCTGGCTCCTGGTGATCAGCTTTCCCCTAGCTCGATGCTCATAAACAGCTGCTCAGGCCTTGGCCAGGGAGATGTGCCTGGATCAGCAGACTGAGAGTATGGAACTCACACTCCTCTTTTTAAAAATCAGGGCAACACTTTTCTCCTTTCTAGTGGCTCAACCCAGAACCCTAAATGCACAGCACCAGCAGCTCAGCCATCACATCTGCCTCCCATTTCCTCCTGCTAAAATCCCTCCTATTTTTCAAGACCCACTTGAGACACTGCCACCTCTGTGAAAACTCTCCTAATGAACACAGGCATGCATCCATCTTCCAGATGAGAGCTCTTCCTCATTTGTACTCCTTTCATTTGTCAAAATAAAAAAATAAAAAATCACTGAATTTTCAGAATTAGGACCTCAGTGATCATGGTAGTTCTTCCAAACTTTAAGCTCTACATACAACATAACCTCAATTTCAGCATGGCCAAAAGAGAACGTCAACCTTTCTCTCCAAATCTCCCCTCGTCTCAACTTCCTGATGTCCATCAAGGGCACCGCCATCTTTCCAGTCACCAGGCTCCTGAGCCCAGTGCCAGCCTGGACTCTTCATTCATGCTCACAACTTACAAAGTCATAAAGAGTGCCATCTCTTTCTTCACAACCTCCCTCATATATACACACCTTCCTCCCTACTCAGTCACCTCCCTGGGGCACCGCAGACCTGGACTGAGCAGGTTCCCTGCCTCAAGCCTCTCTCCACTCCTGTGGGGATTTCTTCACCATTGCCAAAGGTATTTTCCTACTGTGCAAGTTTGAAGGTGACAATCTCCCTACACAAAAGAAACTCCTGTGGCTCCCTATTGGCTCTAAGGTCAAATATCAAGTCTGACATTTAAAGCTCTTCGCAAGCTGGATCCAACCCCGCTTTCAGTCTTATTACACCTTAGTCCTCTTTCCACATTACATTCTAGACCAGAGGTATCCAAACTTATTTGTCCTACTGCCCCCTTTCCAAAAAAAAAAAAAAATTACTCAGCAGCCCCTGGAAATCTTTAACCCTTTAACAATTCTTTAAAAACGTGTCATTTCAAAAACACATAATTTTTAAAATGATACATCTTAAATTTAATAATTTATTGTAAATTTATGGGTTTTTTCCTGCACTGAAATTTTGATGATGCAATATTATGTCATGTAATTATATACTATACAACGTATAGTATCATAGCAAAAACAAGTCATTACATGCACATATCCCTGCTAATGCATGCTGGACTTCCTGACAATGCTCAACATGCTCACATGCTAACACTTGCTTGTTAAGACCTGTCAGCAGACTTAACCACTGATTGGTTATAACTTGCATTTTGTGTTTATTTGGAAAAGAATGTAATCATGACTTTAATTTTGTTACACAACAGATGAAACATGTATGAATGGTTTTTCAAAATTTTCTTATTTTCTCCTTTCCTTACGCTTCCAACGTCCCCTTATTTTTATTCAACACCCCCTCAACTGCACCAGTGGCTACAACCCCCCCCCCCATCATTTCAGCACCCCCCAGGGTGTGGTATCACCCACTTTGGGAATCTCTGTAAGACCAAGTAACTCTCTTGTTGTTCCTCATGCCTTCACCTCTACTTCTCAAAATGCCCAAAGTTTTCTTCAAAGCTCATTTCCAATGTCACCTCCTCCATCAAGCCTTCCTTTCTTCCTCCCTTGACCAAAATTGCCCACATTTACTCTGTGTGCTCACAAGTGTCCATGTTATCTCTTTCTACGGAATATAATCTTGAAGATAAGAAGAGTTTTGTTTTTGCCTTTCTATCCCCAATTCCTAGCATGGTAATTGGCACAAGGCAGATGCTTTAGGAAGGACTTGGACAGCAGGCTGCCCTTCCTAGGAAGTTTAGTTTGGCAAAATGTTAAAGATCTTTATCTTTACCCACAGTCTAGAAGGCAGTGAAGGGGACCAGGAATACACAGAAAGAAGGCATTAGCCCTCAAAGTAAGATAGGGTAAGGTCAACAAGGGATTGTGTAACAGTACTGGAGAACAGGCTGCTGGGGAGTTGGGGGTGGGGTGGGTGGGAGGATCCCTGATTTTCAAAGTGTGGGTCCACACTCAATGTCACAGACATTGGCCCCTCACCCATGCAACAGACAGGCCACAAGAATGATTCTGACCTTCCATAGGTTGGCTCACCATTCAAACAGCCACATAAACAAAGTTTAAGTCAATACCCGACGTAAAAATCAGTCTCAGACCACTTAAAATTGTAAAACAGGACTCCATAGGACTATTCACTCTCAGAAACTCAAAGCAACAAAAACAAGAAGTATGAATGACACCAAAGCCCACTACACCCCTGACAGAGTGGGTGGACTCCCAGGGTAGTCTTCTTGAGGCCAGGAAGCATCAGGGAGCACTGGCCTCTCTACTAGCAAATCTTCCCTTCTTTCCCCAACACCCCTGCCCCCTTTCACACACTTCCAAAGAAGCCATTCACCAAATGAGCCCAACATAAAAAAAAAACACCACTTTTCAATGTTTTTAATCACCTTTATTTAGAAGTTTCAAGCTAAAAAGATATAGGGAGCTGTGGTGACTGCTCAACTCTCTGACCTAGCCAGCTGATTATTTATAGGATCTTTGGGTAGGAATTGTTAACGAGTTTTTAATTTGGAGCACTTCAGTGGAGTCAAGTGCTCTGAGCTCCAATGAACCACCCCTGAATCCATAAAGGAAGCCTTATCAATCACTTCCCCGAACAGCAGCCAAGTGGTGGGTTTCTAACCAAGTTCCCGGACACTCACATTACTGAAGTCACACTCCAAATCACTGTTTATAAATGGACTTTTAAGTGATAGGGGACTCAGGTGTTATAGACATAAGCTCAAAGCACCAACCCACTAAAACAAGGTACACTATGTATGATAAAGTCAGAATAAAGCCGTATTTGATGAAGCCAAGTCCTGTTAGAAATTCCACAAACAAAATCAGTGAGCCAATCCCCACCAAATACAGTCTAGTATTTGGCCAATCAGATTCATGTGGCGCTGCCATTCAGAGGGGAGCCCCAGTAAATCTCTCTGGCAAGAGACTGATGCTAAGGATGTGACCAGAGACCATTAGCAGAGGTAATAGTTCAAACTGGCAGGGCCAGTGGTTTTCAAACCCATTGATTCTTTCCAGTCCTAAATATAAGAGTCCAAACACCAAACCAAGCCAAAGTCTTGCAAGTCCTTCAGTCTAACGCAGCAGCTATTATGGCAATGCCACAGGGCTTGCAAGGCAGCTGTGGGAGGCCAGAGGCCAGAGCCCAGCCAGAGCCCCTGCGCTGCCCACACCTGTATATACTGTGAACATCTGAGAAGGAGCTAGCCCCTACTCAGAGGGCTACCTTCTCCAGTCCCTGTGCCCAACACAGAGTCTGCCTTGCTCTGGAATCTCTCTCCTGGGGCCAGGGGTTAAAGAGCCCTCCCAGTCAGGATCAAATTGTCCCCAGCCCTCTTACTACCCAAGAGAAAGTCATAAAGCCACCATGCCCCACCCCCCAAAAACATCCTTTTCTCTTCGCCACCAAAAGAAGAGGAAGATGATGACAGGGGTGATAGTGGGGATGAACCTGCCTCCTGGCCACTCATCCATCCTGAGGTACCCCCCCATTCCCAGCAGAACCCACAGCACAGAGGGAAAGGTGTCAGGGTGTCCCATCCAAGACCCCCTCCAAGACACGGATGCCTTCAGGGGGAGGAGCCCTCCTAATACCTAACCCTCCCCCAGAATGACAGATGACAGAGTCTCCCCATTCAGACCATCCCTGGGGTCTTCCCTCTCTGGTACCAGTGCTCCCACGCAGGCCCACCGTAACTCCCCCTCCCTCTAATAACTATGGCCCTAAGAGGGAGGACTGCCCCCTCCTGGAAGTGGAGCCCCCCTTTCCAGACTTCTCTGTACACCTATCCCCCCTGGAGAGGGGAGCCCCCCATCTATCCAGACCCTCCCTCAGCCCCGCCCCGCAGAAGGGGAGGAGAGGGAGAGAGGGAGAGAGAGAGAGGGAGAGAGAGGGAGGGAGAGAGAGAGAGAGAGAGAGAGAGAGAGAGAGAGAGAGAGAGAGAGAGAGAGAGGTCGCCATGGCAACCCTGCTTGGGGGGGGGGCCCCGCCCGCAGCGGGGTACCCGTCGCCATGGCAACCCCTGCCCGCACCCCGCCCCTCCCCACCACCACCCCCAGCGCGCGCTCCCGCCGCCACGTCCGCGCTCCCGCCACCGCCCCGCGCGCCCCCGCCCCCCGGGCGCCCGCAGGCCCCGCGCCGGCCTCCCCGGGGCCGCGGCGGATGAGCAGGCGCAGGGCTGTGGGCCAGGCCCGGGGCCAGGGGAGGCCAAGGCGGGGCCGGCTCCGCCCGCTGCCCGTCGCCCCCCTCGGCGGCCGCGGCGGCGACAGCCCGCACCACGAGTCCCCACAACACACCGACTCACCTCCGTGCCCTCTGACCCCGCGCGGCGCCGCTGACGGGCGGCCGGGCCGGCCAACCGCCGAGCCCGCTGCCGGTGCCGTGGGCCAATGGAAGCCTGGAGGGCGGGGCTTCCTCCGCCCCAGCCCTCGTACCTCCATCCGCATGCGCGTCTAGACGCCCCGCCAGGCCTCTGCCGCCGCTAGGTATCATGGGGGCTGTAGTCTGGGCAGGCCAGTCTCCGAGCGTCCGTCGGGCCCACTGCGCATGTCCAGCTAGGGGCACGTGGGCCCCGGGGCCCCCTAGATCCAGGCCTCACCTTACGAAGCCGGCGGGGTGGTGCTGTCCCCGGACGGGAAGATGGGGGTGCCTGGGTTCAACTGCTGCCCCCCTCCATTGGAGAGCGAGGGGCCAGACATTTGAGGCCCCACACTTCTATCAAGGCATTGCATTGCGGCCTTTAGTGCCTTCTTGCCTTCACTAATGGGTGCCCCTCGTTCATCCGATTGTCACATGACCCCTTTGTCTGCCGCCTTTTTGCCCGTGGCTCCTGTTCTTTGTGTCCGAGGGATGGGAGAACAACACAGGCATCGGGGGGAAACAGGCCCATCCCCCACTCACTAGGGGCCAAGCCTGGCAGCGCGAGGCAGCCTCCCCCAGGGAGCTTCCATTCTCCTTGGAGGATCCCTGAGCCGAGGGCTGGGGGTGACGCAAGGTGGGGCTGCAAGTGGCCCAGACGGCAGCCACGTGGAGTCAGGAGGACATCAGGGCACACCCCCCCACACACTCGGTAACTCTGTAACCCTGGGCAAGTCACTGCACCTGTCTGCCTCAGTTTCCTCTTCTGTAAAATGGGGGTATTATAAAAGCACCTACCTCCCAGGCATGTTGTGAAGAAAGAAATGAAATCATACCTACCAAGTGCTGTGTACGCGAAGACCGCTGTATTTTAGGCGACTGCAGCAAGACTAGGCAAAGACTACTCCGGGGGGCATCGCCAACAGTCCAGGCGAGGGGTGGAGGATGGGAGCGCTGTGCCAGTGGAGATTCTGGAAAGAGAGGAGAGATACTGAGTGAAAATGACAAGACTCAGCAACTGACTAGGTATTGGGGGAGGGGAAGACACAGTGGTGCAGTGCCGTCACCGAGGTTGTAGACTTGAGAGACTCCAGGAATGGCACTGCCCTCAATAGTAGCAGGGAGAAATTCAGGGATAGAGGAAGGTTGGAGTCCCTATGAGATATCCAATTTGAAATGGCCAGTTGTCAGGACTGGAGCATAGAAGAATGACCAAGACCGGGAGTCATCTACGTAGAGGTCAATAAGGGTTTTCTTTTTCTTTCCTTTTTCTTCCAGGAGGTTTCCAAGAGAGGGAGGTTGGATGAGGGAGAAACAAAAAGGGGAACCTTGCCAGCCCCACAGAGGCTGAGATATGGTGCCTACTCCAGTCTTTTGTGAGAAGAGTTAGACTTCCTTTTGTCACAATCTTCAGCTAATTAAGGCCCAACCTTGATGACCCAAGGATAAAATTTACTTATAATTTAGGTTATGGCTTACATCTTACCCAAAAAGGGATCTGGGGTCATCAGGGAGTAAGAAAATACTCAACATCCTATATAAGTCAGGTGTTAGAGAAATACTTTATGCCTATATACAAAACATACTAAGTTCAGAGTTCAAATTAAGAGAACACAGGAATAGAACTTTCTCTGTCTTCCCATGAATTAGCAGTCTTCAGTCACTCCAGGCGAATTATTTTGAAATGCCTCACTCTAGCACCCTCCTCATTCCTCTTACCCCCAGAGAGCTTCTCAAGGAAAAACGAAAGTTATTAGAATATGGGTGTCAGGGAGGGGCACATGTACTACATGTGGTATATGATTGTAATGGAATACTATTGTGCTGTAAGAAATGATGAGCAGACTGATTTCAGAAAACCCTGGAAAGACTTACATGAACAGATGCCGAGTGAAGTGAGCAGAACTAGGAGAACATTGTACACAGTAGCAGCAGCATTATATAATGATCAAGTGTGAATGACTTAGCTGTTCTCAGCAATACAAGACAATTGCAAAGGATTCACGATGAAAAATGCTATCCCTCTCCAAAAAAAAGAACTGATGGAATCTGAATGCAGATCGAAGCAGAGTATCTTTCACTTTATTTTTTTCATTTTTTTCATTTTAGTTTGTATTTAGTGTGATTAATATGGAAATATATTTTCTATGATAACATATATAACCTACATCAAGTTACTTACCTCTTGAGGGAGGGAGGAGCTAAGAGAGGATAGGAGGGAGAAAATTTAGAATTCAATTTTTTTTTTAAAGAATGTTAAAAATTGTCTTTACATGTAATTGGGGGGAGAAATAAAATTCTTTTTTTCGAGAGACAACAACAGGTCATGCCAGCAGTCCAACCTCATTTTCCTTTTTGGTAGAATTACTAAACCAGTAGATGAGAGATACACTGTGTATACAGTTTGCCTCAATTTTAGTAAAGTATTTCAGACTTCTCTTGTGAAGAGAATACAGAGATATTCTATATCTCTATATTCTATATTCTACAGAGATGTGGATGATAACACAAGCAATTCAGAACAGATTGGATGGCTGGTCACAGAGAGCTGTGGTTAACAGTTCAGGAGGTCTCCAGTGGAGTGCCTCAGGTGTCTATGCTTGACCCTGTGCTGTTTAACATATGCATCCATGACTTTGTTAAAGGCACATTCTCATCAAATGCACAGATGACCCAAAGCTAACACACTGGGTGACAGAACCAGGATCCAGAAAACTCCTGAAAGGCTCCACATTGGGCTGAATCAAGTAAGAGAAAATGTAGTAGGGAGAAACATAAAGTGCTACATGGGCCCAAAACATCAGCTTCACAAGTACAGGAGGGAGGCATAGTGAGATAGCTCTTGTTCTCAATCAGTCCACGAGCATTTTTTAAGCACCTACTGTGTGCTTAATGGACAAGTTGGAAAGGCAAATGGAGATGTTTGAATGTATTTGAATATAAGAAACTTTAAAAATACCAAGGAGGATGGGGATGAGATCCTAAAGGAACAAGGTTCCAAGTATATATACATATTTTTTAATACTAGATTTGTGATTCCATTGTGTAGAAGGCTCCTGGGGAAGAATTTCCTTTACCTATTTAGGTATCATTGCCCTCTTTGTAACCTCAAGCCTTAGACAGTTGTCTGAGACCTTGAGAGATTAAATGACTTGCTCTGGGTGACACAGCCAGAACTTGTCCCAAACAGGACCTTCCAAGGCCAGCTGTCTAAACTCTAGACCAGTGCTCTCTTGTTCTTTTTTTTAAATAGTATTTTATTTTTTCTAATGACATGTAAAGACAATTTTTAACACTCATTTTTTTATAAAATTCTGAGTTCCAAATTTTCTCCCTCCCCCTACCCTAAGGCAGTAAGCAATTTGATATAGGTTTTATATGTTCAATCATGTTGTTATGTTGTGAAAGAAGAAACAGTTTGCAAAAAATTTCTGTTTGCAAAGGAAAAAAAATTCAAAAAAAAGTGAATATAGTATACTTCAGTTTGCATTCAGACTCCATCACTTCTTTTTCTGGATGTGGATAGCATTTTCCATCATAAGTCTTGGAATTGGATCATTACATTGCTAAGAAGAACTAAGTCTCTCATAGTTGATCATCGAACAATGTTGCTGTTACTGTATACAATGTTCTCCTGGTTCTGATCACTTCACTTTGCATCAGTTCATGTAAGTTTTTCCTGATTTTTAAAAATCTGCTAGCTCATCATTTCTTATATGCAATAGTATTCCATTACCTTTATAAACCACAACTTGTTTGGCCATTCCCCAACTGATGGGCAGCCCTTCAATTTCCAATTCTTTGCCATCACAAAAAGAGCAGCTACAAATATTTTTCTACATATAGGTCCTTTCCCTTTTTTTATGATCTCTTTGGGATATAGCAGTGGTCTTTTGTTCTAAAAAAAAAAAATCTGCAGGTTTTAGAAGACCACAAGCTCAGCGGTGTGAAGTGGTAGCTCAAAACATCTATTGTCATTTTGAGTGACATTAATACAAGAATAGGACAGTGAGAGACCTGCTGTTCTCTGCTGTCGTTCAGATCTTACCTGGAATCTTGTGTTCACTTCTAGGACGGTGGTTTAAGGAGGGCATTGATAAAGGAGGACATTAAATACCTAGAGAAAGGCAAGCAGCTTGATGAAAGGCCTTGAGGTCACATATATACAAGTGGAAGAAATGGGCATGTTTAACCTGGAGAAGGTAAGGCTGTGAGAGGATAAAAAGAGAGTTCAAGTATTCAGTGACTGTCCCATAATCCCCCCTTGGAGGAGGGATTGGCCTGGTTCTGGCACTGGAAAGTCAAGAGGAATTTAGGATGGATGTCAGGAAGGACAGTCCCAGCAATCAGAGCTGCCCAGCACAATGGGCTGCTTCTCAGCAGTGCTGAGCTCCCCTTCCTGAGAGGGTCCCAAAGCAGAGGCTGGGAGGCCACTGGTGGAGTGGTTAGCAGGGATTCTCTTTGTGTTGGGGTTGGGCTGGCTTCTGGGATTCTGAGGCTCATGCACCAGTACTTACTTCTGAGCTTGGTCTTCAGATCCCAGGCCATTGGTCCTTCTCTCCTCCTCATCCCCTAGCCCTTGTTCCCTTCATTATCTCCCATGGTTCTATGGTTGGATGTTCTTAAAAACTGAGTGTTTGCTGGAGTAGTTAGAGAAAAGTAAGCACCTACTTGGGTCCCCTTCCCATCCTCCATCTCCCCCTGCCCCAAACCCCACTAGAAGGTGGGGGTCCATGGACGGCCCCTCCACCCTTCCTTCACCCCTGCCTGCCAGCTGGCTGTTGGGCAGCCACTCCCAGCCGGCTACAGTCTGGGTCCCTGACCATTTATCAGCCTGCTGACCCGCTCCTGAACTGAGAGAGAGATCACCAGGCCGGGAGGCCAGGGTGCTAATGGGCTGCCTCATCTTGGGTAGCCCTCATGGGTGCCTGTTTAATTCCCCCTTTGATTTTAATATAGATTTATTGAAAGTTTTAGTCCCCCAAACCAACTACAGCAGCAAATTGGTGCTCTGTGCAGGCGGCCAGGCGCCCATAAAGCTGCCAGGCCCTGGGACGAATGGCGCACTCCGGGAGGTCAGCGCTGCCACAGGGGCTCCCTGGGGACCAGCTGCCACGTTCTCAGAGGTTTCTGATTAGCCCCTTTCTTCTGGGTCATTGAAGGCATCCCCCTTTAAAGTGGAAATCAAATGACCCCACCTGATCAGGCACTGCCACCCTTCCACAGTCCGTAGGAGGGCCCCGGCTCCTTTGGACAGGGCCCCAGCCAAGCCCAGCTAGATCTGGGTGCTTTTACCTTAACCTTGCAGACAATCAGTGGCCAGCCAGTTTCAAGACAGATTCAGGATCTACTAGGAGAGAGATTTAGATTGCCAGTGTCATGGACAGAATCCTCTTCTTGCCTCTGGCATAGGAGAATGCATGCCCCTGCTGCCTCTCTATTCAGCTTTCCTTGGGCTTCTGGGATTTCTGGCTTTTGGGGTTTAGAACCCTCCAACCAGGAGAACTGTCCCAGTGTGGAGGTGGCTGGACTGGGCTTTTCCTCAAAAGAGATCTTCTAGCAGAGGTCAGAGAGCCAACAGTCAGAGATGCTTAGCCTCCAAGTCCCCTTTCAGCTCTATGTTTCTGGGGTGCTGGGGGCCTTGTCAAGGGTCTCCCACAGCATCATTGATGAGTCATGCATGCAGGGAGTGATGGGGCACGCAAGGGGAGTCAGTCACGTTCCAGGAATCAACCAATCAACAAACATTTAAGTGCCTACTATGTGCCAGGAAAACTGGAAAAGGCAAAAATGCTTGCAGGTGGAAGCTTGAGGGAAGACTTCTTAGTAGCTCCCAAGCCTGGAAGGCAGTGAAGTTCAGTGACTAGACCTAGACCAGTCAACCTTAGTTCAAATCCCACCTCAGACACTTTCTAGCTGGATATTTCAGGGCACCTTCCTCAGTTTCCTTACCTGTACAATGGGAACATACCCAGGCCTTATAAAACTGTGATGAGACTCCTCTGGGAAACTGGTAATTGGTAAAGTTCTTGGCAGATAAAAGTGCTCTAGCAATGCCTATGAGGCTTATTAAGGAATCAGCCACTTGGTTGGTCAATAATCCCTTATTAAGGAACTGCTCCAGCCTCCTGTGCCTTCAGGGAACTCCTTCAAGCTCCATCCCCATCTCTATAACTATTGACTTAATAGCAAAGCAAAGGAAATAGTAATTGCACAGCTACTCATATACTAAAGCAAATGCATGAATAGCAAATGCATCGTCTCCACTTCACTGACTGTTCCTCATGGCTGGAAGTCCCTCTTTCCTCATCTGCATCTCCTGGCTTCCTTGGTTTCCTTTATGTCCCAGCTACCATCTTCAAGAAGCCTTTTTCCAGTTCCCAAGACTTTCTTCTTAATTCTAGTGCCTTCCCTCTGATGATGACCTCCAAACTGTGCTGTTCATACGTAGTTGTTTACATGTCGTCTGCCCCATTAAATTGTGAGCTCCTGAGAGCAGAGACTTCTTTTTTCCCCTTTATTTGCATCACCAGCATTTAGCCCATGGTATATACTTAATAAATGCTTGTTGGCTGACTTACTGACATCACAATACACACATAAACTTGAGTCACAGAGTCCTATTAAGTATCTTTGGGGAAAGAGTGAGCACACCTATAGAAGACAGACAAAAAAAACATGAAGGAGGAAAACTCATATACGCAAGGTGACTCACAACTCTGGAACTGTACGCTTTGTTGCCTTTTCTTGGTCTCAGGAATTGTGGATAAAAGTTCCTGGATGAATATGGCTTTTGTGCTGAGCAGATGCTAAGTTGAGATGATACCTCTGGCTTTACTACCACTCAGCATGCACGATATCTCCGTCAAACTTGTCCAGGTCATGGGGTGACTTCTCTGATTCCCTGCTTCCAAGATGTTCTTCTACTCAGTCAGAATTAATTTCTCAGCAACAACTGAATATGCATCACTTCCAGCTTCAAGTTCAGTTAGTACAGTTCTGAAGTGTGTCATTTCACCTCTTTGCTTTTCTCTTTTCGAGGTCAGACTCTGGGTCTTCTCTGTAAATGACCCACCTTAGGTTATGGTTAATAACCACATTGTCATCTTTAGCCTGTAGCCAGATAAAATTACATTTGTCCCATAATCATTAAACAATTCAGTTACATGTCTCCAGATGTGCTACAGTTTTTCACAATAGTCAGAACAACCACCTCAGTACCTGTTTCTGTTAAAACTTTGAGCAAAACCAATTTAATTGTTTCATAGGACTGGATAGAACTTTAAATAGACAAAGCCTTACGTCTGTATCTCCAGAACCTAGCACAGGGTCTGACATACAGTAATAGCTTAATAAATATTTGTTGAATAGACGAGAGAAAGAAAAGGATTCTGAAAGCCAAAGATGAGGAGTGAATCCATTCCATGTATGGGGCAAATTCAAAGAAGTAGGGAATTACATGCTGAATTCTGGCAACAATTAATATACCAACTTTGATAGAACATGGATTGCATGAAAGGGCAGTAATATGAAATAAGATTACATAGGTAGATAGGAATCAGATCATGGAAGACCCTGAAAAATCCATCTTTTTCACTTATGATCAGATTCAGCTAGGCAGGGTATGATGCTTGGAGTTGCTTCTTTATTTTTTATAATATATTATTCCATTCCCTTTTTCAGTGTCTAGTGGATGCATAATAGTCTTATGTTATTCAAATTTCCTTCCTTTTTTATGTTTAAAGATCAACCTCTTGGCTGCTTGCAGAATTTTTTGTTTTTCATTGGAATTATTAAATGTAGCCACTATATGTCTTGGGGTTTTAAACCTATTGGATATTTTTTTGGAGGTAACCTATGGATTCTTTTGATTGGCACTGTTTTCCAATGATTTTCATGTTTTCTTTCCTTCATTATGAGGTTCAGGTTTTTTTATTTGTCTTGTTTTTCAGGCACTCAGTCAACAACTATTTATTATTTATTAAGTGCTGCCACTCTGGGAACACAGAGGTAAGGTACTTTCAGTGGGTAAGGCCAGAAAAGGCCTTCAACAAAAGGTACCTGCCCCTCCTTTGAGCTAAGGTTGAAAGGAATCCAAGGAAAGTGGGAGCCAGAGATGAGGAAGGAGAGTATTCCAGGCATGGAGAATACTACCCCTGGCAAGAAGAGTGTTGGAGATGGCTTCAAACCTGCTCAAGGAAGCTGGTTGTTAAGTTTTCCAGCCAATTGTTAAATTTTCCATGTGAGCCTTTCTGCCTCAAAAATCAGCCAATATGACAAACCCAGGCTTGATTTATTGTTTTGTCAATTGCAAAGACTAAGAAAGTGATGGAGAAAATGTTGACAATGCAAATTAAACTTTGAAGGATATTATTCATACATCCCACCCACCACCATTCCCCTTAAGTCAGTTGTTAGATATTTACTAGTGCAAAGGCATGCAACTGGGAGAGTGTCACTGGAACAGTGATCCTTAGTTTGTCCTTCCTGCCCTTGGGATCACTGGCTTTTTGCTCGTACTGAGTTTAGGTATTCCTGTTCAGTTATTGCTTATGTCCCCAATTTGGGTAAAAATCAATGAAGGACGTAACAGGAATGACTTTGTCATTGGTGGAGACTACCTCTCCAGAAGGAGGAAATAGATGAGGTTCAAGAAACAGGTCATAAGCCTGCTACGGAGGCATGGAAGTGATGGGGACTCCAGCGATTCAGACATCTTAACTTTACTAGAATTCTCTCCTTCTCTCCCTCTCTCTCCCTTCTCTCTCTTTCACTTTTCACTTTCTCTCTCTCTCTCCTACCCCCATTTCTCTCTTTTTCTCTATTTGTCCCTCTCTCTCCCCTCTTCCCTCCCCCCTTTCTCTGCCTCTGTCTCTCTCTCTTAACTTTTCAAAAGGTAGAGGAATCAATAAAGAGAAGTTCCATTTTGGACCTGCTTCTCACTAGCAGAGAAGAGCTGATTTGCTGAGGTGGAAATCATGGACCCTGGGGTAAAGTGACCATTCTGTGCCAGAGTTTGTGATGGACAAAGAGAAAAATTCAGGCATAGTCTGACATGGGGCCTCAACTTTGGCAGAGCAGATTTCAAAGAGTTCAGATAAAGAATGGCAAGGATCTCATGTACTGAAGTTCTATAGGAGTAAGTAAGCCCTGGAGGGATTGGAAATGGAAGGATAAAGTTCTGAAGACTTTTTAAAAGGAAACAATTCTGATATGAAGGTTAAAGGGAACTGATGTGAATGCACAGAAAATTTACCAATTAATTTAGATATTTAAAAGATGTGTCTGGATGATGTGAGGAGCACTAGGTAACAAAGGACTGATACAAAACACGGACAGTCCTTTAAGCATAACATCAGGAGTATGAAAGCTAAGAATGATCCTTGGTTGACAAGAGAAGCTAAAAAGAGGCTTTTAAAAAGGCTCGATTGTGGGAAAGAGAAGCATACACAAAAGAGAGTGCCGCTGTTCAGGATGGATGAGACAATATATGCAGCCCTACTATGTGCCAGTCATTTTTAATCACTGGGGATAAAAAGAAAGGAGGAAAAGATAATGATTTAGGGTTAATAATAGGTTGCTAACAAATGAATTAATGAAAACCACTTATTAAGTGGTTACTATGTTCTGGGTAACAGAGTCCAGGGCTACTTCTCACACTCTTAGACCGATAGGTTAGATTCCCAGACTAGTCTTCCCTTTGGAGTTCTAGGGTTAATACTGAAGGATAGAGGGGAGAGGATTCAAATACTGTGATTCATGAGCCCCCATGTGTGTGCTCCCAATTGATTTTCAGTCAGACAGAGTTAATTTTCTCTTAGAAGGGGCATTTAGTAACATTGGGACTTTTAGTAACAATTGGTACAAAAACATATCCCCCAAATTCAGGGACACACTCTCCCACAAATATTTGCACAGTCCAAGGGAAAATGAGCTCAAGCTTAGAGAGCACATATGGCAAAGGGGTGACTCACAGTTCCTAGTTAGATGAACATCCTTTCTCCCTTTCCTGGAGTGTTTGTGAAGTTTCCCTGAGGTATGTGTTACTCTCTTCTGGGACCTGAGTGTTGGGCCACCTGTAGACTCTTGAAAGTATACTTCTCTCCATCCTCTCTGAAACTTCCTTTCCTTGGCATACCTGGGCTGACTTCTCTCAGTTCCTGGTTGTATGCAGTGTTTGTTGCTGGTCCAACCTTTGACGTGATATGGTCGATGGGGAAGGGTAGAATGGCTATAGGTTAACACTAACCTAAAGGTCTTATTCCTCAAAGAGCTTAACTCTCAAAGTAATTGCAGAAATGCTCCTTTTGTAATCTCCTTCCATGTTCTACATAAGCCCAGAGTTGTGTCTAATTATTTTAACCAATCTCAATAATATCCAACACTCACATAATACTTTAAAGTTTACAAAGTATATTACAAATACAGTCTCATTTTATCCTCACAAAAACCCTGAAGGGTAAGTGCTACTATTGTCCCCATTTTACTGATGAGGAAACTGAGGTTGAAAGAGGTCCCCAGGGTCACACAGCTAGTAAATGTCTGAGGGAGGAATTAAGTTCAGGTCTTCCTGGTTCCAAGTCCAGTGTTCTGTCTACCACATTAATGTTTTTAACCATCTGACTTTGTCCAAAGGCTTGAAATATTCTACCCTCTTCCATCCTACCTAGATTCCTTGCATTCATTGATGGATTGATTCAATAGAGGTATGTATCTAGGAATGGTTCACCCTTATTTTACACCTTTGATTGGTTCCATAACTCAATCAGAGAGATGTTCTTACTTATAAAGATATTAGGTATATAGCCTGTTGCCAGTAATCTTAATTGGGTTTGGGGTATAGGACATCTTTCTTTCAGAAACTGGGATATGAATGCAAGACCAAGATAGCATCTGCCCTCAAGAAGCTTCCATTCTAATACATAAAGGGCAGAGGGTGGCCAAGGAAGAGAATTCTGGTCTAGGAAGCCACAAAACTGGTGAACCATTGAGGCAATCAGGGTGTTAATTTAATTGCAATTCTCAGAGTAAGAAGGGGAAGGCAAGAGAAAAGAGGGGAAAGGGCACGTACACAAATAGTGTGGCAGGGCCCCAAATGGCTGGATAGGAAGCACGTTACATGGTCCCAGGGAGTACCCTGCTAAACGCCTCAGCTTGGCCAACGGACAGCCACAGAGGGGAGGCAGAACTGCTTAGTTCTAATTTAGCTTCTGTTTTCTCCTCCAAGAAGAATGACCTTTGAACAGGAAAAGACAGAACAAACATGTCTAATAGGGAGTTGATGGCTGAGATAAGTAAAGATCTAGTAAGAAAGCTGTCTTTGATGAATTCAAGTCGTCTGGCCCGGGTGAGCTACATCTAGAGCAACTGTCAGAGGTGATGTCTGAGCCACTGTCACAGATCCTTGAAAGATTGTGGAGAACAAGAGAACTGAATCACAGGCCTGAGCAAGGGTGATGTTGTCCAGACTTTCAGAAAAGGGAAGGGAACAGAGTCTGTTAACTGTAGGCCAGTGGGCTTAACTTTGGTTTCTGGGAAGTTCTGGAAGGTGATATTAAAGAGAGGGCTGGCAAACAAGTAGAAATGGAAATGGTGATCCCAAAGAGATAGCCCATTTCATCAAGAGCAATTCTTGCCAAACGCACATCATTTCATTTTTTGACAGATGTAATAGACTGGGAGATCAGAGGAATGGGGGTGGATATAATTTATTTAAATTTAGCAAAGCATTTGACAAAGCATCTTCTGCTATTCTTGGAAGAAGATGGAGGCTGGACAGCAGGACAACTAAATGAATTTAGATATGATCAAATGGCTTGACACAAGGTGTCATTAATGGTTCCTGGTCAAACTAGAAAGAGATTTCCAGTGGAATACTGGGAGATCTGTGCTTGGCTGTCCTGTTCAGCTGGAGGGTGGTGATTCCCCCTCCCTGGGCCCCCAAACACAGACTGGATGGCCACCTACTAGAAATGCTCACATGGATTTCCTGCTCAGGTCCATGGTAAAATAGATGTCAAAGAGTTTCCTTCTAGTTCAGGGACCCTGTGGCAGTGAATTCTCTCTCTTCCATGCCTTGGATCTCTTGTCACTGGTGATACTCAATCAGAGATTATGGAGGGAATTCCTACTGTGATGCCTGGTTGGAGAATGGGGGGAGTGTCCCATGCTGAATTTGGGGTGCTGTGGTGCTTCACTAACCTTCATTCTGCCCTGCTTCACCCCCTCTCCACCCTTTTGGGAGTCACAGTCAAAGATCAAGAACTAACAGTGTGAGCACTCTGTCATCCCTAGTCCCTCCCTCTATACCCACAGGAAGCCAAAGTTCCTGCCCTTTTAGGCTGTCCTGATTGAACACCATTCCCCACTGCTACACACATGAGGGAATCCCAGAAAAAGACATGGAGTGAATAACTGAGCTACTCTTCTTCTCCGTCCCCAGACATTCTGTCCTGCCTAGAAGGCTTGCCCTTTAGCATTGATCAAAGCGATGGAACTCTCATCGTAGGATTCATCACAGTCCTAGGAATGCCCATGCCCTGGCTCTGTCCTTAGCATAGGCTTCACTAGGCCAGGAAGGTGCTACTCAGGGAACCAGCAGCACTAACCAGAAGCAGTCAGTGCTTGGCTAAGGCTGCCCTTTCTGATCCTCATTATTGGAACTAAGGTAGAGGACAGAACAGGGGGGTGGCCAATCTACTGTACTTCCATGTCCCCTCTGTGACTTCTGCATTTCCCCTTCTCCATCTGGGATCCTACCTCACTCTCCTGGGTCCCCTTGGGGACCTCTTCTCATCCCTCTGTGTCTCCTCTTCTGTCCCCTTTTTACTTTTTCTTTGTCTCACTCCTCATCCTTTCCTGGCTCCTCTGGGTCTCTTTCAGGTCTTCAGTGCCCTCTGTGCCCCCTCCTCTTTCCTTCTGTTTTCCCTTCCTCATCCTTTCCACTTCCCCCCCTTGTGCTCCTTCCTCCCCCTTCAGGTCCCTGCTTTGTCCCTCAGTCTCCTCTGGGTCTTCCCTTCCTCTCCCTGCACCCACAGGCTCTTGAATATGGGCTGCACAGCAGTTCCCTTGAGCCACCCTGCCCCCACCCTGCCATAGCCCAGCAGCACTGCCTCAATAATTCATCTTAATGTCTCTATTAAACAGGGTTATGACCAGGACGAGACAAGGAACAAGGTCTTTGAGTGTGGAAATATGGCTCCCCAGGCCAGGACCTCAGGGATCCTGCCTGCCTAGACAAGGGAGAGCAGGCCTAGCTGCAGAGACCATTAGTGTTTTCCTCTTTGGGGGCCCAGAGGACCAGGCCCTTTCACTGGGTCTGCTAAAACATTTAAGTCCCAGGAAATTCACATTGAACCCTTCTAGCAACACTATTCCTGCTCCCTCTGCCCATACCACAGACAGAAGCCACCAGACTGAAAGATTCTTTGGACCACCTAAAAAGCAGCCCAAAGACCAGCCCAACCCAGCACCACAATTGAACCCAGAACAGAGGTCAGAGCCCTACAACTAGAGTCCAGGCCAGGTCAGGTCCATCAGGGTGTGGCCACATTTTAGGTGGTCACAGTTTTGGGAGGCCTCTCATACAGGCTCCTTAGACTGTGCCCTCATTCTGGTGAACCCTGGGCCTAGCAGCATCAGGCTCATTTTGCTCTCCAACGAAGGGCCTTCTTCTCTTCTGGAAGCACTTGGGCCAAAAGGACATTGGACAGAGGACAGGTTGTACTTAACCTGACAAAAAAGGCAGAGTAGTTCATACCTGCTGACCCATGGTGGGTCCCACCCTCTCCCTGTCCACATCCCTAGCCTCTTCCTCCCCCACCTTTCTTCAAGGTAGACCTAAATTCCTGCCAGGAAAGGAAGCTGGAGTTTAGGGCCAGAGGCCACTCTGTTCTTTTCAGGGAGAAGTATAGTACACAGGGTACTGTGTTAAAATTCTATCTATCTGCTCTCAAATATTGTTAGTTTAGGCAGAGGTGGGGAACCTGTGGCCTGGAGGCCACATGTGGCCTTCTAGGTCCTTGGGTCTGGCCTTTTGACTGAGTCCAAGTTTTACTGAGCAACTCCTTTTATTAAGTGGATCTGTTGTGTGAGGAAACAGAAAATGCTGGTTATGTCAAGATGGCAGCGCAGCCTGGCCATGCAGGCGGAGTTGCTGGGACATAGCTGGAAATGATGGCAAATGATGATAACAGTGCAGTGAACTAGAAACCAAAAGCTTTGCACTGCTGTTCAGAGGATCATCACAAGTAGAGGATGGGGAGGGGTGGCTAGAGAGCAGATCTGGGAGTTCTAGTGGACTGCAAGCTTAATACGAATCAGCATGGAGATAAGATTTTAATGAGCCAGTGTGAGCTGGGCTGTGCATGAAAGGAGCCAGATCTTCCAGGATGAAGGAGATGATAGTTCCCCAGACCTCTGTCCTGATCAGACCATATCAAGATGACAGCAATCACTTCTGAGTACCACAGTTGAATGTTATCATTGATGAGCTGGAGAGGGACCAGACAAGGCCACGGTGAAGAGTCTTGACATCAAAGCTACCCAGAAGTTGGATGGGCTGACTCTGCTAGTGGGTTCTCACTCCTCATTGGTCTTCAACCAAAGGATAATGATTTTTGGGTGTTGTAGAGGGGAGTTTCTGCTTCATGTGTGAGCCAGATTCAATGGTTAGATGTATGGATGTATGGATGGATGTATGGATGATATCTGAGGTCCCCTCCAGCTTCTTACAACTCTGAATCTTGCAATTCTAATCAAAAGGGCTTTAACCTGCAAGGGGAGAGGGAAGAGAGAGGGAAAACTGCCTTCAAACCCCTAGAATACTAGAGATCATAGAAAGGAGTTGTTCCCAGGAAGAAGGAAGGCCACAGCAGGAGCAGGAGGAACTCTGAGAAAGCCATAGAAGGAAAATCCCCCAAACAATCTAAGGAGAGAGGAAGAAAACCCATGGGCTCTGTTTTAGAAACATACATGTATAAAGAATGAGAAGCAAGCAAGATGAACCTGAGATCCTAAAGGGAGGGGAATCTGACTTCAGAGAGGTCATGGACTTCAGGCGTTTGAGATCAGGGCACTGTACTATGGTTCCGCAAAAGCACATGATATGTAAGAGACAAATTATGTAAAGGAGGGAGGGGATTGAGAGCACATGTGCACTCTGGTCAGAGTCATATTGTATATTAAGAACATGAATAGGAAATCATCCAAGAATTTCAGGGGAGGTGACAGAAAACATGTGGATGAAAATCAACAGAGAAACAGAAATGATAATATTGTCATGGAAGTAAAATACAGACCAGTTGTTATCTCCAATTTACCCTGTAGATTATAAACTTATTACCTCTCATTTATCCAGCCTACATCTTCTTTGTTCGTAAGCTATTTGTATGTTGTCTCCTCCATTTGACTATGAGCTCCTTGCGAGCAGGGATTAAGGTTGTTTTGTTTTGTTTTTGCCTTCCTTTGCATCCCCAGCACTTAGCTCAGTGCCTGGCACATAGTAGATATTTAATAAATGCTTGTTGTTGTTGAACTCGACAGAAGGACAAGAGACAAGTAATGCAAGAAACAGATCACCAGCTTTGCACAAAAGTATAACATTGATGAGGTAACAGAACAGGTAAGAAATTCTTGTCTTACCTTAATGACAGTTTCATCTTTCAAATGTGGAAGAACCAACAAAAGAATATTCCATACTATATTTTCTTCACTACTGGAGGGAAAATGATGGCAACCATGGGGGTGGGGGGAGTGATAATTGCCTATTTTAAAGTTTCAGAAGAAGCATAAGTAGGATCCTTTGGGCAAAACTTCTACAAGTTAGACTAGAAAAGATGGGGAACTCTGAATTAAATTCTAAGGACACAAAGGGGAACAATACTAGTGATGAAAAATGGGAATAGTCTAAAGAAGCTGATGTGGATGCACAGAGAGCTCGCCAACCAACTTGGATTTTTAAAAGTATAAATGATGTAACAAAGAGTAGATAAGAGTATAGCAGTAGATATTCAATCAATCAATTAGTATTTATTAAGCATCTACCATATATCAGTCATGGTGAGAGGTGTTGGGGATACAAAGATGTAAATGAAACAATTCCTACCCTTAACAGCTTCCATTCTGTAGGAGAAGAAAATAGGTGTGCATGCAAAATGGACACAGACTAGATACAAAGAAAGGTACTGAAATCTGGGAGCTGAGCTGATCTTAGAAGGAGATGGGAGATTCTAAGAAGCTGAAGTGAGGAGGGAGAGCATTCCAAGTATGGGGGAGAGAACGATGGGGAAAGGGAGGTGGAAGGTTGTAGTTGAAGAACAGCAAAAAATCCAGCTTGGCTGGTCTGAGGAGTGATGAAGGGAAGGAAAAGTAGGCTGCAACCAGGGGAAAATGTCTCACAGGCCAGACAGAAGCATTTCTATTTGACCCTAGAGGGAACAGAAAGCAACTGAAGTTTACTGAGCCAGAAAGTGATATGATCTAGCCTGCACTTTACAAATGTTGCTTTGGCAATTGATTGGGGGATGGGTGGGTGCGGGGAGAAACCCCTAGAAGTAGAGAGACCCACCAGCAGGCTATTGCAATAGTAATGAGGGCCAGAGGAGACAAAGGAGATTTTTTTTTAATAAGAGCTGTTATGAATGCAAAATTGACCTGATTGGGCAGTACATTGGAGGGGGGGGGGTGCAGCATGAGAGATAATGAGGAGTCACAGAGCAATGCCTGGGTTGGAAGCTTGAGGGTGGTGGTGCCCTTGATAGTAATAGAGAAGTTAAGGAATAAGGTAAAGGGATTGTTGGGGGGTGGGTGGGAGGTATCTAATGAGTTTAGTTTGAGACATGTTGAGTTTGAGATAACTGTAGGATATCCAGTTCAAAATAAATAATAGTCATCTGAAGATGGGAGACTGGAACTCTGGCTAGAGACTAAGACCTGACACTGGATATGTAGATTAGAGAATCATCTACCTCAGAATGAGCCTTGAACTCAAGCAAGATAACAAAAGGAATCTGCAGGGACTATAGAGAGAAGAGCCCCCAGGACAGAGCTTGGGGCAGCACTCACAGTTAATGGAGACTGAGCTGAGAAGGGAGAAGGAGAAGGAGCAATTCCATTGGTGGGAGGAGAACTGGGATAGCGCAATGCCATGACAACCAGAGAGGATGAAAATAAGCACATGGCATGGTTCTGGAAGCAGAGTAAGGAATGCAGAAGCTCAAAGATGCAGAAGCTGGTAGGGGAAGGACAAATGAAAGGGCAAAAGAACAGATTGGAGAGGGAACGGCAGTGTTCCTCAAATCACCAGACCTGTTTCCAGCTCAGTCCCTGCAGCCATCATTGAGGGGAGAAACAGTAAGGCACCCCAAGGGAGAGAAAAGAGGCAGCATGAGCCAGACAAGTCAAACCACCACCATGACCTTGGCTTCCATCTCTTTTCAGAAAACCCAGAGCTGTGAGAGGAGGAAGATGGTAGTGGAAGGGGAGGCTTGAGGAGAGAAGAGAGGTTTGGAACGATTTCTGCAGGGAGGGAAATAAAAAATCAATTAGCAAAGAATACAATGATACATTTGCTTCAGTTGAAGTTGATCAGATAACTCATCATGGACCAAGTCAGCACAATTGGGTGATTTCCTTTAAAGTTTTGTTCATTTGCCCAAAAGGCAATCAAACTGTGCATACCCTTTGATCCAGCAATGCCACTACTAGGTCTGTATCCCAAAGAGATCACAAACAAAGGAAAAAGGCCCCACATGTACAAAAATATTGATAGCAGCTCTTTTTGTGGTGGTCAAGAATTGGAAATTGAGGGAATGCCCATCAATGAGGGAATGGCTGAACAAGTTGTGGTGTATGAATTTAATGGAATACTACTGTGCTATATAAGAAATGATGAGCAGGCAGATTTCAGAAAACCTGGAAAGATTTGCATGAACTGATGCTGAGTGAAGTCAGCAGACCAGGAGAACATTGTACACAGTAACAACAACATTATGCGATGATGGAAGGACTTAGCTCTTCTCAGCAACACACTGAGTCTCACAAGAAACTGGCCCAGCTGATCAGCTCATCCAACAGAATGCCATATTCCAAAGAGAACAGGAGCAAAGGAGAATCCAGCTCCCAGGGCAAGAAATCTTGCGTCTTCCATCCAAGTGTGCTTCAAGTTTGAGCCTCCTTCCCACAAGGGAGAGTGCACGTCCTAGCCTGGGGAAGGGGAGAATATATTTTATAAATACTTTCCTTACTAAACCTTCTCAGGAAATATCCCTTTATAAATGCTGATTGATGTTAACTGGAAGATCAATATGGGGAGAGCACACCAGATGGGGGCTTTTTAATAATGGGATTGTACCTAAAAGTTGAAACCCCTCAGAGTTAATCCTAGCACTCTGAGGGAAGAAATAATGAGCTGCCCTCTAGAAACCCAAACTGCCCAGGGACAATTGGGTTGGAAGAGCAAGCCCAGAAGGGGTGGTACCTTAATGACTGGGAGGATAGCCTAATTGCAATGCTTAGAAAATGTTGAGATGATACCAAGAAGTTGGGGTGGAACTCAGAAGGCAAACACGCCAGAGGCCAGGGCTGTCATCCTCAAATATCCCAAGAGGCTAGAATGCTGGGCGGAATCAAACCAGAGGAGATGTAGGACAAATGAAGTATTATATAGGTTTAAAAAAAAACAAAAAACTTCATACATAGATAGTAAAGATGTCACTGAAGAGCAACGCATCAGACAAGGATCTGAGGGTGGCTGTGGGCAGCAGCAAAGGTATATGGCAGCTAAGAAAGTCAAGGCCATCTTATGGTGCATTCAGAAGGTCAGAGATCCCAGGAGGGAGGAGGAAAGGGTCTTCTGTGTTCTGCCCTGGTGAGCCCCCTCTGAAGTAAGTGAAGCTCAGTTCTAATCACCTCAGCTTAGGAAGGACATTGAACAGAACCCCAGAAGAGGTAAGAGAACAGCAGCTAAGCCAGGTTAGTGAAGGGCCCCAAGTTCACACCCAGCAAAGATCAATGGAAGGAGCTGAGAAGTTTCAGCCTGAAGATGATGACACTTAGGAGACAAGTGTCCCTAAGGCCATTTTTAGCCCTGACCTTCAGGCAGCAGGGAGTGGTGTATCTGCTAGGAAAAGAACTGGGGTCTCAGGTTCCTTTTTTCCATGAATTGTCTTGGCCCTCAATAAGCTAATAAACATTAAGTTCCTACTTTTTCCCGGGTACACAGTGCTAAGGACAGAAGATACAAAGAAAAACAAAAGACAGTCCCCGCCTTTAAGGAGCTCCCAGTCTAATGGGGGAGACAATGGACAATAGGAAAGAAAGCTGGGGGAGGGGTGGAGGGAGAAGAGAAGGGGTGGGAACTAGGCAGGTGTAGGATGGAGAAGTCCAGAGACATAGTCTGCATCTTCCTTCTTTAAAGGGAGGTCCTGAAAGGACTTTTCCACCCTCCACTCAGAGGAAAGGGCTCCAGGGCTGATGTGATCTTGCCTCACTCAGTTCCCCATGGAGTCGCCATTTCTGTTCCCTCCCCACTGGAGCTCTGGGCTTGGGTGAGGATTGTTCCCTGCACCCTCCCACCCCCATCGTTAAGCCTGTGGGTTCTCTCCATCGTGTGACTTGGACCTTAGGGTCCAAAGACTTAGAGTCACAAGAATCACCAGGATCTTATACTAAGTCCTCTTGGGCAGCTGGATGGCACAGTGTGTTGAGTATGGATCATAATCCAGAAGACCCGAGTACAAGTCCAGTCTCAGACACTTAGTAGCTGTGTGACCCTGGGCAAGTCACTTAACCCTGTTTATCCAAGTTTCCTTATCTGTAAAATGAGCTAGAAAAGGAAATGGCGAACCACTCCACTATCCAGTATCCTTTCTGGGCTCAATTTCCTCACCTATAGATGGGCTGCTAGGTTTCTTCCCCAATGTTCCCAAGTTTTCTCTGATTCTCTGAGCTCAGTCTCTAACTACCTTCCTCCCCCTCAGTCCTGACCAAGCATCCAGGAGGATCCCCTAAAGGAAAGGGGGGAGTCCTGGTCAGCTAAATGAAAGGTCAAGGAGGAGGGACCTGGGGGAGTCCCTGCCCTGAAACTGCTAGCCTGGGGAGAATGGTAGTGATTTCTCTTCCAACTAGGAAGGAGTCACAGAAATTTCGGGAAAGTGTTGGGGAGAAAGGAAAGGGCCCCGGCTTTCTCCCCAAGCAGAAACTCAGCCTCCCAGATTTTGGGAGCCAGACTCTGGGAAGGGCACAAAGTTGGGAGGGAGAGAGCTGGGCATCGACAGAGGAAGGGAGACAAAAGGAAGGAGAGGAAGAAGGTGAGAAAGAGAAAGGCCGGAGGGATGGAGCAGAAGTGGGAAGCGACTCCACTCTGGGTGGGCTGGCAACGGGCTGGTGATGATGGTTGGTTACTCCTCTTCAGCTGCAGAGACAGGAGTATTGGAGGCGAAAAGGATGGACAGGGACCTGAGGAGCGGGCAAAAGATCCAGGGCCAGCAGGGGGTAGGGGAGGCAAGGGTGTGGTCAGGGGGAAGGGGCAGCAAGACGAAGGTGGGGCAGGTGTCTGAGGAGACTGAGGGGGTCGGGCTCATGAGGAGAGGGGGGAGAAAGATCCAGGGGCCACAGGGGTGCCAGGACTCCCCCTGGCAGAGATGGAGGGGGCAAAGTGACCCCGCGGGGTGCACTGGTGAGGACACCCCACACTGGGAAGAGGCTGGTACACGAGTAGGCGGGTGAGGGAGGGAGAAGGAGGGAGGCTACTTCAGGGACATAGGGGAACGAGAAATCCCAGCGAGGAAGCGGCCCCATTAATAAACCCGGAGGCGCAGCGGCGCGGGGGAAATTAATGAGCGCTCGGAAATCGCTGAGCCCTGAACCCGTTTTTTAAATCTGTCCTTAACAAGAAAAATAAAGAAAAGAGTCTTGGCCAATTAGGAGGTAATGGAGACATTGCAGAAGCTGCGGTGACAAAAAGCAGGTGAGGGAGCGGGCTGAAAATGGGGACTCCTCCCCGCCCTCTCCCCCAGTCTGTCGCTAGGCCCGGCTTCTTTGCAGGTGCAGTTTGGACAGGGCGGGGCACGCAGCTCCAGGACCCCCAAGGGCCTTCAGTTTAATTCAATGCCAGCAGCATTAATTGAGTGCCTGTTGTATGCTAGCATCCCTCTTCTACACGCGTGCGCTTTTCTCCCGGAAGGAGGGAGACAACAGGTCCACAGAGAAATAGATAACAAAGGAGAAATGGGAATTGCGGGGGTGGGGGGAGAGGGCAGGTATTAGGGGAGGGGGAGCCCTGGGCTGGGCTCCTTCGTCCATTCACCGCACCTGAGCTCTAAAGGAGCTCCTTCTGAGGCATCTACCTGCCCCGCCTCGCCCCACAGGGTCCTCAGCCAGGAGTCTCGCAACCTCTGTTTGGGAAGAATGGGGGGGAGGGGAACGTACAAGGGCTAGGACCCTGGAAAGCTCAAATCCCTACCCTCAGAACCTGGAAAATCACTTCTTTCTCAGCTGAGGGCGTTGGACTCCTTGGCCTCTAAAACAGAAGCTTCCAGCTCTGGATCTCCTATCCTCTGAGGATCTCTACTTCCACGGGCAGCCCAGGCTACTTCGGGACAGCTCTCAAGGTTAGGAAAGTCTTTGCCGAGTTCCCCTCACTGCCCCTGCCTTGACCTCTAGTTGTTGTTCAGTCATGACACCATTTGGAGTCTTCTTGGCAAAGACACTGGAGTGGTTTGGCATTTCCTTCTCCAGCTCCTTTTACAGATGAGGAAACTGAGGCAAACAGGGTTAAGGGACTTGCTCAGGGACCCACAGCTAGTACATGTATGAGGATTTGAACTCTTGATTCCAGGCACTGCACCAGGTAACTGCCCTATTGACCTGTGAGTAGAAGCAGAAAATGGCTCTTCTAAGGTATTAACTCTTCAGATGCTCCAGGTCTTTTTTTGCATGTATGATACAGATCACATCACTGGGTTCCTTCAGCTTCGGGTGGCATGGTCCCCAGCTTATGAAAACCTTCCTGAACTGTAATGCCTGGATCTGAACTGCACACTCCAGTGGAGATCTGACCAGGACAGAGAATGCTAGATAGGCAACGCCACAAAAGGCCAGCATTACTGATGGTTTCAGGACATCTTGGTGAGAGATCACAGGATCTTTCTCAATAGCTTGGATTGAGGGTATGCTCATCATATGTGCAGATGGCACAAAGCTAGGAGGGAGAGCTGACCCACTGGATGCCTGAGTTAGGATTCCCAAAGATCTTGACAGGCTGTCCCGGATCTATATCTGATCTGTGTATACTTTTTGGTTATCTCCCCTGTTAGATCAGGAGCTCCTGAGAGCCAGGTACTGTCGGGGTATCTTTTTTTGTATCCCCAGCATTTTGCATGGTGCCTGGCACACAGCATGTGCTTAATAAATGCCTGTTGATGAATTGGTTAGAGTGTTCCAGTGCACCTAAGAAAATGTAACTCTTACATTTGGGCTCAAAAAATCAACTCCACCAGGACAAGACAAGAGAGGGTCTCTGTCTCAAAGACATCTGGGAATTTTAGTGGATTGCAAAGGCAGTGTGAGTCAGCATTGTGATGGGCAGCTCAGAAAGCTAATGTTTTCTGAGGCACATTGAGGAGCCAAGCTTCCAAGAATATGGAATTGTTCATTCCTCTATTCTCTGCCCTCATGAGGATTATCTGCTCATCTGGAGTATTGTTTTTCATTCTCAGCACCAAAGTTTAGACAAAACACAAATTAGCTGGAGAGAGAACAGGGTCCCTAGGATGGCAAAAAGCTGAGAAATCCTCTCACAGGTAGCTAGGTGGCATAATGGTCTAGGTTTGAAATCAAGAAGACCTGTGTTCAAGTGCAGCCTCAGACATCTAACTAGCTGTGTGACCTTGGGGAAGTCACTGCTAACCTCTGCTTTCTTTTTTTAATTTTTTTAAATTTAATTTAATTAAAAAATTTTCCCTCCCTCCCCTTCCTTTCCCCCTCCATTCCCCCTCCCTCCCCGAGAGGGCATACAATTTTATATAGGTTCTACACATACATTCCTATTAAATATGTTTTCATCATAGTCACGTTGCATAGAAGAATTAAAATGAATGGGAGAAATCATATAACAAACCAAAATGTAATACACAAAAAATTATCTGCTACATTCTGCAATTGAATTCCATAGTTCTTTCTCTGGATGTGGAAGGCATTTTGCCTTAAAAGATCATTGGGAATTTTTTAAGTCCTTGCATTGCAATGAAGATCTAAGTCTATCAGAAAAAATCCTCGCACACTGTGGTTGTTGCTGTGTACAAAGAACCTCTGCCTTCTTAACTGCAGAGGATAATAATAGGATCTCTCTCTCTCTCTCTCTCTCTCTCTCTCCCTCTCTCACTCTCTCTCTCTCCCTCTCTCTCTCTCTCTCTCTCTCTCTCTCTCCCAGTTTTAATGATATTTTAATTGTAAATAACTTAGTGCGGGTCCTGGCACATCGCAGACATTATATACATGTTAGCTGCTGTTATTATTTTATTATTATTATCATTATCACATGAAGACCAGTTGAAGGAGCTGGAGATGTTCAGACTGGAGAAGAGAAGGGAGATGGGGAGTGGAAATGGGACAAAAGAGCTGTCTTTGAGTATGTCCTGTGGAGGAAGGATCAGACCTTTTCTGCCTGGACCCAGAAGATAGAACCAGGACCAATGGGATGGTGTTGCAAAGAAGCCAGTTGGGCTTTGATATCAGGAAGAACTACAAGAACACTTCCCGTTTGGGAGATTATCTCCTAGAGGCTGAATGAACAGCAGGGGACAATCTAGAAAGGATTCTAGACTTGGCCTCTCAGCTCCCTTCAGGAAGGTCATAGTGATTTGCAGAAGGTCATGGGAGTGGATAAACAGATGCTCTGAAATCACCTTCCCTGGGTCACCATCAGGATTCCTCTGGCACAAGGGGACTCTGGGCTGCTTTCACCCTGGCCTCTTGGAGGCCCTCAGCCCTTGATCCCTTCCCTGTGCTTGCTGGGTAATGGCCTTGCTAATGGCATATGCAGGTGAAAGCGCCAGCGATCTTCAGCTTGGCACAGGGAACAGCTGCCCTGGTACTCACCCATTTTAGGACTGACTCACAAACCCAAATGAACCACGAGAACAGAAGAGTCAAAATTGGACCACGACCCACATTGTGGAAACCCACTGGAAATCTGACTCCCCAAATCAATTCAAACTGGCCGAGCTATAATAACTCTGTCACCTGGAGTGAAGATTGTCCAAGAACCTGGCAGCCCAGGGAGTGATAAATAGCAAGGCCCCGTGTCTTGTTAGAGGAGGAGGTGCAGAGTGGGGGCCTCTGCACGGATTAGCCCCGGGCCTTATTTATCATCTCCAGGGCTGATCTGGGAGAGAGGGGTTAAGTAGAGAGTTAATGAAATCCGCAGATGATGCTAAATGGAGAGAAGCTGAGAACACCAGCACTAGGAGGACACAGGGAGGGAGGCAGGCCCCTGAGAAGGGAGATTAATCTGGAGGGAAAGTGCAATCGATCCAGATACAGCCACAGCAGAGGGAAGAGACTCAAAGCTCATGAAACAGAGGTCGGGGGGCAGCCAGGAAGGGAAGAACGGGGCACACAGCTGAGGTTGGAGGGGATCGAGAGGGTCTAAGTGCCTGAAGGTGATGAGGCTCAGTTCTTCCAAGCATAGAAGGAGTGGGCTCTATAGTGCCCAGCCTGGTCCTGAAATAGAGATGCCGACCATCATTGATGCCCATGTGGGCATCCCTTGCAGCTGCTGGCTCCCCTCCCTTTCCACACTGCACAATGAGAGAGGTGTTCTCAGCTCCCATGTTACTCCATGGAGCAGTGTTCCCAGACCCCTGGAGCCCACCCTCATCTCTGCCTTGCTGTCGAGCTTGAAGTGCCTTTGTCATCTGGGTCCCCAATGGGGAGCTCCTGGGGGAGCTTACAGCTGCCCTTGACTTCTCTGGGACTTAGAACCATGATCAAGTAATGTAGCTCTCCAGGTACTTTATCTGAGCTTGTATCACAGACCTGTGCTGGAAAGGACACTTCGGGAATAGGAAGGAACTTGGGCATGATTCCCCTCTCTGAGTCTGTCTCTGTGTCTCTTTGTCTCTCTCTCCTTCTGTCTTTGTCTGTCTCTCTCTGTCTGTCTCTCCCCTCCTCTCTGTCTTTCTGCTTCTGCATGTGTCTTTCTGTCTGTGTTTCTGTGTCTGTCCTCTCTCTCTCTCTCTCTCTCTCTCTCTCTCTCTCTCTCTCTCTCTCTCTCTCTCTCTCTCTCTCTCTCTCTCTCTCTCTTGTCTCTCTCTCTCTCTGTCTCTCTCTCTCTCCTCCTCCTCCTTCTCTTCCTCCTCCTCCTCTCTGTCTCTATGCCTTTGTATCTGTCTCTGTCTGTCTGTCTGTCTCTCTCTCTCCCCTCTACCTTTAAATTCATGAGTCTATGATTCCCTGAGGCCATGACAGACCTGACCCTCTTTATCCAAGGAGGAAGGCCAGATGTTTCCAGATGATGCCTGAAGCTCACGCTTTTGTTTAAAAGTGCCCTCTGCGCCAGGCATTGGGCTGGCTGCTGCTGATCCAAACACAAGAAGGCAACAGTTCCTGCCTTCAAGGAGCTACCACTGTACTGAGGGGAGACAATAGGAAAGACAGAAGAAAAGAAGGAAGAAAGGAGGGAGGAGCCAGGGAAGGAAACAAGGATTTACTAAGTGTCTATTCCATGACAGGCATAGTGCTAAGTACTTTACAAATATGATCTCATTTAATCCTTATGACAGGAGCCCTGAGGATTTAGCTGGGGCCTCAAGGAAAACTTCCTGTAGGAGGCAGGGAGGAAGAGCATTCCAGGTACAGCCAGTGCAAAGGCCTGGAGATGGGAGATGGAAGGAGGAAGAGCAAGAAGAGTGTTGGCAGAGGGTCACAGTGTGAAGGGGAGTCGTGTATACTAAGACAGGAAAGGGGCTAGGTTATCAGGAGGCTGCCTTATCACCTCCTCAGGAAAATCACTTTGGCAGCTGAATGGAGGGTGGATTGGAGTGGGTGGGGATCAGAGGCAAGGACCTCCCTCCAGACCCTCCGGATCCAGCTGCGTCGGTCTCCTGTGCTGTTATTTGCACAAGATGCTCCATTTTCTCCCCATGCCCAATGCTGGAAACTTCTTTGTCCTCATTTATATCTCCGAGTTTCCTTCTAGTCCTAGATATAACTCCACCTTCTGCAAGAAGCCTTTCCCTGGCCCTCTTAATCTTAATGCCTTCCCTTTGTCATTATTATCTCTGATTTATCCTGTACGGATCTTGTTTGTACGGAGTGGTTTCTACATTGTCTGCCCCATTACACTAGGCACTTTGAATGCAGATACTGTGGTGTGTGTGTGTGTGTGTGTGTGTGTGTGTGTGTGTGTGTGTGTGTGTGTGTGTGTGTGTGTGCGCGCGCCTCCAGAACCTGGTGCATAGTAGGGACTCACTAAGTGTGAAATGACTGACTGAGCAGTGAGGACACCGTTGCCCTTACCTAGAGGAGTTAATGAAGGGCTAGAGTGTTGACTGAGCAGGGCAAAGGAAACAAATGGAAGATACCATAGTGATATGGTGAATGATTCTATATACGGGGTGAAGGCATGTGATGGACTGAGGAGACCCCTGAGATTTGGAGCCTGAGTCACGGAAAGATGAAGATGCCTTTAAAAGTAATGGGGATGGTTTTACACACACACACACACACACACACACACACACACACACACACACACACACACACATTTGCGTCCAATCGTAGTCATTTCCGGGGGGGGGGGGGGAAGGAAGTTATATAACTTTTGTATGTATTTATAAGGAAAAGCAAATTGTACATAATAGACTTGCAATTTTGTGTATAATCTTTTTTTTTCTATTTTACTTTGTTGGGAAATACTTTTTTTATTTATGTCCAGAATTTTAAAAAAGTAATGAGGAAAAGTTCAGAAGGTTTTTTTTAAGGGGAAAAGGTCAGCTTTGGACATATTGAGTTTGAGATATCTAGGGGACATCCAGAAGAAGTCTAGCAAGGGGTTAATTGGTGATCTGGGACTGGAGCTCAGAAGGGAAGCTAAACTTTGTAAATCTCCTTTGTATCATTTGATTATATCTGAAATGTGGTGAGTTCACCTCCCCTCTCCCCCAGTACAATAAATAGATGTAAATGGTCCATTTCTTTCCCACCCAGTTTCAAAAAAGACTTGTCTGTAAAGCCAAGTTTCTGTGATACTCAGTTTACAAAAAATGTATCTGAAATTTAACAAAATAGTAACAAAACTGCCCATATCTTTTTCTTGTCCCCTTCTGGAATTCTTTTTTGTTTTCTTCTATGGATTTTTAAATATTTTACTGATGCTCTTTTTTTTCTTATTTCCCTTTTTTCTTTTCATTTCTGACACTTCCTACTAATTCATCCCTCACTCCCTCACCCCACATGGAGTCCTCGAAGCCAACAATAAACACAGTTAAAGAAAACAAAGCAGCACAGTGGGCATGGCTACAAATACATGCTTTATTGCGCATCCCTAGTCCACCACCTCTCTGTGGAGAAGCAAAAGCACTCTCAGACCCTTGAAGGCACAACTGGTCAGTATCTCAATTAGAGTTCTGAAGTCTTGCAATGTGGTTTTCCTTTACTCCATTATGTAAATTATCCTCCTGCTTCTGATCATTTTAATCTACATCAGTTCATAAATCTTCTCAAGTTTCTCTGATTTCTTCATGTGTCATTTCTTATGCTGTATCCTATTACCTTCATGAGCCATGGTTTGGGTTTACTCTGACACTCTCCAACGAATGCATCTTCAGCCTTTAGCCTTTGGGTGCTTACCAACTGCCATTATGATATACTGAAAATGAGTGTGTGAGGGAGGCTCAGCAGGGTACACTTTGGCGTGTCTATATTTCAGGGGAGTAGACCGGAGATAACAGCCATCACTGTACAGGCTATGGCTAGAGCCCAGGATTTCTGTCTCCTGCAAGACTTGTTGTACTCCACTGAGGGTCTGTTTGGTCCAGTGCCCCATGATGTCAGCATCCCTTTCACCCAGCTTTTATAATTGCTTCCTTCAAGGAACTAAGGTGACTGACTGATTGGAATTTCACCTCTTGCCCTTCCTCTTGTGTGTGTTACAGCATAATTTAATATTTGCCACTGATAAATGCTGAAGGGACATAAAGCCTCAGATAGAATATGGTGGGGTTAATCAGAGCAGACTTCTTAGAGGAGGTGGGTCTTGCAGGAAAGCATTTCAAAAGAGAGCTGTCATTTGGGATAGCTTGGGGACTAAGAATTGTGGAGTCTAGGACTGAGTGAACTGCACAACCAGGGAGGTAGGGCAGGTGGGCTGTGGCACTGGCCCCTCTCTATCATTTTGAGCTACAGGTAAAAGTAGATTCCTTAAAGTGTGAGTCCAGAATTGTTAGTAGAGAAAGCAAGTGAGCCTGATGAGATCTCTGTGCAGCAGAGCTGCAGAGATCAAGGAAGGATCTGTGTACTGGGTGGTTTTTCCCATTCGCCTCTCTTCATGTTCCTCTGTGTTTTGGGTTGGGGGAGGGGGGCTCTTATGCACTGGTCCATGCTGTGGGCTGCCTAAGGTTTTAGGAATGGTATATCTAACCCCGAAGGTCTAAGTAATGCTGAACCTGTGTCACTGAGTCTTCTCCCCATTCCCCATTCTCCTGGGTGGTCCTCTGCCACCCAAATTAACATGTGGGACATACACATTCTGTGTCCCCGCATCAACATCACTCCTTGCTGGTCCCAGCCAGGTGAGTATCTGCATTCCTGAGCTCTTTCCTTGACAGTGACCTACTGGTCCAGCAGAGCTCTGGGGCCTCCCCCATCACAGGTGGTGGGTAGATCCCTGCCAAAGGTCACGCAGCCAGCAGGCTTCCAGCAGGAGCCGGAACAGGCCTCCACATCCTGACTCTGTCCTCAAGCCCCCAAACAATGCTACCTTGGCAACGGATATGACTTCGGTATGAAAATATTTCAAGGGGAGAAGCTTTGAGGAGCTGGAAGGGACTCAGCTGGGGCAAGGGGCAGGGGGGGGAAGCAGGGGTTGTCTAGGAATAATGGGAGTGACTCAGAGAATGGAAACTTGGGTCAGATCTCAGGAAAGTCTCCCTGATCAGGAGAGCTGGCAGATGTTGAGCAGCCTCCCTGGAGAGCAGAGCTGTTCTCCACTGGTCACACCCTGGGGGATACAAACAATCTGCCTCCCTCCAAGAGGGGGCCACAAACCAGACTTCCATCAGCAGGCAGTCTCCAGTGGCCCCTTCCCCTGAGGCCTGGGACACCCACCCCTTCCTGCTCCAGGCCAGAGCTGGGTCTGACAATCCCCAGTCACGAGCTCTGCAGCCTGGTTCCCCATCTCAGTAAGTATCTGTCTAACGGTCACTAAGTTAGAAGGCCCTGGCCACTCAGATTGGCCTTCTCCCTTTTCTCACATGCCCCACTCTATCCCCAGGACCTTCTCTTAGAATTCTTCAAACAAGACTTAGTTCCAGTCCAGTCTTCTCCAAAAAGTCTCTCCTATCCCTCCAATATTGTTGTCCCCAAATTACCTTGTTTCTATTTTGCATATGAACTTTTTCGGTTTTTCCACATTATAGTTTATATCTTAATATTTTATAGCACTTCATAGTATTTTGTTATTTATTTATAGCATTTTATTTTTTTTACATGTAAAGAGTTTCCAACATTCACTTTCATAAGATTCTGAGTTCCAAACTCCCCCCCCTCTGCCAAGGCAGCTTGCAATCTGATATAGGCTATTATATATGAACGTTCATGTTTCCATGTTTTCTCCCCAAATATAAGCTAGGTTCCATGAAGGCAAGGGCTAATTCATTGAGCATGATGTCTAGAATATAATAAGCATTCAACAAATGTGTGTTGATTGATCAAATGCTTGATCTTTTCACCCTTTGGGTGAGTAAATGGGACTTCTCTTACTTTTTTTTTTTTCTGGAAAAATCCAAAGAGCACTGGAACCAAAAGCTGAGCAGGGTCGGCGGTGGGCGCTAATGGTCACCTTGGAGTAGGGGCAGAGGGGAGTTATACGGATTCTCATTCACATGACTTAAGAAAGGAGCCCCAGTCTTGGCCAGGCCGCAGTATAACCTCTGTGCCCAAGAGATGGCAGCTGTGGAGAGGAGAACCACAGGCCAGGTGGTAGAAGATTTCTGGACCCCAGCCTCCCCAGAAAGAGGAGGAGGCATTCCTTCTAAAGTCTACTGAGTGGGTAGCTAGCTATTCTTGGTTCACTGTTTAGTCTACTTTAATGTCTCCCTCTCCCCTTACTGCCATATTCCTAAACTCTGAGACTGAGTCCACAAGATCCCTTGATGGTGAATTCTAGGGGTCCCAGCTCCCTCATGCCTGGTCCATGGGACAGATTAGAGGATCTCTTGATTATCCCCATTCTGAGATTCCCTGAAATCTCAGTAGAGATAGTGACTTTGGAGAAGGTCCTAAGACCATGTAAACTCAAGGCATGGAGTGTTGGTTTACAGGTCTCATTAGTGATTGCCTTTGGTCTCTCTTTCCCCAATTACACTATTGGTTCCATCAAGTCAGGAACTATGCCTTACATAAGTTTTTCACATCTCAAATTGTAACGGGACCAGTCAATAGCATAAAAGTTCAGAATGAGACTGGATGTCAAAGGTCTTTATTCCAAACCATTCAAGACTTCCCTAGTCCTCTCTGTTTCATGCTAAATATATAGTACAATCTTGGGACCCTTCCCCATTCTGGCTGCCATCTTTTGGATTTTGTTGTTCAGTTGTATCTGACTTTTCATGACCCTGTTTGGAGTTTTCTTGGCAAAGATACTGGAGTGCTTTGCCATTTCCTTCTCCAGATCAATTTACAGATAAGGAAACTGAGACTAACAAGGTTAAGTGGTTTGTTCAGGGTCACACAGCTATTAAGTGCCAAAAGTAGTACCTGAACTCATGAAGATGAATCTTCCTGATGCCAGGCCCAGTACCCTATCTACTTTGACACCTTGCTATCCTATCCTTTGGATACTCTCTGGCTTATATTTGGATACTCTTCCTAAAATATGAAGTGGGGAAGAGAATGAGCATTCCCATAGCACCTACTATGTGCCAAAGCAGTGTGTGAAGCACTTTTATAAATATGATCCTATTTGATCCTCACAAAACCCTGGGAGGTAGGTACCATTATTATCCCACTTTTCAGCTGAGGACACTAAGGGAAACAGAGGTTTAGTGACTTGCACCGGGTTCCATAGCTAGTAAATATCACAGGGAGGATTTGAACTCATGTCTTCCTGCCTCCAGTCCCAATGGTCTGTCTATTGTACCCACCGTTGCCTCTGTGCCTCTGCACGAACCCCAGAACACTATACTCCAGAGGGAGACTGATGAAGGCAGAGGAGAGGAAGTCTCTCACTTTCTCATTCCTGCACAAGAAATCTTTCTCAGGCTAGCAAGTGAGCTTCTGGGATCAGGCTGCCCAGAGAATTGCAAATCTCTTGTTTTTGCAGGACACTGAGGCTCAGGAACAGTGTGGGTGACCTCTTCTCTGATGGCTCAGACAAGCAAAGGTCTGTTTGTGCCTCGAGCTTCTGGGGCATGTTATCCTCAACCTCTCCCTGGGATTCAAGGGAACTGGAGATGAGGTTTTTCCTGGGGCTCATTAGCTCTTAGAACCCACCCCTGACATTACTTTGTGTTTGTCAAGCACTCTGATACACTCTGGTCTGTCCTCTGAGAGGCCCAGGAAAGGAGGTGGCTGGCCAGGAGTTGGCCAGGTCCTCTGAGTCTCAGTTGGTCATGGTCTTCTTGGGGGTTGCTGGTGGGACTACCTGCTCTCTCTGGGAAGGGGCCTTGCACAAAGGTGCATGCCCCACATCTTTCTGCTCAGGTGGATAGAGGAGGTCAGTTAGGGCTCTCCTTCTCATGTACCAGGAAGGGGGCAGACTGGCTGCCCCCAAGGCTCTTTCATCTGCCACACACTTGGCCTGGCTTCTGCAGGAGAGGGAGGATGAGAGGGGCTTTGAAGGAGCTTCTCAAGGTGAGTAGTGAGCCTGGCCCAGGAGCCAGGGCTGGGGAGCCCTGCTGAGGAGCAGTCCTTGTGGCTGAGCCTCTGATATGGGCTAATAAATAGGGCTCCAAATTAGGCTGGGAGTTGGGGGCTCCTTGAGTTTAGGGTATCACTATGGCAGGTAGCTGCCCAAGTCTCAGAGGTAAGAGTAGGCTGGCTCTCAACCTGAGAGTCCCTCAGGGAGTCTCTAACAGTTTTCTAGCAATGGCACATCAGGCCTTAACTCGACCCTTCTTCAGACTCTTAACCAACCTCCTGGTGCTGTCCAGGCTGATGCATACCCTCTGAGCATCTGCCTGGGAGCAGGACCACATAGCAGTGACCATGTCCATTCGATGGGGGTGAGAGAGGCCCCAGCGAGACTGAGACTCCTCCACCAAACTATTCATCAGCTTGTCCTTCCTGACCACCCCTCCCCAGCACTTTCTGGACAACCATGGGGTGCTCATCCATCCTTACCCTGTAGCCAGGCCTTCTGACAGTGGGGTCTGAGGCCTAGGAGTAGAGGGGAAGATGCAGAAGCAGTAAGAATCACTGCCATCCTGCTCCTCCCTGGGGACCTGGCAGCTGGCAGTCCTGTCCAACAAGGAATGAGAGATCCGGGCCAAGGGATCCACTGCTCAGGAGCCCCATTGCTGTGCAGCTCACCATTACCTGGCCATAAAAATAATTGAGCATAACGAGGGTATTAATAATCTGACACTAATGCTTTAAAGGGACAGGAAATTATCCGCTGGGCTGCATTGAGTGTGTGGATGGCACTTAAGGTTTGCCAAGACCTCAGTAATAACTGCTTGGGGAGGCAGGGGTGACGACTGAGGCCTAGCCTCCAAAGGCCCCCAGACGTTTGTGGAAGGCAGGATGGCCCATAGCTCCACTCTCTTAGGCTGGGGGCTAGCTCTCCTGGTCTCTTTTGACTGCTTTGTTCCTGTCCCAGCTTCTACCCACACCCTCCCTACCTATCTCCTTCTGCTAATCCCCTTTCTCAAGTCACAGAATCCCCACATCTCAGAGCTGGAAGTAAGCTCCAAGGCATTTAAGCCAACCTGAACCCCCAAAAGGAATACCCTCTATGTCCAACACAAGTGGCCATCCAGCTTCGGCTTGAAGACCTCCAGTGACAGGGAACTCACTACCTCCCAAGGTAGCCCTTGGTCATCTGGGTTAGCTCTCAGGGTTAGGAAATTCTTCCTGACACTGAAGTGAAATTGCCTCTTTGAAGCTTCTCCCCATTGCTCCCGCTTCTCCTCTCCAAGGCCACAGAGAACCAAGGCAATTTCTTTAAAGATAACATGACAGCTCTCCTCAAACTCTCAGACACTTCCCTGAGACTTCTCTTCTCTCCTGAGCTGAATGTCTCCAGTTCCTGCAACTCCACTAAGATGCTTGGTCTCTCCTCACCTCTAGATGCACCCTAGATAGCTTCCAAGAACCAAAAGTCTGGATGACTCCAGACCTTGTGAGTCTGCTCCTGCTTCTGCCCAAGAGGGACAGGCAGACAAGATCTACCCTCCTTCACAGGACATTCCCAACAAGATTTAAGAGAGCTCTGACATCCCCTGAGCCTTCTCTACTCCAGGTTATACATGCCCAGCTGTTTCAGCTTCAGAGGACAGAGTCACAAGACCCTTTACCATCCCCCTGACAACCTCTGGATATCTACTGAGTCAGTCAGTCAACTAGCTACTATGTGCCAAGCATAGTGCTAAGTGCCAGGGATACAAGAAAAGGCAAAAGTGTCCATACAGTCTGATGGAGGAGACAACACACAGGAAAGCAATGATGTACAAACAAGCTACAGGCAGGACAAATCACCAGAGGGAAGGCACTAAGATTAAGGAGGACTGGAAGGTGAGGCTCGAAAGAGACCAGGGAAGCTTGGAGGGACAGATGAGGAGGGAGAGAACCCTGATCCTGGAGGACATATAGTCATGTGATGGAGTTTCTTGTGTGAGGAATGACAAAGGGCCATTCTCACCAGATGGAAAAGCACCCAGAGAGGAGTAAGGAGATGTATGAGGTAAGAAAAGTAGAATGGGGTCAGATTATAAAGGGCTTTGAAAATCAAATGGAATATTTTCTATTTGATCCTGGAAGTCAAGGGAACTCCTGGTGTTGACTGAATAGAAGGGAATATGGTCAGATAAGGATGATGACTTTGACGGCAGAATGGAGGATGAATTGCAGCTTGGGAAGACCAATGAAGAGGCTTCTGTCCATCACAGATAGGGGTGTATAGGAGAGAGATGTTACAAAGACAGGACTGGAGGAATGGTTGGATGTGGGGGATGTGAGAACGTGAGTAGTCAAGGATGACACACCCAGATTTCCAGAATGAAGATGGTGTCTTCTACCGTAAGGAGGAAGTTAGAAAGAGAAGAGGATTTGGGAGTGGGGAAAAGATAGAGTTCATTTTGGATATGTCAAGTTTAAAATGTCTCCAGGACATCTAGGTTGTAATGTCTAATAGGTGGCTGAAGATTTGAGACTGGAGGTGGGAAGAGGTTCAAACTGGACAAGCAGATGAAGTATAGAGATGATAACCACAACCATGGGGATTCAGGAGACCACCAAGGGTATTAATGTACAGGGAGGAGAGAAGAGGGACCAGGACAGAGCCCTGGGGAACAACCACTATTAACAGGCATGACCTGAATGAAGATCCAGCCAAGGAGACCAAGAAGGAGCATTCAGACAGGTCAGAAGAGAGCCAGGAGAGAACAGTGTCAAGAAAACCTAGATAAGAGAGTGTCAAGGAAAAGAGAGTGGTCAAGAAGGATGAGGCCATTAGACATGGCAATTAAGACATCATTGGTATCTCTGGAAAGAGAAGCTTCCATTGAATGAAGAGGTTGGGAGTTAGATTGTAGAGAGTTAAGAGAGGATGAGGAGAGGGAGGGAAGGCATCACTTACAGAATTTAGCCATCAAAGGGACAGAGATATAGGAGAAGAGTTTGTGAGGATACATGGATCAGGCAAGAGTTTTTTGAAGATGGAAGAGAAAAGTTTGTAGGCAGTAGGGAAGCAGAAAATAGTCATGGACAAATTGAAGTTAAGTGGGGATGATAGAGGAGCCATTTGTGGGAACAGACTGCATGAAATGGGATTGCTTGTGCATGTAGAGGGTTAGCTAGCTCTTGCAAGGAGAACAGATGAAAGATAAGTGAAGGAGAAGATAGTGACAGAAGGTATCTAAGGATATGAGATGATAAGGAAAGGAGAAGAAGGTGCTCTTGATGAATGAACTTACTTTTTTTTGGTTAAATATAAAACAAGGTTACCAAGTGAAGGTGTAGGGGAACCATTCGAGATTTGAGGAGAGATGAAAGAGTTTGCAAAATCTGCTGTGGTGAGTGTAATAGTGAGTCAACTGGAGACATATAGAAAGATTGCCTTGCTGCAATGAAGGCCTACTTGAGATTGGGTAACATAAACCTATAGTAGAACCAGTTGGCAGTTTATTTATTTTCTCCAGTACCTCATAGTAAGGGTAGCAGATGGGAAGAGTGATCCAAAGCTGGCATTTGTCAGTCTTTAATGACGTCTTTTACTCTAGCTCTGTTTGGAGTTCCCCAATGGCTTTACAGAGTGATTACTCCCACCCTACCTTGGGTCTCTCCATTGTTCCATGAGTAATGCTTATCTTGAGTTCTTCAAAGACAATGAACAAAGAAATTAGGTATAGTTCTGGAAACTGTTTAAGAAGTAAAGGCTAAAGGGAAACATCATAGTTGCTGGTCATCACCTATAACATACAAGTTGACTTGGTTCTATGTAGTTCAACAGAGAAAGCACAACTCTAGGGTACAAATCTCTTATCTATTGGCTCTTCCCTACTGCTTACAAGCATGTTGATGACTCTATCATCCTTGAAAAAGTCCTCATTTGATCCAACCATCTCTGCCAGTTATCATCATTTATCTCTCCTCTCTTCATGGCTAATCTTGAGAACACTGCCTCTACTTCCTTTCCTCTTACTCTTTTCTGAAATGCTTAACCTGGCCTCACTCTACCAGGGCAAGGCCAGCTATATGTTCCCCTCAGAGTTCTAGGGATATGCCTGAGGTGAGGAGCATCTCTTCTCTAATGCCATCAACTGGCGTTTCCATTCTGGTGTGTGGAGATTGGGAATGTGTCTTCCTGACTCCAGGCCCAGGGCTCTCACTCACTGCAACCCACCTGCCTCCTCTCATCTCAATTCTTCACACATAACCCCCAAACTCTGAGTTTTTAGCACTCTCCCCTAGGCTCCTGGGACTTGGGGGAACATTGGAACTGTAGGACGCCCACGCATGCACATCTACTTTGGATGTAATATAGAGCCAGAGAGAGGAACCTGACCAATAAGGATCAAAGAGTAAGACTCAACCAGAAGAGGTTTTAGCTTGACCAAGTGACTATGCAGTTGTTGCTTCCTGAGACCTGTTAAAGCCCTTCGCTTGAAAAGGTCACTGCATTCTGGGCCATCTCCAGTGGTCCTGATCCATATATGGCCACTGGATCCAGATGTCTCCAAAGGAGAAAGTGAGGATGGTGACTTCGCACAGCAATCCCTCACTTGAATCCAATTCATTTGCATGCCATGGCATCACCTCCCTAATGTCATGGTCCTAATTGAGAAGGAAGGACAAACAGCAACAACCTCTGGTATTTGGCTGTTGCAACCACATGAACTGTCTCAGAAAGCAGGAGGGTCCTCCTCATTGGCTGGCAGACTTCATGGAAACTTGTTGGGTATTTTTAGAGGGAATTCCATTTTGATGACGGATTGGACTAGGTGGTCCCTGAGGTTCTGTCCAGTTCTGGAATCCTGCGATTCTGTTTCCTTCTTCTTAAATCCTTTCATTTATAGTTTCTGATGTGGAAAGGGTAGCAGTCAAGCAATCTACAAGCATTTCTTCAGTCCAGACTTAAGAACAGACCTGGAACATTCTAAGTACTGGGCTAGGAGACAGAAATACGAAGACAAAGAAGTCTCTGCCTGCAGGGAGTTTGAGCATCTATCTTGTGCAGCAACATGAGCTATTGTGAGCAGATAGATACAGACTCTATAGAAAGGAAATACAAGCTAATTTGAGATCCCTGGCCATCCTGGTTATTAGCTTCTGGATATTTTCAGACTATCTATATCCCTTCTAAAACATGGTTCCCTAAAGTGGACACACATTTCAGAGTTAGGGTGACCAAGGAGATACATTCATCTCTAGCTTCTGGAGGAACGGTTGCCAACATGCATCTCCACAAAACAATTTATACAACCAGTGTCTCTGATAAAGGTTTCATTTCTAAAATAGAGAACTGAGTCAAATTTATAATATTATAAGACATTCCCCAACTGATAAATGGCCAAAGGATATGAACAGGCAGTTTTCAGATGAAGAAATTAAAGCTATCTATAGTCATATGAAAAAATGCTCTAAATCACTATTGATTTAAGAAATACAAATTCAAACAACTCTGAGGTACCACCTCACATCTGTCAGACCAGCTAACATGACAAAAATAAAATAAAATGATAAATGTTGGAGAAAATGTGGGAAAATGCATTGTTGGTAAAGTTGTGAACTGATTCAACCATTCTGGAAAACAATTTGGAATTATGCCCAAACGGCTATAAAACTGTGCATACCCTTTGATTCAGCAGTATTATTACCAGGTCTGTATCCCAAAGAGATTGCAAAAAGTGGAAAAGGACTCACATGTACAAAAATAATTATAACAGCTCTTTTTGTAGTGACAGAAAATTGGAAATTGAGGGGATGCCCATCAATTGGGGAGTGGCTGAGCAAGTTGTGGTGTATGAATGCAATGGAATACTATTGTGCCATAAGAAATGATGAGCAGGCAGATTTCAGAAAACCTTGGAAAGGCTTACATGAATTGGTATCGAATGACGTGAACAGAGCCAGGAGAACATTGTACACAGTAACAGCAACATTGTGCAATGGTCATCTGCCCTGATTGTGCACTATAAGGACCCCTGGGCCTTGCCATGTATCCTGCTGATGCACCCTTAGGACTTTAGAGCCTATAGAAGCTTCCATGCCCCCTACAACTGTACCCTCCTCTATATGTTGACTCCTGGGACTTGGGGGAGCATTGGAACTGTAGGATGCCCACGCATACACATCTACTTTGGATGTAATATAGAGTCAGAGAGAGGAACCTGACCAATAAGGATCAAAGAGTAAGACTCAACCAGAGTGTGAGTTCCTTGAGAGCAAGAATTGTCTTGGGGTTTTTTCCTATTTGAATCCCTACTGCTTAGCACATAGTAAGAACTTAAAAAAACGCTTTCTTATTCATTCATTCATCAATCTATACTCAACTAGTCATGAGTATTGGAAAAACAATTAAAAACGAATCAGTTGTATTAGCTATGAGTGTGTGGGAGAGGATAATATTGTAGTGTTTGCTATTGATAAGACATTTTTCAGCTGTGCTTATGAGATTTTTTTTCACAATATTTGAGACTTGAGTTATTCTATTTATTTCCATTTTTTTACATAGCAGTCCAAGGGCAAACCTAGACTACAAAGCCATGCTTCTTAATTTTCCAGCTATTAGCGATTATTATGTTATTTAGAACACTCTATATAGTCAAGTTTAGGTTCATATGACATTTCACAGACCCTGAGTTGGAAGGAACCTCAAGGGGCCATCTAGTCTAATACATACCTAATCACAAAAATTTCTCTACTATCTCCAAAAAGAAAAATCATTTGGCCCCTGGTTGAAGACCTCTAGTAAGGGGGAATGGGAATCCACTATTTCTGAAAGCAGTTCATTTTCCTCTTTTTTTTAATTCAATTTTATTTTAAGTTCAGAATTCTTTCTCTCTGTCTCCTCCTCTGTCCCACTCACTGCGAAGATGGAAAAAGCAGTCTAAGAAAAGAAAAAGAAAGGAAAAAGCAAATATTCCTCACTCAATTCACTAGGACTCTCTCAGTTTCCTGTTCTTACCCATTACAAGAAGAGCTGCTGCAAATATTTTTGAGCCTATGAGTCCTTTGTTTTTATCTTGAGAGCAGGAACCATCTTTGTTTTATTTTTCTGTTTGAATTTCTACTGCTTTGAGCATATTAAGTGCTTAAAATGCTTTTTTATTCATTCATTCATTAGACATATTAATCTATAGACCTAAACATAAAACTAGTAGTGGTACTGGTAGATCAAAGGGTAGGCACAATTTAATCGCTTTTGTGGAACAGTTCCAAATTGCCTTCCAAAATGGCCGGACCAGTTCACAGCTCCGACAGCAGTTCATCAACGTACCTGTTTTTCTGTAGCCCCTCTAGCATTTGTCATTTTCCATTTTTGTCAACTTTGCTAATAAGGTGAGGGTGAGATGGAGCCTCAGAGTTGTTTCAATTTGGATTTCTACAATTACTAGTGGTTTAGAGCATTTTCTCACATGGCTATTTCTAGCTTAGATTTCTTCCTCTGAAAACTGCCTGTTCTTATCCTGTGACATTTATTAATTGAAAGATAGTCCATGTCACTTTTGAATAGCTACTATTGTTAGGAGATAGCTGAGTGGTGCAATGGGCCTGGAGTCAAGAGGATCTGAGTTCAAATCCTGACTCAGATACTAGTTGTGTCACTTAATCCAGTTTGCCTCAGTTTCCTTGTATATAAAATGAGCTGGAAAAGGAAATGGCAAACCATTCCATTATCTTGGCCAAGAAAACCTCAAAAGGGTCATGAAAAGTTGGACATGACTGTGAAAACAACAATTATTAGGAAGCTTTCTGTATGTCAAGCCTAAATCTGCTTCAGTAATTTCACAGAATCGTAGAAACACCAGATCACAGATTCTAAAAGCAGGAAGGGACAAGTCAGTAAACGTTTTGCTTAATAACAAAGCTGAACTAGAGGCCTAAAACAGAGGTAAATTTGAATTCAATAGGCTTCACTGAGATTTTGTAGTATAAGACCCATGTGTGGAATATGACTGGAAGAATGGGTCTTAGATGGGTAGGTAGATAAATAAGTGATAGATAGATAGATAGATAGATAGATAGATAGATAGATAGATAGATAGATAGATAGATAGTAGATAGTAGATAGATAGTAGATAGTAGATAGATAGTAGATAGATAGATGGATAGATGAACAGATAGTGCGTTTATTGGGCACTCATTATGTGCCAGTATCTGTACCATATGCTAGGGACACAATCTCTGTTTTCCAGAGGCACAGATTTTTCCCTTTCAGAAAATTGATATTCACCTCCCAGCTTCTCATATAACAAAATTTAAAAAAAAATCATCAAAATCAATTACATTTTTAAAAATTCTGAAAATATCTACAAGTTTCAGACTAAACACTTTTGCAAAAAAAAAAAGGAGGGGTGGGGGGGTGTTTTCTCATATCTCTTTGTTCCTTATGATTTTATAGCATTCACATTTGGAACATCATTTTTTTTCCTCTTTTTATTTACACTGTTGTCGCTGTCATTGTATGTGTTATTTTCCAGACTCTACTTCCTTTACTCTGAATCAGTTCATAGAGGACATTCTTCCTATGCTTCTTTATCTTCATCCTATTTTTCCTTTCTTAACAGCACAGTAATCTTCCAACATATTCACATTCCACAGTTCCCCAAACAATGGGTAGCTACTTTGTTTCCAGTTCTTGACTATGACAAAAAGTGCTGCTTTCAATATTTCAGTGGAGAAACAAATGTTCTTCTTATCAACAACCAAGGAACTTACATTCTAGTGTGGAAAGATAGTATATAAAAGGAAGCTAGGAAATGGGGTGGAACTGGTTAGAGCACGTGGTCAGGAAGTGGAGGCTTTATCTTCTGGGTCAGAGAAGTTAAGAACTCACCTATCAGAAACCAGAGTGGGTTCTAGGGGTGGAAAAAAGAAACTGTCTAGGTAAAAGAGGAAAGGATTGCATTGAATATTTTTCATGCTATTATTATAGTTTTGAAAAAAAAATGAATGAATGAAAAATCTTTTATTAAGTGTTTACTATGTGCCAGTCACTCTGCTCAATGCAGAGGATACACGTACAAGGAAACAAGGCAGCCCTTGCCCTCAAGGAGGTTACTATTGGAGAAGAGATAGCACAAAAAGGGTAGATAGAGTTGGAGAGGGTGCAGCATGGCTGGGACATCTGATGGTTTGGGATTTCCAAAGAAGAGGTTTCTGCTGACTGAGGTAACCTTTGAGGGCTTTGGTGTGCTCCCTGTTAACAATCAATCAACCTGACTTAATTAGCTTTTAGAAAAAGTATTAACTGAGAAGGTACTGGTATAAAACTTTCTCCCCAAAACCTGAGGTGCACTTTCTCTCAATATCCCATAATGTCCATAGGGAGAGTAGGGTCCTACTTAATGGTATGAGGTACATGTGGAAAGCACACAAAGAACTACATCCCAGCTCCTGGCTCTGGAAACCCTTTTCTTCCTTCAGAGTTCTCATGAAGGTCCTCTTAGGTCTAACTGTCTTCTGGGTTCTGAGGTTAGTGCCTAATATCCAAAGCTGGTCCTTTTCTCCACCACAAGAGGTCACACTCTCTGAAGCAGTTCTGCCTTGAATAAAGATGACCTTTGTTCTACATCCCTTCCTCTTTGTTGAGTCTCTCCAAATGCAGGGGGCTCCTGTTGTCTTCAACCTCTACACACTCTGGTGGACAACCTTCCTTTTCTCCATTCAACTCCCACCACCAATTATGATTTAACCTCTGAATTGTTTGGAATCATGAGCCCACCTGGACATTTCCATCCCAGGACACTTAGTTTGCCTGAAATTAAAAAAGAACAAACTCAAAGAGGCAAAGGTGGCTACATTCTCAGAGCTATGTGCTCATTGACTCAGTGGACTGGTGAGAGACACAGTAGCTACCATTTCTTCCAACTGACTTTTACTGCAGGTAAAGGGAGCTCCATGAAGACTCTACCGAAGGGCAAACAAGAGCTGTGAATTATTCCTATACTACGTGTCCTTTCTAAGTCTGATCCCACTTTTCCCTGGACTCTGTATGTACTTGTGGAAAAGTGAGGTACAGACTTTTGGGGAAATGAACCAACTGTTTTTACTATGCCACCTTGGTAATATTTCTGAAGGCTTTTTAAGGCTAGCTGGCTAATTCATATCAACTGACAGTGGAGCTATCACACTGGTGGGGGCTTAAGAGAATTAGAAAGGTACCTGACTCATGCTGGCTGTGTGACTCTGGGCAGGTCACACACTGTAGATCTCAATTAAAGGGGAAAAAAAGAAAATCTCCAATATTTCAGGGTTACTTTTTAAATCTTCATGGGAAGAGTAGCCAGTTACCCTCTGGGGCCAACGTGAAAGGAGATTTGTGATGGTACCCTAAACTTGTGTTACATTTGGATGAAAATAGTAAGCTAGTTCTAAATCAGGCATTCCAATGGTAGTCCGGTCTAAAGGTGAATCAGTCTCAGCTGAGTCCCTGAAAAGGAGTTATAAGTATATGTTGGGGGGGGGGGGGGGGCGGTGCAGTACAGGGCCAGAAGTTTCTTAAGATCACAGCACTAGATAGAAGATGGGAAGATGGCAGAGCAGATCAGAAAATTTCAAGCTCTCAAGATTTTCATAAAAGAGATAAAATAGTGTCTCTGGCCTAAACATAGAGCTAGAAAACAAATACAAGTAGGAGCAGAACAGGGAGAAGACCAGAAGAAAACTCTCTGAACTAGATTTCCTCCCTATGAAGGCTAGGGGACGATTAAACAACAAACAGCAAACCCTGGGATTAGTTGGTTTGAGAGACTGCCCAGGAACTTTTACCCCCTGGGACAGTAAGGAAAAGTGGGCATCTGACCTTGGGAAGATCTAGGGAACCCCCAGTCCCAGCTGTGCTGCAGAGAGGGGTGTGTGTGAGAAGGAACCAGCTTACACTAGGTGAATTCAGAAACAGTAGGGTGGAGACACTGATGGCTGTGGGCACCTCCAGGAGGCTGGAGGTCTTGGTTTGAGGTCAAGGTCAAAAGGGAGAACTGAAGAAGATCAGAGGCACCATTCCCCATCTCCCAGGACTAGAAGTGATTATAAAGCAAAAAGATGCACAGACAAAGGAGAAAGAATCCAACCATGGAGAACTGCTATGGGACTAGAGAAGACTGAGGTTAGTCTTCAGAGGAGCATATTGAAGCAAAGAAATCCTTTTCTACCCCAAAGAGTAATGTCTGCCCCAAAAGCATTCATTGAAGGACTAAAAAAAGACTTTAAAAATCAAATGAGAGAGATGGAGGAAAAATTTAAAAAGAAAAACAAGAATAATACAAGAAAAACAAGATTATGACAAGAGAGTCAATCAATTAGGAAGGGAGATTCAGGATCTTAAGGAAGAAAATGACTCCCTGAAAATGAGAATTGGCCAAGGGAAGCCAGCTAAGTTATAAGAGATGAAGAAATTTAAAAAAATAATATATGAAAAATGAAAAAACAGAAGAGAATATGAAACATCTCATAAGAAAAACAACAGATCTAGAGAACAGATCAAGAAGAGGAGACACAAGAATACTTGGATTACCTGAAAGTTCTGATCAAAAAAGAATCTTGATACAATAACACAAGAAATGATTAAAGAAAATTGTCCTGAAGCATCAGAACTAGAGAAGAAATTAGAAAGGGAAAAAAATCTGCCTATCACCTCCTGGAAGAGAACTTATAAAGAAAACTCATAGGAATATTATAGTTAAACTTCGAAACCCCAAATCAAGGACAAAATATTATGAGCAACAAGAAAAAAAGTTTACATATGATGGTACCACAATTAGAATCACACAAGACCTAGAGTTGGCAACAATAAAAGATTTCAGGTCTTGGAACACTATATATTGAAGAGCAAAAACTAGGCCTTCGACTGAAAATATCATACCTAGGAAAGCTAAGCATAATTTTAAGAGGGAAAAAAATGGACATTTGATCCCTTGTTAGACTTGCAGGACTCTGTTAAAAAAAAAAAACAACAACAAACAACCCTGAACTCAATAGAAGATTTGACATACAAGAGCCAAGAGAAATATTATATACCAATGTTATATACCAGTTATAAGGTACTCAATAAGGACAGAATGTTTACCTTATATATATGGAAAACGTAAAACCTATGTCTAAAATTGTTACTAATTATTAGGTAGCTTATAAGAAAGATTGGGGTAGACTTGAGTATGATATGACTTTAAAAAGCAAAACCGTTCAAGAAGAGGAATTATTTTATACAAATTAGGTGCAAGAGGAAGAACTAATACAGAGAATGTGGGGGGGTCGCTATTAGTTCTGGAAACCTACTTTCATCGGGAATGAGTTTAAGAAGAGAAAATACATATACATCTACAAGAGTATAAAAGTCTTCTAAATTTAAAAAAGAAATAAAACTCTAAGGGGATAAGGAGGGAGAAGACAAATGAGGGATTTTTAGAAAGGAGGGTGAGGGAATGGGTTAAAAAGGGGCTATAGAAAGGTGTTTAGATTTAGGGGAATGGGAGGACAAGGGAAGGATTGCTGGAGTGGGAGTAGGTTAAGTAATAGGAGGGCAAGGTAGCAGGTAAAAGTAAAGTAGAGGAGTTAGGAGAAATAGGAAAAAAGAGATATGCACAAACATAAAAACAAGATTAGAAGTAGAATCTCTTAGGGAAAGCATATGCTTATTTATGTATGTATATATATGTATATATCAATACCTTATATAAATATATCCATGCTCAATTGTAGCCTTGGGGTGGTGGGTAGCAGGGAGGAAGGGGGAAAAAGAACAGAGTAAAAAGTGTACAGCAGAACAAAAGAAAACCTACAAGGAAGGAAAGAAAAGGTGGACAACTTTCAACTTAATGCACAGTAGTTAATATAGAGGCTTTCTTGAAATGCAAAGTTATTGCTATATATTTTGAATCCTCTTCTATGTTCTGATGTGCACATGACATCCAATATTTAAGTCTATCATATGATTTTGTTTCTTTTCTCCATTCTGTATTTGTGTTCTGGTGTTTGAGTCTAAAATATTTTTTTTTTTTAAATCACACCTCTAGAGATGGAAGGGACTTTTGAGTCCAACCCTTTCATTTTACAAATGAGGAAACTGAGATTGAGAAAGGGTTAAGTGATTTGCCCAGGGTCAGTCACATAGCTAGTTCTGAGGCGGAATATGAGCCCCATTCTTCCGGACCCCAGGTCCAGTGCCCTGGATCCCCTCACATTCAGTTCTGAGTCCTACTGTTTAAGAAAAATATTGAAAGTCTCAAAAACATCCCTAAGAGGACAATCAATTTAAGGAAGAGCTTAGAGATCATCTTACATGAGGGTCACTTGAAGGAACTTGGGGTGTTTAGCCTAGAAAAGACAAACCTGGAGAGATTAAGGAATGAACACTGTCCTCAAGTACCTAAAGGGCTGTCGGGAGGAGGAGAGATCAGATGGATATATCTGTTTACTCCCAGAGGACGAGACCAGGATCAAGGAAGGTGGAGGGGCCTGAAAGATGCTCGGAGGGAACTTGAGGCTTCCTACAATGACAACAGGACTGTCCTGGGAAATGCCTCCTCGGAGGGTGTTAGGTGCTGGCTGGATGGTAACTTGGCACGTATATTGTAGAGGGGATTCCTTTCCAACTCTCCATGTCGGTGCTCAGAGGAAGGTGACCTGGATAGTGACTGCCTTGGAGGTCCTGCGTGTTATAAAAGGGTTGGTTAAAAGAACTGGAGATGGTCTGCTTGAGGAAGAAATGACTCAGGTGGGGGCATACTAGTGTTTTGGAGTGATCATTTAACAGATTTTATAGATGCCTTTTGTCTTTATCTTATGGTTATTTTGAAAAACAAACAAGCAAACTCTTCCTTCCAGATTGAACCCTCCCTTTCGATAAAGAAAAACAACTAAGCTAAAGTATGCCACGGGGATGGCATCTGTCCATTAAGCAGGCAATTGACAGGCAGTTATTAGCTGCCTCCTATGTGGCAGGTGCTGCGGTGAAAAGTCCAAAATGAAGCAACCCTTGATCGCAAGGAGCTGACATTCTATCAGGAGAGACAACTTGCACAGAGATAAATAAACCTAGAATGAACCCCAAGTAAATACAGCGTACTTTGGGGGAGGAGGGTGCCAAGAACTTGGGGATCAGGAAAGGCTCCATGTACTATGTGGTATTTGAGCTGAGTCTCAAAGGAAGCAAGGAGTTGTGTGATGGGAGGAAGGAATGCAATCGAGGCATGGAGAATGGCCAGTACAAAGGCTGGGAGAAGGGAGATGGATGTATGTTTGAGAAAGCAAGAAGATCATTTTGACTGGACTGATTCTCAATTGAAGGAATTGGAATAATATATTATGAGAGTGAAAATATAGATTGGGGTCAAATTGTGAAGGGTTTTAAGAGCCAAATAGGAGTTGATATTTTATCTTGGAGGCAATAGGGAATTACTGGAGTTTATTGAGTAGAGGGGTGGTCTAGTTGGATCTGTGCTTATGGAAAATGGCAGCTTTGTGATGAATAATTGGAAGTTCAGAAAGACTGAAGATAAAAATACTCATTTGGAGGTCATAGTCTGAACTAAGGTGGTGACTGTGTTGGTAGAGAGAAAGGATCAAATGCAAGAGATGTAGAAGTAGGAAGAATGAGATTGGGCAACTGATTGGATTTGTGTGGTTTGAGAGAAGGTGAAAATGGAGATTATGAACCTGAAAGACTGGGAGGATGGTGGGGACCTCCAGAGAAATAAGGAAATTCAGAAGAGGGGTAGGCTTGAGGAGAAGATCATGAGTTCTATTTTGGACATATTGAGTTTGAGATGCTTACTGGATCTCCAGTTTCACATACCTAACAAGCAGTTAACAATGTGGGACTGGACTTCTAGAGAGAGACTGAGGCTAGAGATAAAGATTTAGGGGTTATCTGCATGGAGATGGCAATTAAACTCATGGGACCGTATGGGTAAAAGATGGGAGTATAGAGAGAAAAGGGATGAGGATAGAGCCTTATGGTGCAGCAGAATTTGGAGATGTGATGTGGATGATAAACTAACAAAGAAGACTGAGAAAAAGAAATAAGACCAGGAGCCTTAGAGAGTTTTCTGGGGATACTGACAGGTTAATTGACTGTTACTATATCATGTTTCCTTGACTTGTTATGTAAAAATATTCCATCATAATCCTACTTCCTTACAACCATTATACAAGAAAGCATCTTCTGTGGATAAGGAACTAGTCATCTCCACCGATGGCCAACCAACTGTCACCCACAGAACAGGGTGAGGGGGGAGGATTTGAGTAGGGGCAGTGTAGGGGGTTGGGACACAGAAGCAGGAAATCTGGGCCAGGCAGTTCAGGCCACCACCAACATCTTGACTGCCATTATTAGACCATTATGAGGACAGCCTAGGAGCCTGAATCCAAGAGCCTCCGGAGGGGCTCTGCTTGCAGTCATACTCACATTCTATGCCATGGTTTATTTGAGTTATTCCTTAATTGATTGATAATCACTTTGTCTCTGGTCCTTTGTAACTGCAAGGGGTGCTGCTGTCAATTTTTTTGAATATATTGGTCCTTTGCTTGTATCTTGACAGGCAACTTGTTGGCATAGTGAAAGAGTGTTATACTAACAGTCAGGAAGACCTGAGTTCAAATCCTGCCCCAGACACTTACTAGCTGTGTGACCTAACCTCTTTGGGCATCAGTTTCCTCACCTGTAAAACGGAGGTGATAATAGCACCTACCTCCCAGGGTTGTTGTGAGGACCAAATGAAATAACCTACAAGTGCTATATAATTTTTTAAAAAAATTTTATCGGGCCACATACCCAGTAGTGGAATTCTAATTAAAGTGTGTGGACAGTTTATATAATTCTAAATTGATATCCGGGTTGTTTTGCCCATTCCCTATCATAGGCTCCCAAAATGGGCAATATTGCCTCATAGGGGGCACTGAAAAAATACGGGATGGGGGGCGCGGCAGTTAGCCTCTCATGCAATTGAGGGCATTGAACAAAAATAAGAATTAATCTAACCTGACCTCAGGAAGTGCTGAGTAATTTTTTTTAAAGGGGCTTAGGCCTCTGCTAGTTCAACCAATAGTATGCGTGTCTTTCTGCAGCCTTTTCTCTCAACATTGACTGTCCTTGTTTTTCGTGATCTCTTCTAGTTTGAAGAATTCAAGTAAAACCTGAGAGTTGTTTTAATTTGTATTTGTAATGATTTGGAGCATGTTTCCATATGGTCATCTATAGTTTGTAATACGTTTGAAAACAATTTATTCATATTCTTTATCCACTCAGCTATTGGCAATTGTCTTTATTTAAAGAGTGACATGGAAGAGTGATCCACCTTCTCCTGGACCCCAGAGTCCAGAACTAGAGTAGGGACAATGGGCAGAAGATCTAAAGGGGCAAACTGAGGCTTGGCAGGGGAAACTTTAAAACATTAAAACTATCCCAAGACAGAGTGGGCTGCTTTGAGAGGTGGTGAGTCTCCCATCTTTGGAGGTATTCCACCAAATGTAGGATGATGATTGGTCAGGTACTTTGTAGATGAGCTTCTTTCTCCTAAGTTGACCATTCTACTGCAGACCTTTGATGACTGTTGAATGTATTATCTCCCCAGCATAACTTGGTCATTTCCACTTCTGTCCCCTTCCTTACTCTTCCCTTTCCTCTTTTCTCCTCTCCCTCAAGTTGCCCCTAAATTGCCATTTTTCCAAGAAGCTTTTCCTGGACCTCCTAGCCAGGGGTGATCTTTTCCTTTCCTAAATTCATATACTGCCTGGACCACTCATTTGGCAGATATTACCATGTGCAGCTGTTGCCTTCTCTTCATTCCCCACCCAAGTTCTCTCCTCTGGATTTTCCCACCATGCATCAGAAGACTCTTCTTCATCCTTCAGCCCTGGAACTCATACCTTGGAAAGCCCTCTGCCTCTGGGGCCCCTCCCTCTGATCTGGGCCTCCCAGAACCTCTGTTTAAGGAGGGAATCCAGACCAGCCATCTCTTTATTTCCCACCAGGCTGCTCGGCTCTGGACTTCTTCATCATACCTGGTGCCAGGTATCCCTTCCTCCCTGCCCCAGCTCTGTCTCAAGTTCCCTTTTATGTTGTTCCCCACCCCTATTAGAAGGTAAATTCCTTGAAGGCAAGGATTATCTTTCTTTTTACTTGTATTTGTACTCCTAGCACTTAGCACATTGATTGGCACATAGTAATTCTTTCATTAGATATTTGACTGACTCACTGACTAAATGATAAACTCCTTGAGGACAAGGACTGGAGGGGCATTTTTCTGCTATCTTCTATAGCATCCAGAGCATTGCCTTGCCACAAAATAAATGTTCAAGAAATGTGTGTAACAGATTGGAAACTGGAGAGTTTTGTAGTTTTCCTTTCTTTTTATTTCTTTTTTTTTATTATTTTGGTGCCTCACGGAGGGTGGTGTTTGCTTTTCTTAGGGAGAAGAGGGTGTCTTTTAGAGGAGCAAATAGAATAATTTTTATTTTGTAAAATTCCTTTAAGTTTACAAGTTTCTTACAAAGTTAAGATCACTAGGGTATTTTCTTCTTCCACCTCCTCTTCCTTTTCTTTCTTTCTTTCTTCTTTTCTTTCTTTTTGTTTCTTCTTCTTTTTCTCCTCTCTCACTCTCTCTCTGTTTCTCTCCCTCTCCCTTTCTCCCTCCCTCTCCTTTCCTTTCTTCCCTCCCTCTCCTTCTCTGTCTCCATCCCAGGGAAGTAGCCTCCCTATGTTACCTATACTAATAGTGTTGGCTACCGGTCCTCTGATCTATATACCCACACAGATGGGAGGCTTATTCCAACCTTGGTTTTGATCTGATTTTGTAAGCAATATAACTACAGAAATTTCAGAGTGACAATGCATCCTCACTTGGTACATATTGCAGAAATCCATTGAGAGTAGACTCACAACTATACCAATTTGACAAGATTCACCCATTTAACCAAACTTTCAAAAATTGCCAAACATTTTCCATCTGGATTTTCTTGGCATTTATATACAATTAATAGCGACTCACATTTATGCAGAGTCTAAGGCTTACAAGTAATTTCCTTATGATAACCCTTTGAGGAAAGGAATCCCCATTTGACAGTTAAAGAAACTGAGGCCCAGAGAGATTAAGTGATATGCAGAGTCACACAGCTTGTTCATTTCAAGGTCAGAATTCAAAGTTGGATCTTCTAAATCCAAGAACGATGATTTTTTTCCAGTTCGTGACACTGATACTAATTAATACCTTGTTGAAGGCACTATCAGGGAGTGAGGTATTCCACTATTCGAAATTCATTCCTTTAAGTACCAATCTATTTTAAAAATAATTTTAATATCTTGTGTTTTTAACATCATCTACATTTTCTAATGTATATCTCCCCCTAACACTCGCCAGAGAACTATATCCTTTTTTAAAAAAAAGAATAAAAAAGAAGGGAAAAAGCAGTTCAGTGAAATGAACAAATTTATTGAAAAAGTATGACCTGATTTACAGTATTTTACACCCATAGTCCTTCACTGCTGCAAAGACATTGGGAAGGGTTTCAAACATGAATTTAAAAAAAATTTTGATAAGAAGTTTTGCAAAATATTTTGCCCTCATCTCCATCTTAAAGGATATGTTGAACACCTTTCCTGGATAACAAAAAATTACTCTTTTGAACACCAGTTATTGTATTATGACAGGATGTCAAGTCATCTACACTCTGCACCTCCATTTCCTCTCCTCCATCAATCTGTCTTTCAAATTCATCATTCAACTAAAGCCACACTTTCCAAAGTCATCAGGGATTTCTAGGTAGCTAGTTAGATAGATGGAGTGTTGGACTTGGAGATCTGAGTTCAAATCCTGCCTCCAACACTTACTAGCTGTGTGACCCTGAGCGAGTCATTTAAGCTCTGTCTGCCTCAGTTTCCTCATTTACAAAATGGGATCAGTAATGGCATGTACCTTCCAAGGCTGTTGTGAGGATCAAAGGAGAAAATATTTGTAAAGGGTTTTGTAAGTCTTATAGCGCTCCGTAAGTGCTTGGTATTATTGTTAATTGCCAAATGGATTTTTCTCAATCTTTATCTTTCTTAATTCCTCTGTAGCAACTGATACTCTTGGTCACTCTCTCCTCTCTTAGTTTTCCTCCTACCTTTTACCCTCCCTGCCTTGAAGTGTGGTGTCCCCCAGGAACTCTGCCCTAGGCTTTTTTTTTTTTGCTTTTCTACTTTTTACCATTTTATCCCAACCAATGGCGATCTTTTCTTTCTCTAAACTCCTGTTTTATCTATACCACTCATTTGATACTTATTATTATGTACAGTTGTTTCCATTTCTTCATTTCTTATCCGAATTTTCTCCTCTAGCCTTCTCTATTATGACCCAGTAACCTGAGAAAATCACTTCAGCCCTTGAAGTTACACCTTGGAAGTACCCTCCTCCCTTGGGTCCCCTCTGATTGGAAGGATCCTTCCAGATCCTCCATTGAAGAAGAATTCTCTGGTCAGTCAGTTCTTCATTTCTCACCAGATAACACTTTTCCAGATTTCTCCATCATGTCCTTGACTGGGATATAGGTTCCTTTTTAGCATCCTTTTCATGTGTCATCTTTTCCATTCGATTCCTTAAGGGCAGGGACTTTCTTTTGCTAGTAATTTTTATCTCTAACATTTACTAAACATAGTGACTGGCATATAGTAAGAGTTTAATGAATGCTGTTGACCGACTGATTTTCTCTTTTCTCTCTGTACTCTCATTCAGTGACCTTATCAGCTTCTGTGTGTTCAAATATCATCTCAATACAGAAGACTTCAGATTATATATGCAGCCCTAACGTCTCTACTGATCTCCAGTTCCAAATCATCAGTCTCTTATCGGAAGTTTCCAACTGAATGTGCCATGGGCATCTTTTAAAAATGAAGTTTTATTTTTTCAGTTACTGAGCATTTCTTTTTCTCCCCTCCTATATCTCTCCTCCATTAAATAAAAAAGAAAAACAAACCCTTTTAATATATATGTGCATAGTCCAGCAAAACAAATTTCTGTATTAGGCATACCCAAGAATGTGTCTCATTTGTGTCGTCACCATCATCCCTCTAGCAGACGGTGGGCATCGTTCTTCATGATAAATCCTGTGGAATCATGACCGAGCATTACATTGATCAGAGTTCCTAAGTCCATCAGGGTTGTTTGTTTTTATAGTGTTGTTATTATATAGATCACTCTCCTATGTCTGCCCATCATGCTCTGTATCAGTTCGTATAAGTTTTCCTAGATTTCTTTGAAATCATCTCGTTGTTACAGCATGATAGTATTCTGTTACATTTATAGATCATAAGTTGTTCATCCCTTCCCCAAAGGATGGGTATCCCCTTAACTTCCACCAACAAAGCTGATAAACACATACACAACACACTCACACACATACATGTCACAAAGACATTGAGGACCTTTTCTTTCTTTGATCTCTTTGGTGTATAACTCTAGTAAAGTTATCATTGGGTCCAAAGGTATACACAGTTTAGTAATTTTAGGGGGCTTCCAATTGCTTTCCAGAATGGACATACCAATTCCCAGCTCTACCAACAATATATCAATAAATCCTTTTCTTCACAACTCTTCCAACATTTGTCATCTTCCCTTTTCACCAACTTTGCCAATATGATGGGCGTGAGATAGAATCTCCAACATGCTTTAATATATATTTCTCTAATTCTTAGTGATTTGAATAACTTTTTTTTGAAAATATGACTATAGCCAAATCGTATTGCTTCTCATGAGAACTACCTATTCATATCCTTTAACAATTGGCAAATAGTTTTTTCTTCTAAACTTGAATAAAGTTTTTGAATAACTTGGAAAATGAAACCTTTCAGAAGAAGTTGTTGCAAAGATATTTTTCCTGGTTAAGTTTCCCTTCTAATCTTAGTTGAATTATATTTGTTCGTGCAAAGCCTTTTAAATTTTATGTGATCAATATTGTCTATTGTAGTTTCTGTGATCTTGTCTAGTGGCCCCTCCCTTGCTTGGTCATGAACAATCCATAGATCTGAAAGTAAATTTCTTCATTGATCCTCTAATTTGTTTATTTTATGACTTTTTACATCTAGGTCATGTATCCATTAGGAGCTTGCCATGGTATGTGGTGTGAGTAGTGATCTAAACTCAATTTCTACTAGACTACTTTCTAGTTTTCCCAGCTAGTTTTATTGAAAATCAACTGCTTATCCCACTAGTTGGGGACTTTGGGTTTATTGAACACCTTGCTACTTCTAGTTTTGTTCCTTTTATATGTTGTATACTCAGTATGTCCCACTGTTAAACTTCCCCCTTTTTTTAAAATCACTGCCAAATTGTTTTGATGATTTCTGCTTTACAGCATAGTTTAAATCTGGTACTATAAGATTCTCATCCTTTCAATTTTTTTCAATTTTCTCTTGGTATTTCTAAGCTTGGGTTTTTCCATATGACCTTCATAGTTATTTTTTTCTTCTTGTATAAAGTAATCCTTTTGTAGTTTTATTGATATAACACTGAGTAGGTGGTACTGTCATTTTTATCATGTTGGCTCAGCCTGTCCATGCACAATGAATGTTTTTCCGATTATTGAGGTCTGTATTTTCATAAAATTTTCATAAATTCATTGAAGTTGTAGTGCTATAGTTTTTTGTACATGCCTCTGAGCTCTGCCCTCAACTCTCCAAATTTTCAACCATGCTTGGCTCCCTAATGATGCAGTCTCACAATACTTGCAACATTCTCTTCTCCAATTGTCAGGTTCCTATTGGAAGCTCCATTTTGAGGAAGGCCCCAGGTCAACCATTCTTCCCTCCTTTCTTGGCTCTGATTCTGCCTCTCCAGACATCACCATCGTGCTTCCATACCAGTACCTTCTCTTTCCTTTTTCATCTCTCTTCTCCTGTTAGAATATAAGCTTTTTGAGTGCAGGGACTATCTTTCTTTTTGTTTATATCTCGTGTCTCCAGTGCTTAGCACAGTGCCTGGCTCCTAGTAAGTGTGTAATACATGCCTCTTGACTTGACACATGTCTGTATCCCTGTCTCCTTTGGTGGATTCTCTTCCAGATCTTACCTTCTAAACAGTGTCCTTCTTCATTTGGTAATGTAATCGGCTCTCATGGATTTAATTCCATCTCTATGCTGATGATTTTCAAAGTTACCTATCTTGCGCCAGTCTCTCTGCTGACCTCCAGTCTTGCATGTCCAACTGCCTTTCAGACATCTCTAACTGGTGAGCTCAATATGTCCCAAACTGAACTTTTCCCCTCTATACCTTCCCCACCTCCTACCTTCCCTATTACTATTACATCCTCCCAGTCCCTCATTGGATGCAACCCAGCAGTCACCCTGGATTCCTCACTATCTCTCACAACCCCTCACCCCCATATCTAAGCTGTTGACAAGACCTGATGATTTAACCTCTGCATAACATCTTTCACATATGACCCCTTATCTCGTGACACCACTGCCCTTCTGGTGTAAACCCCCATCACCTTATACCTGGACTATTGTAGTAACATGTTGGTGGATCTACCTGCCTCAAGTTCCCCTCAACACACACACACACACACACACACACACACACACACACACACACACACACACATACACACACACACACACACACACACATTCCAATTCATCTTCCATTCAGCCACTAAAGCGATTTTCCTACAATGCAGGTCTCTCTATTATCATTCCCTCCCCTCCCCTCAATAAACTCTAGTGGCTCCCTATTGCCTCTAGAATCAAATTAAAAATTCTCTGTCATTCAAAGCCCTTCATAACCTAGGCCCCTCTTGCCTTTCTAGTTTTCTCATACTTTATTCCCTGACATGTATTCTTTAAACATTGGCCTCCTGGCTCAAATAAGACACTCATCTCTCTGCTCCATCATTTTCTCTGACTGTCCCCTGAACCTGTAATATTCTCCCTCTTGTGTTCTGACTACTGACTTCCCTGGCTTCCTTTGAGTTCCTACTAAAATCCTACCTTCTACAGGAAGCCTTCCCCAACCTCTCTTAATTCCAGTGCCTTCCCACTGTTAATTATTTCCTATTTAACTTGTATATAGCTTTCTGTGTATTTATCTGTCTGTATGTTGTCTCCCCCTTTAGATTATAAATTTCTTGAGGGTAGGGATTGACTTTTGCCTCTTTCTGCATCCCCAGGACTCAGCACAGTGCCTGGCACATAGTAGGTACTTGCTAAATGTTTGTGGACTAATTGATTGATTATATATACGTTCTATAGTCATTTAAAAAGGCCTTTCCCTTTTTATCTCTTCCTGCTGGATTTTGTTAGTAATATATGGAAATGCAAATGATATAGGTGGATTTGTTTCATATCCTGCAATTTTGCTAAGGTGATTTCAATGAGTTTTTGGTTGATTCTTCAGGGTTCTTCTCTAAGTACACCATCATATCATCTACAAAAAGCAATACTTTTTTTTTTATTTCTTATGCTTGTTCCCTCAGTTTCTTTTTCCTTATCTTATTGTTTTAGCTAGAATTTCTGACACTATGTCAAATAGTAGCGGTGACAATGGGTAGCACTGCTTTATTCCTGGTCTTATGGGGAAAGACTCCAGTTTATCCTTATTGCATGATTGTTGGCTCTTTATTTTAAATATATGCTATTTTAGATACATACTATATATACTATGTCTATACTGTATAAATACATGCTATAGTACCATATAGTATTATCATGCTGTGATGAATAGTATTATGTATTCTGTAATTTTAAACAGAAATTGGTGAAATTTTGTCAAAAGCTTCTTTATTTGGCTTTGATTGATATAATTATATGATTTTTGCTGTTCTGATTTATATGGTCAAGTATGTCTTCTTAATATTGAACCAACTCTGCATTTCTGGTTCAACCTTGGTTATAGAATATAATTTCTTTGATATGTTGCTATACCCACAGATAGACCAATTTTTGTTAAACAGAACTTGTTCTCTTTCCTTCCAATCTCACTTCTCTTCTGAACTTCTTTAGTCCAGTTGAGGGTCCTACCTTAGACATCCAGGTTCAAAACCTTGGTGGTATCCTCCAGATAGCTTCATTTCCACACCCTTCTCTGTACCCCTCCGTTCTCTTTCCATCTCTACCTTTGAGAATAATCATCGAATTCACACTGCTATTCCTGGAAGAGTCCAACCAATCAGTTGCCCATCCCAATGATTTATCAAAACAACGCCTTCCCCTTCTGGCCGTGACTCCCTTATAGGTGTTTGTTTTTCCCTATATTAGAGTGTAAACTCTTTGAAAGCAGGACTTGCTCTTTCTCTCTGAATGTATCCCCAGTGCTTGGGATAGGTCTTGTCACATAACAAGCCCTTCATAAATTATTTTAATTAATTTTTCATCCTAGACTCTTCACCCTCCCTCTTCCCATCATCATAACATTTTGTTATTCATTTTAATATCAATTTTATTTAATTATTTCAATCATTTATTTAATTAATTTAATAATTGTCTGTATGATAAATAATATATTGTATTGTTATATTAATTGCATTATGATATATAATATTATAATATACATAAATCATATAATTTGTTTGATGGTTTATTTAATTATTTAATAAAAATAAATTTTAGGGTTTGATATTTATTTAATTATTTTATTCGCCCTAGCTCCACAACATCTCTAGCATCACTCTCTTTCTTTCCACTAACATGAATGCTGCACCAGTTTGAGCCTCCCACCTCCCTTGCCTGGACTATTGCTATAGCTGCTGGTTGGTCTTCCTTCCTCAAGTCTCTCCCTACTCCAATCCATTTTTGGCACAGCTGCCAGAGTGATCATCCTAAAGCACAGGCTTGATCTTGAAGCGTCTCTTTTCCAATAAACTTCAGTGACTCCTTACAGCTTTCAAGACCAGACATAAACTCCTCGCCAGCTCCCTGCCCACTTCCCTACACCTTAGCTGTCCAATTTTCACCCAGTACTGGCTCTCATTTGCTGTTCTTTCCATGTGATGTTCCATCTCTCATTTCCCCTCATGATGCCTTTGCACTAGCTGTACCCCACTGCTGAAATATTTCTCTTCCTCACCTCTACCTCTTTGAATCCCTGCCTTACTTCAAAATTCAAATTCATCACCTTCTTCTATCCAAGAGCTCACCTTGCACTTTAAGAATACCTTCCTTCTACTCTGTCTATACCTTGTATATACCTCTAAATGCACATGTTGTCATCCCCATTAGAAAGTAATGTTTCTGAGAGCAGAGACTGTGTTTGCTTTTGTCTTGTATCCCTGGCATCTAGCACATAGTAAGCACCTAATAAATGGTTGTTGATTGATTGGTGGTGGCTGCAGCATGTGACCAAAATGAATTGTGTGAGAGAAATAACATAGAAGATATTACTGTCTGGAAAAGTCAGAGGACTGCTCATGAAGTGAGAATGAGAGGCAGGAGTGGATAATGTGAGGGCTATCATTGGATCACAGGTCTGCCAGTCATGTCAGACTCTGTGACCCCATCGGGGTTTTCTTGGCATAGATACTGGAGTGGTTTGCCAGCTCACTTTAGAGATGAGGAAACTGAGACAAACAGGGTTGAGGGACTTGCCCAGGGTCAAGCACCTAGTAAGTGTCTGAGGTCACATTTGAACTCCAGTCTTCCTAACTCTAGGCCTGGTGCTCTGTGCATGATGGTACCAACTAGCTGTCCCTGCTCTCATTTTAGAGTTGAGGAAACTGAGGTTCAAGGAGGCTACACAGGTAATAAGTTTCAGAGGCGGGATTTGAACCCCTGTTCTCTGGCTTTGGACCCAATGTTCTTTCCACTGTACTCGCTATTTGATTCTTCCTAGAGGTTTTATGGGAAGACACAGACAAACGTCTTGCCCACATTCACATAGGTAATAAGCAGTAATCAGAATTCAAATCCATGCCCTGCTACAGTACCACAAAGGATGAGTTCGGAGTCAGGGAATCTGAGTTCAAATCTCTGCTCTGCTATTTACACTTGTGTGACTTTGGACAAGTCACCACATCTGTCTGAGACTCAGTTTCCTTAACTACAAAATGAGGCAGTTAGACTCAATAACCTTAAAGTCTGCCTAGATTCGTGATGTTATGATGTCAAATCAAGTCTTCTTTGCAGTACCTTTTTTTGCTGCCTTTTATATTTTCATTAATGATGCCTTTACTCCTTGTAATTGCGTTCAACCTAATCTGTTTCATGAAAGAAAATTGGCTTATTTTATTATGGTTTTAAGAATCCTACTGAATCCTAAGATGTGGAAGAACTGCAGTGTGTACCAAGGGGGCAGTATCAGTACTATCATGCACAGACTATGACCCCACCCAGAGGATTCATCTCTTGGATGGATATGAAGCTCCCCAGAAGCTCAGGTTAGGATTCTCTTAGCTCAAGTCCCTCCCTACCCCCTCACTAGAGGCAGAGATAGAGATAGAGTCAGGGCTGTTAAAGTACCCTGCTCAGTCTCCCTAAGGGAGGTAGATGACTTGGCCAGAGAGTTTTTCCACTGGCAGTTCCCTATATGCATGAAATCATAAGTGGGAATGGAGGGAGGAAGAAAAGAGAAAAAAACTAGTAGTTTGTGTTTTATGTTTAGTAACATGTTCATCCTTCATTCTCAAAGAGAACCAATGATATTATGAGGGTGATGGCTTGACTTGTGTGTGAATTAGATTTAAGTGAGGCAGAGTTGTCAACTTCACTCTCTCCTCCAGAGTCATCAAAGTCCAGGGGAGACATAAGTCAAAACGACTAACTTGTGAGAGGATTTAAAATTGCCAAAGATCAAGCACTCATAAGAGTCTCAATAGAAAAGAGACCTTAGTAGTGGGCTGCTAGGGGGCGCAGTGGATGGAGTGCTGAGACTGGAGTCAGGAAGACTTGAGTTCCTATCTGGCTTCAGATATTTCTGTGTGACCCTGGGCAAGTCACTTAACCTTGTTTGCCTCAGTTTCCTCATCTGTAAAATGAGCTGCAAAAGAAAACAGCAAACTACTGTGGAGAATTGAGCTAGGTGGCATAGCTTTGTTCATTCCCCCACAGCAGATCTCCAGAGGGGGCAGAATTGCTTCAGATGATCTGTGTTCTCCACTGAACCAAAGAAACTGTGTACTAAACACTGACTAGGTAACTGCAATCCTGGTCTGAGTTGTGAGAATGAGCACAGGGGGCAGGAAGAGGAGCCATCTCACACTGGTATGTCAGGGACTCACCTTTAGTTTTTGTCAGCAGAAGGGTTTAAAGACTTTTCCTTCAAGGATCAGCACTAGTTCCAGTCACTCCATGAAGTCGCTCATTCTTCCAGCTCCCCAGCAGGAAATCATCTCTCTAAACTTAGTGTCCACCTAGAACACTTGGTGGAGCTAAGCTTCTCTTTTACACCTCAGTAGACTGTCTAATCAACAAGCATTTGTTATTGGATTACTGTACGTCAGGCACTGTGGTTGGTGCTGAGAATACGGAGATAAAAGTGAAACAATCTCTACCCTCCAGAAACTTACATTTTTATTTGGAGAGAAAGCACAGGTGTGTGTGTACATCAATACAAGGAAAGGAGGATCAAGAAAGTGGGAGCATATTGAAGGAAATTTGGGATTCTAAGATGTGAAGGTAATGAGGGGAGCTTGTTGTAGTCATGGGGTTGTTCGTGCAAAAGTACAGGGATGGGATATGCAGTTAAATGACCAGTAAAGCCATATTGACTAGACCAAACAGTAAATGAAGGGGAATAATGTACAATAAGGTAGGAAAAGTAGGAAGGAGGCAGCCTGTAAAAGGCTTGAAATGCCAAATAGAAGGGTTTGTATTTAAGCCTATTTTAATGGGGAGCCACTGAGGTTTATTGAGTAGGGGAGTGACATAGCCTGATCCAGACTTTAGGACAATTACTTCAGCAGCTGTGTGGAGGATGAATTGGAGTAAGGAGAGACTTGAGAGGAAGAGATCATTTGGGAGGTTATTGTGTGAGAAGAGAGACAGAAGAATGTGAGAAATGACATGGAGGGGGATAGGACAACATTTGGCATCTGCCTGGACATGGGAGTAAGGAGCTGAAGATATAACATATACAATCTTAGCGAGCCAAGAGGGCAGAGGCTGTTCCTCTTTGGCCCAGCACAATGTCTGGCACATAGTGTTTCATAAATGTGTGTTCAACCAAATTGAAGTGAATTCTATGGTTCTGGGAAGGGTACATGTGTTCCATAAATGTAAATTGCTGTTAGCATCCTTATCGACAATCATAATAAATGAGAATGGATACTTTTTAGGATTCTGGGCTTTTAGGAAAACAGTCCATGACTCCCAGGGCTCTTCGGAGAGAGAATAAGTGACATGTTACTCCCATTTCCCAGAGGGGAAACCTGAGGTCTTTGAAAGTAATGTGACAATGAGATATCACCCGCGTTAGAATTATGCATAAAAATAAAATGTCAAACGAATTTCAAAGGGAAGTGATGATCAGAAAGCGACTCACAAATGGAATAACAGGAGGTGTAAAGCTTTCCCCACCAGGTTCCTTCCTCTTCATCCCACCGAGCCTTTCTTGGTCACCGCTGCTGCCTTCGCCGATACCCCGCTTTTTCTTTAGACGTCAATTAGGTCTTTAGTGTTTTAGTCAATTCTGTTTTAGACTTGAATTTCCTAGCAGTTGTTCTTGGGGGAGCGGACCCAGAGAAGGCTTCCTTAGTGGGGGTTGTCAGGTGAGGCCGAGCTTGCCTGGCGAGGAGCCCTGTCCTGGGACTGACTGGTACTCTAGGGCAGCTTCGCCCTTTCCTCGCGGTTAGCTCTTATTGACTCTAATAGTGACATTTCAGGCCTTTTCTTTGGGCCACTAACTGGACCATCCCGGGTAGGCTGGCCATCAGATCTGTTGTCCGGGAATGCCCCCGGCCCGGACTCCATTTCCCAGACTCCCTTAGTGTCCTAATGTATTCAGTGTTCACTGTGCCTCTGTGTGTGTGTGTGTGTGTGTGTGTGTGTGTGTGTGCGTGTGTGTGCCTGTGTGCGTGTGCCTCTATGTGTGTGAGCCCGTATGTAAGAGAAAAAGAGAGAGAGCAGAGAGTGTCTGTGTGTGTGTATGTGTGTGTGCGTGCGTGTGTGAGGGAGTGAGTGTGTGCGCGCCGCTCGCTCGCTGGCTCGCGGGAGTCCCTCGGAGAGTGGAGGCTCATTCACTGATTAGAGCCAGCGCTGAGAGGCAGCACTACTCCTTCTCTCACTCCGAAGCTCTCGCTCTGTACATGCGATCCCCGGCAGCTGGCGAGCTCAAACAGGGGGCCAGCCGCCTGCTGCTGCTGCTGCTGCCGCCTCTGCCGCCGCCGCCGCCGCCGCCGCCACCGTTGCTCAGCCGGGACTTTCCATGCCCCGCACTCTTCGCCTTGCTTCCCTTGCCTTCTGAAAAGTGCAGTCGCTCTCCAAAGGAATTTTCACGGTGAGGACCGAGCGCAGAGAGGGGCGTGTGTGTGTGTGTGTGTGTGTGTGTGTGTGTGTGTGTGTGTACAAGGTGGGGGGGGGCAAGAAGGGAATAGCAGGGTTGCTCAGAAACCAGGCTAACTTTCAGGGATCTGTCTCCTGGGGACCCCTGGGAGTCACACAATATCCGCTCTCTGAACATTAGCCGACTTCGCTCTCGTCCCCTTTCTAACTTTCCACCTAGAGTTTGTCTTATTTTTTGTTGTTGTTTTGATTTGGTTGGTGAGGTGGGGTGGAGGGGGGTGGGAGTGGGTCGAGGGAGGGATCAAGGACGTGCTTGTTGGCCCAGTGTGAAGGGTGAGGGAAGAGCAAAGGAAAAGGTGGCGGGGGTAGCTTTTCTACGCCTTTCCTACTGTCCTTTTTAACTTTGTTTGGGTTGGTTGCCAGACTATCTTCTCCCCGGGTGCTCGGGGATGGGGTGGGGGGTGGGGGAGAGAGAAGGAAATTCCTGCTGGTTCGGAGCTCGGAAATGGGGAGGGCTCCCCAGAGGTGTTGGCGTGGGGGAAAAGGTAGTATCAGGGGGAGAAAGGGATTCGTACCCGCAAAGCACAAAAGGAGCGAGAGAACGAGGGATCTGGGAGCAAGGGAGCAAGCCGCCAACCTCCCGCTCCTGTGCAACCCGGAGGAAGAGAAAGAGAGACTCGGAGCGAGAGAGAGGGGGGAAGCTAGAGGGAGGGAGAGTGAGTTCTTTCGGGTAACCTCGGACCCCGACTTGTGCCCGTTCACTTGGTGGCGAGAGGGGCGGGGGCGGGAAAGAGGCGGAGGAGGGCTGGGCTGGGGAAGCAAGACTACAGGGGCAAAGAGGCAGGTGCTGGGGGAGGTGAAGAAACCCCCAGGCCTCTATCGGTCGGTCCTCCCGCCTGCTTATCCTGCTCGGCTCCGCTCGACTCCGCTTGCTTCGGCAGCGGAGCCAGCCGGCCTTTCCGAGGGCTCCCAAGATTTTCTGGGTCTCCAGATCTTCTTCTGGAGCACGTTCGTGTGCCTGTCTGTGTTCCTTCATGTGTGCCCGTGTGTGTGTCCGTGTTAGGTCTCTCTTCTGCATTGATTTCTCTCTGACTTAGACTGAGTGACAGTTTGCCCGTCCCCGACTTGGAAACAAAACTTTTCAAAGGGCCCTGGTGGCTGCTGCACCAACGCAATGAGTCCCGCGGCCCCTGCGACCTTTCCCAGGCCAGGCTTGCCGCCCTGTAGGTTCCAGTCGCGGCCCCAGGCCAGCCCCCAGGACTCTGCAGGGCCATAGTCGCCTTGGTTCGCCCTTTGGGTTTAGCACCGAAATCTTGTCCCTTTCGCGAGCCTACCTACCAGACCTGGGCCCAGAGCTTGGCGATACTTAAAGCCAAGCCCGCCGCGCTGGGGGCTACCGGACAGGTCGGTTGCGGGGACCACAGGGATAGAGGGGAAGGAAGGAAGCAAGCAAGCCGGCGGGTCAGAACTCTGGCACCCAGGTCAGTGGAGCCGCCTGAACAGGGATTAGCCTGGGGACTCGGCTCGGTTCAGCCGGCCTGCTTACGGGACTTGGGGGAGGATGCGGCCCTCCGGAATGGGGGATTCCCAGGATAGACTCTTAGGCTTGAATAACTCCATTCTTTCCCCTGCTCGGGTAGTCGGTTTGCAGGTTAGCTCGTTTTCAGTTTTGTAGCAGGCAGGGCCACTCCGGGAGCGGCGAGAACGCAAAGATGCTGCTGCCTTCCGCTCGAGGATAGAGGGTGCCCCCGTGTGCTGCAGGCCGCCCGCTCCGCTAGAGGTTGGGGCAGCTAGGGCCCGGGGTCCCCCAGTCTCTTCCGTTTCCCTAAGGGGAGTTCAACCCCGCTGGAGGGGGGGGGCTGTCAGGAAAACCCAAGAAGGAGCTGGACTGAAAAGAGGGAGCTAGCGAGTTTTGAAGCCAGTCGAGGCAATGGGCTGGGGGAGACCCTCCCTCGGGACACCTCACCCTCACCGGCTCCCCTCCTCACTGGCTTCTGCTCCCCGAGAAGGAAGACAAGAAGAAAGGAAAGCGAGCAAAGGAAGGAAGAGGAGAGAAAGTGGATAGCAGAAGCAGGGGAGAGGAGAGAAATAGGATAGTAGCGAGGAAAGGGATATCAGACGGAAGCAGCAAGAACGGGGAGAAGCGGGAAATGCCCCGCACTGATCAGCTCTTCCGTTGTGAACTAAACCTACCCGGTGGCGGGGAAGTCGGAGGGGGAGGCCCAGCTGCCGGGTAGGCAGAGGTGGCTCTTCCTGCCACCAGGGTGGTGGTGGGCTCTGCCGGGAGTGAGCCCTGGGGCCGAGAGGCTGCACCCACCTGTTTGACCCTGCGCAGCCAAGCTGGACTGCTGGCCCCCCACTTCGGCACCCTCCGGCCCATCTACCCATTAGTTCTTCCATTTATCCGTTCCTTTTCACCCCAACCCCCTCCAGGCACCGTTCACACCTTGTCTGACCCAGGGCCTGGGCTGCCAAGGTTCCGGGGCTGAGGAGAGAGGAGACAGGGGCGGCGGTTTTCCGTGAAAGGTCGGTCGGCCTGAAGGGAGGCCGCGCCAGGGCAGGGCTTGCCAGAGCTCTCCTAATTCCTGGGACTTCTGGCAAGGGCCTGCTTGAGCAGTCCGGTCCGGAGCGCGGCCTTCCATCAGCCCTGGCCTCTACTCCATGGCCCCTTGAGCCTTTTCGTTTTGCAAAGTTGCAAGGTCACCATTTGGGTGCTCTTGAACGAATTTCTCCCTCCCTTTTACGAAGTTAGAGGAAAGCTTGAGGGAAAGGCGGAGAGGCAGGCCAGGGCCGCAGCATGAGCCCTGGAGCTGCAGGCAGGGCGGGGGTCTTTTTTTTTTTTGGATACCCAGTTGGTGGTTGTGTCTCTAGCTGCTTTCTCAAGCGTGGACCGAGCTTTCTTCGAGCCAGCGCAGGAGCCCGGCTGGCTCGGATAACTGTCCCGGGGGCCACGGCTTGAACCAGCTTGGAGGCTATGGATCCACCCCAGCCCTCATGCCGGGCGGGCTTGGGCCCTGCCGAGAGTGAGGCAGAAAGCTAGCTGACTGAACCCGAGTCAGTCAGTCCAGAGCCCCGAAATGTGCCCGCCTTTCGAGTCCTTCGTGCTCCCGGGGGTGGGGGGCAGAGGAGTGCGGGTCAGCTCGGCGTTGCTGCGGGTCAGGCCGTGGAAACCAGGGCTTGCCCTTTGGGCGCTCGGAGACAGAAAGGATACTCTCCAACCGGGACACGTTGGAACTCCGCCTTCGCCTTCTTTCCGTTCTTCTCCCTCGCTCCTTTTCCCTTCCACCCTTCCTCTCGCCTCTCCTCCCTGACTTCCTTTGGACCGGGTCCCTGCGCAGCCTCAGCGCTCTTTGTGCTCGGCCTCCCAAGTTGCCTGGGCATTTCGGGAAAGTTGGGTTTCGCCAGGGGAAAAGCTCCAGCTACTTATTTGTGCCCTACCTGTCCAAGTCGCGGACCCAGGGAGAGTTCGGTCGGGAGGGCACCCCTTTGGCACCTGTTGTGAGGCGGCAAAGAATAGCGGTGCAGAGAAACGAATGAAGGCCACTAGTAGGGACGGTAGTAGGGACGAACAGACAGCCGGGCGACCACCGGGAACCGACCCGAGAAGGAGCCCTCCCCCGGTCCGTAGCCTTGCGGGGGCCCTTCAAACCCGGGGCTGTCCGGAATGGGGATGGGGTGGACGGAAGAGTGTTCGGCTCTGGCTGGGAAAGGGCGGCGGCCGCTACCACAGTACCCCACGCCCTTTAGCTTCTGCGAGCTGCGGGGGTGGCGAGGAGGGCTCGCAAGTCCTGGTCTGGCCGACTTTCGGGCTTTGCTTTAGCTCTTCCTGAGCCAGGCGAGGAGTGGCCCCTACCTGGGTTCAGTCCCCTTCGGCCTGTCTTCCCACCCCGGACTTTCGTTGCCCTCCTCCGGGCTGTGTTTGCAGGCTGCCGTCTGTCCGACAGTCAGTCCGGCGAATCCGGCTGGGGTCGGGCAGTCGAACCACTCAATTAGGACTCCCTCTAACAGGGTTGTTTGCATTTCCCTTAAGCAAGCCAGGGGCCTGAGATTACCCCCTCTCCCACCAAAAGAAAAACCCCAGCCCCTGCGAGGGGCGGTGGCTGCGGCCGCTTCCAGCCCAACCAGTCCCGGGGTTGGTGCTCCCTCCTCCACAGAGCCCCCCAGTTGCCCCCCAATCTCTTTGGCTTCGCGGATTGATCTCCCTCCTTGTTGAGTTAATTCAACAAAGACTTTTTGCGATCGCTTTGGAGTTTGTCTGAAGCCGGGGAAAAGGGGCTGGTGATTTATTCGGTTGCTTTTCGATTTCTGTCTTCAGCCCTTCTTTCTCCTCCTTTCAGCGGGGATGTCAGCTGTTATTACTGCCTATTGATCCCTTTGCAAAGTGAGAAGTGAGCTAAAATTAATGTCAATTCCACTGCTCCGATCAATAGCGGGAGTTATTTTAATCTGGATTTGCACGAGGCGCTAAATTAAAAAGCGTCAGCATAAGCGTCGCTGCCCCTCGCCCGCAGCCCCCTTGTTCGCAGCCCCTCGCTCGCAGCCCCTCACTCTTCCTCCTGCCCCCGGTTCTCAGCCCCTAGTTCGAAGTCCTTGGTTCTCAACCCCTCACTCGCCTTCCTGCTTCTAGAAAGACCCACCCCCACACGGCCACCCAGAGCAACCGACACCCCCCCCCCCCACTGATTAGCTGACAATCCATATTTTTTTAATTAAGAGGGTCAGTTAGTTTTCTTATTTGGGGCTCTGTATTTAAGTCCATGACATTTTGACATTAGGAGTGTATCAACTATAGATTTTCATAATGACTGCGGGCGGCTGCCTCTGCCCACTCTGCCCCCTCCTCCTCCTCCTCAGCACAGTTTTCTGGGTGTGTGAGGCGGGGGTGGAAGGAGAGGAGAGAAGAGCCCCCCGAGCGGCTTCTGGAAAGTGCGGGGCAGAATTACAAACCCCAAACGGAAATGCTCCTGATTTATTCCCGGTGTAATGAAGTTTGCAAAAGAATCCGGAATTAGGGGTGAGTGATTCACAGGGTCCTTCCTTCTGCTGAGCTCGACTTGCTGCCTCGGCCGCCAGATTACTAATTTATGAAACACGTTGAACAGAAGGAGGTGAGGTAGGAGGGAGCCAAAAGAACTCTGGGATAAGGGTCAGTCCCGGGGTCATTTTCTATAGGAAAACATTCCCTTCCACCATCCCCTCCTCAACGTGCGTTTGGCGTTGTCCATTTCTCCCACCCGTCTTGCCCAGGAGGGACCCACCATTATTGCTTTTGGCCAACCAAGTGTCCTGTCTGTGTTTGGTGTCGTGAAGGAAAGGCGGTTGGGAGCAGCGGGACACACTGGTCAGGTTCCCCTGGTTCGGTTTGTGAATATGCATCTGGCCCGAAAACGACCGGACGCAGGGTTCCTATCCTTGTCAGGCTAACCAGGCTGTCCTTGCCGGATCTTCCCTGCTTTGCTCCAACTAGACAGGAAAAGTTATTTAAAATTTGGAAGAGAGAAAAACCCGTTAATGTGAGATGCATAATCTGGTAATTTAGCAATGATTCCTGTGAGGAAGAGTGCCAAATGAGGAAGCAATCTGATGATGTCCACTCATTTTCACAATTAATAACAGTCATGGAAGCGTCTGGTACAGGATGGGAGAAGGAAATGTTATCATTAAGGCCAAGGATGGAATTTTATACCATTTGTTAACCGAGGCTCCTCCATTCAAGGAATACAAAAGGTTTTCCATTAGAAAGATGCTCTTTGGGCACGATTTAGTTGCAGTGAGTGACTCTTTAGATTCAAAGGGCGTGATTTCTGGCAGCCTGGGGTGTCGGGATTTTTTAAATCATATGGTGTTGTTCGGGTGCCCTTTGTGGTCTTTCTATTAATCATATCTTTTTGGAAGCTAATAGTCCTGTATTCACCTTATGCCATGCTCATTCCTGGTGTGTAGCCCCGCCCTGCAGAAACTACCAGGCAAAGACTCTGAGGTGGCAAGAACTAGCCTAGAATTGAAGACCACCTTTCTTAACTCCCCATGTGCTTTGGGGGCCTCTGTTTGAACATCAGACCGTCAGAAATTTGGTTACCATTTTGATCTAAATGTTAAGGGTAGATTTAAGCAGTTTACAAATCTACTTAAGTGAGGGCATTAGTAACTAAAATTAATGATATTTTTGTTGTGGTTGTCCCTGAAAGACAGACACTTCCAGAGTGCATTGCCACAGACACCCACTCCATTTTTAATATTATTGGAGAGGCCAGGCACGTTATGATAGAAGTCTTTGCTCAGCTACAGAAAAGAGGGAAGGGGAAAAGCTATGTGCAGATAGAGGGATACTCACAATATCAGTTGTTGGGAGAATAAAAAGTCCTTGATAATATATAAAGTTGTGGGTTTCTGTGTATACACACACAATACATAAGTATTCACACTATACACATTCACTTTATGTTGTCACCTGCTTACATACATCACACGTATCCATTTAAATTCACATAGCCATGATATTGGGGGGGGGGGGACAAGTAGGAAGGGCATGGTGTGTGTGTGTGTGTGTGTGTATGTGTGTGTGTGTGCGCGTGTTGGGGGGAGGGCCATGTATGAAAAACAACTATAACTGCATTTGTTGTAGCAAACCAGCCCTGCCTTGGGTGGGTGGGGTACCAAGACAGAATCACTTTAAAATCTGGTATATATGGTGACCTCATTTACCCAGGGAATATTGTATTTGGAGATTTTGTGTTTTTTTTCCTTGCTGGGCTCAGGCGCATTTCACCCGGAACGTGTAGGGACCAAAGTCAGCTACGCGTACATCACAGTAAGTTGTCTATTGATTTTTCTGAATGAAAACGGTCGGATGCTGCTGCTGCCCAGTGACTCCTGAAGCCTGTGGTGTCTGTTCCCCAAGCACCTGGAAGCCAGGAGGATGGAGTTGCAATCAGTCGGGCTTTCCCTTTTTTCTTTTCCCTGACCTTCCTCCCTCCCCCTTTTTTCTCTTTGATGTCCCTGCAGGTCTTGGAAGGGGATGATTCCCCAGTAATCTTCCCTGCCTCGACCCCAGGTGCTGCTCTGCCTCCCTCCCTCCCTCCCTTCCAGGGAAGACCGTTTCTTGTCTGACTCCTGCCATCGAAAGAGACTCCAATGGACTTACACCGGGCAGCCTTCAAGATGGAGAACTCATCCTACCTTCCCAACCCATTGGCTTCCCCCGCCCTGATGGTTCTAGCATCGACAGCGGAGGCCAGCCGGGATGCCTCCATCCCTTGTCAGCAGCCCCGACCCTTTGGGGTTCCTGTCTCCGTAGATAAAGATGTGCATATCCCCTTCACCAATGGCTCCTATACTTTTGCCTCCATGTACCACAGGCAAAGTGGGGTGCCTGGCACCTTTGCCAACCGTGACTTTCCCCCTTCCTTGCTGCACCTCCACCCCCAGTTTGCACCCCCAAACCTAGACTGTAGCCCCATCAGCATGCTGAACCACAGTGGCGTAGGGGCTTTCCGCCCCTTTGCCTCCACCGAGGACCGGGAGAGCTACCAGTCGGCCTTCACGCCTGCCAAGCGACTCAAGAACTGCCATGACACGGAGTCGCCCCACCTGCGTTTTTCTGATGCAGATGGCAAAGAGTATGACTTTGGGGCCCAGCTGCCCTCAGGCTCCCCCAGTTCCCTCAAGGTGGATGACACTGGCAAGAAGATCTTTGCTGTTTCTGGCCTCATTTCTGACCGGGAGACTTCATCCAGCCCAGAGGACAGAAATGATAGATGTAAGTAGCAGTCCTGTGCACCCCTGTGTCCCTTCCCTTGGGTCAGCTTGGCCAAATGCTGCTGCTCAACAGGTCAGTAGTGCCTCTGGCACTCCTGCTAAAGAGACTTGCTCCCTGTCTGCCTGCCAGCCCCAATAGTTGTGAGGTGTCGGGGGCTCCTTGTTACCTCCCTTCAATGGGCAATGCTAGATTCTGGATTGAAATGTATTCATGCAGGCAGTCAGGCAGGGAGGCAGGCAAGTTCCCAAGCCACCTGCTGTGTTGGCCTTGTGTGGGCAGTATCCTTTGGGGGTTCTGGGCTCAGAAGTGCTGGGGGTAGGGGGACCTCGTCCATGCTTGGCCGGGCTATGGAGGGAGCTTGTGAGCTCTCAAGGCCCTTTGCTGGCTTCCCCTTGGTTCTCTGGTCTCTGAATCATTTCTGGATCTCTTTCTATCAGGCCACACCTAGCAGTCAGTTTACAGTCTACTTTCCAGTCTTATCTTTCAGCAGTGGATTGTGTCGGGTAGAGAGCAATGAAGGGCCAAGGTTGGTCAACAAGGGAAGTCTTGTAATAGTCTTATTCTCCTTGGTATCCTGGGGTTAGACAGCTAGCATATTTGCGGGAATGCCAACAGATACAACAGCTCCTGCAAGTCTCAGGTGTGTTCTTGTGACCTTTAGTGCCCTCTGTGAACACCAACTGCTTCTTCCTAAGGGCTGATAAACAGAAGAGACCCTTTGCAGGAGAGGGGCTGAATCCTCTGGTCCCTCACGTGCCCCGCCCCATCCCCACCCCCACCGCCCAGCAGAACGGGACTCTCCGTTTGGAGCTTGGGGCAGTATGGAGACAGAGTGGCTTTCTGCCAGCCTGAGGAGAATTTATGAAGCGAGGGGTTTTCTTTCCACCCATCCTTTTGTTCTTGGATTTTGCTTTGTTTTATTTTCTTAAGAAAACTCCAGCTAAGGTTTTCTTTCCCCTCTTCTCTCCTCTATTCCCTAACACCCCCCCTCCATCTCCCTACAGCCCCCAACATGAATACTATTTTTTTCTCTTCACTTTATGATGCCGGGGAGAGTAATAGAGACGTTGCCGCTCTCTCCCCTGTCGGCCCTGCTTCCTCTGGCTGTCTCCTTGAATTAGGCACTGTGTTAACTTCCCAGCGCTAAAAGGCATCTGCCTAAACCCAGCGTACCTTTTCAATAAAAGTCATCATAAAATCAACCTGCCTTGTAAATCCATCGCTCTTTGGTTTTGAAATATGTTGTGAGTGTGTCTTTTATGTCAGCGTCTGCAAGCCTAGGACCTTCCCACTTAGGAAGAAGGCTGCTGTTGCCACAGTACAACCGCGAGCTGGAGCTTTCTCTCACTTTTTCTCTAGCTCTTCTTTCCCCTCTCACTTTCAGTGACACATCTGGCTGAGCTGCTGGCTCCCCTTTCACTCTGATCTGGCTCTCTGGGTAAGCCTGCCTTATGTACTGGACGGGGACTTTCCTGTTGTGCTGTTGGGTTTTCACCCCCAGTAGTGTAGGAGAGAAGGCAAAGAGAGCTGAGGCTTACTTCCCCCTTGTTTAAAGCTGTCCTAGGTCAACATGTATTAAGGCTGCTGCCTCCTCTCCGCTAGCAGCACCACTTTGAAATGAAACTGATTCAACACGCTGCGGGGATGGAGATTCTTCTCTTCATCCAGATCCCTGGCAGTTCTAGTCTATCTCCCCCTTTTCTTTCTTTTTATCCCCAACCTCCATCAAGCAGGCACCCAGAGAAGGCGAAAGCCTGTTAGTCAAGTCAGAACTCATAGATGTGGAGATCCATTCCCCCTGCGGGTGTCATAGCCATAACTCTTCCCTTGCCTGGCTTGTATTGTGTGTGCTGGTGCCGTCCCCCCACGGAGATGGATACCTACCTCACACAGGAATACGCCTGGGTGGAGAAAAAATGAAATGAGGCTGTCTCCCAAAGTGAAATGGAATTCTGACCTTGAAATTAATGAGATGCTGATCAGCAGGGAGGGGAAACCTCTTCATTTCAAATTTAAGTATTAGAGAGCCCTTTCCCCTTAGCTTACTTTATGTTGAACACAATCTTGCCTTTTCCAGAGGACTTTTCTCCTTCTTTCTTTCCCCTACACCCTGCCCCATACTAAGTCTATAGGAGTGCATGAGTGTAGCTTACGTGCACATCCAGATGGTTATATTAGCACAGAGGAAAAAAACAAAAACAAAATTTAAGTGGGGCTCAGGGCTTGACCCAGAACTCCAGTCCTGTTGAGGAATGTCTGAGCAGAGAAGACTCCAGCACAGGAGTCTGTAACTCCCTTGAAGGGAGCAGGAAGAGAGGGATTCCACCTTCTTGTGACCTTGTTTCAGAGAGCAGATCAGTGCTTGCTGTGGCCTCATGGGGTGGGGTGTGGGGGGGAATTATGACTGGTGCTTTTTTTCTGCAGAATCTTCATAAAACAGGAGAAAACCTTTTTCTTCTGAGAAGCGTTGGAGAGGCAGCATGACAAGGTCTGTGGTGGCTTCTTGGCTCCTGTCATACTCTGATAGGGGCGAGAGGATTTATGGGCTGTTTTATGTAAATACATATTTAAGAGCCGTTAGAAAACCTGATTATTCCCACTAGACGCCTTTCAGGCCCTCCCCACAGAACCTCTTTGAAATAAGTACTATTTCTGAGATAATCAAGGAACAGTGTAGAAGAATGCCTCCTGGACCCAGTCAGAGCTGGGTAGGTAAAGGTGGGGCCAGAATCTGCTTAGAGTGCAAAGAGGCAGGCTGCTAGGCTTGGACTTGGCTGGCTGCTGGGCACAGAGGTATTTGTTTTTTTTATTCTACGGCGACTGATTCTTCAGATAATTTTTCAAAACTTGTAACCCCTTTGTGTTCTTTTCCAGAAAATGTAAAAAGTTATTTTTTATAATTCAAAAACAAGGACTACAACAAAATTCTTGCAGAACTATGGAGCTGGAGTTTCTGTGGACTGGGTTCTAGCTCAGTTTAAGGGTTTTAGGACCTTGGAAAATGGGTTTTGTAATGGAAACCGTGGCATGACTTTTCCCATTCTGTGCCCAGCTGTGGGAGTAGATGTGAGAGATGTGAGCATGGCTAGTACATGCCTCTATGTGTGTCTAGGTGGGGGTAAAATTGTACATTTTCCTATCTTTTAAAACATTTTATTGAATTCTTTTTTTTTAACATTGCCTTCATTTCCAATTGTGTATCTCCTCTCCCTCCCTAACAAACTGTCTTCTAAGATAAATTTTTTTTAAAAAAGCAGTTCAGCAAACTAGACCAACATGTGACAGTATATACAATGTTCTATAGCTATAGTCTCCTCTCCACCCCCCACCTCTGCAGAGAAGGAAGGGAAGTGCCTTTTCTCATTTCTTATTCAGGGCCCAACTTAGTCACTAGGATAATAACATGGTGCTTATGTTCCTTTTCTTGTTCTTTCCATTTACATGTCTGTAGTCATCATGGCAACATTGTGACTGTTGTTTTCTTGGTTCTGCTAACTCCTCTCTGCATCAGTTCTTGTCTACCCATGCTTCTCCTAATTCTTCCTCATTACACTTTTCCTGGTGCAATAATATTTCCTCACATTCATGTGCCATAATTTGTTCAGCCACTCATCAGCTGATGGGAATCTGCTTTGTTTCCACTTCTTTGCTACTATGACAACCACTAAAAAAAGGTCTATTTTAGCTCATGAGGTGTTCTTGGTTGAAAGCTGGACTTCTTCAGGGGATATGTGAACACTCCAAAGTGTTCCATTTGCTTCCTCTCAGCTCTGGGACTTCTGGACCTTCCTTCACCAACAAATACATTATGACTGCTTTGCTAAGGTTTCATGGTGATCAGAAGTTATCTCCCTTTTCAGAGACTGCTCGGTCTGTCCTGGGGAGGGGGTGGGTGGGTCCTGGAAGTGGCATCATCTCTGGCTGGTAGAGGAGCTAAGAATGGAAAAGGGAAGACCAGTTTTGTTTGCCTCCACTTCCCAAGCTCTTCTCTTTGACCTCTTGTCTGAGGAAATGTATGGTATGGGGACAAAGGGTCACCATGTGTCATGGGGGACTATGGGTCTGTTTCCCAAAGTCTGCCCTTTAAATCAGTACATCTTTATCCGAAGATTCTGCCTGGTGTTTCATGCCATCACCTGTGGATTATTTTGATACCTGCCCTGGATTATTTTGATAGTCATTGGGTTTCGGATTCCTTCATTGCTTGAGAGGCCTCCCTCCCCCATTGCTTGAGAGGCCTCCTGTGGGCAACCTCTTCAATATCCACATTTCTGCTCTGATTGCCTTCTTGCCCCCAGGGTCCTTCTGCCCACCAGTTCATTCTGCCACAGTTGTGGTTGCCCAGGATATACCCTCTCCTCCCTTCAAATGTGAGTTCTAGTTTTCTGAACTGGAGCCTGCCAAGAATGGAGGGACTGGAGTTCAGATTTGGTGTGTGTGGAGAGTGTTAGTCAGTCAGTAAACATTTATTAAGTACCTACTATGTGCCAAATCCTAGCTAGAGCCATGCAATGAAAGGTGAAAGAGAGTTTCTGCTCTCTAGGAGCTCATAATCTAATGGGAGAAACAATAGACAGAACTAGGCTAGCCTGTCCGCCTTCACTTTCTTATGGCAACCCTAAGCAGGCATCACAAACTGTGCTGCTTTCCCTCCAGAGAAATCTTTGAGTTGGTCAATTCACATCGCTCTCTTTAGTCTTGGCCCTTTTCGGGCAGCTGTTATTGAAATATCTCTTCAGCAGCCAAAGGAATGAACACTCCGGGAGGATCAGGGGGTGCTGCCTTTGAGCTCAACAGGCCTCTCCTGGTGGTCCTTCTTTGTGCTGGCCTCAGAAGCAGCAGTTTGGAAAATGACAGGGTTTCCCAGGGCCCCAGTTTCACCCTGAAGATGATGTACTATGACCACTGCCTAGGTGGAGTTCGGATGGGAGTGAGGAGGTGGGTGTAGCCAGGCTGCCTCCTCTTCAGGTCCTGAGTGAGCCAACCTTGGACTTTGAGAAGGAGAATCTCTGATAGCCCCACTTTTCAAACAGACCAGGCTGATCCTCATCCAGCTACAGTCCAAGTCAGTGAAGGCTCATCAGCCAAACTTGCATTTTCAGGTCCAGAAGAGGGCTAGGGGCTAGGTATGAAAAAGTTGCTCTCCACCCCTACCCTGTTGCTCTCTTCCATGGAGGGGTGGGGGACATCCAACTACCTACTCTTCCTCTGAGAGGGGAGACTCTTTCCAGTCCTTCTTCTCCTTAAGAAGGGGGATCAGGCCACAATCTTCCTCGGAGTAGGGGGGGAGGAGACAGCTCTCAATCCTCTTTCTGGGAGGAGGGCTGACTCCCAATCCTCATCGTTCCCATGGGGGTGAAGGGCCCCCAATATTCCTCTTACTTCGGAGGTAATGGCTAGGGGTTGGGCGGGGGGAGAACTTCCTCGGTGGGTGGGTGGATTTTTGTTGCTCGCTCCCACCCCAGGCCCCGAGACTCCCTTTCATGCTGTTTGGTTTCATTGTCTTGTTGGGATAAAGAAATGTTTGAACAGTTAAAGTGGGGCCGGACTGGATGGGAGCGGTCCCTGATGGCCGCTGCAGAGCCATCTGGCCTGGCTTGGCTCCGGGCTGCCTCACCCGCCCGCCTGGTTCGGGGGCTCGCTAGCTCGCTCTCTGGGCTGCGGGCAGGCCTGCCGGTGCACGGCCGGAATGCCTAATCACCATGGTGAGAAAACGGCATCGGCGACCGCTTTCTTTCCTTCCCTCCCAGCCCGCCTGCCCGCCAGCCCGCCGGCCGTCAATTGTCATGCAGAAGCGATCGGGTGGCCGTTTCCAGGAGCGGTTGCGCCTCGGCTGCCTACCCCGCCCGGGTCCCCTCGCCTCTTCTCCCTTCTCCTGGACTCGCATGTCCTCGCTTCCCTTAGCCCTCGCCTCTCCTTCCCTCTCCTCGCCTTGTTTTTCCCTCGCCTTCTCTCTTCTCTTCCCTTAGCAGAAGGGTGCGTTGTAATTGATCGTTGGGGGGAGGGGCTGGGAGGACAGATGAGGGGCGAGAGGCGGGGTTGGAGGGAGGGACGCTTTTCTCTGTCGAAATTTTTGCCCCTCACAGACTGTTTATGCCCCTGGGACAGCTTTCATGTGGTTTTCCAACACGCTAGCAAGCTCCTCATCTTTCCTTAGTGGACTCGAGAGGGCTGGCGCTGAGCTCCCAGGCCTGGCTGTGGCTGGCTTGGGGGCTGCGGGCCGGAGCGGGCCGGGCCGGACCAGGAGGGATTCACTCCCTTGCGCTCCCTTTGACGGAAGCAAAACAAGCCTAGCGAGGCCGGAGACTGGAGAGAGAGAGAGGTGGAGAGCAAGGCGATCTGGCTAACACTCAAAGCTCCCCCCTCCTGCCTCCTGCTAGATGCGCTGGCCTCAATTTCTCCTGCCCTATTCAGGGGTCCTGAAAGGACGGTCTAGGGCCATGCCTGTGGTCCTCCTCTCAGGTCTCTGCGGACCTAGGTGGCTGCGCGTGTCTCTGGCAGTACCTCTCTCTTCTGGACCCGACCAGTCACATCTTTCAGGGCTGGCATTCTTTCTCTTCTAAGCTTCATCTAGTCCTCTTAGAACTAGAAATCCCTAGGAGTATTTCCCCTGGGCAGAGGCTAGAGAGAGACTAGATTTCTCGCTAATTCAGAGAAGCCGAGTTTGGCCTCAGCCGGGCGGCTGAAGGGTGTACGGGTGGAGGGGTGGAGGAGATTCCGGGGAAAGCAGCAGAGCTGTGAGTGTCTTGTCCCTCCGGGTAACTCCTCCTTCAGCTTGCCTCGGGGACCCCAGGTGGCTCGATCTGTGTCCTCTTTTGTGCCGGAAATACAAAACACAGATTACCTCCAAAGAACCAGGCTAGTTCTTTCCCCTTTCCTCCATCAGTCAAGGAAGAGAGTCCTAAAAACAGAATTTGAGTTTTACGTGGGGCTTTCGGAAATGCGCAGCACTTTCAGCACGCCTGTGTAATATGGGTGTTTTGCCTGAATATACGCTGACCTGTGGTTTTTACATCCCTGGTATGTCCCCGTGGGACAAACCAGCGCTTATTAAGTGCCTACTGTGTGCCTGAAGGCTGACGATAGGATAAGAAAGGATGGAAACCATCTCTACTTGCCGGAGACGGGTCAGTAGATTTGGAGTGAGGCTTTTTCTCGATGGTGCATTTTGTAAAAAGGAGTCTTGTCTAAAGCCCCCCAAATAAGACCGACTCTCCGACTCCTAGCTAAATTCAGCCTTTTTTTTTTTTTGTTCCTTCCAATAGTTAACTTCCTGTCTTTCCCAGGGTCATTTGGCTCGCCTTTAGGCAGCCTGGGCATTTTTCAAACAGAAGAGTTCTGGAGACTGGGGCGAATCGCTGTTGGCTCTGTGGTAGCTGTAAGGTTTTGGAAAGCCTGGTCCGGGGTTGTAGCATCGGTGGGGTGGCCGCTTCCCTGCCCATGGGTGTGTGCTGCTGCTGCCTTGCTGCCTAGACTCCGTAAGGTGCATTGGGCCCTGGGGATGCTCCAGCACACACTCATTGCTTCTCTGAGGGTAAAGGGGGTGGGGGATTGTCAGCAGGCAACTTCCTTAATTGCATTGCAGCCCTCTCTAATGTTTCCTGCGGGGCTCTGTGAGGATTGGGCTGTGGAAGGAGGGGGTCTGGTAGGGGTCAGGACTAGTGAAAGGCTAATACCTGTTCTGCAGTCAGGCTAGTAGATGTCAGGATAATGGGATGACTCTGTCCATCCCTGTTCCTGGGGACTGAGGCTTTTCTGCTGTATAAAGATCTCATTTTAAGTTTCTCTTTTATTTTTTAACCATTGACCAAGGTGGTGTCGGCAGCTCTGATGCAGTGTTACCAATGATCACTGGCACTGGCTCCCCTGGCAGCTCTTTCACTTAGTCCTGGGCTGTGGCCAGATGCTTTTGTTAGGGAAAAGGGGAAGAAGGAGGTTTGGAAAAAGACTAGAAAGATGCCTTGAGAGCAGATACACAGGAAAGGAAAAGGAGAGATATTACCATGAGGTGGCGAGGGCTTTTTCTTTTATGACTATAGGCAAAAAAAAAGTCTTGTTAAAAAGCGTCCTTTAGAGAGATGGACAAAATGTATTTCATAACTAAAAAATGATTTTTGAATATTTAATCTCCCATCTCTCTAGAAACCTAAAATGGAGTCAACTTTCTTCTCACATATTCTTCCCTCAGTGCTACAAGCCCTGCCACAGAAGTAACAATATGATGAGATATTTTAGGAAAGGAAGAGGTCAAAATCCTGGGGGAAATCCTAAGGTATGGGTGCTGCCTCACCCCAAAATGCAGACATTTGACAACCATTTTTCTCTGTGTGTATTGAGAGTGATTTGGAAGAAATAAAAGTCATCTTTGGGGAAAATGTGGTGTTTTGAGGACCTTCTGCTCAGCAGGGGTTGAGTCTCAGAAAAGCTCAGTGCCACTCTCAAGGAGGTGCCTTTGGTCTGGTCTCTAGTGAAATCCAATCCTGTAAACCTGGGCATGACTCACCAGCCAAGTGTCATGTTCTTCCATTGACATTCATCTGCAATCCAAAGCTTATAGCTTTGCATCTGTCCTACAGCAAAGAGATACAGAGCGGCTGAACACAGCTCATTCCTTCCTGCTCTCTTCCAATTAGGCTTATAGGGCTACAAGTCTGTATTTTAGACTTCCGAAGAGAATTCTTAGCTCTTAGCATATCCCTCTTCTTAGATCAGGTCTCCTTTTACAGAATCACAAGAATTTTAAGGTTGCAAGTGGCCTTGATGGCGATCTAACTATATCTCTCTTCTCAATCTATAACTAAAAAATTAATCTCTTAATACCCCAAAGTGCTTGTCTACTTGTTCTACTTGAAGATCATCAAGGAAGAGGAGGAGTCCACTAGCTCTCTAGGCTGCCCTTCCCCTTTTTGGATAGCTCTTTGGTTAGGAAGTAGAAACACACAGTCTTAAATTGTCCTCTGTCATTTCCCCCTCTCCTTCCACTTTGCTCCTGATCCCGGCCTCTTGGGCCAAGCAGGATAAGGCTGATCCCTCCACCCCAGGACAGCCCTTCTAACGCTGAAACACAACCCTCCTGTGGCTCAGCCTTTTCATCTCTGGGATAATCACCTCTCATTAGCTTCTTGAACTGATCTTTGTGTGATAGACTCAAGACCCTTTACTTTCCACATTGGCATGGATTTTCTCGATCTCTTTTTTTTAATGGCAATTCCTTAACACAAAACTCCATATGGTCTGACCTGGACAGAGGACAGAGGAACTCTCACCTCTTTCCTTATTCCTGGAAACTCTCTCAATGCAGCCCATGATCCCATGAGTTTCCTCTGCTGATACATCACACTACTGACATGAGCTTGCAGTCCACTAAAACCCTCAGATCTTTTTCAAATTACTGTCTAATCGTGCCTTTTCTCATCCTATACTTGTGAAATAAGTGTCTAAGTAGACACTGAAGTCTAAGCAGACCTGAAATCAATAAGTACTGTTCAAATCTGGCCTCAGACACTTACTACAGTGTGACTCTTGGCAAATCACTTAATCTCTGTCTGCCTCAATTTCCTCAACTGTAAAATGGGGATAAGATTAAGGATCAATCTCAAAGGGTTGTTATGAGGATCAAATGAGAAAATATTTGTAAAGTATTTTGCAAACCTCAAAACATTCTATAAATGCTAGATAGTTATAATTATTGTTTGATTTTGTGTTCTGACCTGTCAAGATAGATGTATAGCCAAAGTATTGATTAAATGCTCATTATGTATCTGATACTGTGCTAAACATTGGGTATATAAATGCAAGCAAGCAAGGCAGTTCAAGCCTTCAAGGACTAATAGGCAAAGACAACATACAGAGAGAACTGGAAAAAGGGTATGGAGTTTGCCTGGATGTGGAGTCCTAGCCTGGATCTAGACAAGATAATACAAAAGCCTAACTCTCAGGGCAAGGGAACCCAAGGGGCCGAGTTTCATTGGGTGGAGGGACAGAAATGATGAATGGAGGCTTCATGGAGAAGACAATCAGGAAGTGATATGGAAGCCTGTTACCTGGCTTCCGCAGTTATCTTGGACCTAGACTATCAACCAGTGTTAACTCTCTCTTCCAGTTTGTGGTCATCTGCAAATTTAGACTTGATCTAAGTCATTGATTAGAAAAGTTTTAAATAGACCAAAGGACAAGCATAAATTTCTGAGACACTCCACTAGAGATCTGCTAAATGAATATTAAAGCAGTCAGCAACCTTGGCTCAGTAGCCAATGAGTGGCTCATGCCATCATTTCAAAGTATCCATGTCCGTTAGCTCTGGAGTTGCTACATGTCTGGAAGCAGGCAAGTTTGGAACACTGCTCTCTGCTCCAAGTACACCATCTCTAAAAGCTGGTTACATAGAGATATTTCTATTTGATCCTACAAGTAATGGAAAGCCACTGGGAGGGAGTAAAGGGAGTGGCATGGTCAGATCTGAAGTTTAGGAAAGTCAGTTTGGCAGCTGGGTGGAAGATACATTGGTGTAAAGAGGGATTTGAGATGAAGATAGCTATTTCAGTAATCTGGATGATAAGTAACCAGGGACTTAACCAGGATAGTAACTGTATGCATGGAAAGAATGGGTTGTATCTGAGAGATTCTAATGAGATAGAACCCAACAAGATTTGACAATGGATTGGATAGGTGGGATGAGAGAGCGTGAGGAGTAGAGGACACATTGAGGTTTGGAATCCAGGTAATTAGAAGGAAAGTGGTGTCCCTGATTTAATAGAGAAGTTCAAAAAATGGGTTGACTTGGGAAAAGATTGAGTTTTATTTGCATCATAAAGTGTTTTAGACATTCCTCCTTCTATATGCCAAGATCATTTAAGTTTCCTTGAAAGATATAAACAGAAACAACCTTATTCAACATCACTCAGATCACAAAACATCAGGTGAGGCATAAAATAGGGAGCTATATACTCACCATAGGTGTTCACTGCTGTGATAACAGGCCCAGAGACCAAGCTGAAGAGGGATTTCCTGTTGGTGTTGGCATCCTCCAGATGCACCTGTTTGCAGATGACATTGTGTTGATTGCTCTGAGTCCTAGAAGGCGAAGAATCTTCTGGAAGAGATTTTAATTCAAAGGAATTTGGGTTGACCATCCACACAAGATCAATTGGATGAAGAATGTCAGTTACCTGGATTACACTGTGTATTCCAATGAACTCTTAATAAACCTTGTCAATCAGTATACAAACATACATACATGTATATGTATGTGTGCATGTATATATATATATATGTATACACACACGTATACAATCCAGATACATGAAGGACACTTTGGGTCTTGAGTTGAACAAGAGGAGGGGAGCAGCTGGATAGTCTTTAGGAAATTGCAAAGTACGTTTGATGCCTTCAATCTTCCTGTGAAAGCAAAGACCCGTATTTTAAACATCAACTTACTCTCAGTATTTCATCACAGTAATGAGACTTGATATACCCAATAGCCTCTACAGAATTAAAAATAAAGTGTCATGCAGAGGACAATGGGTGGGTATAAGAAGGCTAAAACAAGTATCCGATGAGGAACTCGATGAACAGAAGCAAAAGATAGCATTCAGGCACTGGATGATAGGAAGATGGGTTGGTGATATAGCAAAGGCAAAGCATAAAAAGGACCCTTTCAATGTCAGGAGAAAGTAAGAAATCACATAGGTCCCACTGTGACATTCTGTAGTAAGAAGTTTGAGAAAAGTCACATGTGGATATATTCCAATCTGTATCATTTGAGAGTTCTCCCCAATGGATGAGTTTTTGGATCCATTTCAGTATTTGAGTCTGAGCTCCTGCTAGAGATATAGTTTAGTGTCCAATAGGCAGTTGGTGATGTGAGATTGGCACTCAGGAGAGAGACTAGTGTCTCTACTGTGTCATGCCTCTCAATACTAGGCTTGTATATGATTTCTGAGCTGCTCATCTGTTTCTTCTTTCTGTCCAGGTGGTCTGTAGTATATACTTTATTGACAAAATTGCTTCTGCTTTTCTTTCCTTTGATCTTTGCCCAAACTGCCATCACTAGCTTTGGTCCAAACCAAGCAGCATTTGTATTTCCTCATTTGACCCTGAGCCTGCAGATATAGTGTGGTCATTATCCCAGTATGTCCCTTTTCTGCTTCTCAAGGACACAGAGTCCTCTCAGGTCACACATCTTCAGGACTTTGGGGTTTTGAAGACTATGGGATAGGACTGATTCCCTTTGCATTTTACCTCTCATTTGGTAGGGATCTGCCTTGTGACAAATGTTCCTTTTAGTAGTCAGCCTCCAAAGGAAGCAAAAACTTTTACAAGTGGTATTTTCTTTGGTATACTCAGAGCAAAACTCTTCTCCATCAAAGAGATAAGTGAATTCCATATCATGGGCATAGCTTCCTGTGTCTTGAAGGCATGATTTTGATTATTCTAGAAATCTGAAAGGGGTTTAGATATGAGGCAAGTAGGGTCATCTTTGGAGGAATGTAAATTAGTGGTAGATGGACTGGGCTACGCTGGGCTGCTTCTTAGTGAAGCCCCCTCCCTTGCTGTCCTCTCCCTTTTCTGATCCCCTGTGCAGAACACTCTGACTCGTTCAGTTCCATGATTAGACTCAGCCAGCAGCCTCTCCCTTCCTTAATCCTCTCCACTCAGCATTAGGCAGGAACTCCTGTGTCTGTCTTACTGGTCTCTTTCACTCTTGATTTTGGTAAGGCCTAATGATGCAGGACCAAGGTCATTTTACAGACAGGGAAATGGAGTCTCTGAGGAGGGAAGTAATTTGGCTCAGGCTTGCAATCCAAAGAGGTCAAATCCCCCAACTATGAACTCTACAGTTACCCTCTAAGTTAGATTCTGATGCTAAAATTCCGGTTTATCTACCACTGGTGGAAATAAATGGGTCATTGGCAATCTCTTTGTGCTTTTGATATTGGAGGGGGGAGTGTATATGTGTAAAATGTTCTGTAACAGGATTTGATTCATATTAGACCCATTAGCCTTTACATTCTGTTCCTTAGATCTCAATCTATATACTACTTTCCCCTTCCTTGTATGTAAACAGATCTGTGAACCTTCCCCCTCCCCCTATCTCTGTGTCACAGCTTCCCCACATGATGGATGGATTGTCTCTGCTCCAGGAAGGTTCAGCACTGGGCAGGAAAGGGGCCTTGTAGGTCAGGCTGGAGGAAGAGGGGCATTGGCATGCACTCGACAGGGCTAGGTTGGGAGAGGGCAGTCAACATTCATGGAGTCTTTGTATTAGCAGGGAGTTGGCAAGGTAAGATTAGTAGCATTCTTGTGTCCTGTCTTGGGCATAAATGGTTACTCACTGTCCATTTCTATGGATGGGCAGGCTTCCTCATGGCTTCTTTCTTTCAAGAAAGAAAGCCCATTGGTGCTTGTAAAGATCTATAGGGTAGCTCCTAGCCACAAGGTGTCCCAAAAATCATCAGGGCAGTTTTAAATCTTCATAGCTTAAAATAACACTAAGACTTTAGGGACATGCTGTATGTTATGGGGAGTCAGGAAGGGGGAAGGATCAGCAGGGTCAGGGAAGCAATGGTGGGGGAGGTGTCTTAGTTTAAATATTGGATCTCAAGGAGGTAGGACATTCCAAAGGACCTGAGCATTTCCAGCATCCCTCTTCCATCTGGGCTTGGCCTGTTGTCTGTATCCCAGTTAGAAAGAGCCCTAGGTAGTGAACAACCTGGGTGGGTCTTTGCAGATGGGACTGTCTTAACCTCATCTCAGGGAGGTAGCAGCTGCAAGACCCATTATTCCCTTTTTATTTCTGAAGAAGAAGAAAAAGATTCCAAGACTCGGGTCCGAATGCTGGCAATGGTTAAGAAATTCTTCGCCAAAAAAAGAAAGCAGAGGGTTGGGGCAAGAAGGATTGGGGAGGAGAGACGCCCAGAAGGGGAGGCCAGGCTTAGTAATCAGTTCAGCTGCAGTGAGGGCCAGCCTGCAGCTCGCTTCCTTCCTGAGCAGTAAAATTGAAAAAAAAAAAAAAACCCACCCAACCTTAGAACAACAAAAGTCTGGATGTGTGGGCTTCCTTCCTGACAGGCTCGCAACCTAGTGGGGCTTCATTCAGTGGGTCAGAGCTATAGCCACAGAGAGGAGGGGGTGGGGGAGATTTAACCCTTCCCTAACCACAGAGATGAGATTTTGGATTGAAAGTTCTGTCTTCTTCCCCCTCCCCCACCCAACACTCTTTGCCCAGGATTCTTTAGGAGAAGTACTTCCATTTTGTCTGCCTAGTGCCGGAGAGGTACCTGACCTTCCTTATTTCAGAGATGAGGAAAAGCTAAGTGACATTTGAAGTCCTACAGTCATCCTTGTGGAAGTGCTGGGATCTTGGTGCTCAGCTCCCCAGTTTCCAATCTGGACTTTAGGTCATTGACTTTCTCATGAGGCTTAGCCCTCGAGCCTTCAGGCAGGAAGTGATCTCCTGGGGTTGCAGTGGGCTGCTCCCTTGAGCTCATTTCTGGCTGCAAAAGTGGGGGGAGGGAGGGGCCCTTATGTTGGCTCAGAGGGACACCCAAGCCTTGGGGCCCAGTCTAGGCCCCTTTCCTCAGTATCTGTTCCCACTTTGGGGTCCTCTTCTGCTTCACAGTTTCAAGGTTAGAAGCCAGCTGCAGAATAAGGCTTTTTCTTCGATGTGCCCCAAAACAGATCAGGGGAAAGAGAAGTCACAAGAATTTCTCCTCTTGAAATTTAAGCCTTGTGAAGGAAGGTTTTCTAGGCTGATGAACCTTCTTTCAAGAGCTGAGACTTGGTTTCTAAATGTGCCTGTCTCTCTTGTAGCTGGCCCTGTGGGGAAGCCCTTGGGGACCCTAAGGGTTGATGCTCTAGTTTGTCCTAAGATATATAGGGGTCTGATTACAAACCATAAACAGAATCATAGGCAGAAATTTGGACTTTAAGTCAGGAAGACTTCACTTGAATCCATTCTTTGCCCCTTGCTAACTGTGGGATCCTGGACAAGTTCCTCAGGCCTTCCAGTGTCTCAGTTTCCTCATCTGTAAAATGGGATGACTAGTAATCCCCACTTCTTAGGGTTGTTGTGAGGTTCAAATAAGGTAACATATTTAAAGCCCCCTAATTCAAATTGTCATTATCTCCTGCCTGGATTATTTCAACAATTCCCTAATTAGTCTCTCTCCTCTCTGATCCATACTCCATACAGCTGCTAAATTAATATTATTAACCCCTTAAGAAGGTACCATGTCCTCCTACTGTCTTTGGGATCAAATACAAATTCCTCTACTTGACATTCAAAGCCTTTTATTGTCCAGGTTCCCCTACCTCCAACTTTCCAGGTGGATCACATGTGCCTTTTTGCTCCCTGCTCATGACATGCCATCTACCACCTCAGTGACTTTGCACTGGCTCTAGGCTGTAAAGAGATGAGGACTATAAGGTCTTTGAATGCAGGGACAGTTTGGTTTTTGTCTTTGTGCCCCTACATATCCCTGGTGGATAGTAGTGCTTGTTGAGTTGAATTGTATACCAAGACCTAGCTCACACCTCTCCTTTTCCCCCAAAAAAGCATGAAAGTCATTGTCTAATTTTAATGGTAAAAACCAGATCAGTACATCATCTGTCAGCCAGGCGGCTCAGTAGATAAAGCACTGGAACTAGAGTCATGAAGATCTGAAGTTGAGTCTGGTCTCAGACTTGACTGGCTGCAAGATCTGGGTAAATCACTTCACTTCTACTGCCCTCAGTTTTCTCAACTATAAAATGGGGATTTAAAAAATAGGGATAATAGTAGTACCTATCTCATAAGTACAGTGCCTGAAAAATTTATATACTGAGTATATAAATCCTTCCCCCACCCCACTCCCTTTAACGCTGGCAAAAAAAAAAAAAAAGGACCTGGAGTCAGCTTGTCATGCCTTGTTATTTTTTTCAGATAAAATTTTAAGGATTTCATACATTTCTCAATATTCCCCTTTCCTTTCTAAAGAGCCATCCCCTACAATAAAGAAGGGAAAAAAATAAAAGAAGTTCAGCAAATCTCACCAGTAGACCTAGAGTCCTCCACCTCTGCCATGAAGGTGAGGGAGGTGACTTCTCCAATTCAGAGCTACCCTTGCTCATACATTCCTAGCGTTTGGTTTCCTATGGTTCTTTCTAGTTACATTATTAGTGTTATTGTGATTATCAGCTTCTTGGTTCTGCCTACTTAACTTGCCATCAGTTCTTTTAAGTCTTCTTGTGCTTCTCAGCACCAATGACATTTGCTCTCTCCTACAGCATTTCCATGACATTCATGGACCACTATTTGTTGAAGCATTCACCTATCCAATGATTCCCAGGTTTTTGTTATTGCAAAAAGTGCTGCCAGAAATATCTTGGCATCCATGGGGTTTTTCTTTTGTTGTCATCGACCTCCTTGGGGATAGCTATGGAATCTCCAGATCAAAGAATATGGCGATTATTTTTTTCACATAATTTCGAATTACTTTCTAGGATGTTTGGACTCCCTGATAGCTCCATCAACAAAACCCTAATATTGCTGTTTTTCTGCAATCCTCCCCCAAGGCAACTCTTCCTGTCCAGCTTTGTTACTGATGAAACCTTGCAGGCTAGCTCTTTGCCATATCTACTTCCTTTTTCAAGATGTTCACTAACCATCCCTTTAATAATATCTACAGTTTTGCCGGGGAATGCTGTTAAGCTCACTGGTCTATCATGTGTAGGCTCAATTTTCTTCCTTTTGGAGGAAATTGGGATATTTGCCCTTCTCTGGTCTGGTTTTATGTATCTCTGCTGTTTTGCACACTCTTCTATAACTAATAGAGGCTCAGCAAATACTTAGTTCTTTCAAATCATGGCCCATGGTAGCCCTCTACTCACCCAAAGTCACAAGAGAGACTTTCAGTTTATCTTACTTGGATTTTGAGGAGATAATACCAAAGTTCTCTCCTTTTTTTTAGCCTTACAGATTTGATAATTTCCAATATCTCTTGAAATATAAAAATACTAAGATTTCTCCATTTTGGAGGAGATATTTATACATAGCTTAGCACAGTGCCTGTAGGTGCTTTATAAGTGCTGTTCCCTTCCCTCTCCCCTCCCCTTTTCACCATTAGCATCCGTGTAAATTCTGAGTTCCTAGAATATACAGGACTCAGAGCTGAGGATGCAAACAGGCATGAGACACTATCCTTGCTCTGACGGTTTACATGTGAAAACAGTACAAAAAAGACATGGTTATATACCACATACACAGGGGATATAGACAGGGAATGCATGAGTCTATCTCCAAGGGCTGGCCTAGTCTGGGAAGGCTTCCCGGAGGAGGTGCGGTCTGAATGGGGCCTGAAAGGAAAGCTAAGATTGGAGAAACAGAAAGCAGGAACTAGCGTATTCCAGGCGGTGGTCTGATAAGAACAAATGTGCCTGGCAACTTCCCAGGAATCTCTTCTCATGTACCCCTCCTCCTTCCATGGCCCTGGCCCCCGTGACTGCCTCCCTCCGATTTCTTTCTCTACTGGTTGTGGTGGTCTCAGTTCTGTCGTTGCTGCTTAGGGTACCACGTGCACACAATTTGCTCATTTCTCTGCTGAAGCATCATAATAATGAGGTGGCCCGGTGGAAGAGTGAGCAGTACTTAACCAGATGTTAGGGAGGCTGGTTGGGCCATTTCCCAAAGCCTTCTTGCTCATGTTGGGTTTCAGCCAACTGGTCTTCTCATGGCTCCTTGTGCTGCTGGAAAGGGAAAGGAGAGCTATCAGCCTCCTCTCTTCTCTTCCTCAGCCTTCCTCCTTCCTTCTTAGACTAACCAATCATTCATGGAGAGCAGAGGCCCTTGCCTGCCATTGGAAGAAGAGTTGCAGTGGAACATAGTTTATAGAATGGTTTTGTGCTTCAGGTAGAAGAGTTGTCCAAAGTGGTTTTGGACAACAGGGAGGATTGGATATTCTCACCTCAGTACACACAGCCCACTGGGGTACGGATTAGGGGATATCCTTCCTTTTTTAATTTTCCTTATCTACCTCTACCATCCCCTGCACCACGCACCTAGATCCCATCTAGAAGAGTGACATAAATACTTGGATGATAATCCAAGGATAATTCTTTGGATGAGAAGGGAATGCAGGGAAGATGGAAGACCACTAGACTTTACCATATGCCTTTCAACTTCATCCAAAGGTATTCTGGGTTCTTATAAACAGATATTGGGCATGGTCATAACTTACTGACACACCCTAGAGAAACTCAGGCCTTCCCATTGACCTGGCTTTGTTCTTTCTGCTGTCTCTCCCAATTAGAACATAAGTTCCTTGAGAGCAGAAACCATCTTGATTTTTCCCTGTCTTCAGTACTTCACATATAATAAAAGCTGAACAAATTCATCTGTTTTCCTATATGCCAAGTGTCCTGGCCATCTATAACCACCTGCATCTGCTAATGCTGATCACACCAGGAGCTGTGTTGATGTCTGAGAGGGAAGAGAGGAGCACAGTTGGAAAGTGGAGGAGGGAGGGAGAGAGAAGAGGGATGAAAGAGCCTATGCTCCTGGGCCCATTCCCATGTGTCAGATGTTGCCTGTGATCATGAGAGCCACAGGTGGCATGAGTCACCAAGGCACATACGTGTGGAGCTGTGAGAGAGGGTTGTCACCAAGTGGTTGTGGTCAATGTGTCTGTTTCTGTGAAGGTATGGAGGCTCTGGGTCAGAGAACAGGGATGGAAGAAATGATTTCCTATGGATTTGAGCACAGTGTGTATATGTGTGTGTGTGTGTGTGTGTGTGTGTGTGTGTGTGTGTGTGTGTGTTCTGCACACAGAGGCCTGCAGCCGGTGCAGCTGGGAAGCAGAAACATGAATCATGACCCTTTAAAGGTGACTGGAAATGCCTTATGCAAACCCAAGTGGTCTTGAAGCCACAGCAACCAGTCCCTGGCAGGGTCGAGAACAATACCCAAATGCTCAACCTAGAGGGAGCTCTCTGATGAGCCGAGTCCCAGTCTGCAGCTGGGCTCGGCCCAGCCAGGCCCACTCTCGGTCCCGAGAGCTGAGATCTGGCTGTCACCGGTCCTGGAGAGCCGAGGATGGGGCCTGTTGCCAGGGAGTCAGGGACAGGGGGTAGTTCTGGGCTTCACCCAGAGGCACCCTGGACAAGGTTTGCTTCTCCCTTTTCACGGCCTAGGATTCTCTCCTTCTTTTTACACAACTAGTTTCCTTCCTCTTTCCCAGTCCAAGCCACTTAGCCCAGTGCAATAAGAAAGAAAGTTGGGAAACAGAAGGATAGTGCTTTGCCTAGGATGCAGTCATGACAGGCCCAAGTGTAGACCCTGGGGCTTGGGACATCAGATCTCTAAGACCTCCCAAAGGTTAAGAGACCAGACTGGCTCTTGGCTTAATGCCTGAGGGAAAACAGGCTCCCCTTCTTAGGGATGGGGATTGATACCTTCTGTCCATCCCCATCCAGCACTGGGCTGGGCTGGTCCAAGGGGCTTAGAAGAACCCAGAGTTCTTAGAGGGATAGCCAGCAGGGTTTTTAGCCTGGTTAAGACTTAGGGAGAAAGTAAATGTTTGGAAAACGTCTTTTCCTGTGTGGTAAACTTCGTTCATTGTGTGATTATTTAATAGACCATTAACAAGCAGATTCATTAACAAGATCTTAATTAACTGGTTCCAGTGTTATTCCTCTTGCTTCCCAGGGGAACCACTCTCATATTTAGTCTCAGTGACTTCCCATCCTCGGGAAACCAACCAGATGAGATGCCTGGAAACGGAGGTGTTTTCAGGGCACACAAAAATGGCTTTTGGGGATCAGGGGAGATTAGATCTGGGGAGGAGGACAAAGAATAAACGAGTGCAAGGCAGGTTTGTGTGAGGATGGAGTCAGGCAGTGCAAAAGTTCCAGAGGAACGTCTGAGGTTCATGGCTTAGGGTCCAGGAACTTCAAAAAATATTTTCATAACGATTTCAATAGAATTCATTTCCTTTGTAATTCTGTTTTATTTTATGCATTTAAAAACCTGATTCTGAAAAATGATTTATAGGTTTCCATAGATCAACAAAGGGATCCAGGACACACAAAAAAGGTTAAGAAATCCTGCTGTCAGTGATTGCTTGGGAGCACCGCAGGTGAGCAACCTCCAGGTGTGATCCTTCCTTCCTTCCTTCTGTCTCCCACAAGGATGAGCTCATCACTTGCACCCTTTATAAGAGAAGGAATTTGATCCTGGCATCACAAACCAGTGATTTGTTTCCCTTCTCAGGGAACTCTTTGGTACTTAGTGAGACTTGTAGACATTGTAGCCATGAGAGGTAGGACAGTAGTCCCTTTTTTTAGTATAAAAAAGTGGTCTTGCAAGGTCAAGGATATAGTCTCAAGGTCTAGTGATTCAAGGCTTTCCCAGGTTGCCTCTTTTCAGGAGGACCTGAAGAGGATCTAGAATGTGCTCTCTCTGATTGTGTGGCCCGAGTCTCAGAGCTCAAATAAAGCAGGGTTAGGGGCACGGCCTGTGACAGACAATGAATCTTTGCTGTTTGGCCATGTTGGGGCCTAGAACAGGAGAGCCTTAACTGATTCCCTCCAAGGCTGTGTGGTATAACGGTAAGTTCTCGATTTCACACCAGAGAGTCTGCCTGCATGACCTTAGGGAGGTCACTCCAATCCCTTGCACCCCTGCAAAATGAGGGGATTGGCCTCAATTATCTCTGGGCAGTAACATAACACAGTAAGTATAGGGGTGAGGGGTGGAAACGGACAGACACACTTAGGTTTGATCTACATTATTACCGTTTTCTCCACCACTTTCTGAAGCCCAGACAATCAACAAAACAATAAATCAAGCTCTGATTTGTGGTGTTTGCTGAATTACAAGGTGCAAACATTCACACTGAAAATTATCAATCGGCTCTCCTGAGCCTGTTCCAATTAACTCTAGCACACCTCTGTCTTCTGGTCTCTTATATAGGGCATCCCAATAATCTTCAGGCAGAGGCTGGGCCTGGAGTAAGACAAGTGGCCTCAGACACTTGCTGGCTGTGTGACCTCAGGCAAGTCCATTCACCTCTGTTTTCTCTTCTGTAAAACAGGTTTGATAATAGCACCTGTCTCTAAGAGTTGTTATGGGGATCAGAGGAGATAGTATTTGTAAAGTGCTTAGTTCAACTCCTGGTACCTAGTAGATGGTAGACAAATAGTAGCTATTACTACTACTACCACTACTACTACTACCACTACCACTACTACTACTATTATATCTGCCCAAGTTGTCTCTCCTACAGAATGGGTTTGGGTACAAACATACACACACACACACATACCACACACTCACACACATACACATACTCTCACATACACCACACACACACTACACTCACATAGACACATTCATGCACACAGACAGACACACAGACACATACACACCACACTCATGCACACACCCCCCCACACTCACACACATACACACACACAAACTCAGACACTCTCACACACACGTACACACATCCTTCCCCCCCCCCCCACACACCCCTGTCTTGTCTTTCTTGACTCTTCTGAACCCTCAGATGGGCCTTTCCCTGAGCTAGTTAGGTTTCTTTAAGAAGCTCAGTCTCTCTTTCTGGAGCTGCATTCTTACTTCTAAGAGGCTTAATCGCGGGGAGATTTAGGGATCTTTGGTTTGTTCTTTTCGCTCTGTCCCTAAGTGGTTTATTCTATTAAGCTGATTCTGGACGCGGGGGGGGGCGGGGGAGGCCAAGGGGGTCAGGTCAGGTGGGGAATGCTGCTGGACAGGCAGTGAGTTTAGGGTAGGGTTCTGGGGGAAGCAGATGCCCTCCCATTCCCTTTCACCTGACCCCTTCCAATCTTCCCAAACCTTGTTCCAGAGCTCAGGAGTGGAGGCAGTGGGAAGGCAGTCTTTGTCAAAAGCTACCTCATTAACTCAGTAACCAACTTAATTACAGGGAGACCCTGAAGCCTCAGCCCCTCTTAATCCTCCCACCTCCAGCCTCTTTGCTCATTGGTTCCTCTTCCTGCCATTTGGGGCTTTTTTCTTCCCTGCTTCTCTCTTTCCCTCCCTTTCTCCCCTTTCCTTCTTCTCAGCCAAAAATATCTTGGGTAATGAATAAAAATAATGGACCAATGGCTCTAAAGCGGGGTCAGAAGATGGGGAGGAAACAGAGCTGGGGAAGAGGGCAGGAAGAGAGCTGATTTTAATAGTTCAAAAAAGGAGACAAGAAAAGGTTTTTCTTGAAGTAGAATGACGCCAAGCTGAGCTTAGTCATACTGACATTTTGACCCAGAGTAAGCATTTTCAGGAGACTGCTAACTCTCTTTCCCTTCTTACTCGAATTATAGGAGCAGTAGGAAAGAAAAGACCCTGTTTTCTTCTAGCACCACACTGAGCCTTGGGGAAACTGAGGGAAAGAAGGCACTCAACATTCAGATTTGTAGGTGAGAAAGCTTTGGACATTAGAGAACCTGGAGGTGGGGTGGAGAAGTGAGCTTGGAAGAGAAATAAGACCTGGAAGGGAAAGCAAGGGGCCAATAACACAGAGAAAATCTGGGTGAGGCTGATAGAAGATGGGAAATCACAGAGAATCCAAAATGGCCACAGGGACCCAACAAAATCACTTTCTATGCACTCATCAGGGTATGCTTGCCTCCTCCCATTCAAATATAAGTTGCCTGAGGACAGGACTTCCTCGAATCTTCAGTGCCTAGAGAAGTGCCTGGCACACAGTAGGTACTTAATAAATGCAGGTTGACTGATTGATTGGTTCCCAGTCTTTCTTCCCACTTCTATCTCTCTTACCCAGAACATTATAGAAACCAAGTCCTATCCATTTTCCCTGTGTAACTACTGGAAATCCCATCCCTTTCCGATTTTCACAGCAACCCTCTTGGTTCAGTCAAGCCCACTCTGGATTATGACAGTGATCGCTTAGCTTGTCACTGAATCTCTGAATAGAAGAACAGTACAGATGAAAAGGATCTTAGCAACCAACCAATCCAACCCATGCCAGAGTAGGAATCCCCCTACAACACACCTGGAGAGTGGTCATTCCACCTCTACTTGTGCTAGGGGCTGCCACGGTGGATACAGCACTGGTCCTGGAGTCAGGAAGGCCTGAGTTCAAACCTAGTCTCAGATGCAGACTAGCTGTGTGACCCTGGACAAGTCACATCACCTCTATATGCCTCAGTTTTCTCATTTGTAGAGTGGGCATAATACCTACCCCCTGGAGTTGATCAAGTGAGGTAATATTTGTAAAGTGCTTTGCAAGTCTTCCTTTAAAGTGCTACATCAATGTGAGTTGTTTTTTAAATTATTACTACTGTTACTGCTGTTACTTGAAAATTTCCAGTGAGTGAGAGGTCACCACCTCCTAAGGAATAAAGGAGATGCTTCTGAAACTGTTTTTTTTTTTACATGAAGACTTAAATTTGCCTCTTTTCAACTTCAGTCCATCACTCCCAGTTCTGATCTTTGAGGCTAAATTGACCCTTCTCACCCAGGGCATAGCCCCATCTTGGTCACCCCACTTCACTAACTTACCAGTTTATCCAAAGCCTCCCTCGAATTTGCAACCCAGAGCTGAGTACTGGTAAATGCTCCACTTGTGGGAGCAGCCTCACCCAGGGGAGATGGCTGCCTACTCCCCGAAGCTACACAAAAGCACACAGGCTTTTCTGGGCTGCTGAGGCTCACTGAGCTCGCTGTCCAATAAAACCCCCAAATCCTTCTTCCCTCCCTCCTTCCTGCCTTCTTTCCAGTTGAGACCCCACTCACTTCTCCAGTCCTGTAGCACTTCTCCTATTTTCCATGATATCTTGATTATCAGTAATATCAGCTGCTGCATCTGCCAATTCTTTCCGCTATCACTGAGATCATGCTTGTAAACAATGAACAGGGTGCCCAGCACACAGTAGGTGCTATATGAATGCCTATTTTCTTCTTTGCCCCAGCCCCAGCCCACCCTCCCTTCCTTCTCTTCCCTATTTCTCTTCCACGATTTTATTTCCCTTAGGCTGGTGACGTCCATCCTCACTCTGCCAAATGTTGCCCACTACTGTTCTCCCACACTGCCTCTCTCAGGGCCCGGCCAGCTCTAACCCTGTGACTCCAGGTGTTGCAGTGACTGCTCAGTTCTTTCAATGGAAAAATTTACACAGAAGTTGTGGCTTGTATGCCTGTCTAGCATGCACAGATCCCTGACTTGCCTTTCACCTGGAAAGCCCTCTCCTCTTCTATCAACTGAAACTCTGCCCATCTAGGAAGGCCCAACTAAAACACTCCCTCCTCTCCTCTTCCCAGTGTGAAGTGATCCCTCCCTCCTCATAATCCCAATTATATTCACTGTCATGGCCCTTATGGTCCAGGATAGGGACTAGGCTTAATTCACAGGCTCATAAGATTTAGGCTGTTTCCCTCAATCCCTTCTTGTTTTCAGAGACTAAAACCCACTAAGGAACTTGCTCCAGGTCACTCACTTAATATTAATGATGACTCACAATCCTATAATTCCTGAGGTTTTCCCCAGAACCAGTTAGTCAACAACAGCGCAAGTATCAAATAACAGCCAGGAAGTGTTGGGTTCTGGGATATAAACCCAGGTTTCTCCTCCCAGGCCTTGCCCTGTTTCTATCACTATGTGGACCTATCCAGGTAGCAGGGTTGGCCTTCAAATTCCAAGCTAGGCCTCCTGGTACCAGACCCAGAGTGTCCCCTATTATGCCACATTTCTTCTTTGTCCCAGTCCAGACCTGATCAGGAGGCTTCAAATGAATGGATGAATGAATTCAGACAAATCTCTGGAAACCCCACGGAACTTGATAAATATCCCTATTGAGCAGGTGCTGAATGAACAGATCTAGCTGACAGGATGAGAGAGTCAAGGCCCCATGAGGTTAGAGATTCTTTGGGGATGTGGCCTCCTAAAATGTGATGTAGGAGGGAGGGGATTGGGACCTGGAGTCAGGAGAGACTTGGGTTTGAATCCTGCAGCAGATTGTCTCACTAGTTAGTTATTTAAGGCATTTCTTTCCAGAAGAATTGGTTTTCTGATCTGTCAAATGGGATGATGGTAGTCCCAGAGGGTCAGAGTTGAAGTCAGGGTCAAGTGCCCACTTATAGCTTTGTTGTTGTGAGCTTTGGGCAAGATAAAGCCTCTAACATTCCATGATTGGGTTAGCCAGACTTGAAGGGGATGTATGAGCCCAATGAGCTTTTCACACAATGGGAGAAATCGTGCTAGAGTTTCAGCAACTATTTTACAGGTTTCAAGGAGCAGGTATTTAAGAGGATCTGATAAGATACTGTTTAAATACTTCATTTTGAACATTTGTTAGCCTATTTTTAACTTCTACCTGGTGCCTCTTACTGTTGTAGTTTCCAAATTGGAGAGTGAAACTGAGAGAAACAGGTGATAGCAGCCTTCACACCTTAACGTTTGGGAGATCAGTAAAGCAGCAAAGAGCCTGAGAATGTAGAGGGGGTCTCATCCTTCCTAGTCATGGCATAACAGTCTCCCTGCCTTATGGCCATAGGTTCCCTGGGGAACCAAATGAGACAAAAGTACAAACTCTCCTCATGAAGCCAGCTCTGCCTAGGTAGGAAAGGGTGACTGGGGCCTAGGAGAGGGTGGAGTTGGAATACTCTAAGACTAGTTCAGAAACCTATTAGAATGGAGATGACCAGCATGCTGAGACCTGGCTATTCATCTCTGCTTTTTCTTCCAACCTCCAAATCCTCCATCACTCCCATCTCACTTAGGGGTCATAGGATTTAGAACTCAGAAGGAACTTAGAAGTGATTTAGTGCAAATCCCAGGAAGGAATGGAAGTTTTGAGAAAGAAAGTGACTTGCCCAAGGTCCATATCAGTCACTCACCTCTATCCTAATCTGGTTTATCTAGGCCATGGGTCTACCTATCTCTTCTTCTACCTGGCATCATTTCCAACCTCCAGCCTGCCTAGCTTACCTGCTTATTGGAAAGGCTTTGATGGTTCTTACCTGGTCCCTGACCTCTCATCACCTTACTTCAAGCTGGCTTTGTGATCAGAACAATTTCTGTGGAGCCGTTAAGGTTTACAGACCTTACCTCACAATAATCCTGGAAGTCCACTGGGATAAATTTTCCCATCATTCCATCCAGTGTCTGCTCAAGCCTCACTCTAATGAGTCAGTCACAACACCTACTACATTGCCAAATTCCTGTTATCAACATTTGATAGTCTGACCTCATCTGTCACTCATCCTGCATGGCAAGCCTGGAACTTACTCTGATCAAGCCCAGCTAAATAAGGCCTGCCAGGGGAGCAGGTAGATAGAGAGTCCCTAGAGTAGGTTCTAGTTTGGGCCTGAAGCATGGGGACCTCTGTTTTGTGGACTATTAAACATCTCGATTAAGAACATAATCAGCAGTTCATTGGCTCTGTAAATCATTTGACCTTCACCAGGAGCAACCAAGGGCCTCTTGGGGCCAGAGCATTGAGTGCCCTCAAGCTGAGGGATGAGGGTGGGGTTTGGGCAGCCCTGGTAGGGAAGTGGGGGGTGGAGAATGAAGGGATTTTTTTCTGTAGTGATAGCTGATCCAAGAGGAATGGGAGGCTCCTATGAGTGAGAGGACCCCAGCAGAGTCAAGGCAGAGACTTTTAACACAAAGGACAGGGGGGGACTACCAGGAAAAGACAAGGAAGTGATTTTGCCCAGTTTAAATCCCACTTGAACCTTGTGGTTTCTGGATTCTGAACCTTTTGAGGTTCAAGTTGAGAGTGCTCTTGACAAAACGTGATTTTTCTGGTTCACATCAAAAAGGCTTTAAAAGACTCTAAGGCCTTTTCCTTGTGACGTCAAACATTCCTCAACAAAGCAATGCTGATGAGATGCGGGCAAATAGACAGATTAAATTCCCTGTGTGGATTAGATTCTCTTCAAGAAGCATGTGAAGTTGGAAACATGGGAGACAGGAAGGACTCGTGGCCAAAACATGCTCAGTCACACATGGGGGACCCAGGCTTCTGTTACTTTAGTCTGCCATTAGTCCCTGGGCCCAGAGGGTTAGTTACTACCTTTATTAGAAGGGTCTCATCGAAGCACCCCAGGGAGAAGAAATTGGAACACAGTCGCTTAGTGTCTTGCCCAAAGCAACCCATATCTCCCAATAAAAGGTGCAAATTAACTTACGAAAGATAGGTCATTTCTTTGAAAAATCAGGGGTAATGTGGTGGCTTAGAGCACAATTCTGCTTATTGAACCTTCCCCAGGTTTAGAAACAACTACCACAATAAAGCACTGAGGTAAATGACATGGTCCAACTGAGTGCACGAACCTCTGCCCAAGAGTGGTCTAGCCAAGGAAGCAGAGCTGAGAGGAACTGCTGGGAATCTCTGCTCCTTCTCCTCCTAGCCTCCTTCCTTTGAGATAAATGTGGGCAGGTCAACCACACACATACACAGTTACAGAACTGAGTATCTTCAAATATTAATGATTGGATTTAAGAAGGAATCGTAGGTAACTTTTTCCAAGGCCACCCTTCACTGAGAGACTATAATTAGCAATTAAAATATAAAAAACTGTTTCCAGCAGCAGCTCCTAAATAAATAATTGTCATTGTTGATTGGACTTGGTTTATTTCCCTGTGTGTTTTCTTACCTTTTTTTTGCATAACTTACAACCCTGTAAATGCTCAGCAGCTGTTAATATGATTCTGTCAATACGTTTACCATGGCGACTTGGGTTGTATTTGGCGAGCATTTGAAGAAATCAGTCACTGGTTGGAGGGAGGAAAGACAAGCTGTCGATATCCAGGGAGAAATGCTAATAACCCTGGTGACAAATCATCCCTGGGATTCTCTAAGGGTTAAGAAAAAGCACCTCTCTGAGACAAGAGCTCAAGGCTGAATGAAGGCGACTTGTTAGGAATCCCAGCCGTTGTCTGTCAGGGCTCTTGTCCTTCTCCACTCTGCTCTTCTCAAAGATCAGACCCCCAGTGGAAATACAGAACAGCTCCTCCAACCCTTCCCTGAGGGCTTACTGTGTGCCCATAAAGATGAATAAGGGAGGCTTTGCCCTCCAGGAGTTTGGATGTAAAAGAGGGTTTGACAGAAGAATTGACAGGACTGGGTGATTGATTGGATCTGGGAGGCAAGAGAGACAGAAGGGTTAAAATGACACTAAGGTTCTGAGCCTGGGTGATTGGGAAATGGAGGTATCATTAACAGAAGCAGCGAGGTTGGGAGAACAGCTGATTTTGTGGAGCAGGAGCAGGACTGGGAGTTACTGAGCTTGGTTTTAGACATGTGGAGTTTGAGGTGGATGGAAAGAAATTTAGATAGAAATGACAAGAGTTAAATGAAATCAAGTCAACAAGAATTAAGTAGCTGCCTACTATGTGCTAGGCTGTGTGCTAAACCCTAGGGATACAAAGAAAGGCAAAAAGACAGTCCCTGCTCTGGGAGTTCCCAGCCTATTAGAAGAGATAACACGCAAACAACTAGGTACAAACAAAATATCTACAGGAGAAATTTGGGGTGGTCTCAGAGGGAAGGTACTAAGATTAAAGAGGATCAGAAAAGATTTCTTGCAGGAAGTGAGACTTCAACTGAGACTTGAAGGAATTCAGGGAAGGGGGGGGGCAGAGATAAAGAGGCATGGGGGACAGCCAGCAAAAATGCTAGGAGTAAGATGGAGGCAATGTCACTGAATCAGAACACATGGGGTGCTGGGAGTGGGGGGCTAAAAAAGCTGGGAACGTGGAGGAAGGGCAGGTTCTAAAGGGCCTTAAAAGCCAAATGGAGGATTTTGTTTGATACTGGAAGTAATAGGGAGCCATTCCAGCTGAATGAGTAGCAGGGTGGGGGGTGAGGATGACAAGGGCAGATTTGAGCTTTGGGAAAATTAATTTGACTGCTCAGTTGAAGATGAACTGGAGTGGGGAGAGACATGGGGCACCTGGAAATTGTAGTGAAGACCTCGTAATCCAGGAAAGCAAAGCTTTAGCTTAGACGAGGAATGGACTGGAGATACAGATTTGATATTCATTTGAAAGTAGGTGGTACAGTTGTAAGATATCTGAAAGATAGAGACTATGTCTGTGTATGAAATATATACATATATGCACATATATCAAATAGGCATGTATTATATTTATGTGTATGTGTACACACATGTATATTGTGTGTATGTATACATATATATTTACAGGGAGAGAGAGACTCTAAAAGTCCAAAAAGCACTCACTAAGTACCTTTTGTGATTTGGCAAAGTGACTCAATCTCTATACCCTTTGACTCATTAGACTGGAACTTCCTGAGGGCAGAGACTGTCTTTTGCTTTTTTTTAAATTTTCTTCCTCCTTGCCTTCCTTTTGGTAGAAAAGAAAGGGAAACAAAGTGGGAGCCCATCAATTTGGGGCATGGTTAAAAAACAACAACTCTGGAACATGAATATATTGGAATATAATTATTGTAAGACATGCTAAATAGGAAGGATTCAGAGAATCACAGAAGATATATATGAATGGATGGACAATGAACTCAGCAGTACCAGGAAAATAGTGTCCACTTGAGCTAAATAAGGTAAACAGAAAGAACAGAAAAAACCCCCTAAACTGTGTAATTAGAGTGAGCAAGCCTTGCTCCCCCAAGAAGAGGATTTTTTAAAAAGCATCACTTTCCCTTTTTTGCAGAGGTGGAATGTTATTAATGTTGCATGTACTGTCCAACATAATTGATGTGTCCATTTGTCTTTCTTGTTTCCCCCTCCCCTTTTTTAAAATGTTTGTCATAAGACATGGCTATTGGATAGAGAGGATATATTCAGAAAATAAAAGTAAATTGTATAAATTAAAATATGGTAAAAAAAAATTTAATTAGAGCTATTAAAAATGAAATGGGTTGCCTGGGTGGTTAGTGAGCTACCTGTTCCTTGAGGTATCCAAACATAACACCTGTTAAAAATGTTGAAGAGAGAAGTTATCAGGGGATGAGGGGTGGAGGGGTTAGATGAGAGGGGCTCTAAAATTACTTCCAGTTCTGTCATTCTTTGAGTCTGTCATCCCCTATAATATGCTTCTTTTGAATTAAATTACAATTATTCACTTATAATTATTGTTATCTATCATTTATATGGCAATTAGGTTCTGTTATCTATATGATATTACCAGGCATAAACACCAATAAGTTTTTTTAAAGTATTTATATAGAACTTTAAGATTTGAAAAATGCTTTACATGTGTTATCTCATTTTATCCTCATGACAACCCTGGGAGGTAGGCACTATGACCATTCCCTTTTTACAGATGAGGAAACTGAGGCAAAGAGAAGTCATGTGCCCTGACCTCAGGTCCAAATCCAGCTGTTCTTTCAATGAAGGTTTTGTTCTCTGATGAACTCTACTTTGCTCTGACCTCTCTGGCCACATTATAGGGTATATTTTTGGTAGCTGTGTCCTTGGGGTATTTCTGTTTATGTCTGTCTCATCTCTTACTTTAGAATGTCAGCTCTGTTCCCTGATCAGGGACACTGTTTCTCATCCCACAGAATCTCCTCATCAGGTATATCAGAGTAGGGATTCTGTGTGCATGAGTTGGACTAGATAGCCTCTGAGGTCCTTTCCAGTTCTCAGATTCCTTACAATTCTACCCAATGCTGCATAGACAGACTGTCCTTCCTTCTAGGCTGGCAGAACCCCGTGGATAAAGCCTCAGAGCAGAGCTGTGGGAGTTTCAATAGAGGTCTGTATATAGTTTTGCCTAGAAAGAGTAGATAGCAGGAATTAGGGTAAGCAACGCCCATGGGTACCACTAGGTGCCACTGGCAGGACTGAGGCACAAGCTGGAGAGAAGGCAAAAGACAAGAAATTATAGAAAGTGGAGAAAAAATAACAGGCAAAGTGAGAGGAAGAGAGAAAGGGGAGATAGGAGAGAGAGAGAGAGAGAGAGAGAGAGAGAGAGAGAGAGAGAGAGAGAGAGAGAGAGAGAGGACAGAGAAAGAGGAGACAGACAGAGAAAGGAAGAGAAGAGAAGAAAAGAGAAAGAGAAGACAAAGAGACAGAGAAACACATCGAGAAAGACTTCTGGAGCAAGTGGCTGACTTTTGTCACAATGCCATCAGCTATCTACCCCCAGACTGAAGCCTGTTAACTAATTAGGGACTGGAACAAATTGAATGGAAATCCTTAAAGCCTGCAATTTGGAATTTTAATATAAAGCCATTATAGGCAAATTGGATTTGAGATTATATCAGTGTGGAGATTCCCTCTTTTGGTCCTAAACCATCCATGTCTTAGTGTCAGTCAGTCAACAGACATTTATTAAAAATCTACTGTGTGCCAGTCACTCTGCTAAGTGCTGTGGGGACAAAGAAAGGCAAACAGACAGTGCCGGCCCTCAAGAAGCTTATATTCTCTACGTAGGATCTACCCAACGTCCTGTTGGCGTGCCTCTGGGTCTTTTTTTTCTTTTACACTTTTGGGGTATACTCATTCATGGTAGACAATTAACTAATTCCTTTTTTCAATCTCACATTTCATTGATGATATCCCTTTAAGTCATCAACAGGGAGGGGATGGGGCTATTTTTACTTTTTCTTTGGATCTCCTGTGCTTACTACAGGGCCAGGCACAGAGTGAGCACTTAATACATGATTGTTGGCTGATGGATGAGTTGATACGTTGTAGCCAGTTTGCTTCCATTCTATGCCTCAGATCATCTTAGTTCATCTTCAACTTTGAATCCATCAAGATCATAGAACGGCAAAATCCTAAAGCATCAAAAGCTGCCAAGAGAATATTGGTATTGAAAAGATAGGGTCATTGTACCAGGGAGAATCTTGGGTTTGTCAAAAGCACAATGCAATTTTCCCAATGTAATCCAGCTCATCCTCTTCCTGCCAATCCATTCTAGATGGGAATCGCTGTCCACCTGAAGTGCCTCTGTAGAGGTACATGCATGTACATGCATTGTGGATATACTGGATAGACAATTGACCCTCCAGATCTGATAATACATGTTTTTCATCTATCTAATTTTTCCTTTGTGTATTGTTATGTCGGTCTTTTCTGAATAATTATGGATCTCATTGAAGAGAACCTGCAGTGTTTTGGGACTTGTTGAAAATCAACCCAATCACATAAAAAAAGGGGGGGAACTTCTGAAGGACCTGTCTCCATAGGAATCTCCTTCATTTATGTCTTCATGGAATCACAGAATCTTAGATTTGGAAAGGAAGTTGGAAGACATCTAGTTCAATCCAGATGTAAATAAAAACCCCATATATTTTAGTAAGAGACACCCTCTCTCTGAAGATCTCCACTGAGGAAGAACCCACTATCTCTAGCCTAAATTTGTCTCTGCAATTTCAGGTCTTTGCTCAAAAAGTTCTGACCTTTAGAGCTGAGGAGAAATCTCTATATGAAAGCCCTTCAGACATTTCACTGTAGCTGTCATGCTGACCCTGAATCTTCTCTTCTCCTCTCCAGGCTGAATATACCCCCTTACTTCAATCTATTCTTATATGGCACATAGTACGCACTTAAGAAATGTGTAATTCTCATATGGCATAATCACAGGCACCTTCACCATCCTGGATACCTTCCTCCAGATATTTCCTAGCTTACCAAAGTCCTTGGTAAAATATGATGCCTAGAACAGGACAAAAAGTCTACAAAAATGACCTGACCAGGGCAGAATATGATAGGACTAGTATGGTGACCTCCCATCCCTAGATATTTTACCTTTCTTAATGCATCCTAATATTGGCTTCCATATCACCTTGAAGACTCATGATTCAGTTTGCAGTCCACTACAAACCCCTTAGATCTTTTCCAGACAAACCATTGTTTAGCGATACCTCCCCTCATCTTGTACTTGCAAAGTTGATTTCTGGGAACCCAAATGTAAGAGTTTTTACATTTATCCCTGTGAAATTTCCTATTGTACAGTTTATCCCAAAGTTCTAGCCTACTGAGGTCTTTCGGATCCTGAATTTTTTTTAATCTGACATGCTAGTTCTCCCTCCTAGTTTGGTGATAAATTTGATGAGAAAACCACAACAATAACAACCAATGTTTACATCATACTTTAAGGGCAACAAAGACTTTTATATAATTATCACATCTGACCTTCACAATCATCCTGTGGAGATTTATAAGTATTGTAATCCTCATTATATAGATGAGGAACATTATGTTCAGAGAGGTTAAATAACTTGCCTGTGGTCAAGGAATTAGTGAATATTAGGGGTGGGATTCAAACTTAAATTCTTCCCAATGCCAAGTCCAGCTTTCTTTCTGTCATGTCAATGGCAAATAGGTTAGGTAGACTTCTGCAAGACGTACTCTGTGACAACGGTGAATACCTTGAGTAAGCATACTCCTCACTCTTTCATGCCTTCTAGTTATGAGAGGACAATTGAACATCATTATGTCTGTGGTTGCATTTATCAAGGAATCTTGTATGAGCTGAAAATGTGCCTAAGAGGGGCTTCTTATTGTAGTAAAACATTTCAGTGTTACTCTACTAAGTTAAAAGCTTATATATAACCACCAAATCATCACCCTGGACTCCTCACTCTTCCTCACTCTCACATACCCAATTAGTTTTTCTAGAGGCAAAGCCATTTGGAGAGTATATGTTAAATATTAATATTAATTCATTACTTATAGTATCTTTGGCATAATGTCATATTCCTGTTTATTTCTCTTAATTATATCTATTTTTATTGTTGCCTTGTTGCTCCACTGCTTTTTTTTTTCATTTTACTCAAGGATATTTTTTTCCAGACCTTTATTTTAATTCCTTCCTTCCGGAAACAACATATTCTTGGATTCTGCTTTATAATCCATTTTACTATCCTCTTCCATTTTATGGGTGAATTCATTCCATTCACACTCTCAGATGAGTGTTAATTGTGTATTTTACACCATCCTCTCCTTTCAAATTTTATCCTCTTTTTACTCCCTGCTCCTTCTTTATAAGAAAAGGAGATGTTGTGGGGGGGATTTAAAATTTGTGGAAATGATTGTTGAAAACTGAAAACAAATTAATTTACAAAAAAATTCTATGTTGCTGATAAAAAAGAAAGGATGTTAAAGAGAGAGAAGGCAGATGCTCAGCATGGATGCTATATGCTTGATTCAACCTGCTATATGCTTGATGCAATCTGCCTCTTTTTTCTTTCCCTGTTCCAGACCCTAGTCTCTATTTTTCACCATTTCCATCTTTATTTTAGTCCCATTCTCTTCACAATCTACCTTCTGAGGTTAGAGTTTGTTTTGCTTATTGTTAATTCATCCCTAAATTTACTAGCCCTCATTCCACCTTTCCCTTCTCTTTATTCCCTCCTGTTTCTTGTTGAATTGAATTTATTTCTACATCAAACTGTGTATATGTCTTTTACCTTCCTTTTACCAGTCCAGCTGAAAGTGAGGTACAAGTAACACCTGCCCCCTGCCCCTTTTTCCTTGTTTTTATATTCTTTTACTTGTGCATCCCAATTATGTGAGATAAGTTCTCTTATCTTTTCTCCCTCTTTCTTCCCTTTCCTTTCATTTCTTCTCTTAAGACCATCAAAATATACTAAAGTCACTCCCAAATGCAGTCTTCTTTGATTCCTAATGATATTACAGTCTTTAGTGTACACTTGCAACAACTCCTCCCCCATTAGAACACGTATACTTTATCCTTGTATATTTGCTTCTGATTGCTGGTGCATTTTTTCCTTTTCATGTTTCTCCTGACTCCTGTATTTGCATTTCAAAGTTTCTACTTGGTTCTGGTTACAAATGCTTGTAAGTCTTCCGTTTTCTTTAGGATTTATCTTTTTTTCTCCTGCTAAATTTTGCTGTTGTTCTTGGTTGAAAGACTATATTTTTTGTGATTTGGAATGTCAAATACCAAGCTTTCTTCCCCTTTGTGGTGGTAGTTGCTAAATCTTGTGTGATAATGACTAACTCCTTAGTACTTGAACTCTTGCATTCTGGCTATTGACAGCATTTTTTTTAACCAGGAAGCTCTGGATTTGAGCTATAATGTTCCTAGGAGTTTTCACTTCAGGGGTTTCTTTAAAGAGGGGTCTAGTAAATGCTTTCTATTTTCATTTTGCCCTCTGGTTCTAATATATAGAGACAGGTTTCTTTCATGATTTCTTGAAATATAATATTGATGGTTTTTTTAATGTTGGTCTCATTTTTCATGTAGTCCAATAATTTTTAGTGAATTGTGAATAAGCCCATTTATCCAAGCAAATAACAAACAGAAATTAGGGAAGTAATACAGATTACCAAGCATTATATAGTGTGAATGAGTTTCCCCTATTGGGCTTAAAATATCTCAGCTTAATTGAGAGAGAAAAATGCTTCACTTGTCCAACTTGCCATTCTCTCACCTCCTCCATTATGCATTACACCCCCAACATATTCTCTGGTCTAGATAAACTGGTCTTTTTACTGTACTTCACACACTACTCCATTTCCTGTGTCTGTGCTTTTGGACTTGGATTTTACTCTCTCCTCCCCTTTGCCTTTTGGAATTCCTTTTTTCCTTCACCTCAAGTCATTGCCTCCTACAAGAAGTCTTTCATGAGTCCCCCACCTAATAATGCTTCCGCATATTGTACCTGTTCTGTATCTATTTTGCATATACCTATATTTGTACTTGCCACTACTCTTCACTAGCTTGTAACTACCTCTATTCCCCTCACCCAGTTCTGTGACTGGTACATGGTAGATTCTTAATAAATACTTGGTTGCATGATTAACTTGTTGACCCAAAATAAATGCAAGGTAAGTTTCAGGAGGAGGCACTAACAGCTAGGGAAGGAAGACTGTCAAAAAAGGCTTGGTAGGAGAGGGGGTGCTGGAGACCAGCTTTGAAAGAAACAAGGAATTCTAGAAAGTAGAGAAGACAAAGGAGGGCATTCCAGACAGGAAGTCCCACCTGTGCAAATGTGCAGAGAAGGGAGATAGATTGTTGTGAATGAGGAACAGCTAAAAGACCAGTTTGGCTGAAGACATAGAAACACAGTAATGTAAAATCAGATTCAAAAGGTAGGTTGAGGCCAGATCATAAAGTGGGCTACCAAGCATTTATTAAGTGCTTTCTAGGTTCCACAGACTATGCTAAGTGCTAAGGATATAGTTTTTGAAAAGCTGGGGATGCAAAAAAAGAAAGTATCTGCCTCAAGGAGCTCATAGTCTAATGCGTGAAACATGTATGTGTGAACATATATACATGGAAGACAATTTAAGAGAGGAAGGTATTTAAGGGCTTCAAAATACCAAACAGCAGAGGAGATTTTAGGGGTTACAGTATTTTGTTTCTTAAATGCACTATTTAGATGCTCTATTTGGAGAATACATGTTAGGTTTTGGTATTAATTCATTGTTTATGGTATCTTCCAGTATGATGTGGTACTCCGTTGGTCTTTTTTAGTCAAGTCTATTTTTACTTACTTTGTCTGAGATCACATTTCTGAAGGAAGCACTAAAGTTGATTCACTAGGAAATGACATGGTTAGACCTGTCCTTTAGCAATGTTACTTTGGTCAGTGTATAAGGCAGGAGACCTATTAGGGGATTCTTTCAATAGTCTAAATGAGAGGAGATGAGGGCCTGAATGGGATGAAATGTGGGCAGGGTGGAGGCAGGGAGCCATATGATTAGACAGAAAGAGATGGGCACCAGAGATACTGTGAAGAGACAATCAGCAAGATTTGACAACAGATGGGATATTGGAGAGGACTGGAGGGAGTGACAAATTGAGGTTATGAACCTGGAAGGTTGGGAAGATGGTAGCTCATTTGAGAGAAATAAGAATGTTCAGAAGAGGGTAGGGTTTGGAGGGAAAGATAATAAGCTCTATTTTGGGTATTTTTATGTGAGATGCCTATGGGACATCCATTTAGAATTGTCGGTGATGGAGGATTGGAATTTATGATCAAGGCTCAGGCTGGATCTAAGATCAGGGAGTGATCTATGTGAGGATGATACGGAACCTACGGGAGCAGATGGGATCACCAAGATAGAGACTGTATCAAGGAAAAAAGAAGGAAACCCCTGCCTCTTAGAATCCTGTGTTTCCTTTAATTTTTTTTGGTGGGGGGGACCTAATTGTATTTTTCCAAAATTCATTATTTATTCTTGCCCTTCTTTTCTTTTAAAAAAAGATTCTGTGTTTCCTTTAAAATTCTGCTCAAGTAATATCTTCTATGGGGAGTCTTTCCTGGTCATCTCAACTTGTCATGAAAGAGGTTTATATATATGTGTGTGTGTGTGTGTGTGTGTGTGTGTGTGTGTGTGTGTGTGTGTGTGTGTGTGTGTGTGTGCAGGTTTATGCCCATGTTTTTTTCCTTTTAGAACATAAGCTCCTTGAAGGGAAGAAATGTTTCATTCTCTGTGTGACCCTAGTGCCTAGCCTGACATAGAGCAGGAGCTTAATAAAATGCTTGCTGATTGATTTGGCTACGGATGTTGCTGCTGCTGCTGCTGCTGCAACAGGAAAGATTGAGAAAAACTCATCAGGCAAGTGCAAGAATCAAGAGAGTAGCAGCACAAAATTATTAGGGGCAGGGACAGGGATGGTTCCATTAAGAAAGAACGCTAACAACTGGGGAAATCAGGAAAGGTTTTGTTTAGGGGTGGGTGCTTGAGCCTGGAAGGGATTTAGAGGTTTAGGGTGGGAAGGTGCTCCAGACATGGGACACAGCCTTGGCAAAAGCAGGAGATGGAACATAACTTACAGGAAGCCACAAGAAGTCTAGTTTGTCCAGAGCCCAAAAAATATGTGAAAGGGAAGTGATCAGAGATCACTGGAGAAAGACAAGTAAATAGCAGCCAGCTTGTGAAGTGCTTTAAATGCTAAATAGAGAAGCTGGAATATTTATCCTTGAGGCAATGGGGAAAGTTGAATGGAAATGCTGACTTTTTTCCCCCTGTTTTATGTCTGTTTGTTGCCCTCCTGCCCACTTTATCAGTGAATTCTCTTGGTATGATGTAGTTCGTTTGGGTTTCACGCTGAGATTCTGAGGACTTGTTTTCACTTTCACTGCTCTCTTGCAGTCTGATAAGGGCAATACTGTGTGTCCTCTTCCGACAGCCTCCATGGTGTCCTACAAATGAGTTCGTGTTCTGAAGAAGGGTTGCCGTGGCAGCCACATCCCTCTGCTTGGCAAGGAGATCAAGTGGTGGCGGCTGAGGTGGTTTCAGGGTTCTTTGGGTCTCTTTGTTGTGGTGACGATTTCATATCAGTTAATCTTTTGCAAAAATGGTGATGATCAAGGTTAGTCTCTTGCCTTTTTTCTTTTTCCACTTTTTGGCCTCAGTGGCTCCTTTGAACAGGTCGCTTCAAAGACGCTGCGATTGCTCACAGTGTGCTCTCATTGTTAGCCTTTCTTCTAATTTGATGCTGATTCTGGTCTTTGTTCTGAATGGGACCAGAGGGAGGGCCCCAGATCTAGAGCTGGCTGTTGCCTGACTCAGGGGCTGCTGAATCCGGCATCAGTTTCAGTTTTTTGTGATGGTATTCGGTGTTCACTGTGCCCAGCACCTTTCAAGTCTCCGAAGGAAGGAAGCCTTCACAATACACTGGTGCTTGATAAGCAAACAGAACAGATCTTGTCTATTCTGCATGGAATCATCGATTTAGTTCTGGAAAGGGCCTGAGAGATCATGTAATCCTCCCCTGTCATTTTAGAGATGAGAAAATGGAAGACGAGAAGAACTGAGCAATTTGACCAAGTTCTCCTATTTGTCTGACCACTTCTTTTCATGGTCCTTAGCCGAGTCTTCCTCCATAACACACCCCCCGAGTGTGGGTGTTCCCCACCACTCAGTTCTGATCCCTCTTCTCTCTCAATGACCTGGTCTGTTCACCTCTGTCAGCGGCTCTGTATCTACAGACAGACCTGGCCTCTCTCCTGAGCCTCAGCCCCACAACCACACTGTCTGCTGGGCATTTTGGAGTAGATGTTCTATAGACACCTCAAACTTAATAAGTCCAAGCTCATTGTCAAAGCTCTTCAAACCTCCCCTTTTTTGTATTTCTATAGCGGTCACCACCATCTTTCTTGTCACCCAGGTTCACAACATCCTGGACTTCCCAATGAGTTGACAGATCTTGCAGTCTCTCCCCTTCCAAGATCTCTCATGTTTGCCTCCTTCTCTTCACTCCCACAGCCTCTGCCCTAGTTTAGGTGCTCAATACTTCTCCTCTGGACTCCTCTGCACATTACCCACTTGCCTCAAGTCTCTCCTCCATCCTTTTCACAACCACCAACATGATTTTACTCACTCACAGGTAGGACTATGTCACCAGCCCCTCTCCTTTCTCAATAAACCCTATAACTCTCAGATAAAACAGAAACGCCTCAGTTTAGCCTTAAAACCCTTTTCAACTTGATCTCCTTCCACCTTTCCAACTTTATCGTACATTACTCTCCTCTTTCACATACCCTGCAGTATAGACAAACTGTCTTTCCAGTTCCTCATATATGTATTCCATGTAGTTCTCTGTCTCCCACCTCTGTGTCTTTGTCCCACCTGTCTAGAATGTCCGTTCTCCTTACTTCTACCTTGGGAAATTCCTGAGTTCAAATTCAGCCTCACACATTTCCTAGTGTGACTCTGGGCAAGTCACTTAGCCTCTGTCTGCCTCAATTTCCTCAATTGTACAATGGAGGTAATAATAGCACCTACCTTGAAGGTTTGATGTGAGAATCAAATGAGATGTTTGTAAAGTGCTTGGCCCATTCATCCATTTGTTCCATTCCCTTTCCCACTCCCTAGTTTTCTTCAAGGTGCAGTTCAAGCCCCCTTTTCCACATGATCCCTCTACTTCTAGTGACTTCTCCTTCAAGATTACTTTGTATCTGGTTTGTATGTGTCCCAAAATACTAATAGATGTTGTGTTTGTCCTGTATTCTCGAAGCGGCCCATGACATCAGGGAAATGATGACACGACTTGCAGTTGACTTTGATTTGAGTGAGGGAGGGCTGTGCAAGGTCACCAGCCTCACTTTCTCCTCCTGAGCCATCTGGGTCCAGTGGCCTGATATTCATAATAGAGATATGTGATGTTTCCTACATTAAAATGTAGACTCCTTGAGGGCAGTGGGTACAAAGACAACGAGTCTTTGTACCCATGGCACTTAGCATAGTGTCTGGCACATAGTAGGACTTGCGTGTTCATTCATTGATTGATTATCTAGGCACTACGTCCCAGAAACCTGCTGAGCTCACACAGAGGAGACATCTCAAAAAGGCCATTTTTAAAAAATATATATTTTTCTCTTCTCTTCCTCCTCTTTTAAGCCATCGCATTGACCCTATGATTGGTTTTGTCTAAACTGCTTTGAGGAACGTTATTCTCACAGACTTTTCTTCTCTCCTTACTTTCTACTGTATTTGTCAGCCCTTCCTTAGTTTGGGGGATTTGCTTAAATGATTGATTTCTTTATCTTTTTACCTAGCAGATCTGATCCACCCCTCTTTCCTACTTCTTTTCCCCCATTTCAGTTGTGATTGGTTCAAAATCCCCCTCCTCTTCACCCCTCCAACTTCTTTTGTTTCTTAAGGTTTTTTTCCCTAAAGAATTTCTTTGCTTTGTTCTTTTATTACATTCTCTTCCCTACTTGGCTATTCTGAAATTTGAGTTTTGATTCATGGTCTTTGTCTTTATTTATTTCTTCTTTAATCTCGGCATTCCTCATCAAATTAAGTTTTTTGAAGTCCTAAGTTTGAGCTCTCTCTTAAACCAACTTCTATTTTACTACCTTTATCTATCTCACTCCATCTTGCCTTCTTTCAGTTCTGTTTCACTCTTAGAATTATTACAGAAGTAATGGATTAAAGAAGGATCCCATGGTAGAAATTATCCTGTGTCCCAAATCATATGGTCTACTTTGACCTTCCGCTCTTGTGATCATTCTCCTTCCCATTGTTTTTGCCATCCTGTTTCTGAACCTATGCCTTGTGAATGTCCAACTACCCTTAGGAGCTCATGTATCAGTTAACCAATAAGTATTTATTAAGCACAGGCTATGTGTAAATCACTGTGTTAGGTGCTGGGAATGCAAAGGAAAACAAAAGCAGGGTCCCTGCCCTCAAGGAGATCACTTTCTATTGGGTGAGATAAAATGGAAATAAACTAGATATATGCAAGATTTCTACAGAACCCATGGAAGGTAATCTAAGATCAGGGAGGCACAAGCATCTGGTGGAGGCAGTGGGGAGGGGGGTCTTGGAAAGTTCTCCAGTAGAGGTGGGACTTGAGCTGAGTCTTGAACGGAGTCAGGAATGTCAGGAAGTGGAGGTGAGGAGGAAAGCATTCCAAGCATGACAGATAGTCAATACAAACACATGGAGATGGTGTAGTGTGTGAGAAAGAGGAAGTAGGCCAGTGTAGTTGGATCATAGAGTATGCGTAAGAAAAAAATTATGAAGAGGCCAGGTTATATCCCATTTCCTGAGGCAGGATATTGTCCATGGAGTCACAATATTCTTTCAAAGAAGGTGGTCTCCCAGTGTACCAATTACTCCCAAGAGTTTTCCATTTCCCACTGCAGACAGATGAACCCCTTCTCCCACTGGGTTCAGACTCCCCCCTCCAACTCCCTATGAATTTATTTCCTCATTTCTGCTGCCTCTCCCATTCTTCCTACTGAGAGAACCCTGCAGTCATCACCCCTTTGTTGTTCCCATGTGGTCTTGATAACCCATTGCCCTCTATCCAGCATAAAATGTACATTCCCACTCTGTAATTTTGTCTCACATAATAACAATGCTGATTCACCTATGGGGTGGGGATAGGGTATGGGGTTTACTCCATAATGTTCCAGTCTGCTTCTCCATTTTCACTTCTATTTCTTTAAATTCCACCAAAATTCTCCCAAAACTCTACTATTTTCCTAACTTCTCTACTAGTATGGAGGTAAAACCCTCTCAATCAAGGATCCATAGCTCACCTAAAGGAGTCACTTCATGGAGGTTCATGCTTCAGGACACCAAAAGTCTCAATTCCCTTTTGAAAACTTGAGAGGTTTGTCTCTGAATCTCTTCTTTCTAGTGCGTCCTGCTACCCTTCCCCCTGACTTACTGTCACACCTGGGAAATCATCCTATAACCCACCCTCCCCAGTTCCTTCTCCAGGTCTGCTGGGAGTCACTAGAGAAAAATCATGAAATAAGCTCACTTCACCCATAGAGATTCCTTACTGCTGCTGGATGATCCATCTACTATCCCTTTAATGACTCCTGATTTCATTTCCTTCAGTTAATGTTCCAACCTTTCTCTTTTTGCTGCCAATCTGGCCCCAAAATGCCACACTTAGAGCAGATGATCCTGCCTTCTGCTTCACTGAGATTGAGGCCACCTGATGCAAGCTCTCTCAGATTCCCTTTTCTTTTCTTCCTCAGCATCACCAGTCCCTCCCTCCTCCTTTTTTTTTGGTCACAAAAGAAAAGATATACCTTTGCCTCATTCACAGTAATTCCTCTACCTGTTCCCCTGATTTCATTCACTCCTGTCTCCCTCAGGACCTTTCTCCCCATCTGCTTCATCAAGTCAATTCCACAAGCATTTATTAAGTGCTTACTATGTTCGAGGTACTAGGCTATAGCCCTAGGGATATAAAGTCAGTTTTTTCCTCTGAGAAACTTACAGTTCGCTCTTGGGATCCAATCTTTACCCAGATAAGTCAGTTACAAATTATATACAAGATGGTAGCTCGTAAATGCATAGCGATTTGGGAGGATGAAGGAGAGGAGAGTGCTAACAGCTGTGGTGATCAGGGCAGGCTGGCCTCCTGGGGGATGTGACAGCTGAGCTCACCCTTGAATGGGGCTTGAGATTCCAGCAGGTAGATGTGAGAAGGAAGAAGACAGGGACAGAGGAAAAGGTCTGTACAAAGGCACATGCGGAATCTCGTGTCAGGTTGGCCAGTTTACTGTGTGCCCGGTACTGTGACAGGTGCTGGAGATACAAAGAAATGCAAAAACAGGATCCATGCCCTGAAATAAACTAGGTATATACAAAATGTCTACAGAACCCATGGGAGGTAATCTAAGAGGGGGAAGGCACCAGCATCTAGGGGGACTGGGAAAGGCCTTCAGTGGAAGGGATATGAGTGGATGGTGGGTGTGAATCTGGGAAGTGGAAAAGGCTGTATGGTCCAGAAAGACCTGCAACGGCCAAATTGGGAAGGACTTGAAATGCTCCCAGGAGGTGTTTATAACATACTGACTGATCCCGAATCCCAAGAAAGCCTTCCCTTGATCCTTCTACTTCATCTAGATACAGTACCATTGCTTTCTTTTTCTTCATTGCTAAATCTCATGAAAAGTGGTCTACACCCAGTTCTTCTGATTCTTCCCACCTGCCTTCTGTTTCACCCCTTGCATCCCTGACTTCTTCGGCTGTCCTCCTATCCCTTAAATAGTAATCTCTAAAGTTACTGGTGAAGATCCAGTCATTGAAAGATGTATCAGTCTTCTCTCATCCTCTCAGTCTTTGAACCTCGTCTAGAGTATTATGATCAGTTTGGGTGCCACAATCTACAAAGGACTCTGAGGAGTTCCAGAGAAAAGCACCCAGGATGGTGAGAGGTAGTTCTAGATGGAAGACTGTAAGATCTGACAAAGAATTGAAGATGTTGGGTCTGAGTAGAGACATCTCGGGGGATATGATGAAGGAGGCAGATTTGTCTATTTGAATTCCAAGGGCAGAACCAGGAGCAGTGGGAGAAAGCTGCAGAGAGATATATTGAGGCTGGATGGCAGGAAAACCTTTCTCTCTTTTTGAGCTGTCCCAGGGTGTTTGCCTCAAGAGGTAGTGAGTGCCACGTCCTTGGCGATCATCAAGCGGAGGTTAGATGACCAGGTGTCACATGTATTATAGCAAGGATGTCTTTCAAATATGAGTTGGACTGGGTGGCCATGTAGGCTCCTTTTACCTCTTGAATTCTGTGAACTCAATGATTCCCTGAGTCCTTTGCATGTCATCGCCTACCACTTCAACGGAAGTTTGCTGTTTCCTTCTGTCTCTAAACATTCCTTCTGTATTTCTACAGTCTTCTTTGTTATCCATTAACATGGATATTCCCTAAGGATCTGCCCTTCACCCCCTTTCTTTCTCTACTCAGTCTCTCTGGGCAAGTTCTTCCATTCACATTGCCTACCAACTGTGAGTGTCCTCCAAGGCTCTATCCTGGGTTCTCTTCACTTCTCCCACTATACTATCTCATTGAGTGATCTCATCAGCTCAGCTCTGGTAGGTTAAATTATACAATTTTTTTCTATACAGATAATTCTCAGATCTCTTTATATAGCCCTAATCTCTTTCCTGAGCTCCTGACCCTCTTCACCAACTTTTTTTTAACATCCTGAACTGAATGATCTGTAGGCATCTCAAACTCAACATGACCAAAATCTAACTCATTAACTTTTCCCACAAACCTTCCTCTCTTCCCAACTTTTCTGCTATTGTTGAGGATGACACCATCCTCCCAGTCCCCTAGGTTCATAACCTTGGTCACATTCCCAGCTCCTCAATCTCATCCCACCTATCTCATTTGTTATGAAATTTTATCATTGCTACTTTCACAACATCCCTCCTATATGCCTCCATGGTTACCTGGTGTGGGGAGGGGGGCCTTATCACCTCAGACCTGGACCATTGCAATGACCTTGTGGTTAGTCTCCCTATCTCAGGTCCTTGCCCTCTTAAATTCATCCTCCATTGAGCAACTAAGGTAATTTTCCTAAGATCTAGGTCTGATTATGTCACCCCCTTATTCACTGGCATCCTCATGTCTCCAAGATCAACTATCAAGTCCTTTCTTTAGCTTCTAAAGCCCTTCACACCCTAGTCCCTTCTTATTTCTCCAGTCTTCTTGTACCTCTTTCCAATTTTTCATACTTTTTCTATACTCCTAATACTTTTCTCCACTTCCTCCACATTCTCTACAGTCCATGTGGATTGAAGTGAGTCTTGAAAGAAACTAAGCATTCTTGGAGAAAGCCAAAAAGAGAAGGTGCATTTGGGGTATGACAGATGGCCTAGGCAAAGACATACAGTATCATGTGTGAAGGTCAGTTTGGCTGAACTGTAAAATGTGTGAAGGGTAGTAATGTATTATAATGCTGTAAAGGTAATTTGGGACTGGGACATAAAAAGGCTTGAAAGCCAAATGGAGGAGTCCATATCTGATCCTAAAGTTAATAATAACTCAATAGAGTGGGGAATCTGGGGAATGGGGGGAGGGCAGAGTCAGACTTGCACTTTAGGAAAATCTTGGCAGCAGTGTGAAGGGTGGAGTGAAATGAGGGGAGACTTAGGATCAGGAAGACCAATGAAGAGGTTCTGTCAGTGGTCCAAGGGAAGGTGATGGGGGCCTGTACCAGGGTAGTAGCTATTGGAGGAGATGGATGGATGGAATGGGATAGGATGGATATTGTGGAATTAAATGTGGCAAGATTTGATAACTGATTAGATATGTCTCCATAGGGCCACTCACTGCATGGGATCAGCAGGATACTGGTGTGGGATAAGAATAGATAAGGCTAACTATGATTGTAACTTCATGGTTCACCTTCTCCCTATGAGATGTCATGCAAATATCATTATCTCCCCTTGAGATAAGGAAAACTCAAGTTCATTGAGTTAAAGTGACCACCCAACTAGGAAATGCAGGAAAGTTGGCCCTTAAATTGGGGCCTTAAAGAACTTTAAGGCCAGTGTTCTCTTCAAGACGATGTTGGTAGGACCCACTCAAGCTCTATTTGACTTCAACTTTCTCTACCAAGGACAAATCTTTCCAGGTGACAAAGGTCAGGATAAACAGTTCCAAGAGAACAGAATCCTAGGACAGATGGGAGTTGAACAGAGCATGGAACTGCTGTCAGGAAGTTGTCTTTATGCCTGCCCCAGAGCTGATCATGCTGGGGCTCTGGGAAGACTGCTGGAAACTCTGTGGAGAGGGATCAGCCCTAATCAGTATGGCCTCCAAGAGATGGTTTAGAACTAATTGGGACAAGTGATAGGAAGGAAAATTAAACAATTAAAGCTGTCTCCAAATGAAATCAGACGCTTGTGGCCCCTTCTCAGATGACTGAATTCTTGATACAGATCACTACTTCATGAAAAGCCCAGCCTGACTTCTCTCCTGGTACCAGATTCTCTGGACTTTTTTTTTTTACTTTTCTTATCATTTACTCCTCTTTCCCCTCCCCCAATTTCCCAACTCCCTTTTTGTGTGTTTCCTTCCTTAGAATGCAAATTTCTTAAGGGTAAAGACTTTCTCTCTCTGTCCATCTATCTATCTATCTATCTCTCTATCTATCTGTCTGTCTGTCTGTCTGTCTGTCTGTCTGCCTGCCTGCCTGCCTGCCTGTCTGTCTATCTATCTATCTGTCTGTCTATCTATCTATCTATCTACCTAATTGACACCCCCACATTAGAATCACGCAGCAGAAGCCAGATGTTCATAGGTTTTCTAAGCCTAGAATAAATTAGAGAAGGACTAATATGGATGGACACTGTGACCACATTGAGACCAGCTGTGAAAACCTGTGTATGAGAAAAGATGGGAACACTACCAAAAGTAGACCCAAACATTGTAGACTGTGGCCATGTAGTGTGTGATTAAACAGTCCTTCACCTCAATAGGGTGTGTCCTTATGGGAGTATGGTACCATACTGGAGTTGCATAAAGACATAAAAGTGATAAAAAGGGGAAGTGATTTATCATATTCTCTGTGGAAGGAGGTAGGGAAGTACAATTTTAAAAGAGAGATTTCTATTGCAAATGGTTTGAATCAAAAGTTTTTATGTTTAATGGGATTATTCTCCAGTTGTGTTGAAAACCTGGCTGTCCAGAGTGATTTATTGCCCAAGGGTGATTCCTAGAGTTCAGATTCTCACTAAACAGGAAGTTACTGAATTATGAAGAATCTGTAATTGCTTAGGAATAGCTGGCATACATGGATACACACTCTGGTCCCTGCTATTGTCATGGAAAACCCCGACTTCTGCCACTGATCTACCTATTCACCCAAGGAAGGCCTAAGCAACCCCTGCTACTTGATGAAGACAGACACCTCTGGCAGAGGCTAAACAACCACACGTTAGGAATGTTGTACAATACATTTGAGGGAGAGAGTTAGATACGAATTGGATTAGATGACCCAAGTTTCCTTCCATTTCTGGATTTTTCTACCCTCTGGACACATATATTCACTCCAAAACAAAATCCAGAACAAAAACATAGCTTGAGCCCCCACCAATGTATTTGATTTTACTAGTCAGCCACAAGGCATACTTACTTCAAAGAAAAATCATTTCATGCTATAACAAGGAAACGCTAATTCCATATTAAGAAAAGAAACACAGATAAAGAGGGAAAGGATTCATAAGTACAAAAATATTTATTGGAGTACTTCCTGTTGTAGCAAAGAATTAGAAACAAGTGGGTACCTGTCAATAAAAGAATGATGGACTAAATCATTGTAGTGTGAATGTAATGGAATATTACTGTGTCATAAGAAATCACCAAGGGAATAGATTAATAAAAACCTGATAGTACTTATATAAACTAATGTAAAGAGATGTGAGAAAAACCAGGCAAGTATTTTATACAAGGTCTATAACATTATAAAGTAAAACAGCTGTGAATGACTTTGGAACTCTGATTAATGCAATGACTAATCAGGACTCCAAATGACTAATGATAAATCATGCTTCTCACCTCTTGGCAGAAAGGTGAGGACTTAGAGGTGTGGAATGAGGCATTAATTTTCAAACATGACTGATGCATAAATGTGTTTTGCTTGGCTTTGCTTATTTGTTATGAAGGAAGTTACAGCTATACTAGTCTAAGAGTTATGGGGGAGGGAGTAGTGAGGGATGAAGTTAGTGAAGCTCTCAAAACTGGAAAAACAGAAAAGAAAGAACATTGACAAATAATTTTAAAAATAAATGAAGAGAACAGAAGGAAGTTTGGAAGGAGTCACTGACAGGTAGAGCAGTGTTGGAGCTACCATGTTAAATATAACAAAATACTTTTTAAAAGCCCAACCTTTATGTAGTGAGAATTCATAGTTGAATATACAGTCCTATTTTTCTAGGCTTTTTGCGTGAAGAAATTGTTGTGTTTGTTGATGGTTGTCAAGTGAATAATAATAAAAAGGACCATGTTTAAAAAGGGAAAAAGTAGCCATAGAATATCTCCCTCACAAAATATGGGCATACCCTCTCACAGGGAGTATAAGTGAGGAACCAAAATTTGAGCCAGGGTCTAAGATTCCAAATCCAATGCTTTTTTTGTAGCACCTGGAGCTCTTGAGTTCCTACTCAGGAACATTGTATACTAGAGCTAAGGATCACTTTTCCTTCCATTAGTCAGTGGTCTTAGGGAGTTTTGCCACTGGCCAACCTACTCAAGGCTTGGAAGATCTTTGTTGCCTGATGAAGACTAAAACCATTGTAATCCATGTTGGCAAAGGCAGGATGATGAGTTGTCAGGGATGTTGTAAAAAAAGATTATTCATCTGAGGGGATGGATACCACCAGGGGAGATGACTAGAAGGGCATTTATAAAGCAAACATGTATGGTAGGTCAGGTGACATATGTGGTGGACACAAATATAAGAGATGTGTTTATCCAGACCACACATGTTGAGGGTGCACACATAAGGCACATGTGGCAAGGGTACACATATGGAGGGACAGCCCATGTCCCCAGTCCTGTGGGGCTACCAATATTTTCTTTTTATGTCAGCAGATGGCTTTTGTGGCACCTACTTTCTCCTGTTCCTCATGACATGTAGTCTCTGCTGGGTGATACTCGGCTGGTCTTATAATCAGTGCTAGGCATTATTCTTTGGGACACCTGGGCGTAGAATTTCTCACCTCTCAGGTCTCATTTCCAAGCCTGTATCTGATCTGAGGTTAGAATGTGCCTTTTACCAGTATTTCATCAAGGCCTGATCACTCCTGAATCATCTCAGATGCTTCTCTTTCAACAAACCACCAAGGACTCTCTGAGTCTGCAGCTCCTTTGGCCAGGCAACATAACAATACCTGTAGGTGGATTTAATCTGAGGCTTCACCCTCCGTCTCAATTCTTTGTTCCAAATTCCTTTCTTAATTATGTTTATGCCTTTCAGGCCTTGAACTACTGTATCTATATTTATATATTTTTGAAAAGTTGGGGTATTTGGTTTTAGGCTGTTAAAAGCCTTGTGCAGTTTCCTAATTCTATTCCAATCTGCTTTCTCCCCACAATGTAATTCTAGGCCCAATTCATCCTTCATCTATCAGGGTTATGAAAGATTTAACCTCCCTGGACTTCTCCAGTATCCTTATTTAGGTCAGAATAAATAGCCTCTGAGATTCCTCCAGTTCTCCATCTATAATAAACTAATTCAACTAGCCTGTCCATCCAACTACTCCCTATTACCTGCCTTCCCATGATGCTCATGACTACGAGTCATGGACCACTACAGTCTCTGAAGACTCAAAATGATGGTTAAAACCATAAGGAGAGCAGAGAAATGAATGTATTAAGGGCATAAGCAGGCCACAAGATACCCATGATGCTGCTGGCTGATATTTATATAAAAGCACTTTGCATATCAGTAATGATTTGTGTGGGAAAAGCGATCAATCAATCAGCATTTACTATCAAAAAGACAAAAGCAAATGAGTCCTTGCCCTCAAGGCTATTGCATTGTGATAGGAGAGACAACATGCACATGTATGGGTGCATCCCAAACAGATGCTTAGTAACCTCCTGGGGAAGGGCACTAGATGTAGAGTGGAGGGGAAAGCCTCATGTTAATGTGGCGAGATGTAAAGAATACCCTCTTAGAAATGTCCCATTGGGAAAAGAGATGAACAAACCCCATGCAGCACCAACCAGAACATTGGGCTAGTACTCAGAGAACATAAAGAAAACCAAAGAAAATGCTCCAGCACGGTAGAGGATTCTCAGGAGGACACATGACAAGAACAGAGGATGAGAATGGTTGGCTGGGCTACAGTCTGCCCTGTTGGAGAGAGTACCCATGCTGATAACACCCCAGCACCATTGAGGAACTGGAGCATCTCCATATGACTGAGATGTGGCTGTGTTTCCCCCCTTCAGATAATCTATCTTAGATATTGCCCTAGAGTTACCCTAGAATCAGCTATGCCCATGAGAGGACAGTGAACCTAAAATACATTGACATTACATAGCACGGCTGTATTTATCAAATAAAGATAAAAACAATCCCTGTCCTCAAGTATCTCATGGGAAACCAATACACGGATAACTAACAAACAACAAATAACAAACAAGCTATAGATGGGATAAATTGGAGATCATCAACCAGGGGAAGGCACTTCAGTGAAGTCGGGAAGCCTTCCTGTAGAAGGTGGGATTTTAGCTGTAGGAAACCAAGAAATGGAGATGAGGCAGCAGAGCATTCCAGAGGGGACAGCCAGAGAGAATGCCTAGAACTGAGAGATCAGACGGGAGGTCTGTGTCACTGGATCAAAGAGTTGTTCTTGTCTCTGTTTGTCCTTCATTACTGAAGAGGACCATGACATTGGGAAGGTGAAGCCATGACTTACAAGAGATTTGGGTTTAAGTGAAGCAGGGCTTGCCACCAGCCTCACTTTCTCCTCTGGAGCCATCTGGGTCCAGTGCCAAGGATGATGGAGATGACCCGGAATGCAGTGGGAGACCCCAGCCTTTTTAAGCTAAGGTCAGGTATAAGAAGACTGGAAAACTAGGAGGGGGCTTTGAACACCAAACAGAGCATTTTGTATTTGATCTTGGAGGTGACAGAGAGCCACTGGAGTTGACTGAGAAGTGTGGGGTGTGACGTGATCTGCACTTTAGGAAAATTATTTTAGTGCCTGAATGGATGATGAATTGAGTGGGGAGAATCTGAGGCAGGCAGACCCACCAACTGGCTATTGCAATAGTCTTGGGGTGAGGTGATGAGGGCCTGAACTAGGGAGAAGGGGGAGGGCAGTTACAGAGGAGAGAAGGGGGTGTGTCTGAGAGATGCTGAGAAGGAAAGTCAGCTTTCCTTCTCAGAACATCCAGCTCCCTCCAATTCAGAAAGAACTTCAGTTTTATTTTTAGCTCCAAGTACAGTCAAGTTTGGATTTAGGGAGCACCTGGGTTTAAATCTGATCCAGGGCCAGTCATTCAGTCTCTTGGAGCCTACTTCCTCCTCCAGATAGATGCCATCTCAGATATATTGTGAAGCATAGATGAAACAAGGAATAAAAAGGGCTCTGCACACCTTCAGGGAAATGCTTATTACTCAATTAAATCAAATTGGATTCGTCCTGTCATTCTGTCCCAGTGAAGTTGTTTTGCAGTCTAACTCTATCTCAGCTACCCCTCCGATCTTTGTCCAACATCTGCAGATCGGAGAATTATCTCATCTAGGATCCCCTTCATCTGAATCATTCCTAAAAATGTTGAATCTCCAGCCCTCCCTGGCTGCTTTTCCATTTTCTTCTCCAGCCCATTCATATGAACACATCCAATGTCGAGGGTCCAGGAGGAGACCTGTAACATCTCCAGCACAATGGAGTCTCCCTGAGGGCAGGCACAGTTTCCTCTGTCCTTTTGTATCCTCTCTTCTTCTTCTTCTTCTTTTTAATACTACTTTATTTTTTTCTAATTACATGTAAAGATTGTTTTAAGCATTCATTTTTATAAGATTCTGAGTTCCAAATTTTTCTCCCTCCCTCCCTTCCCCAAGATAGTAAGCAATCTGGTATAGGTTACACATGTGCAATCATGTTAAATATATTTCCACATTAGTCATGTAGTGAAGGAAGAATCAGAACAAAAGGGGGAAACCACGAGAAAGGAAAAAACAAAAAACGGTAAAAAAAAAAAATTATGCTTCAATCTGCATTGAGTCTTTTGGAATTGTATTAGATCACTGCATTGTTAAGAAGAGCTAAGTCTGTCAAAGTTGATCATCACACAATGTTGCCATTTCCAAGGTTCTCCTGTTTCTGCTCACTTCACTCAGCATCAGTTCATATGTCTTTCCAGGTTTTTCTGAAATCTACCTGCTCATCATTTCTTATAGCACAATAATATTCCATTACATTCATTGTATCCCCTCTTCTGCCTGGTCACAGTAGCTGCCTAATCTAGGTTTGGTCACTTGACTGCCTTCTAGCTGGAGGACTAGAGGAAGTGCATCTTCCTATCCCCAGGCTTCAACCCTGAAAGGCTCGTGGTACCAGGCTATGGAGTCCTCCTCAGTGAAGACCCTTTTTGTTTGGGTATTTTATTTTCAATGTTTGTCTGTTTGGACAGACCTCCCATGGATATGTGCTCTAAGGTTTGCAAAGTGCTTAATTTGACCTGATGCAACATGCACATTTGATCGCATCTGATGCTCCCAATAGCCCTATGAGGTCGCTGATGTCATTATCCCTATTTGACAATTAAGAAAATTAAGGTCAAGGGAGGTGATGGCTTGTCCAAAGTCCCATAACTAGGACATACTTAAGGCAGATCTCCCTGGCTCCAAATCTGGAACTCTCTCCACTTGTACCACATTGTCATGTATGTCATCAGTAAGTAGGACCATGAAACATCCAGTCCAGGGCATGGTTCAATGGTGACAAAGGGACATGAGAGGGCTCATGGACTAGATCTTGAGTCAGAGTATCTGGCTTCAGATTCTGGCCCTGCTCTCAGCCACCATGTGACCTGAAACAGCATCTAGGCTTCATCTCTGTAAAGTGGAGTTGGAAGAGTGCCCTTTAAACTCTGAAAGGTCAGCTCTTGTGAGGCAGATGTGGGATTGGTAAAGTCCTCAGAGAGCACTATAGGAAGAATTTCCTGCCAAGGAATCTTGGGACCCATCGGCTTGTGCCATCTGATGTTTGAGACTTGCCTTTTGAGATTCCTTGGATCAGTCCCGACTTTAGTGCCATCTCCTAGGCTGACCCACTGATCCCAACAGATCCCTTGTTCAGGAATATGGTTCTCTTCAGAAGCAGACCTGGCATGAGACTTGGTGTGCTAACATTTAGGTGATCTTGTGGGTTCTGGGAGCCACCTCTTACCTTATAGAGGGCTTGGTCTGATAGCATCCCTGAGTCCTAGGAGAACATGCTGGTTTCCATTTTGTCTTGGCCCAAAGAAGGGTAGACATTCATCTGCCTGGGCTGCTCACCTTCTCAGGGCCTCTTGTTCCCAAGCTCTTCTGGGTTTGAAGGTAAGTCCCATAGTCCAGCAGTTGTTGTGGTATGGGACTCCCCACTGATCCCTTGGCGGGCTGGATTTCCTGAGCTATGCTGCTCTGGGACATGCTGAATCAATCAGTCAACTGAATCAATTTCCTGTAGCTTCCCTACTTCAGGCCACCTCTTTCTTACTCCTCTAGACTTGGAGTTGCAGCATATGGACAAGTCAGGGGTCTGTCTGGGTAATTTTTGAGTAAGTCACTTAATCTATCTAAGCCTCAATGTCCTCATCTGTAAACCGAGGGGGTTGGACCAACTAGCACCTGAGTTCTTTTCTGACTCCAAATCTATTATTCTGTGAATTTCTTGGAGGCTTCAATCAATCAATCCATGATACCAAGAAAACAATGAAATAATCCCTGTCCTCAAGAAGCTTACTTTCTATCAAGGGAGACATGTATACAACTAAGTATACTCAAGACATATGCCAAGTATATATAAGAAAATTGTGGCCGGGGAGGCCCTAATAACTGAGGATGGGAAGGATGATTGGAAAGATTTCACATAGGAGATTTTTCCACCTAATCATTGAAAGAAAAAAAATTCTAAAAAATGTGGATAAGGAGCGAGAACATTCCACATACGGCATCAGCCTGAGTAAGGGCCTAGAAATGGAATCTGTGATATGTGAGAAACAATAAATTAGGATAGCTCGGTGAGACCACAGAGTGTGTGAAAGGAAAGAATAATGAGGCTGGAAAGGGAGGCCGGAGCTAGGTTGTGACAGACTTTAAATGCCAAACAACAGTTTCTATTTGTTCCTAGAAGTAATGGCAGTCATGGGAGCTTATTGAGCAGGGGAGTGATGTGGTCAGAGTTGTGCTTTAGGATGAATGAATATATTTTATAGTATATTATGATATTATATTATAATGTAAATATCATACATATTATTATATATGTATCATATATAATATACATATATTAATAGTATTTATTACTATATTTATTACTATATTTTTTTACTATATTTATTATAATAATAGTATTTATTAGGCACTTACTATGTTCCAAGTACTGGGAAACAGAAAATGCAAGTCAGCCCCTTGCCCTGAGGAACTCACAGAGGAAAGTCTGATGGCAGGGTTTCTCAGCCCTTTGGGTCTACAGACTAACGGTATAGACATGGTTCTTCTTGAATCCTATTTCCACGAATAAAACCAGGTAAATTTCTGCTAGGGAGCCATTTGGCAGTTTCACTGCTTCCCTCTTCCTTCCCTGCTGCCTCTGAGGCATCCATCATGCTTAAGGTCACCCATATGGTAAAGAGCAGTTGAGACCCTTCCCTGGTCTTCTTGCCTTTCTGTCTCTTGTGTTTGAGCCTCTTTCCTCTGGCTCTATCCCATCTCTGCCCAAAATGGGCACAGGTCTCCAAAAAAACCAATGAAACCAACAAAAGCTCTTTCCTCACCATTTTCTATCCCACACAGTCACTCTCCCATCTCCTTCCATCCTTTCCCTGCCAGCCTTTGCGACAAAGTTGTGGTTCTAGGGTCATATCTACACTTCCTCCTCATTCAAGTACTTATTTCTCAGTCTCCTGTAAGCTGGCTCCTCTGCTCAGAAACTGTTCTCTCCCAGATCAGGAAAGTGACCTCCTTATCCCTCCTGCTCTTCATACGTGTCTGACAGTCAAATTAACACTGAACAGATAAGGAGAAGACTGGTGGCTCCTTATCTCCTCTAGGATAAAATACAAATCCTTCAGTCTAGAATTGAAAGTTCTCCAGTCTAGCTCCAGCCAGCCAACCTTTCAAGACTCATTTTGCATATTGTCCTTCATCCTTCATGATGACTTACTGTTTATCAAACTCAACATTCCATCTCCTGTCTCCATGTATCGGCACAAGGCATCTCTCGGTGCCTGGAATGCACTCACTCCTTGGCTCTGCCTCCCAGAAACCTTCTCAAACACCCCCACCCTGAGAAGGATGGACTACAGGAATCATCAGCCCCATTTAACAGATGAGGAAACTGATTCTTGGTGTTTGCTTCATGTAAAGGTCAATTCTCTTCTTTGGTGTTATTGATCCTTGATAATAATAGCTGTATTTATGCAGCACTTCTAGGTTTGCCAGATGTTTTACAAATATGTTTGACCTTCACAATAACCCTGGGAGGGAGATGCTCTGATTAATCTCCATTTTACAGATGAGGAAACTGAGATTAGTCCACATAACTAGTAAGTGCCTGAAGTGGGATTTGAACTCAGGTCTATCCTGACTCTGGGGCCAGTACTTAGCACTCTGCCAACTAGCTACATTCTCCTTGCTTATTGAGGGTTTCACAGTCCCTGACAATGAGCCCAAGAATAGGATATGCCCTGGGTGCTAGTATCTCAGTGGCCCTAGGCACCCACCGTCTGAGTGGCCTGAGTCATGTTGGTCTTCAGGTCCCCTCTCCTCTGGTCCTCTCCCCCTTGAAAATGTTTCTGTCCACTGGGCGTCGTTCTGGGCCTGGCAAGAGCAGGTGGGCAGAGAGGCAGCCGATTCTTTTGCAGGCTCCCTGCTCTCTCCTGCCCTGGCTCCAGAGGCCTGGAAACTACCGCTTCTATTGAGATTAAGTTATAATTTAAGGCAGTGAACATGTGCTCTGCTGGCGGCTATAAAGATTCAAATCATAAAGTTTTACAGTGGAACGGTTTCTGTAAAAGCGTCGTTAGGAAGTGGGAACCATGCCCTTAATTCTTATGACATATGGGACTGCCGGGCTTGTTTGGGTTTCAGTGGAGTTTAGTGGGGTGATGGTTTGGCTAATTAAAGTCAGGTTCCCCCTCCCCCCTCCTCCTCCTCCTGCTTTTCCTCCCCTTCTCCTCCTCTTCCTCCTTCTCTTCCTTCTTCTCCTCATGCTTTGGAGGGGCTGGAAAGAGCCTGGGCTCCTTCCCTCATCTCTGCCCCTGGCCTCACATTACTCACAGTTAGAAAATCTCCAAGGTCAAAGAGAGTCACCTGAGGTTGAACAACACATTAGTTAAGTGCTGGCTGCCTTCGATGCTCTCTGTTCAGCCTTGACAGGATCTAAGAACTAAGACCCAGCCCCTGTCTACTGGGAGTTCACAGTAAGGGGTGGGGAAGGGACAAATACTGACATCAGAAATTAGAATAGGTGAGTGCCAAGGGTTCCCAACCAAGTGGGGGATGAGGGGAGGAGGGAATGCTGGGAAAGTTGTTGGACCCCAAAGCCAGGTGAATGACAACAGTTTTGAAAAGCCAGGAGTCAGAAAGAGGAAAAATCTAAACTGGAAATTAACAACTAGGGCCAGGAACAAGGGACCTGGGGGAACTAGGACTGTAAATATTTTTTAAAGTACCAAAAAAAAAAAAATGGGTAGCCTGTGGATGTGTGATCTAACTTGAAGGAACTCTGAGTCAGGCCAGTGAGCAGGACCTCCATTAAGGCCTGGCCTGCCCATCCCAGCCTGTTGCCTGCTGCCTTTGAGGCCCTGGTCTTCTTCACTTCTTGAGGGAGAGACCATGCTTTTCGGGGGTGGGGGCTCAGGAGATGGTCCTTCCAATCTGGGCTGCTGACTTACTCTGGGCTAGAGTATTGGCCGTGGATGATACAGGTCTTCCTCATTCTTGTAGAATCCTGGAAGCCTCAGACAGTTGTCACCTATTTATGCAACAGGGACCGCCATCTGGTGCATGACTGGGGGTGGGGACAAGGTCAGAATTTGTTTGGTTTTGGATTAGGGAGAAGGTCTAGCTGTCCATCAGAGTGAGAAAGACAGAGAGGATAGATCCCCTGATCCACGTCTTTATGGAATTTGTCCATGGACAAGAAAGCATGGTGGGGTCTTGAGGATTCTCAAATGGCTGATAGACCCAGGGAGCTCCAGGGTAGAGTGTATACTGTAAGGCAGAGCTAAACTAAGCTGGACTGAGTCAAGTAGTTTTGAAACCCCAGAGAGTAGGTAAGATTATTTTCGTGTGTGTGTGTGTGTGTGTGTGTATTTCCTAGTGCTTCACCACAGCCTTAGGAAGCATGACTCAAATCATTAATTTTTTTTAATATTATGAACTAGAAAATTGTCCAAAAAAATGGACATTTTCATAGACAAAGCAGAGCAGAAAAGTGAGAGAATATATGAAACCATGGCTTGTTCTTCTTTATTTTTTTAAGGTCTATTTTACATTTAACGTGGTAGTACCAACGCTACTCTGCTCTTGAACTTTCTCCTCTCTCTTCTGTGTTTTTAAAACTGTTTCATTGACTTTCTTTTCTCCTTTTTTTGCATCAATATCCCTCCTTCATTTCCACACACAAATAAAAGTAGCTAAAGTATAATCAAGTAAAGCAAATTTACTCAGTAATGGTTGTGTCCACCCCTTCTTGGCCAAGAAGTAGGAGGCCAGCCCATCGTCAGTCTTCTGCAGACCTGATGACTCAATCCATTTTCCAGAAGAGGAATGAGAAATGAATGTAGAGAAAATGACATGATTCAAAAGCCCACTCCACCAGTGGCCAGAGGGAGGGCTACAATTCTTTAGACTCCCACAGAGGAAAAAAGAAATGGCTGATTTAGGAGCAGAGTAGCCTGGGGACATGGGGGCAGAGATCCAGTGGATACACATCTTTTCCTGGTGGGTGTGTGGTTCCTCCCATAACACTTTTCTATGCCTGATCTCATTGAAGAGGGAAGACATGCTGTGGCAACCCTTCACTGGCTGGCGCCCTTTGTGGAGGATGGTTGAGTTCTGAAGGAGCTGAGACGGGGCTTCTTCCCAACTGCCTTTGGTGGGAACCCCAGAAGTCTCTAGTAGAAGGCTGGGTAGTTCAGTGCTTAATGAGCCCAGCATCCTATCTTTAATATGCACCAGAATCAGTTAGCTTTGCTCTGTTCCATGGCTGTGGAATCGACCCTGAGGGTGTGGATGAGTGAACACAAATGCATCTTTACAATTGGAAAAACAGCTCAAGTGTTTGCCCTGCCAGTGGGGGCTCGGGTCCATCATCCTCATGTGGGAAGGCAGAGAGCAGTGGGAGACAGCAAGTGAACCCTACTGACCCAGACAAACCCATTGAAAGAGTGGGAGAGAGATGTGAGAGCCGTGAATGCAGTTTGTCTTGGGCCAGGAATCAGATTTCCGAAGCCTGCCCAGTAAACAGGGCCATATAAGAGTTCACTCTCCCTCCAGAGTTCTGGGAATGATGGCTGGCTCCTGCTGCCAGGAGGGTCCCCCCATGTCCCCTCCCCTGACTGATTCATCAGCAGGCACAAAGCCTTTGGAGGGAGGGACAGGGGGAGCGAATGAGTCTGATAGACTAAAACTTGACTGATAAAAGAAAAGACAGACAATGAGCAAGTCAAGTGTCCAGGGCCAGGTGGTCCTCCAGGTGGCTGGCAAGACCGCAGGCAGGCAGGCAACAATTCAGTTCCATTACACAGCTGTTTATTAAATGCTGACTGAATGCAAGACACTGTGCTGTGTCCTGGGGAGATGGAAAGGGAAAAGGACAAGCATTACGAAGAGCCTACTATGTGCTCTTCACTGTGCTAAGTAGTTTACAAATATTACCTCCTTCGAGATAGGTGCTGTTGTTATCCCCATTTTCCAGGTAAGGAAACTGAGGCAGACAGAGATGAGATGACTTGCTCAGGCTCACGCAGCTGATAATGGTTGAAGGTTGGATTTGAATTCAGATGCTCCTGACTTCAGACCCAGCTCTATCCACTGTGCCACATAGCTGCCTCCTATTTAAACTGCCCCTGCCCTCATGAACTTTACAATTTAGCAGGAGAACATGGCACCAAGAGAAGTGATCCAAATGACCCCTAAGGTAGCAGAGGTGCTACCTAGCCTGAGGCCTTAAGCCCAGGAGCTGTGATAAGGAAACAAAGCAGGAAAGAGGCCATTAGGGACTGAGGGAATGAAGAGAGACTTCCTGGAGGCAGTGGCATTTGAGTTGGTAGACTGGGCGTCCCATAGCCCCCCTCTGCCTGAGTGGTCATCCATGGACCAGGAGGAGGCAACAATGTTTTAGAACAAGCCAAAACAAGTTCATTTTGGGGAGGAAACCCAAGAGTCTCTTACCTGTCAGGATCAGGGAAGCTTAGCCTTGGCTCTTGCTTTTGAAAGATGCCCTGTGACTCCTTCCCAAAGGAAATGGTCAATGTCCTATTGGAAGAACTTCCTGAGGACAAGATTTGATGGGTGGCCACAGGATAGAGGAGAAAACTCTGGTTGGAGCAGACTACTTGTCTCCTGGAGAGAATAATGTGAGAATTATAGGTGGTTCCTGCTGTGCTTGGGGTGAGTATGGGGATGATGGGATTACCATGTAGCAGGCATGACATGGTGGGAAGTCTTACACAGGAGCGGAAGGGGTAGACTAGAGGCCTTCCCAGCTACCATTCATTGCCACCATTTCCTGAAAAGCCAGGAAGAGCCAAATGGAAAGAAGATCAAATGTAGCCAAAGTACTTGTGTCCTCTGATTGGGGCAGCTTATATACAGCTCCTGGAGCTCGGACCCAGGTACTAGTGAGTGCACTCTCACTCACTCTCTCTCTCTCTCTCTCTCTCTCTCTCTCTCTCTCTCTCTCTCTCTCTCTCTCTCTCTCTCTCTCCCTCTCTCTCTCCCTCACTCCCTCCTCACCTTCCCTCCCTCTATCCTTCTCTCCCTCTATCTCTTTCTCCTTCCCTTTTTCACTCTCCCTCCTCTTTCTCTCTCCTTTCTTTCTCTCTCCCCTATCTCCCTCTTCCTCCTTCTTTCTCCCTCCCTCCCTCTCTCCTTTTTTCTCTCTCCCCTATCTCTCTTTCTCCTCCTCCCTTTCCTTCTCCCTCTCCCTCATTCTCTCTCCCTCTCCTTCTTTCCCTTTTTCTCTCCCTCTCTCCCTCCCTCTGTCACTGTTGGGGCTCTCTCCATGCTCAGGGTTTTAATTCTAGCCTCTAATCTCAGCTGCTCCTGTGATAAATTAATTGTAGTGACAGAGGCCCCGTTACGAGGGCTGCATCGTTTGCTTGTAATGTGAGCGACAGGTTTAGGGCTTCCTTTATTTAAGATGCTGGGGTAATTACATGGGAGTTAGCATATGCAGGCAGAGAGATATGATTCATTCGCCCAGCGATGGCCATGACACAGCTGTTTGTGGGATAAAATAGAGGAACCGTGTTGTTACAAAATGTTCCCCTTATTATACCTCATTAAAAACAAGGCTGTGATAAGTCAGGACTGGCAATGAAGAAAATCTATTGCCCCCCTGTAAAACCTGATAGGAGAGGGAAGGGGAGGGGAGGGCCCTCGGAGCCGGCCGGGCGTGCTGTGTCATTTTTTGTCCTCTCTGCCCCGGCCTCCTCTTCTTGTCATTCTGCAGTGGTCTGGCTGCTAGGGGAAGATGGGGGGATGGGGTGTGGCTACAGCGATGGATGGAGCACCACCCCCCACCTTTCCCCTCTTCCTCTCCCTTTGTGGATCCAGACTTGTTCTTTTTCTTTTAGAGCCCTGGACACAAATGTTGTGAGCATGAGAGGCTTACAAGAGAACAAAAGCAGGGCCATGTTTTCAGGGCCTGACCCAATTGGGTCCTCTTCACCTTTGAGGTACAAGGCAGGCCTAGAGTGAGCCTGAAGGGTAGGCAGGAGCCCTGAGCCTCAAAGTCAGCAGAAACAGCAGCAGCCAAGTGGTGGGGGCGCTCCTTTGAAGAGAACACAGGCATCTCTTCTGTCTCCACTATCTTTCTTTCTTTTCAAAAATCACCATCAAAGGTAACACTCTCCCTCCCCCACCCCCATGGCCCCTTTTCTCTCTCTCTAAGCAGGAAAGCTGAGAGTTTGAACAACAACCTACAGATTAGCTCTAGTCCTAAGGCCCAGGGCCCGGGAAATTAGGTTGGACCCCTGAGAAAGAACTTTAGGGGTGCTTGCCCTGAGCCACCACCCCAAGGCTGAGCTTCCTTGTCTCATACCAGTCAGTCTTTCCTGTAACAAGTCTCAAAGCATGGACAGTAATGTGAGGATTCATCACAGATACCATTTTTCAAGCCTTTGGGAGCTTCCCAAAAGCTCTGCTCACGAACATACTAGGAGGGAGGTGAGTGTCCTCACTCCCCTATTAAATAGAAGAGGAAAATGAAACCCAAGAGGTAATGAACTTGTCCAAGGTCTCCCTGCTAGTGAATGTCAGAGACAGCAGAGTAGTAGCATTCTTAGGTACCAAGAGAAGCATCCCGTAGAGGTTGACATAGAAACATCCATCTGTAAGCCTCCTCCAACACAGATAGGGCTGAGTGTGTGTGTAGTGAAGATCAGCACTGACATCGCCAGCTGAGCCAGAGAACCTGGTTTATGGAGCTGGGGGCAACCCACCCCAAGGGGAGTAGAGGTTGGAAGGATTCGTGGGAGGGAGCGCTAGTTCTTGTGGTAGGGATCTCTTTCTGCTAGCACATCTCAAGAGCAGTGGTGGTGTAGAAAGAAATCTGGTTGGGGCATCAGAGGACCAGACTCCGGCCCTAGAGACCTTGCCCAAGATATATGCCCTATATAGATCTCAATGTCCTTACCTGGAAAAAGAGAGAACTGGCCTAGTTGCTTTCTAAATTCCCAGACAATTCTCAAGACTGAGTCGTTGGCTTCTGGGAGATGGAACAGTAGAGTTTTCTCATGTCTCCCTCCTCCCCACCCTCAAAGATGCCCCAAGCCCACATTGAGCCACACTCACCTCTTGTCCCAGTTTCTGAAGCAGACACAGTTGGAACTGCTAGAGATCTCTGCTAATGATAATGGATGACAAAAAGAAAAGATACTGCCAATTCAAAATCTACAAAAGGGACAAGATGGGGGGGGGGGGGCAAGGTTTTCAGACATAAATAGAACAACGTCATCTAATCTAACAGTTTACTTGATGGAGGGATCCCTTGTAAAGTATTGGCAACAAGTGATCCTCCAGCCATTCAGTGACAAAGAACTCACTATTTCACAAAGCAGATGACCGTGACCATGATGATGATGATGACGATAATGGTGGTGGTGGCGGTGATGATGGTGAGGATGATGGGGATGATGATAGCTAGCATTTACATAAAGCTTTAATGTTTGCAAAGCATTTTTACAAATACAATCTCATTTGATCCTCATAACAACCCTGAGAGGTAGGTGTTATTATTTCCCCCATTTTACAGATGAGAACATTGAGGTACAGAGAAGTTAACTGGCTTGCCTAGGGTCATACAACAAGTAAGTGTTTGAGGCAGGATTTGAACCCAAGTCTTCCTTATACGAGGTGATATTCTATCCTGACATTCTATCCACTACAACACAATGGCTGCATTTATGGGGAAATCTGAACTTATATTGAGCCAGAAATCTGACTCCTTGTACTCTCTACCAGTTGACCCCCATTCCCTGTTCTGATACCACAGAGAACAACCTTCTGGTGAGCAGAGGCCTGAGGAAAGTCGGTTTCATGGAATCCCAGAGACCTCAGCTGCCAACTAATCCAACCAACCCTTAACCACCCCATCCCCCAAAGAAATCCCGACTACAGTAAAGTGGGTAAGTGGGTATCTAACGTCTGCTGGGAAGTCTCTAGTGAGTGAGAACCATCATGTCATGGTGCAGCCCTCACCACTTATGTGTGCTCTGATCTGTTATTTGAAGGTAGGGCCATTTTTTTTTTGGCCTTTTTTTGTATCTCTAGTGCTTAGCCCAGTGCCCGACAGAGTATTTAACAAAAGCATGCTGATTAACTCTAATTATTAGGATTTTTCCTGAAATTCAGCCTAAACTTGCCTCTTTTCAATTTCTGCCTGTTTCTCTGCGCTCTGAGGCTAAGCAGGAAGTGTCTAATCCCACCTTCCAGTACTTGAAGAACACATCTTAATCCCCACTGTCTTCTCCAGGTTAAGCATCCTAGGTTCCTTTAACTGACCCTGTGATATCATCTGGAGGTCCTTCCCCATCCTGGCTGTCCCCTTCTGGATCTTCCTTAGATTATCAAGACACTTCCTGCACTCTGGCCCAGAACTGAACCAAGACTCAAGATGTGGTCTAAGCATCCATTGGAGCCCCCACAAGTCACAGATTCTGTCTACTGAGTTAGTGAGAGAACATCAAGTTGTGTGCCCCACTGTGGCCACATCTCTGCTTCCTCCTTTCTGATCTGACAGGAGCAGACCAAGCTCAGGAGCATCAAGCAACAAGGTCATTGCCTCATTTCACTAAAGTAAAGACCACTAGCCTGAATGGCCTTCGGGAGTCCCTTTCAACACTCAGTGAATGCTAAGATGATCATTCTCACCCTCCCCACCTCTGATGGCTCTGAGTATGTGGTAATCGCTCCTTTGACTGTAAATACAGAATCGGCTCTAGAACAGTTTGATGATAGTCTATCACCCTCATTGTGTGGAGGCTCAGCCTTACCAGTGTATTGCAATCCTTCCCGTGCCTTTAAGCGTCAAGCTCTTGTCTACATATTGGACAATGTGTGATAACCCTTCCCTCCCTCCTTCTTTCTCTCCCATTTCACTAGACTAGGGTAATCCCATGGATCTCCCTTCATATAAAAAATTAAAATGTGCTAGTGGCTCTCAGGGTTACAGAGAACTGTGGAGCCTACTCTCTGACCTCAGTAAGCTTCCAATTCCCAATTAGTTTGTTATAATAGATAACTCACTAGGAGGAAGACACAAGAAGAAATTTAGGCAATGTGATTCATGTTTTTTTAAGAAATTGTACTTTGTGAGGAAAACCAGGAACCAAAAGGAGAAGCTTGACTGCGAGTACTTAGGTAAAGATCAAATAGAGAAACAAGTGATTGTATCACTGGAGTAGACTCTAGACCACTGGGACAGAAAGAGGACATAGATGAGGAGTTTAGGAAGCAGTTCACAAACCTAGCACAGAGGTAGGTTATATTACTGCTAAGGGACTTCAATTACACCAACATCTGCTGGAGCTCTCCCTTCCTCCCTTTATTTCTCTCTCTGCTTCTCTCCCCCTTCTGTCTCTCTCTTTCTTCTTCTCTCTGTTTTCTCTTCTCCCTCTCTCTCTCTCCCTCTGTTTTTCTGTCCCCCTCTTCCTTTCACTCCCTTGCTTCTCTCTCTTTCTCTCTTTCTCTCTCTCTCTCTCTCTCTCTCTCTCTCTCTCTCTCTCTCTCTCTCTCTCTCTCTCTCTTTCTCTCTCTCTCTCTCTCCCTTTCTCTCCCCTCCTCCAAAAGCAGAGCATCAGCTAAAAACCACTTGACTTTTCTTAATGATCATTTCATCCTTTGAAAGTGAAAACAAAAGGAAATCTAGGTTTTCTAGATGTGGTTCTCATAGACACAAACAAACTGACTGGGGTGGGGAGAGGAGTGAGGAGTTCCACTTTGTCTTGGAACTTGTGGTACAAGAGAGGAAATCTGGGTAAAATCTCAACAGGCCCCCTAGATTTTGGGAAAGCAGATCTCAAAGAGTCCAGAGGAAAGTGAGGGAAGATCCCATGGAGTAAAGGGCAGGAGGCAGAAACTCAAGGCCAGACGTTTCCAGGGTGAATCCTTTTCCTGCCTAGGTCTCTGACAAACTGGACTATTTGCTAATTTCCTTAGGGCCCCTAAGGCTTTCCAACTATTCAAATCTTGCCCATCCTTCAAGGCCCAGCCCCAGTATTTTCCTCCTCCATGAAGCCTTCTGAGTTCTCTCTCTCTTCTCTCACCCCCACCCTCCCCCCCAGAGCTTGTCTTTTCCTAAGGACATGACATTCTGGGCTTCCTGGAAATGTTGATCAGCTCATTCCACCTCTAGCTCTTCCCTAGATGGTGGGTAGATTTAGAAAAACCTTTAAGGGTCTTTGCTGTCCTGGCTGGGATGGCACACACACCCCTCCCCTCAGACCCTACCCCAAACTTTCCTCATGACGACTGAATCTGCAAACCTTGGAGGGCTGTTAGTGGACTCAGACTCAGACTCAGAAAGACCTGGGTTTGAGTCTTGCCTCTGACACCTACTAGCCATATGACCCCGAGCAAATTTATCTCAATTTTCTGGACCTCAGTTTCCTCATTTGTACAGTGAAGGCGGGGTTGACTTATGAGATGACCTATGACCTCCCATTCAACTTGAAATCTGTGATGGTGTGGAAAGTTCCTTGTGTCGACCTTAAAATGATGTGTTCTTTCACTCTCCCTTCATCCCGCCTCTTTGAGCATGTACTCTGTGAGGAAAGGGATCATCACTTAACTATCTCTGTATGGTTTCTTGCCTGCCCCGGCTGAGCCTGGCACCTTGAGTGCTGGAGCTTCCTAGTCCATGAACACGCATGGAGCCAACTGCAGTCTGCTCCCTTCTCAGCAACCTTGGCAGCTCTTGCAGACCCGTGGAAGGGACTCCCAAGTCAGGTTGCCCCCTTTTTGGGAAAGCCAACTATTGCAAAAATCTGAACTGGGAAAACAAGGCCCAGTGGCATATTATTTGCAGTAGCAGAAGAGATCTCTAAATGCTGAGTCTCGCCAGTACCCATAAGTTAGGATTTGATTGTCAAGAGTTGAGCTGACCCAAAAGTTGTTTCAAACAATCCTCTTGTGCTGGGCCCAGCGAGCTGCTATCTTGGCACCTCAAACAAACAATGCACATTTATTAAGTGCCTTCTCTGTGTCAGACCCCATTGGGAAGAATGACTAAGCCCTTGGAGAAAGGAAACAGGAATGAAAAGAGGAGGCCATGAGGCTATCTCTGCCTGCAGGGCCAAGACTCTGCCGGGAAGGCCGGGCTGCGTCTCTGCCTTCCCCTCCCTACTTCTGTGACTTCTTCTGGTGACTTAGGTCTGCCTGGAGCTACAGCTCCTACATCTGCTGAAGCTCCCCAGGCTGGGCCTGCAGACCAACGACACTAATAGCAAGTACCTAAGCTAGTGGCCCAGGACAGGCAAGGCCTGGCACCAGACCTCAAGGTCCCTCCTCTACTCTTCCTGCCCCAGGAAGCCCAGGAAGGAAAGCAAGGGAGGACCAGAGAGCTCCCCTGCTCTCCACCTGGAGGTGGACAGGAATCAGACAGCCACTTCAGGGCTCAAGTGGTGGCCATTCTTGGCCTTTGAGAAGCAAATGGCCCACAACAAGCCAGGAAAAGGGGGAAGTAGTGGGCCAGGCTTCTTTCTGCTGGTCCATGATTCTGATTCCCCATTCTCCCTGCAGGGCTCTTCTGGGATCTCCATGGCCACCTTCAAGCCCCTAGACCTCTTTGTTGTTACCCTCTGGATCTGTCCGCTTGACAGGGGATAGAGGCAAGGTCCAGGCAGAGGAGGATCCTTGCTGGGGGGTGGGGGGAGGCAGCAGCAAACAATAGGGGAACCCAGAGCCAGCTCTCCTTCGCTACCAGCCTGAAGAGACACAATGGCACAATGCCTGAGTGTGTGGGGGGAGTGGGAGGAAGGGAGGGAGGGTGGGTTGGGGGTGGAGACGGAGAGAGAGTCTTTTGTCCCGCAAGTTTATACACTGCTCCTGGGGTGGGGGGCATTCGGAGGCTGGTGGGGCGGGTCACTTTGGGGAGGGGGAGGGGGTGGAGAGGCCCTGAAAAGTTTCTGCATTTCAATCAGGTTGGCTTTGAAAGAGTTTGGCTTTTGTTGAACAGGAGAGAAAGGTTAATGCAGAAGTGGAGGGGGTGTGGGGGATGGGATGGGATGGGGGACTCTAGAGATCTAGCTTGCACTCAGCTTAAGGCCACCCCATCTGGCAAAATGGTTTGGAGCGGGGAGTGGAGCAGAAAGATGCCAACTTGCTCTGCCTTCTTAGTACCAGGAAGTGCCTAGCTTCATCTGGACAGGTGCTCTGAGTGGCACCTTGGTAAACTGAGGGTAGACTAAGGAGGCAGGCAATAGGGTGGGGAGGATTAGGAGAATGAAGTTCCCTTTTGAGAAAAGCCTCACTCTGTTCCCTGCTCCCTTTCTCCTTTTTGATGCCCCCCATCCACCACCACCCTCCCAGCAGTATAAAGGGCTTGCCAGGCCCTGCTGTTTAACCCTAGTGTAAGAGGGTGGCCATTTGGGAGACTGAAGCCAGTCACCTCTTTAAGACCTGGATTTGGCTATTAGTCCCTGGGTGCTCTCTCTTTCCCACAGCATCCTAAAGGCCAGGATGCAATATTTCCAAGCACAGGACAATGTTGGTCTCTAGCTCTCACCTTTGCTTGCCTGGCCTGGCAGTAATTTCTCAGTCTGCTCCTAAAGGCCTGATACCACCCCTACCCCCCTCTCACATTGCAATGTTTCTGGGACTGTGGCTGGAAGGAGCAAGGATTCTAGATTGAAATCTGAAAGTGACCTGAGCCTTTGTGTAGTTGGATCCCTTGCCCATATTTTGTAAATGAGACAAAGGAAACTATGAGAGATAAAGTGACCCAAATCACACAACTGGTAGATCAGGGATTTCAGCAGCACAGCCTGATGCCCCTCTTTAGCCCCTGTGGCACCAACTCATCTTTCTAGCTCTTGGGCACCCTTGGGTAGGGCAACCACTCCCGGTACCCTCAGGGTACATGACTTAGGATGGTGCCATAAACTCTGGACTTGAGATCCTGAGTCTGAGAGAGGCTGACAGTTCGGATGGCTTCTAAGTCATTTCATGAGTATGCCCCTTCCCATGCCAAAGCACCAGGACCTTGTTCAGGCCCTGGTCCCAGCTAGAGTAGCAAACTGGGAACGTGCTGGCTTAGAGTAATGCCACCTCCAAGTGCTCCTGTGGATCGATTTCTCTGCCTGGGCCTTTCTGTACACATTCATGGGTGGTTGTTTGGCAAACTTGGAACAAGTGCTCTTGGCTTCTCAGGAAAGTTTCAAGGCAAGGGGGAGCCCTCATCTTGCTCAGAAAGAGGCTCAGGGAGCCAAGGTTGGGCCAAAGCCTCTTCTGGCATCTGGGGAAGACAAAACAGTACCGAAGGGTGGGGGGGGCAATACTTAGGCCAAGCCTCCCCCTCCCTGAGCACTGTGGGCATAGAAACCGGGCTCATGCCCAGCAGAGACTTCACTAGCCTGAGTTTCTACCTCTCTTAGTCTCTTCACAGTGTAGGGAGGGAATATTGAACTGAAGAACTTGGTAACTGAAGGCTGGAGGGTAAAAGTGGGGAGGAAAGAGAAGCCTGAAACCTTGTCTGATCCAGCACCCCCTCCAGCCTCATTGCCCGGTTTCCCAGGAATCATCTCATGACTTAGGAATGGATTTCTATAGCCTTTGACCCCTTGTCTGGAATGGCACCAATGGTCAGCATCCCTTTGGTCACTCTTGGCAATTACCGTTGGTTGAGTGTATTGGTTGCTGCTGATTGTCTTCGGATCTGAGCAAGCATAATCAGGCCCTCTGCCTCAGGAAAAGCCTCCCAGGCTCGTCACTCTCTCCAGCCTTTCTCTCCCAAGCCCCTGAGTCAGCACCGAGGCATCTTCGAAGGCCTGGGGCCATAGTCCCTGACAGGCAGGGCAGATAAAGGGTCAAGCGCTTCTCCCAAGCCCCTTTCTTGGAACCCTCTTCCCCTTTGCACCCAGCAGGCAGAAAAAGAGGAGAAGAGGGACCATTAGGTCACCTCCTGGTACCCTCTGGCATGGACTTTCTGCAAGTTAGACTCCAACTGAGCTGCCCCCCACCCAAAGTCCCTCCCTGATTCACCCTCATAGCCAAGCTCTGGGGGGCAGAGGGCCAAAGCAGGCCCTTCCAGTGCCCCTAGCTGCCCGCCGGGGAGCTCCCCTCGGCTGGCCGGCCAGCCGGCCTGCAGCCCGGGAGGCCCCCTCTCCCGCTCTGGGTAAGCTGCCTGGCTGGGTTTGCATTATTTATGTAATGTCTTGTACCGTAAATAATGGTCACTTTATGGTTATTAGGAACGGGTTAGGGTACGTGCGGGCAGCACCAGGCTGCCTTCAAAAGGAACAGTCCTGGCATAAAATGTTGTGATAATTGCTTTACTGCTGAGTGTTGGTCTTTATTTTGTGTCGGATTTGTCCCTTAAGCCAGCGTAACGTTCTCCCTGAGGCAGGAGAATGCAGAGAGCAAATTGGAGGGCTGAGCATGAACAATGCGACATGGCGCACTGCTGGGCTGGGCTTTCTTCCTCTTTCTTCACTCCTCTCTTGACCTCCCTCCAATCCTCTCCTCTGGCTCCTCTCCTCTCCTCTCTGCTCCCCTCCCCTCCCTCCCCTCCCACTTCTCTCCCAGGGGCCTGGCCCTCTCCGCCCCACTCTGTTTGGGAGGCTGGCTCTCCCAGACTTGGTGGCCAGTTCCTCTGCCCCAGTGGGGAGATGTCCCTAGCCAGGCCCAGCCTGCCCCCTCACTTTGGGGATGGGGTTAGCAAGTCACCAGGTCATCTCCATTCCCCAGTCATCCTCCAGGAAGCAAAGAAACCACCCAAAGGAAGCTGCCCTCTCCTTTAGGAAGCAGACCTGAAGCTTCTGTCCAGCCTCTGTCCACCCAAACCAGGCTGCTGGCATCTCCAAGATGGGACCAAGCCAGCATTCTGCTTAGCCTTGACAGCTCATCTGCTCTGGGCATGAGAGCTGGAACTCCCAGCTCACTGAATTAGTGATTGGGCATTGGGAAGAGATGAAAAGTATCCAGTATCAGACATGCCAGGAAGGAAGACAGGAGCTCTTACCATTTCCTGCCCATACCCCGATGGCCCATTCCTCTTTTGCTCACAGACCAAGGCTACCATCATCTACTCCAACCCAAAATACCAACTGGGATATGCATGACATGAAAGAAGGGCCCTGGGTTACTTCCTTCTTCCCAGACTGCTCACCTCCCTTGGGACTTATACCATACAATAAATCAAGTCAAGTGAAGATGAAATCTGCACACATCTTAACCATCCTACAAATTAGAATATGGAATATGCATAGGAGCAGTGATGATAAGAATGCTCTGAAAGTCCAACAGAGAGACAGATCCTCCTGTGGAGGAAAATAGGCAAAGCATTGTAGAGGAGTTGGAATCCGAGCTGATGTTTGAAGGATAGAAAGGACAGAAAGCAACCAGGGGCAACTCCAGTTTGGCTGAAAGGTGGAGTATGAGAAAGAGTCTGGTAGGAGATAAAGCTGGAAGGTTAGGCTTGATAGGAGATAAAGCTGGAAGGTTAGGCTGGAGGCAGAGAGCAGAGGGCCTTGAATGCCCAGCTAAAAAGGTTGAACATGATTCAGCTGCTGCAGTGGTCAAACAGGGAGAATCTCCTACCCACATATGAAACCTGGGTGTCTGGGGGGATGGAGGTGCAACGTATGGAAAGAATTCCAGTAGGAGAAGCAAACAAGGGAAAATAGGAGCAACATATGCTGCATTCACAAGCAGAAACTGGACCAATGATTTTGCTGCTTGAGGGAATTCCCAGATGAGGAAACTGCCTCTACTCTTTCAGGCTGGAACCTCCTCTAGTCAAGTAGAGTTGTTTGGAGCACTGAATTAAGTGACTTGTCCAAGGTCACACAGCCAGTAGGTAAAAGGATCAAGACTTGAACTCAGGTTTTCCTTACACAAGTAGCAGTTGACAAAATGGAGCCAAAATATTCTAATTGGCCACCAGTTTTCTTCCCATGATGCTTTTCAGAGAGTGAGCTATGTTAACCTTGAGACATCCAAGGAGCAGAAAAGCTAAGGCTCAAGGTGGAGATTCGGAAGTCATCTGAGTAGAGTTGGTCTATGCCAGGGGAATGAATGAGATTGTCAGAGGGGAGAACATAGGGAAAGGAAGGCCAACACAGAATCTTGTAGGTTAGAGGAAGAAAAGAAAATATGAATGAGATGGAGAAAGAATGGTCACCGATGTAGGAGGAGAACCGAGAGTGTGTGGTAGTATGGAACCTGAGAAGGGAATCTCAACAATTCTCAAGAAGAGGGGATTTGTGTATAATTGATATTATATGGCTTACTTTCTCAAGAGGTGGGGCAGGAGGGAGGAAGAGAATTTCTAATTCAAAATGAAAAAAAGTGTTTTTAAAAATTACATGTAATTGGGAAGTAAATGAAAAACTTTTTTTAAAGAAGAGGATGATTATACAGGTCAGTGGGGCTCAGAGATGAGCTATCAGAGTCAATTTACAGGTGGTCAGTCAGTCAACAATCATTTGCTAAGCTTTTACTATGTGCCCTGCATTGTACTAAGTGCTGGAAATACAAAGAAAGGCATGAAACAGTCTCTGCTCTCAAGAAGCTAAAAGTCTAATGGGGAACCAAGAGGCAAATAACGATATGCAAACAAGATATAAACAGTAGAGGGAGGTGATCAGGAGGTAGAAGGCATTTGTAACAGGGGGGACCCAAAAAGATGGGATTTGAGCTGAATCTTGGAGGAAGCAAGGGAAACCTATGCAGAGGTGAGGAAGGAGAACATTCCAGGTCCTAGAGCCAGTACAACAGCTAGAGACTTGGAGGAATTAGCATTGTGTGTGAGGAAGAGCCCAGAGCCCAAAGTTGTTATGCTGGCAAAGCTTGGCTTAGAGTAGAGGGCAAGGAAGCTGGAAGGTTATGAGGGGCTTCAAAAACTGGATTTTGTATTTGATGCTGGAGATCTTGGGAGGGGAGGAATGGGAGGGGGCCTCAAACCTGAGCCTTAGGAAGATCACTTTGGAGGTTGCTAAAGGATAGATTGGATGAGGGTGGGGGTAGTTAGGAGGCATCTCCTCCAGCCCACCCTGGACCAAGACTCCTCTTTCCAATGGACTTTGAAAGTGGCTCCCAGGGCCAGTGCTCTGTACACTACATCAAACTCCCTCACCATGAGAGCCATCCCAAAGCAGCCTGGTTGGCCTGGGTGGGTTGGGGGCTTTCTAGCATTCCAGAGATCTCCAGTAAAGGAGAGACAGCCACTTCTCAGTCATAGAAAGTCTTGTTCCTAGTCAAGCTGGATGACCCTCAGGCTCCCTGGAGCCTGAGATGTCAGGTTTCCATGACCCAGTCATATGATAAGACTTGTGTAGTGTCAGCCAAGTGTATGTGGACAGGCTGGGCATCTCTGAATCTAAAAGGGTTTAGTTGGAATGGGAGGTTGGGGGTTTAGTCCCCCATCAGGGACAGAGAATTGAGGAGGGGAATGGGAAGAAAGGGTCTTTAGTTAGCCTTTCTCTGGCCCCAGAGAGATCTGTTCCACACCCTCTTCTCTCTCTCTTGATCCCCCTGCCTAGCAGAATGTAAAAGAGCTGTTTTGTTTCTTTGTCCTCATCCACCTAGCTCCTCTCACAGGACTTTGAAGATATTAATCAGGTGCTTTAGAGATACCTGTTGAATTGATAATGACAGCTCACTCCTTTAGAGCACTTTAGGGTTTACAAGTACTTTATATCTGTTATCTCTAATCTGCACAAAAACCTAGGGAAATGACTGTGCTATTACCATCGTGCCCATTTTACAGATGAGAAAATAGAGGTTAACAAATATTCAGTGACTTGCCCAGAGTCACACTAGTGCTTAGCTAGCAAAGGTCTGAGACAAGACTCCAACTAGGTCTTCCTTACTCAAAGGAAAGAATGAGTTCTCCCAACTGCTTTGCTCTCCCTCTTTCTCCCCCTTTATCTTTCACTTTCTTCTTCTCTTCCTTCTCCTCCTCCCCTCTTCTTTCTCTTTTTCCCTTTCACTTTCCTTCTCTCTTTCTGTGTTCCCATTAGAAGGAACTGTGCAGAGTGGGAAGGGCCAGTGCCCATTTAGGAATTCCTGCAGTCCTGGGCTTCTGGCCCCCGAGGCTGATGCCCCCACCTCTTCCCCCACCCCCCACCTCTCCAGAGTCTAGTAACTCGTCACCAGCGGAAATGTGAACAAAGTGGAGACCTCGGGATGAAAGGAGTTGGGGGGGCAGGGGGGGCTGGGGGAATGGCTTTAATTAGAGCTGCTCAGCCTCTGTAGTCCTGGAGCTGCTTGGGGTAATCCAGTTAGAGCCCTGGTGTCCTTTCATCTCAGCTGGCTGGCCTCTCGGGGGCCCTGGCACTACCTTTTGGAGCAACAAGTGACTGAGTGGGGGTGGGGAAGGGGGAGGGGAGTGAGTGTGTGTGTGTGTGTGTGTGTGTGTGTGTGTGCATGTGGGAGCCAAGGGGAGTCTGAGAGGCAGAGGCCAAGCACGCTTCTGCAAGAGGGAGCCAGGCAAAGGCCAGGACTTGGAATCTCGAGGGCTCTCAGCAACTCCCAATGGCCCCGATGAATGACCCAGCCAAGGGAGCAGTTGGTGGTCGGCAGGGCAGTGGTTTGGAAGGCAGGCGGGCTGCAGGGGGCTCCTGACACCACGAACCCTCTTTATAAAAGGATCAAGTCTCCGTCTTTGTCCCCTGGGCCTTGGAAGGAAGAACTCAGAATGCTCTTTTGTGTGGCTGCCCCTGTCGTTCTGGCTCTGGCTTATTCCCCAGCCCCGCCTGCTCTCCACTCCCCCAGCCCCAGCCCCAGCGACCCCAGCTGGCTGAATCCCTCCCTCTGAGACTGCCAGCAAGGACTGAAAGAGTGCCTGGGCTGGGCATTAGCTTGGTCCCTGGTCCTTCTCTCTCTCTCTCTCTCTCTCTCTCTCTCTCTCTCTCTCTCTCTCTCTCTCTTCTCTCTCTCTCTCTCTCTCTCTCTCTCTGTCTCTCTGTCTCTCTCTCTGTCTCTCTGTCTCTCTGTCTCTCTCTGTCTCTCTCTTTCTCTCTCTCTCTCTCCTCTCTCCTCTCTCCTTTCTCTCTCTGTCTCTGTATCTGTCTCCTTTTTCTCTTTCTTTTCTCGTGTCTCTGTCTCTTTCTGCCCCCCTCCCTTTGAGCCTCTTCTCGTTGTACCCCCTACCCCTATGAATGCTGGGAGTGAGAGAGTGGCGGGCTGGCCTTTGGGACAGGCAGCCCTGGGGGAGCCATCTGTGCCGCCGGGGTGGGATCCACTGGAGCTGAAAAATTAAACAGCGTTTTCAATTAACTTTTCCTCCCTTGTTTGGGGGGTGGGCGGGAGGGGGTTGGTGGTGCAGGCTGGTTGAGTTTAACCTTTGAAAAGCTGCCAGAGAGAAGAGGAGGAGGGGATGACCTTTCGTTGGTGAGGCCCAGGCAGGGGTGTTCAGTCTCTTCCCTCTAGGTGGGCTCCGGCCCCTTGGGAGGGCGTCCTGAGACCTTTCTCTTTACCCATGCCATATGTGTTGTACTTGGTTGGAGAAGCCTCAGGACCAGCGGTGGGATGTTACAAGGAAGGGAGGTTTGATTTAGCAGAACTAGAATGAGTGGCCCCAAGAAGGTGGGGGGGAGCTCCCCTTACTGAGTTTACCAAGAGGAGGCTGGGATTGGATGACCATTTGTAAGGGACAGAGTCCTTACTACTGGTTTGGTTGCCTGAGGTCAGCTGAGTCCAGAAAATGTGGCCTCAAATCAACTTTTTAAGACAAATTTCAGTTGCAGGAGGTGGGGGGAGTTGAGGGGGCAGAGAACTCCAGACACAAAGCCCTGCCGTCGAGGGAGGGGTCTGGAGAAGGGGAAGACCCCGTGCTAGTTTTCTGTGGGGAGAAGCCTAGATCAGAAGAACAAGAAGACACTAGGAGGATGCTGGGGTGGCACGCTCCTGGCTAGGGGAGAAGCACCATCTGGTAGCTTCCTATATTAACTGGTTATTCATAGAATCACAGAATTTCTGAGTTGGAAAGGACCCTAGAGACCATCTGGGTCATCCCCTACCTGAATGAGTTGCTCTGACTGGAGATGGCCAGAAAAGGTGCCCCTCTCCTCCCTGGGAGGTGTCCCATGCCACTTTTGTAATGGATTCAGTCGATAAGAAGTGGTTTGGGGTTTTTTCCATAACATCAAGTCTAAATTTGCTTCTTAAAAACTACCCATTGCTCCTAGTTCTGCCCTGACTAACGTCCTCCTTAGTATCTCTGCATCATGTGTCTCCTCCTCACCCCTCCAAACATCCTCTGCCCAGCTGTCAATGATTTTCCCCAAGTGTAGATCTGACCATGCTCATACATCCCTGTGGCTCCCCATTGCCACTAAGATTGGTACAGACTTCTCTATTTGACATTTAAAGCCCTTCGAAGCCTGACGCCAACCTACTTTTCTAGTCACATTCCCAATGATCCAGTCAAACTCACCATTCCTCAAACATGGTACTTCATCTCCCACTTCTCTGTCTTTGTATTGGCTGTTCCCCCATGTCTGGAATATCCTCCCTCCTCATTTCAACCTCCTAGAATCCTTCATCTCCTTCAAGATTCAGCCCATGATGAAGTCTCCTCCATCTCTCACATGACAATCCATTAGTCAATCCATCAACAAGCATTTATTAAGCGTGTCCTATGGGACCAGGTGCCCTGTGCAACGACCAAAATGAAAGAACCTTTGTCTCCAATTTGCAATTTAGCAAAGCTATACATACAAGTTATACATCCACAGTAAACAAGTTACCAGAGAGAATGGATTAGGAGACAATGCATTCATCTGGGAATTAAGAGCCACATGCAGAAATAAGCAGAAGGCCCCCTGGGAAAAGACACCTAGTATCTAGAGATCGGACTGTGACTTTTTGAAGTTCATAAGGTCGGAAGACCAGGAGATCTTGGAAGTGAAAGCACCAATACTCTCTAGAGCTAGACTCAGTGTCCCTAGAGCAGAAGTAGCTGAGAAACTCTGAGAATAAGCTAGGTAAGGCAAGGAAAAGCAGGACTCCACAAGGGCACCCACTCTTGGGAGCCTGAGAGAGAGCTTCATTAAGGAGAACCAAGAGAGAAAAGGACTACCAGGAACCAGGAGTTGTGAGTTCACCCTTTGGCCACATTCTCTCTCCAAGTACAAGTCTAATCTCCCCAAGGATCTTACATGTGCAAGGGAAAAGTGTGCCCCGGGTTTTGTGAGAGAAAGATGTTTCTCTAACAACTGTCCTTGCTATACCTGCTTAGTTAATACCCTTCCTAAAACCTTTTTTAAAAATCCCACACACCCAGGTATTTCTAAAACAAGCTCATTTGGTGGAAAGGCATTACTAGCTGCTGGAGGGATCAGGGAAGGCTCCACATAGAATGGGCCATGTCTTCCTGAACCTTTCTTCTCCAAGCTACCCCTCCTATGACATGGACGAAAGGTCCTTCACCATTCCAATCACCCTCCTCTCGATATTTTCTAGTTTTTCAACATCCATCCTAACATGTAGTGCCTAGAATTTCCCAACCATCCGTAAACCCTGCCACCATTCTCTGGTCATCATCCTCATCCCCTCCCTACCAGGAACTTGGATGTTGCCCAGGAACCACTCTAGGATCTGATAAGTGACTTTCTACTTGACCTTGCTGGGTCTCAGGCCTTCACATCCCTCCATTCCTGTCCTCATTTCCCCGAGTTTCCCTTCCTCCAAGCTCCTTGAGGGCTGGGATGGTCGTTGTTTGGACCAAGGGCTCATTGCAGTGCCTGGCACATGATAAGTACCTCATAAATGTTTTCTATCACTGCATCATTATATCTATTGTATTTCTTCCTCTGTCTACCTAGAATCAAACACACTTATGCCGGTGTGGCCCAGCTAGAGCAGGATGTTGTTTCTTCATCTGTAATATGAGAATAAAGCAGCATTTACCTTACAGGGTTGCTGTGAGGATCACACGAGATAATATTGGTAAAACACTTGGCAAACTTTAAAGTGCCACATAAATGCTAGCCATCATCACTACCATTATCATTGACTAATTGATTAATCTGTAGTTACGGCTGCTGCTGTAAGGACCAGCAAATTGCTTTGTTGGACAACTGAAATTAGGCTTGCTGAAAGGAGAGTCAACTCAAAATCCTGCTTGCACACAGATCCATATTCAGCCCTGCTCCCCAACACCTTACAAGCATCACACAATTACACACACACTCCCCTTTCCTGACTGGACACAGTCACAATGCACTTGTATCCACCCACAGCCAAACAACACGCTACAGTCTTATGCATGTATCCCTTAATGACGTGTGACCAAAGACTCAAGACTCCTGGAAATGTAGCTCATCTCTGTGGTTCTGCCTATAAAGGGTCAGCGCCTTTCTCTGGCTCTCACTTCTACCTGGCATTCTCTAGGAAAATATCTAAAGAAACTTTGGTATAGTTAATGTCTTAGTTTCTCCAAATGTGAGTACATATGGATATTGGGTATGTGATGGTCTTTATTTTCATTCTTTATTTTACCATTGAGGATTAAATGAGATAATATTTACAAAATATTCAGAACAGTGCCTGGCATATAGTAGGTGCTTAATAAATGCTTATTCCCTTCTCTCCCTCCATAGAAAGTGCCATGGACATCAAGGACTCATAGAAATGAAACTCAGAACTTACACAAAATGAAATTCCAAGCATTCAAATAACCCATTAAAGATCAGTTGGGAGACTATTAGACCAACTCTTCAAATGCACCTGAAATCAGCATTGTCTGAGCATGGGGGCTGGCTGCCAAGGGGTAGCTTTCTTGCCTCCCCTTGATATAACTCTAGTCCTTCAACTGCTAGGCAATCCTCTTTCTAAGGAATCCTTTCCCTCCAGGAGGGCAATGCTCTGATGATCACACTCAGGATTTCATAACCTCTTCAGAATTAAAAAAAACTTTCAATGTTTATTGATATTTTTTGGTTTTATACCACTTTTGTTTTCCAATATAGCCCTCCCTTCTGCCCCATTCAGAGAATTATTTCTTTAGAAAATGAAAATAAAAGAAAAATTCAGCAAAATTGATCCACATATCAGCCAAATCTGACATTACATGCAGTGTTCCACATCCATAGACTCTCTCCTCTGTGAAGAAGAGGGGATAGGATCATTCTCATGAGTCTTCTTCAGCATCAAACTTGATCATTACAATAACAGAGCATGAGGTTTCAATTTGTTCTTCTTTTCATGTACATTGCTGTAGTCACATTGTTTTCTTGGTTTTGTTCAACTATTCTGCATCAGTTCATATTAGTCTTCTCATGATTCTCTGAATTCCTTACATCACCATTTGTTCAGCCTTTTCCCATCAACAAGCATCTATTCTGTTTCTACTTCTTTACTATCCCTGTAATAAATATTTTGGTGTACATTAGGCATTTCCTGTCTCAGACCAATTTAGAGTTTATTTCTAGATCAAAGGATATGGTCATTTTAGCTGCATTCTTAATATGATTCAAATTGCTTTCCAGAATGGTTGGACAAATGCACAGCTCCACCAACAATGCATTGTTATGCTTGTCTTTCCATAGCCCCTCCAACATTGACTGTTCCCATCTTTTATCATCTTTGTCAATTTGTTGTTGGTGAAACCATGAAGTAGATAGAGTACTGGACCTGGAAGCAGGAATACCTGAGTTTGGAAACCCACTTCAGATACCTACTAGCCATGTGACCTTGGGCAAGTCATTTAACCTCTGTTTGCTTCAATTTTCTTCAGTTAGGGATAATAACAGCACTTACCTTTCAAGGTTGTTGTGAAGATCAAATGGGATAATATTTGTAAAGTACTTAGCTCAGTATCTGAACAGAGTAGGCATTTAATAAATGCCTAATTCCTTCCTTAAAGTTATTTTTATTTTTATTTATTTCATTATTAGTGATTTGGAGAAATCTTTCACATGGTTATTCATAGTTTTCAATCATTCTTTTAAGGATTTTTTGTCCATATTCTTAGACAACTTGTGCATTGGGTGATTTCTTCTGGTGATAAATATTTTCATTAGTTCCTTATATATTTTAGATCTCAGATTCTTAGTAGAAGTATTTGATAAAAAGAGTTTTTTCTCAATCATTCACTTCCCTTATCATCCTAGTTGCATTGATTTTGTTTGTGCAAAAGTTTTAAAATTCCATGTAATCAAAACTTTTCATCTTTTGTGACTGCCTTAGTTTCTCTTTCAGTTAGGCATTCTACCCCTTTGTCATAACTATAAAAAATTCCCAATCTAGCTCTCTTCTAATTTTTTTATGCTTTGAACTTCAGTCTCTGACATTAATTGTTCTCAGAAAAGGAAACAGAAGGAAGCCAGGAACTTGAGGTTGGTGAACTCCCCCTCTGTCCCTAAGCTTGAGGGGACAGCTTGTGCAAAAGACACAGAGATGGGAGATGGATGGAATGTCATGTATGGAGAACAGACACAAGTCCTATTTGATTGTCCCATAAAGGGAAGGAAGGAAGGAAGAAAGGGAGGGAGGGAGGAAGGGAGACAGGGAGGAAGGAAATTTTCTGCCTTTATGCTAGGGGACCTCAACACTCACAATGATTCTCCCTTAAACTTCCAATCTCTCATTTCTTCAGTTTCCTTAAGTCTCACGGCCTCTTCAGCTACGTGTGAAGAAGGTCATACACTAGCTCTCACTATTGTCCACAAGGGCTCCATTTCCTTAATTAGAAACTCTGACATTCATTCCTATGACCAAAGCCTCCTCTCATCTCTGTCTATGGTCCCTAACTCTATTCTTTATTTTTTGGAGGAAATTGGGGCTAAGTGACTTGCCCAGGGTCACACAGCTAGTAAGTATCTGAAGCTGGATTTGAATTCAGATCCTCCTGATTCCAGGGCCAGCAATGTAACTAACCACTGTGCAGCTTAGCTGCCCATCTCCTAACTCAATTCTTTGTCTTCACTGAAACCTCCAATCCCTCCACTCTTTAGTCCTTTCTCAGATCATTAACCCTGCTCTGGCTTCACTTTCCTCCCTTTCCGGTCTAAATCCTGTAGATTGCCATTTCAACTCAGTATTGTCTTCTGTTCTGGAGTCTCTTGTTCCTGGTCTCAATCCCACTCATTTCCTGTCAAATGACATGAACTCCCTCTTCTCCCCTTCTCTTCATCTCAAAACTCCTTGACATAATCCCATCTTTACTCTTGTCTCCTTTCCCTTAGTATCTGAACGTGACCCTTATGCTCACCAAATCTAGCCTTTTCCCATACACCCTCGGTCCCCTCCCCTTCTGTCTCCTCCAGAAGCTTGCAACCTCAGTTATCCCCTTGCTCTCCAATCTTCAGCCTCTTTCTAACCATTGTTTCCCTTCTTATTGCTTTCAAACACAACCATGTAGCCCCATGCCTTAAAAAAAGCTTTCACTGGATTCTACAGTCCCCTCAAGCTGCCCATTCTATATCTCTCCTTTCTTTCTCAACTAAATTCCTACAAAAAAGTTGTCTGCACTTGCTGCCTCCCCTTTCTCTTCTCCCACTTATTCGTCTGCCCTCTGTGATCTGGCTTCTGACATCACTATTCAACTGAAACAATCCTTTTCAAGGTCATCAATGAGCTCCAAATTGTTGTCTGATGGTCTTTTCTCAGTTCTTCTGGTTCCTGACCTTGATGCAACTTTCCACATCGTTGACCACACTTTCTTCCTGGATACTCTTTCCCCTTGGAATTTTTGTGACACTCCTTTCTTCTGGTCCTTCTCAACCATTCTCAGTCTTCATTTTCATTTACCATCATCCATATGACACTACCCCCTCCCCCAACTGTAGGTATTCTCCAAGGCCCTGTCTTTGGTTTCCTTCTCCTCTTTCCCTATAGATCTCTCAGTAAACTCCCATGAGTTTACTTAGAATCACTTTGTAGATAACTCACAGATCTACATATCTAACTCTAGCCTCTCCCCAAGATTCACCCCAATATCACCGATTGCCTATTGGATATTTCAAACTAGGTCTCCCAGGTGTTTGACATCTCAGACTCAGCATATCTAAAACTGAACTCATCCCCTCTTTTGAATGTCCTTGTTTCTATAGAAGGGACCATCATCCTTCCAGTCTTCCAAATTCAGTGTTATCTTGGACCCCACCCTCTCCTTTACCCCACATATCCAGTCAGTTGTCATATCTTAACATTTCTACCTCCACAATATTTCTCACCTTTGACTCCTCTCTACTCACACAGTACCCCCTCCTTTTAGGGTTTCCTCCCTTCTTGCCTAGATTAGGATCCTTGGTTTTGAGGTAGCAGGGACCTTAGAAGTCATTGAGTCTGAGCCCCTCATTTTTCAGACGAAGAAACTGAGATACAGATAAGTTAGGTGACTAGTATCTGAGGCAAAAAAGGAACGCTGGTCTTCCTGACTCCAGGTGCAGTCAGTGTTCTGGTCTCTCTGCCTCAAGTCTCTCCCTGCTTGAGCCCATCCTACACACGACTGCCAAAGTAATTTTCCTTAAGCAAAGATCTGGCCATGTGACTCCCCCACTCAACCAACTCTGGTGTCTAGGATCAAAAAGAAACTCCTCTGTTTAGCTTTTGAAGCCTAATACAACCTGGCCCCAACTTACCTTTCGAGGCTCAATAGAAGATCACCATATTCTGTGAGTGGGTCAAATTGGTTTCTCTGTTCCTCATATATGCCACTTTGCCTCCTGCCTCCATGGCTTTGCCCACTCTCCTGAAGCCTCGAATGCATTTCTTCCTTTCCTCCTCCTTCTCACAGAGTCTCTCTTGCCCTTTAAGATGCAACCCAGGCACCATTTTCTGCATGAAGCCTTTGCTGATCTGCTCAGCTGCTCAGGTCCTCCCTCCCAAACTGCCCTGTGTTTGTGTTTTATCTCATGTGTACACATGTATGTATACACATATACACATACTTCTCAATATGTGTGTATGTATATTTATTCATTTTAGATTTGTGGTCTATACAATAGGTATAAATACATATCTATAGCCAAATAAATGTGTGTATGTGTATACACACACACATATATAAATAATCTCCTTGCTGTCTCCCCTGTTAAAGTGTCAGCTTCTTTCTCTAGGAGATGTTTCATTCTTGGTCCTTTTATCCTCGGTCCTAGCAAACAGGAGCAGTAAGCATAATGAATACTTGTTGATGGATTCATTCTCCTTAGTGCCTCAGTTTTCCCCTCTGTTCATTGAGAATTGAGCTAGATGACTGCTAAGGTCCCATCCAGTTCATGAATGCTATGGTTCTTTGATTATGGCCCAAGCCCCTTATTTTACAAAAGAGGAAACAAGCTAGGTGTGGAACTTGCCCCTGATTACAGAATGAGCAGCAGAGGCAGGGCTGAGCCCTGCCTCTCCTGACTCCATGTTCAAGGTTCCATCTTACACATTACACTTCATTTCTGTCATCACATTCTTGTTCCTTCACAGTGACCTTGCACTGCACCAAGATGCTAAATGGCCATATAAGCACTCATCACCCTAGTGGCACATTGTCACAGGAGCGTGGAACTTTCAAGGTCAAAGGTACTTTGGAGACAACCTAGTCTAGGTTCCTCATTTTTCACCACCTTGCCCATGGTAGATCAGTGATTGGAGCCTGTGTGTTCTTCCCATTTCAAGGTCCTTTCCTGTATCCTGCTGCTTTCCCCAAACATTGCACAGTCTTACAGACAAATAAAGACACAGTCAGCTGAGTGAATAAGACCCTCATATTGTCCACTGCCCATTGGGCCCCATGCTAGAGAAAGCTGCTGTGGATCATAGCTCACTCTCTCTTCCATCTGCTCAGCCCCCTCCCTCCTCCTCTCCATCTGGGTTGCATTAAATGAATAAGACTGTTAGAAATGATGGTCAGTAGGCTAGACTTGTGAGAGACCTGTTCCCCTCACCCACTATCACAGGGCTCTGAATTGGCATCTGAGATGCCTTGTTCCCTAACCCTGTCCAGGTCCCTGTGGAGCACTCTACAGGCACAGGGAGGTTCATGCCCCAGTGAGTTAATAGATAGCAGTGGTCCCAGGCCTCACCTCCTTCCACAGTGTGTGTAGGAGGGCATCACGCATCAGCAGGAAGGTGGAGGGTATGGCTGATCAGGATCTGACTCCAGTCTGAGGCTAGGACAGTGTCTACTCAGGGGAACAGACCATTCAGACATTGTGAACATACTCAGCCCCCCATTCCTTTTTGAAAGGATTGACCCCTAGAGAGGACTTCCTCTGACTGGAGGAATCCCCCTGCCTTAGCCATGCTGAATTCCAGCCATCCCCCAAAGCTGCACGAAAAGATGGGAGAAGAAAGGGAACAGAGCAAGAAAAAGAGAAAATAAAGCATCAGATGAGCTTCCCCAGGGTAGAGGCTCTGGAGGGAGTGTGAGGTGGCTCCGGCGCAATGGTGGACTGCTATGGCCTGCCCAGTGCAACCAGAGACCTTAACCCTCACTGTAAGGCTGCAGGGGAGAGTGGGAGGTGGAAGATACAGGGAGGTGTGCTTTCGGAGGACCCCACCCAGAGCCCCCTAAGGAGCTGCTCCAGCCTAGAGGGCCCTCTGAATCAGGTCCTTTGCACAGAGAGCTTTCTTCACAGCAATCCTGGCATGGGGAGCTGAGGCTGAGAGAGAGCAGAAGCTGGCCCTAGAGCACATGGCCAGCAAGGCTTCCACCTGGGACCAGAGCCCAGCTGTCCAGGCTCTTCCTCCTGCCTCCCTCGCTAAGACTTGAGTCAATCCATCTGCAGATGTTTCTGTATTAGTTGTGGGGTTTAGTGCTGATGAAATAGAGAAAAAGCAAGACCAGCTGTTACCCTCAGAAAGCTTGTGTTCTGACAGAGGCCACACAACCTATCCCTGCACAGAGAGGGACAGAAGAAGTACACATAAAACAGATACAAGGGAACCTGGGAGGAAAAGACATTAGCAGCTGTGGGCACCAGGAGAGGACTCCTGAGCAGCCATACCCTCCACCTTCCTGCTGATGCATGATGCCCTCCTACATACACTGTGGAAAGATGTGAGGCCTGCTATCTATCAGCTCACTGGGGCATGAATCTCCCTGTGCCTGTAGAGTGCTCCACAGGGACCTGGACAGGGTTAGGGAACAAGGCATCTCAGATGCCAATTCAGAGCCCTGTGATAGTGGGTGAGGGGAACAGGTCTCTCACAAGTCTGGCCTACTGACCATCATTTCTAACAGTCTTATTTATTCAATGCAAGCCAGATGGAGAGGAGGAGGGAGGGGTCTTATTCACTCCTCCTCTTTCTTCTTAAAGGAAATCTCAATTCTAAGAGTCAGAGGTGAGAAGGGAAAGCATTCCAGGCATGGAAGATAGCATGGGCAAAGATACCGAGGTGGGAGATGAGAGGGGGATGCTATGTATGAAGAACAGTGAGAAGGCTAGTTTGGTTGGACATCAAGAAGAGGCTACGAAGGTTGGTTGGGATCAGATTGTTAAGACCTTTAAAACAAGAATTTATATTTGATCCTAGAGGCAAAAGGAGACATTGGAGTTTATGGAGGGTGTGTGTGTGTGTGTGTGTGTGTGTGTGTGTGTGTGTGTGTGTGTGTGTGTGTGTGTTTAGGGTAAGGGAAATTAGAGTTTATTGCTTGGGGAGCATGGGGTTGCATAGAGAGGAAAGGGTTGACATGATCAGTCAAGTCAAAAAGCATTTACTAAGTGTTTACTATTTGTGAGGCCCTGTGCAAAATTCTGGAAATAGAATTACAATCTAATACAAAGAGAGTCCCCTTCCTCAAGGACCTAGCTTCTAAAGAGGGACAACAGACATCCAAGGGAGTTGAAAAGCCTGGGTGGAGTGAGGGCCTGGTGGAAGGATCCAGGAAATCAGGAGTAGAACCAGGAGATAAATGAAGGCGTGAACATGGCTGACCTGGGCAGTACCAGGACAAGTCACCAATGGGTCTGGGAGGAGGAAACATACTGTGGAAGGCTTTTCCAGGATGAGAAAGAAGAATGGGTAAAAAAGTGGGGAAGAATCAGGAGATCTCTTCTAGAGAATCGGGAGCAAAGGCAGGAAAGGCTGAAGGAAGGAGTCCAACCTATGACGGGAAATTCACAGGGCAGCTATGTCCAAAATGAATTAGAGCAGGAAGGTCTGAGGCAGAAAGACGAACTGTGACAGTAATGTAGGTGAGAAGTGGTGAGGCTCCAAGCTCATTCAATGGCTGTGTGAGTGTAGAGGAGGGAACATATGGAGAAAAATGGCAAGATTGGGCAACTGATGAGCTAAATGGGGTGAGGGCCAGTGAGGAGCCCAGGAGGCCTGCGGGTCAAGGGAACAGGCACCATAGCACCTTTCCGTGAGCATACATCAGGGCCCATCCCTCTCCTAAAACCATAAATTCCTCCAACTGACTCCTGGAGAGCATTTCTGGGAGTCAGGAAAAATGATAATGCCTTCAACAGAAATAGCAGAGTGTAGATTGTGGGGGGAGAAAGGAGGAGATCTGCTTCAGATGTGTTGACCTTGAGATGCCTATGTGACACTTGTATCAGTGTCCCAGTGTTTGTGGTGTAGGACTAGAACTCAGGAGGGAGACTATGACTAGAGACCCAGATCTCAGAGAAATTTATGTCGGGATGATCATTAAACTCATGGGGGCAGCTGAGGTCACCAAGTGAGAAAATGTAGAGAAAGAAGGAAATAAGGCTCAGGACAGAGATTGGGGAGTGACCTAGATAATGAGCCAGCAAAGGAGGCTGAGAAGGAGCAGTCAGACAGGTAGGAGGAGAACAGGGTCACGTACTCGTAGAGAAGAGAACAGCCAGGAGAAAGGGGTCAATATTGTTAAGGGCAGGAGAACACTGAGAAAGGGTCATGAGGTTCTCCAGAGAATCCACCAAGAGAATCTCAGGACTTTGGAGAGCTGCTAAGGAAGTTGTTCACCTGGACTTCCCTCTAGAGATGAAATCCCAGGCCTGATTAAAAAATGGAGGGGAAAGAGTCTGGAGAAGAGAAGAAAGATTCCAGTGAGATGACCCTCAAATAAATAAGGAGGGGGCATGAGGCTCATCTTGCCTCATAGATGGCTGAGATACCGAGCTCATTTTTTAAGTCAGTCTTTAAGAAGAAAAATGACAAAAAAGGAATTTGGATAATTAGAAAGTAAATGCAGACTTGGCAAAAATTGTCTCTGATAGAAGGCAGGTAAAAGAATACTGAGAAAATGTAAACGGTCACAAATCAGCTGGTAGAGATGACATCCATCATGGAGCACTAGGCCTGGTGTGCTGAGGCAGGGGTGGGAAGGGGGGTGCTGGGCACAGAACCACTTATAATCAAGGCTGAAAAATTACAGAAAGGGAGGATGGCATTGGAAGGTCAGGAGAGAGACTCCAGCATGGTATTTGGCTTCCTGCGTTGAAGATCTGAGGATCGTTGGCTTAAAGTTAGAAGTGTCCTAAGAGGCCATCAGATCTGTGCCCTTCTCATTTTACAGATGAGGAAAGTGAGGCTGAAGGTTGTTAAGCACCCTGCCCAGAGTCACACAGTTAGTGAGAGTCTGAGCTGGGATATGGACTCAGATCTTTCTGACTCCAGACCCAGTGTTCTATCCACTAGCTGCCTTGGGAACAGCTGGGGAAAAAAATATGACATGACTTATGGCACAATCTTCATGTTTTTCTGACCAAGAAAGCACAAAACAGGGTCTATGTCTGTATGTGTGTGTATGTACGTTGTATGCATGTGTGCATAGGTGCACATATGTATACTATGTGGCATGTGCACTTATGTTGCATGTATGTGTGTATTATATACACATGTGTGGGTACATTGTATGGGTGTGTCCGTGTGTGTGTGTGTGTGTGAAACCAAACCACACAAAACAGAACTATGTTGATGATGAAGCTGGTGACAAGAACGAAGGCTCCTGTCCAGATGCGCAGAGCTAGAGCAGGCAGAATGGATTCAGGCACTGGCCAAGCTCTCCCACAGGCACGTCAGCCCTCCGCTAAGGGAGAGGAGGAATCGTTAGGGAGAGGCCATCCTGGGGCAGGAAGGCTTTAGGACCGACTCCACAGTGTCACTGTAGAGACGTTAGACAGACTTGCATGGATTTGAAGGCTGCCAGAAGGTAGTCATCTCTGACACCTGTCAAGCCAGAGAAATTATGTAAGTGGAGCTGAATAGGCTGGAGATCTGAGAGCCTGGCAAGAAATAGAGATGCTATTTGAAAAAAATCAGAGGAGTTAATTTAAGAAAAACCCTGCCTGTGACCTAACTCCCTCACTGGTTAGCTAGAGCTCAGTGATCTTGGGGCTGCTGGCCTAGGGTCCCTGGGCCAAAAGGGAACTGCTATCCTAGGGTTGTCACCCAGGGGGCAAACAACAATGAGGATCAAAGCTGGTGAGCGCTTTGACTGATAAATGGGAAGGAAGACAGGTGGGCAGGGAAGCAGGGAGGCAGGTAGACAGGGAGAGAAGGAGGTAGGTAAGGAGGCAGGGAGAGAAGAAGGGAGGCAAGGAGGCAGGGAGGAAAGGAGGGAGGCAGGCAGGGAGGTGCTTCTTATGGTAATGATTAGGATCCCACATCATCACAGTACCCTGAGTACTTTTACAAGGTTAAAGCAACAGCTTGAGCCTGTATGGGGTGTGCATTTGTTTCCTTTCCAGATTGCCAGCTAATGAGGAAAGATTAAAGGAGCTGAATCTGTTTAGCTTGGCTAAGTGAGGACAGAGGCAGTGGGGAGGGCAGGGGAGGGCAGGGGAGGGGAGGCCCCGCCATGGGGTGTGATAACTGTCTGCAGATTTCAGAAAGGTGGAAACACTGGGCAGCGGGGAGAGCATTTGTCTCAGGCTGTACATAGGGGCATAACCCTGGGCAGGGGGAGGAAATGAAGGGATGGCTTCCTGACAGTGAGAGATGAGGGCTCCTAAGGAAGAGAAGGGAAAACCTCTGTTTGGCCCAAGCCCAGCTCCAGCAGTCTTGGCTTGCCCAGCCCTTCCTTACCTTTCAGTGCCCTGCCCTGCCCTGCCCTTAGGATTCTGGGACACAAACTTGAGTTTCCCTGGAAGGAGATTTCCCTGACCCAGCTCCATCATAAAGCCTAGAACATGTTGGGGTGTTCAGAGACAGGAATGTGGCTGGGGAAAAGATGGTCCCCTTGCCTATGAAAGGAAGGAAACAAGCACCTACTATGTGCCAGCCACTGTTAAGAGCTTTACAAATACCTCATTTGATCCTCACAACACTCCTGAGAGGTAGGTGCTATGAAAACTATTATTGCCCCCATTTTACCGATGAGGCTGGGAGAGGGTAAGCAATCTGCCCAGGGTCACACAGTATAAGACTAGATTTGAACCAGGTTTTCCTGACTCCAAGCCTAGCACTCTCTCCATTGTACCGCCCAGCTAACTGCCCCTGATGATGGCTACTGAGCCTCCAGGTTTGTGATTTTTGGAGAGGTTGCTGGTGTAGTCATCACCAGCTGGGGTTTGACCTGGACAGGATACAGGACAGTTTTCCCATTGGCAAAGCAGATGCCAAAGCATTGTCTGTTAGGGTTCCTTACCCTGGGACTGCCACCTAGCTAGGAGCTCTCTGGCTCTCACAGACGTCTCCCCAGGCCCATTCACCCCAGGGCTCCCTCCCCTTAGCCCTCACTAGCAGCTACACACAGCCATTTAGACAGTCTGTCCACCCACCTCTCCTTTCTCTTCCCCACCTCCCATTCCTTCCCTGTCTCTGTCTGTCTGTCCATCTGTCTGTCTCTTTCACTCTGTCTCTTTTTATCTCTCTCTTTCTCTTACTTTGTCTCTCTCTTGCTTTCTCTCTGTCTTCTCTGTGTCTCTCTCATGCTCTGTGTCTCTATCTCTGTCTCTGTTTTACTACCTCTGTGTCTCTGTCTCTCATTCTCTGTCTCTCTGTGTCTCTCTCTCTTGCTCTGTGTCTCTGTCTGTCCTGCTCTCTGTCTCTGTCTCTCTTTTACTATCTCTGTGTCTCTGTCTCATTCTCTCTCTGTCTCTCTCTCTCTTTCTCCCTCCTTTTCATAGTTGACAGGGGCCAAATAAATACCCTTTTTAAAAAAAAAAACAAGCCATTTTGTTTCTCCTGGGCGGGCACGCTGAAGGCGAGTACGGGAAGATTATAGCCTGTGAGCCGAGGGCCTTCCTAATGGGGGGAGAAGCAGGGCAGGATGGCAACCTAATGGCAGTAATTGGCCTGCCTTTGACAGGGCCCATATCACAGCTCAGGAAAAAAGAGATGTTGAAAGTAAAAATTTACACAAAATTATACGGTTTCGGGGCCGAAAACCACTGTTTGGGTTTCATCTTTTTTTCTTCCTCTTTTTTCCCCCAGTGCATGTTCCCTTGGCCTTTTCCTACTGGTATGGGTGTGGGCAGGGTGTGTCCAGAGGGACTGGAGTGTGCTTGTGTGTGTCTCTGTGTCATACACACACACACACACACACACACACACACACACACACACACACACACATACTCTCATACACAGGCATACATGCTCACACTCATGCTCTCACATACACACTCATACACACACACATACACACACACACACACCTACCTCCTAAATACCTTTCAGGCAGGCTATATTTGATTCCCTTGCTCTATACCTGCCAATGGCTCCCTAGTGCCTATGGTCAAATACAAATTTCCCCATCTGGCATTTAAAGCAATTTACAACCTGACCCTTTCTGAATTTTCCTGGGCCTTCTCCTGGCCCTGGTTCAGAGAATTCTGTCTCTCTTTTGTTCCATGGACATAGGCTGCCCTCTGTTCAGGAAGCATCACCTCTTCCAGAAAGTCTTCCCAGATCTCCATGGTACCTAGCACCGCCCCCCCCCCCAATAATTTTGAGCGATTGTATCTCTGCTTTGTATATATGCACCTGCACACAGCTAGGCATCATTGTGGAGAGTGTTGAACTTGGAGACAAGAAATCTAAGTTTAAATTCTGCCTCAGATACATGCTAGTCATGTAGCCTTTCAACCTCAGTTTCCCCATTTGTAAAAATGAGGATGTTACAGCACCTTGGTCAGGGAGATTGTAAGGATCAGGTGAGATACTATTTCTAATGTTCTTTGCAAACCTCAAGTGCCATGAAAACAAAATGGCAGCTTTTACTGTTTGAATAGTATTTATTGCATACTGTGTTCACAGGTGAATGTGAGTTCTGGAAGTCAGGGACTGCCTTGAGGGCTTGAGTAGCTCAGAGGGAAGTCTTGTTGTTCAGTCATTTGTCGGTCATTTCTGACTCTTTCTGACCCCATTTGGGGTTTTCTTGGCAAAGATACTGGAGTGGTTTGCCATTTCTCTCTCCAGCTCATTTGATAGATGAAGAAACTGAGGCAAACAGGGTAAAGTGACTTGCGAAGAGTCACAGTTACTAAATGCCAGATTTGAATTCAGGAAGATGAGTCTAGACCCACCTAAGTGACCTAAGTTGAAGGGCTAGGAGGAGACCAAGCAGGGAGAGGTCTCTCAGAGCTGTCACTGTGTTCAGGAAGAAGGCAATGTGGCCTGAGAGATGCACCCAGTACCACACACTCAGGATACTATGTGCCACCACATCCTGAGGCAGGCTGTAGCCTCCCTCAGACCCCATTTCTAGCCTGGGACTAGTCTCCCAGGGTCTGGAGGAGTTAATCTGCACGGTCTAAGGCCCATTGGGCACCAGACTGAGAACATCGCCAGGAGCTCTACCTGCCTATCTCTGACCTTGCCCCAGAACAGTCCCAGGAATGTTTTCGTACCTAAAACCTTGAGCGCAAGTAGCAAAGGGGGCCCTTGGAACCCAGGCTGTCTGGGCTGGAATTCAGCTCCTTTTGCCTGTCCCCACAGGAGCTAAGGCAAGAGTCAGCAAGTATTTATTAAGCACCTACTATGTTAAGCCCTGGGGATACAAAGAAAGGCAAAACAATCCCTGTCCTCAAGGAGACCACAGTCTAATGGAGGAGACAATGTGTAAAGAACTGTACAAACAAGAGAAAGCAGAAGGAAGAAGTACTTCTCTAAGTGGGTAATGGCATGGCCCTGCTCCATCACAACTGAAGGCATCTGGATATTACCGAGCCACCAAGACACCAGCAAACAGGATGGGAAACCCCTTTTTGTGTCTATTTATAGAAATAGAGCGCCAACAAAAAATGTGAAGACATTAGGTGATGATCTCAAAGATCTCTCTCAGCTCCAAGCTCATTGAAGAGTAGGGAAGCAAGCCCAGAGCCATACTGGGGTACAGGAGATGGATTTCCAGCCCCTTCAGGACCTGGTTTGAAGGATCATCATTGAGTCATCACTGGAAATTCCAGCCAATCACCAATTCTGCCTGTGTATACAGGGACCTCCCAAGGGCCCTGACCTTAGAAAATCAAAAGCTCAGTGACACCATAGACTTTTGGCACAGCACAACCTTTCAACTTGATGGTTTCACCATGACCTATCGCCTGCAGGGTACCATCTCTGATAAAAGCCAGGCAGCTCCTTCTTGCATTAAGGCCTGAAACCAGATGAACTAGATAATTCTTCTCTGAGCTGATTTTTTTCACGTATTCTCTATCACCTTCCCCAAGAAAGGGAGTTAGAAAAGTAATGAATGAAAAAAGGAACATTAAAGAGGTGACCTTCCAGAGGCTGATTAGCCAAGCCACCGAGGGCCTGGACAGGAAGGGAGTTCCCCATTGACCATCTGTGATCCCAGCAATTCCTCCCAGCTACATGAGCCAGTTCCCAGACTCTTCCCCCAAAATGCTATCTATGTCAGCCATAAAGTACTCATAGACCCACTGAGGCACTATGGGAAAGGATGATGTAACATCAGTCCCAAAAAAAAGACTAGAGATGCTCTGGGTCCATGCAGATGTCTCTAGGGTAGACTGGTTCTACTGGATGGTGAATGAATATGCACAGAAGGATGAGACAGCTTGAGAACAGGATAGAGAGCCTGGCCTCAGAATCCATGAAGCCTGTAACCCTGAGTGAGGGGAAAAGGTGGATTGGGAGCCCTTGGACCCATAGCAGTTAGTTTGATATTGTTATAGGGATCAACTAATTATACATCTTCAAGACCAACCTCCTCCTCAAGGACCAATCCTGAAATCCCAATGACCTGCTAGACATCCCTGTTAGCTCCTTGAATGTAACACATCCGAAACAGATGTACTTTTTCACAAAACCTGCTCCCCCTTCTGCCCATCCTTCCTTTGTGAAAGCAGTCACCACTTCCATGATCCCCAAGCTCATGATATTAATCACTACCTTTAATCGCCTCCTATCTATCCACTCCCATCCATTCAAGCAGTCACCACTTGAGGCCAGGCCTTCATCATCTTTTACCTGAACTGTTGTACCTGCCTCTTTATTGGTTTTTCTTCCTCTAGTCTCTCCCTGTGAAATTCATCCTGCTCTCACGTTGAATTAATCTCTCCAATGTACTGTTCTAATCATCACCAATCATCATCAATCCCAGGGAAATATTTGCCAGTTCCATAGGCAACTTCATTGCCTATAGGATGAGGTCCAAATGCCTTCGTTTGATATTCAAGGTCCTGCACATGGATGGGCCTTTCTATTCTTATTTCCCAGCACTCTTTCCCACTCCATGACTTAACTCTCATCATTCCCTTCACCTGGAAAACTGACCTGTATCCCATCGCTGTCATTTGAAGTGCTAGCCATCTTTCAAGGTCCAGCTCTATTGGGATTTTCACCAACCTTTTTGCCCCACACCCAGGTAGCAGTGGTGGCTCCCTCCTCTAAATTTCTATTGTACTTAATTTGTAACTGCCTCAAAAGCACTTATCACAGTCTGTGTTATGTTATAGTTCATTATACTGGCATCCTAGCTTATATTAGACCATAAACTCCTTGAGAGTTGGAACTGTATATTACTTATTTATCCTTGATAATCTAGAACATAGCTCAAAGAATATTAGTGGAGGGAGGGAAGGAAGGAAGGAAAGAAGGAAGGAAGAAGGAAGGAAAGAAGGAAGGAAGGAAGGAAGGAAGGAAAGAAAGAAGGAAGGAAGGAAGAAAGAAGGAAAGAAGGAAGGAAGGAAGGAAGGAAGGAAGGAAGGAAGGAAGGAAGGAAGGAAGGAAGGAAGGAAGGAAGGAAGGAAAAATATGATTCCTCAAAGCAGGAGTGTCTGGCCTGAGATCAGAAACTTCCTGAATAGATCTAAAAAGCTTACCCAGTAGATCTCCAAGTTAGTTGGCTGGCTGAAGAAGGCTTTGTAGACTTATCCCTATTAAATTTCATTTTATTAAAGTGTGAAACTGAATCTAATAAAATGAAATTCAGTAGGGGTAAACGTAAAGTCCTACAAATTGAAAGGATTCAAAAAGTCAACTTCACAGGTAAAAGATGAGGGAGATATTACTAGATGATAATTTACTTGCAAAAGACCTGGAGAAATGCACCAAAGAGATCAGAAGGAAGTCCAGAGAGCAACGACAAAGAAGATAGCTTTTTGAAAGTAACATGTCAAAGATTATGTGATTAAAAAAACAAGCTGTGAATCAATCAATTCATCAGTAAGTACTTATTAAGCACCTACTAAGTGCCAGGCACTGCCAGATGTTGAGAATAAAAAAAGAAGCAAAAGACAGTCCCTGCCCTGAGGGACCTTAAAATCTAATAAGAGAGAGATTTGTAGTTTCACATTTAACCCTCTTTTTCTGTTCTACTTTGCATATGGAAATATTCTCTTTTTGTGGTATTATTAAACTCAGAATAGAAAATAATTTTAAAAGAAAAGGATGTGGGAGTTTCAGTAGCCAACAAGCTTGGTTAATGTGTTCTACCCTGGCCATCCCACACCAGGCATAGTAGATTCAGGGCTTTGGACCAGGATGATGAAGGCCTCCAAACTGCTTCATGTGAGAATCAGCTGAAGGAATTAGTCACATTATCCTAAAAAGAAGGAGACTCCAGGAGGTGGAAGAGTTGTCTTCAAGAGTCTGAAGGTTTAGTCCGTGAAAGAGACATGAGACTTGTTCAGTTTGGTCCTGGGCAATAGAACCAGAAGTAATTGAGGCTAGGAATAGGAGAAGTTATCAAGAAGCTAAATGAGGTTCTCCACATCAGGAAAAACTTCCTAACCATCTGTTTGCTCAGTCATTACTGACTCTTCATAACCCCCTTTGTGGTTTTCTTGGCAGAGATACTAGAGGGGTTTGCCATTTCCTTCTCCAGCTTATTTGACAGATGAGGAAACTGAGGCACACAGGGTGAAGTGACTTGCCCAGGGTCACACAGATAGTAGGTGTCTGAAACCAGATGTGAGCTCAGGAAGATGAACCTTCCTGACTCCAGGCCCTGTGCTCTATCCATTGGGCCACCTAGCTGTCCTAGCCCTCAGAGCTACTAAAAATGGCAGCAATTGCCCGGGGAGGTGCTGCTGGTTACCCATTCCCTGCGAAGCTGTAAAGGGGATTTTTGCTCATCACTCAATGGCATCTCTGATGTTCTGTGGATCAATTGGCTCAGAAGGCACAGAACGGAAGCAGGAGAATGTGCTCATACATATGTTAAAGTGCCATCTTAGGATGAGTTGATCTCATTATCACCATTCCAAGAGGAAGAAACCACTGGCATACCAGGTGGAGGGAGGTCTGAGCTAGCCGTATACAGGAAGCTTAGTCTGCTCTGCATCGAAGTTTCCTGGTTGCTCACTTACTGCTTGGACTCTGAGTCCCCTCTCTCCTGCTAAAGATTAGGGATTCCAGAAGAGAGTTCTTGTTGGGGGGAAAGGAGGCTGGCTAGATTACAGAGAATGTGTGGCACCAAGCTTGGCACCATGTGTCAAGGGAGAGCACCCCCTCCAAGGGCTAGGTGCTTTCAACCAGGGACCTTCTCAAAGACCACTTTCCCCTTCCTAGGTTTTTTGGGACTGATTACTACCAGACTCAGCTGGACAGAGGGGCCCAGGCTCACTAAAGTCTAATCTCAAGGGTCACGTGCATTGGCGGCCAAGCCTGAGTCCATGCTTCTATCCTTCAGGGTTCCCTGCCATCTTTGAAGGGGCAATGTCAGGGAGGCCCTTCAGGCTGGCCTACCACACGTCTCCTTGTAGGCCAGCATGTCCAGGATGGAGGAGGGAAAGAGCCAGGCTATGTCTGGCCCTATCCTGCCTGCCCAGTGAGATCAGTGAGGCTTTTTTGGTGTCTTTGTAGTCCCAACATTTGACACAAGGGTCACAACCCATGGAGAGAATGAAATGGAATTGAGTCAAGCCTCAGCAACCCAGCTGGACCCTTAGTCTAACGGGGCAGGCACCTGAGAGGCCAGGCCAGGAGCCTTTCAAATCTGTGTAGGTCCAGAAGAGATTGGGCCAGGAATCAGGATATCCAGCACTGCCTTGGGCTGGCTGCACAACCTTTGGCAAGTCAGCTCATCCTTGCTCAGGGTTCTAGTCTCTTTCTCCTTAAAACGGGGGAAATAATACTTGTATTGGCTCCTGCCCAGGCCTGTGCTGAGGGTGGCCCTCTGTAAAACTTCAAAGACTATAGGGATGGGAGCCACTGGCATCAGCCTCTGTATTGCTGACAGCAGAGGACCCATGGACTGCTTTTTAAGGACCCAATCTGGGAAACCCAATTTAGGCCTGCCTGTATATGTGCAAGATAGGCTGCCTGGAACTTTGAGTCAGCCAGCCAGCTGGGGGGAGTTGGGGTGTGAGAGTTGTGGACTAAGAAGAGAGGCTGGAGGGGGAGAACATCTGTTCAAAAATAAACACGGCCTCTTGCTAAATGGCCTAGAAAGTGTCTGGAAGAAGGGGCTCTGGGCTGTGAGGTTTCCGAGGGGGGTAAGCTCGGGAATGTTTTGTCTGGAGGGCCTGGGCCTGGGGGGCTCCCACATCCTGCACTTGGGCCACATCTGGGGAAGTCGTCTGCACTGGGGCTGAGGACTCCCCGAACACTCTCCGCTTTAATGACTCGTGGTGCCGCAAGAAGTGGACAAGTAATGACCATTCCAGGCGGCCCTCGGGAAGCGACTGCCCAGCTGCTGGCTGGGGCTCCCAGACAGGCCCTGGGGTAAGGGGAGACCTGTGGGACTGGCCCTCAGCTCACTCCTCTCCTTTGAGCAGGGCTGAGACCCAGCCTCTCTGGCTTGGATGTAGGAGAGGCTTTCTGTAGGTCTTGTCATCCTGGGGGCCCAGCGGAAGCAGAGAATGATGGAAGAGGCTGGCCCAGAGAGGCAGCTGCCGGCATGGCCAGCTAGAAAGAGGTAGAGCTGGGCATAGAGAGGCAAAATGAGGTGAGTTTAGCTAGTGATGCTCTGTAGTCTGGGCCTTTGGATGTTAGTCTCTATGCTTGTTTTCTACCTCCACCTCTAACCTGGTGATCATGTCTGTGTGAGAAAGGGAGACTGTCTAGGATAGGGGATTTGGGTTTAGGAGCAAACTCTCTGCTCCCAGCATAAGACCCCAGAAGCCAGGTCCCTGGACTTCTAACCTAGGGCTAACCTCCAAGACTGGAATGGTCCCACCAGTCTGCTCCCTGACTGGCATATGATATCAGGTGGGAAGAGGTGAGCTGAGCCATGCAGGGCAGAGCTGACCTCAGCTGGCCTTTGTTCCACTCAGCTCAACCCAGGCTTTGTCTGTCTTTCCTTGGTTTGGCCTGGCCTGGCCTGCTGTGCTCAGCTCAGCTCAGTCTTGGTCCATCCTGGTCTGTCCCGATTTGTCCTGGCCTAGCCTGGTCTGTCCTGTCCTGCCCTGGCCTAGCCTGGCCTGGCCTGCACAGTTCAGCTCAGTCCTGGCCTGTCCTGGTCTGGCCTGGCCTGGTCTGGCCTGTCCTGCCCTGGCCTAGCCTGGCCTGGCCTGCACAGTTCAGCTCAGTCCTGGCCTGTCCTGGTCTGGCCTGGCCTGGTCTGGCCTGGCCTGGCCTGGCTTGGCTTACTCTGCTCAGTTCAGATCAGCTCAGTTCTGGTCTGTCCTGGTCTGTCCTAGTTGGTCCTGGCCTAGCCTGGTCTGGCCTGTCCTGCCCTGGCCTAGCCTGGCCTGGCCTGCACAGCTCAGCTCAGTCCTGGCCTGGCCTGGCCTGGCCTACTCTGCTCAGTTCAGATCAGCTCAGTCCTAGTCTGTCCTGGTCAGTCCTGGTCTGTCTTGGTCTGTCCTGTCCTGCCCAACCCTGCCCAGGCCTGGCCTGCTCAGCTCAGCTCAGCTCAGCGCAGCACAGCTCAGCTCAGCTCAGCTCCGGCTCTAGCTCATAAAGCTGCAGGTGTGAGATGTTGTTATTTAGTCTAGAGCCTGGTATGTGACAGCCCTGGCCTGCTGCTGCTGTAGCCTAGACCCAGATAATTAGTCCATTACGACTCTCCCACCTCGGGCTGGGTTGGGCTGGGCTAGGCTAGGCTGGGCGGGGCTGGGAGGCCAGGCCAGAGAGGGGAGGGGGGAGCCCACCCTCAGACTCCTTGTAATTCCACTTCCTGTGTTTTATGGACCCTGGCTGTTGGGGGGCTGCTCCTCCAATTGCCCACCCCCACCTCCTGCCCATCAGCCCCAAGCAGGTTGCCATGGAGACCAAATGTTATTCCCCAGCTTTGCATTCAAACAATTTTGTCAAAGTTTTTACACCCTCCCCCAGTGGAGAGGGAAAGCCCCAAGCTCTGTATCATGGGGGTGAGGGGACAAGGGAAGGGAAGGCTATCTCTGCCCTCCTATGCCCTGACCCCCTGGTCAAAGCTCTGACTCTTCGGCTCCTTCTCTGTCAGAGTGGGTTGCTTGCTGTCTCCCCGTCCCTGTCTCTGTCTCTTGTCTCTCCCTCTCTCTCTCCTTCTATCATTCTATCTCTGTCTCCATTTCTTCCTCTGTCTCTCTCCTCCTCTTTGTCTCTCTCCTCCTCTTTGTCTCTCCCGCTTCCTTTATGTCTCTCCCCCTTCCTTTCTGACTCTCTCTCCCCATCTCTCTCCTCCAGTCTCTCTCCCCCTTCTCTATCTCTCCCTCCTCTGTCTTCCCCCTCTCCTTCCTTTCTGTCTCTCCCCCTTCCTTTTTCAGTCCCCCTCTCCATCTATCTCCCTCTATCTTTCCCCTATCTCACTCCCCCCTCTGTTCTCTCCCCCACCTCTTTGTCCCCCCTCTGCCTCTGTCCCCCCTCCGCCTCTGTCCACCTCTCTCTCTCTCTCTCCCCCCTCTGTCTCTCTCTATTTTTATTACCCGCTTATCGCCTTTTCCCCTCCTGCTTTTGAAATTGATTTCCTTTCCTTGCTCCCCCTATTCAGGCCCTAAACGCTGAATGTTCGATATTTCATTTGAGGCCGCTAATCGCATTACTGCCCTTGACGTTTTACAGATATCATATTATGGGCGCAAATTTGGCAAATTATTAGCGCTGTAATGTATAGCTTGTCAGAGGTATTTAAGACGCTAAGAGCCCAAGGCTTATCGGGGTTAGCAGAGAGCTCTCATGGAGCTTTTGAAATGCAGAGAGCCCCTTATAAAGCACACTGACTCTCTCTCTTCAGCTTGTGAAAAAAGAGAGAGAGAGAGGGAGAGGGAGAGAAAAGGAAAAAAGGGGAAAAATGTCATCCGTCTATCAGAGGCTTCCAGGGCTGATAACAAGCGAATTCTTCTCTGTGGGCTTCACTGGAAATGTGAGAAGCTTTTAAAACATTTCTCAAGCTGTCTGGAAAAGAAAAAAAAAATCTTTATTGAAAGGATGTAGCAATCTTTTTTACTGTGGCCTACTTATCTCTTGGGGAATAGTTCTAACAAGGAGAACCCCTGCTGGTCAGCAGCCTGTGGCAGACAGAGCCTGAGCCCCTGCCAGCCTGCCTGTGCTGAACGGAGCCAGACACTCAGTTCACAGGGCCTGGGGAGCCAGATGCCAGGGCTTGGACTGCCCAGGGGTGCCTCTGGGCCCCTGGCTTTGGGAGATGGCTACCGGACTAGCTGAGGGGGAGAAAGTCCACTAAGCCTGGGCTTGCTGTAGTCCTTGCTGGGGGACCTACCCCTGTTCCCCCAATCTAGCTCAATCAGCACTTGTTGCTTGAATGAATGAATGAATGAATGAAGTGTTCCTTCCAATCCCTTCAGACTTAGCCTGCCCTATCTCTCCCCACACCTGCTTATTATGGCAAATAAGAAGTTAATTTCAGTGAAGTCCTTCTTCTCACTGATAAGTTATAAATTCATCCCTGGTAGGGGGCTCTTCTCTGGTACAATGTGGAAGAGCTTGGGGGAAGAGGTCTCTGGAAAAGCCTGCTGAGGGTTAGGAGCAGAGACTTCTTTCTGAATACCTCGTACTTTACCATTTCCTAGAGGCAGGCAGATGGAGACCAGAGTCGAAGGGAATTCTGAGTCCAAGGGTAGAGTGACCACCTGGAGGACTTAGGGCTGGGGGTGAGGGAAAGGAATTGTCCTTTCAGTCTCCTCTACCGACTTCCATTCTGCTCCTTTGGAGATAAGGGAGTAGGTGTGGCTAGCATAGCCTATGGGGGTGTTGGACCATCCCAAGAAACGTAGAGAGATGGTAGCTTTTCCTATGGGGAAGGAGAGGGATGCCCCTGGCCTTGCGATATTTTGTGATGCTGTAGACTTTAGGAAGTCAGTGGCCAGCTGACTGCTGCTGGTGTCACAAGGAGCAGGGAAGGGAATCCTGAACTGTTCACTGCATGGGGCAGGGGCAGAGGTGACCCAAGGGGAAAGTTGGGTCTTCCTGACATTCAAGACAACAGACAGCACCTCGTCCATTCTGGTTTTTCTCTGCTGTGCTAATAATCACATCAAGGAGTCTCTCCTTAAGTCTAGGCCACTGATTCCCACCCTGGCAGAGAAATTGGGGGTGGGGTAGGGGGAAGTATCTCTGGGTCCCTTCCAGGATCAGCTCAAGGACACTTCCTACAGGAAGTTGTTAGTGATTACCCCTCCTCCCATCCTTGTTCACCTATCAGCTACATGCCAACCTCAGAGCTCCCTCTCCCTCTCCTCTGCTGCCATGTTTCTTGGGGCTGTTGCCATATAGGTTGGCAAACACAATTTCTCAGTCATCTGCATCTCACTTCAAGTACAATGTCACATCCAAGACTTCACCACACCATCCCTATGTGTGTGACCTTGCTCAAATCATTTCTTCTTTCTGGTCCTCAGTTGTTTCATTTGTAAAAAGAAGGAGTTGGCCTAGATAACCCCCAATGTTCTTTCCACATCCAGATCTTAATCCTATGACCTTAACACTGTACCACTTACAAGATACCAATTTACAAATTTTACTCCCTAAACTTAAGAACTTGTCTTCCTCCTTCTCCCTCTTCTCTTTTTCTTTCTTCTTTCTCTCCTTCTCTCCTCCTTTTTCTCTCTCCCTCTTTTCCTCTTCTTTCTCTATCTCCCTTTCCTTTTCTTTTTCTTCCCCTTCTTCTCCCTCTCCTTCTCTCTCCTCCCTCCTCCTTCTTCTCCTCCTCTTTGTCCATCTCCCTCTTCTCTTTTTCTTCCCCTTCTCCTCTCTCATCTCTTTTTTCTTCTCTTTTCTCGTCTCCTTCTCCAAAGATCTTAATCATTCTAGACTGGTCTTTATGTCCATCAAAATCTCTGGTATGTTTTCCTTGACTATCCCTCCTAATCCAGTTTGATTTCCTCTGCCTTCATGTCCAGCCTTGCAACTGTAACGGCTAACTGCCTCCCCCTCCACCCAGATCTCCTGTCTGGAGTATCATATACCCTCATAATAGTTTTGCAGACCTCCATTCTTGCCTGCCTACAATCTTACTGCCATATTTGTCTTCCTTATGCAAAACAATAGTTGATCTGCATTGGTAGAGGTAATTTCCTTGCCAGAAGTACCTCATACCAGTAAAATCACAGGTCTAGACTACCACCAAAAAAAAGCAGTATCAAAAGATGGCATCTCTGAGCTGGAAAGGACCCCAAGGCTGCACAATCCAGCCTGTCGCTTCCATAGCCTCCCCAAGAAATAGCATCTGGTGCAACATCCATTTTAAAGCCTGTCGTGAGACAGCTTAGCCTCCTTAGAAACAAGTCCAAGTGTGAGGAAAACTTCCCTAACATTGAGCCTGGGAAAGCTTCTGTGTTCCAAGTTCTGCTCTGTGGAATCTAGCCTCTGGCCCCATCAATCAGTCAATAAGCCTCCATTAACAGATGGAAGAGACCCTGGGATTCTCAAGTTCTATCTGTCTCTGACCAAGCACAGCCTTAAAATGTCCCCATGGGATGGGTGGATATCCATTCTCCGACCAAAGGCTGTTAGTGTGGTTCCCAAAGCCTTCTAATCCTTCAGATACTTGAAGACAATAATGAAACCACAGCTCAGACATTTCTGGGACACTTGGATAGATGTTACCTCCCTGGAGCCTCACTATAGCCCTGTGAAGTAGGTACTATGACAACAACCATTTTACAGAGGAGGAAGCAGTGGCTCCCCATTGTCCTTGGAATAAATAACAAAACTCCTCTGATCACTATCTCAAATCCTCCCCAGGGTGGCTCCAACTTGCCTTTCCAGGATTCCCCCATATATAGTATGTGCCAATCCTTCTGGTCTACTTACTGCTCTTCCCCACACATGACCTTCCATCTCCAGCCACTGTGCATTTGCTCAAGCTTTACCCTTTAGAGGCTCCAGCTCAAAAGCTGTCTCCTTCAGGAGGCCTTTCCTGATTGCCTTCGTTGTTAGTGACCTATGACCATCACTGCATTTCCTTTTCTGAGAACATTCTCTGGCCTCCTAGGAAGGAAGGGGTCCTTCAGGGCAGAGACCTCACCCTAGGGTTCATCCTCATGATGCCCACACAGTCCCTGGCATACAGAGAGGAGAGGAGAAAGGAGCAAATTTAAGCTTGTGAAGTTGACATTTTGAACTCAAGTGAAGGGTTAGTGCTCAGAGCTCTGAGGGTGTGACATTATAGGGAGGGTATGAATCGTGTGGAGAGCGAGGCTTCGACTTTCAGCTCTGTGACCACGATCCTGTGGTTCTGATTCCGTCTTTACATTTCTCCCTAATCGATGTCATCTTCTCAGATTCAGTCTACCATTCGAGTCTGTCAAAATGTTTTTGTGTCCTGACTGTATCATTTGACATGCTAGCTATCCCTCTCAGCTTTGTGTCATTTGCAAAGCTGATAAGCCCGGCTGGGTCAAGCTGGATACTGAGAGGCAGACCCTACCCAAGTCACTGACATGCAAGAGACCTCCAGCTATGACCCAGAATGTTCTATACACCTATCCCATCTACTCCTTGAGTCATTACTGCTACTTTCTCTTACTCTTCCAATTCCAGTGATACTGAATCCTCTATTGCCCAAGTAAACCATCACTTCCCCAGGCCTGACTTCCTGCTCTTTCATCCCAATCCATATCAAGCCTGCTCCTCCCACTTTCTACCTAGATCTGCCCACCCCTTCTGTCTCTCAGAGGTTCCTACTCCATAACTAACAAACTTCCTTTCCTTTTAAACCTCTTCCTCTCCTGCTCCTCCAATCTTCTGTCACTCACAAAGACCTGGCTCCCCACGGATGACACTTCATCCCTGACCATGCTTTCCAGGTGACAGGCTCCCTTGAACCCCTGTTTCCCTGGTGCCTGAAAAAGGAGTCCAAATACTCTCTGGGGGAATCAGGCCCCATCACCACTTCAAGACTCTTATTGGACCCTGATCACTCAATGACTTCTCTTTTGAGGTTCACTTTACCTAAATTTATCAGCGAATCCAGATCCTGATGGCTGTTATCTACCTGCCCTCAAGACATTCTGTCTCCTTTCTCACTGAGTTCAATGCACGACTCCCAGCCCCCATCCCTACCCCAGGTCCTGATCTCATGGGAGGAGATGTTACTATACATGCTGAAATTCCCTCAAATATCTTACCCTTCTGATTTCTTAGTCTACTCACTGAACACACGTGCCCTAATGCATTTACATGCAGAAACGCTCTTGTGAACTTCATCTGCAAACATTGTTCTTCGATGATGAACTCCAAAATTCCTTTATCTGATCATCATCACTCCTATCACTAAATGTCCCTTCATGCCTTACTCACCCTGAGACTATTCGTCCTCACTGTGACCTCCAAGTTCTCCATCACTCACTTCTGTCCCAAGCCATCCATCTGCTCTCGACATAGTCTACTCTCTTCCAATCCTCCACTAACCTCTACTCTCAAATCCCTTCTTCTCTTGTCCTATCAATACCCATGTCTTGCCCAATCCTAGCCCTGGGGAATTCCCACCATCTGACTCCTTTGTTCCTACTCACTTGCTGGCTGGGTCCATTACAAATGCCATCAAGCCACCACTGAGCCCTCACTGAAGCAAGACAGTCCCTTTACTCTTCTCTAATAGGTCCCATATCCCACTTACCAAAACAATTGTTCTAAACTTTTGTGTGTCTCCTCCCAAACTCCCACACTGACCTCCTACCATCACTCGCTTAGCAGAGGACCTCAATTCATCATTTACTTAGATCAGGGCCATTTCCCTTGACTTTCCTCCACTCCCCTTCTCCTCATCTCATGTCATTTCTATATCATCCTTGATTATCTCCTCCTTCACCCTTGTCTCCCATGAAAATGTGGTCATTCTTCCTCACCATGGCCAGCATCTCTTTATGAACCCTGGGTCCCATCCTTCCAGCAGATTGCCCCAACTATCATTCTCACTTTCCTTATAGTCTTCAACATTACCTTCCCATCTACTGGTTTCCTCTCTACTCCCTACAAACACACTCAAATTTCCCCCATTCATAAAGAAACTCTAATTAGATACAACCATTCTTAATATCTTATCATGAGATATCTCTCTTCCTTATCTCAACCAATCCCTTGAAAAAGCTCCTATATACCCTCTGCCTCTACTTCCTCTCCCCTCACTTTTTTCTAGACCCTCTGCATTGTGACTTCCAACCTCATCATACAAGGGAAATTGCCCACTGCAAAGTCACTAGGGATCTCTAATCCCAAATCTGATGGCCTTTTCTCAGTCCTCAGCCTTTTTGACTTCTCTTCAGCATCCAACTCAGTTTACTCCCATCTCTTCCTGAATTCTCTCTTATCTCTGTGTTTTCATGACCCAGCTCTCTCTTGGATTCCCTCTTTCTGGTTCAACTGTTCATTCTCAGTCTCCTTTGCTTTGTACTTGGTGTCCCGCATACCTGGAATTCTCTCCCTCCTGACTTCCACCTTTCTATTTCCCTGGCTTCCTTCAAGACTCCTCTGCCTTCTGCAGGAGGTGTTCTCAGCTGCCTTCCCCTTTCAGATTGCCTACCCTCTACTCTCTCTATCCCATGGATGTGCCAAGTTATTTCCATATAATCTCCTCTAGTGGAATGTGAGGTTCTTGGAGGCAAAGACAGTTCTTGCCCTTCTCTGTATGCTCACCACATAGCAGAGTGCCTGACACATAATAAGCTATTAATAAATGCTAGTTTGACTGACCCAACTGATGTCTCTCCTCCACATACTGAGTGTAATGCAAAGTTCTGTCCTGAGCCTTCTCTTTTCTCTGTATACTCTCTCATGTGGTGATCTCATCAACTCTTGAGGATTCAATTATCATTTCCATCAGATAATTCCCACATCTATATATGAGATCCAATCTGCATTACCAGGTACCCATTAGACATTTTATACTGGATATTCCATAAAAACCTTAAAACTTAAAGTCAAAATGTCTCAAGCAGAATTTATCTTTCCCACCAACCCATCTTCCAGACTTAAATGAATGAATGAATGAAGAAACACTTATGTGTTCACGATATGTCAAAACACCATGCTAAGACCTGGAGATACAAACAGAACCGTAGGCTAGTCCTTGCTTTCAAGGAGCTTTTATTTTGGAGGTGTAAGCTCAGTTTCATGTGGACAGTCTCGGGCAGGTAAAAGTGAGGACTTCTAAAACCTTAGAGTTCTCATGAGGCCCCCCAGGGAATAGCTGGGAATTGAGGTATGAGACACGGGCTATCTCGTGCATCTCCGCCTCTTCTCCGTGGGATATGTGCTGGGGAGAGCATCCCACCCTTGAGATTGGCCTGGGGTCTGAGCACACCTGTTGTTGACTAACTAAAGGCTGAGAGCACGCCCAGTATTCAAGTGCAAACTATGCGGCGGGAGAGCTTAAGTAGGGTCAGGAAAGCCTGAAGGGCTCTTCAAGCTGAGGGGCCCTTAGAGGGTGGAGGGTCCCTCCCCTCTCCCGCTCCCATTCTCTTGCTGTACGATCTTTGCCTCCTTGGGAGGAGGAGGATTCCTCTCTCCTGAGGAAGAATTCACCCTGCACATGTAACCAAGACCCTGAATACAGCCTAACCCTTGTTCGACTCTGGAAAGTCTCTTCTCTCAATACGTTTATCCAGTTTGGCCAACCAAAGACCTGGATGACAGGTAAGGTAAGACTCGGGTAGCCCTTTGGCCTCTAGGCCGGACACTTTTATTCTAATGGGGAGGTGACAAATAGAGAAACTGCCTTATCTCTCCCACCATCCTTCCAATTATCTAGGATCATGGCCAGTGTCATTCTAGACCCCTCACTCTAACTCATCCCACATAACCAATCAGTTGGCATGTCTTCTTTCTTTATCATCATCATCATCACCATCACTATTGGAGTCAGTTAGGGTTAAGTGATCTGCCCAGGGTCACATAGCCAATAAGCATCTGAGGCTAGATTTGAACTCTAGATTTGATTCTCCTGACTTCAGGGCCAGAGTTCTCTCCACTCTATTGCCACCCACCTGTCCCCCCTCCTATCTTGTTTCTATCCCAACAACATCTCAGGTACATACAATTGTCTGCACTCAAATACCACCCATTCCAGTTCAAGCCTTCATGAGGTAATGGTCTTGGGAATGGAGTCTCTAATCACAGAGGAGGCAGGTCTTTGGGGTGGAGGTCATTCCAGGATGGGATAATGGTTGGTGAAGAGGAGGAGAAAGAGAAAGAGAAGGAGAAAGAAGAGGAGGATTGAGGTCCAGGAAGCAAGTTCAGGCACGAGAGAGGTCAAGCGTAGCTGGGTGCCTTCCTGAAACAGTGGTCCTGGCAAAGGGAGTCAGCCATCAAGAGACTGGAACCTCCTTGACATTTTTCAAGTCTTCCCTCAAATCCCACCTTCAACATGAGGCTTTTCCCACTCCCTGTCCCTGTCTCCTCCTGCTACCTCACACCCTCTGAAATTCCCTTCAGCGTATTCCATATATATCTTGTGTGCACATAATTCTCTGCATGTTATCTCCCTGAGGGCAGGGATCTGGATTTGGCCTTTCTTTGTATCCCCTGTGCATGCAGTAAGCACATAATAAATACTGGCTGACTGACCCGACTGACTCACCTTTCGAGTGCAAGTTCTTTTGAGATAAGGATGACTTCATCTTGGTCTTTTAATTCTCAGAACTTAAGGAAGTGCTTGGCACATAGTAGGCTGGTTGATTGAGTGAGGGATTAATCTATGCCTTTTTCTGTATCATCGATTAAAATGTTAAATGGCATGGGGCCAAGCACCCCCTCAGAGACCTCTTTCCATTTGACATTAAACCATTAATAACTCCCCTTTTAATCTTCCTATTCAACCAGTTCTGAAATCAAACACTACACTCTCATCTATCCCACATTTTTCTCCCTTGTCCGTAAGAATAACATAATCGCTATCATTTATATAGTCCTTTAAGGTGGGAAAAGCACTTTACAAATATTATCTCATTTGATCCTCACAACAAGCCTGGGAGGCAGGGGCTACTGTTATCCCCATTTTCACAGATGAAGAAGTGGAGGCAGGCAGAGGCAAAGTGGTCCAGCTAGAATACATCTAAGGCAGAATTGGAACCTTAGATTTTTCCTTCCTCCAGGTCCAGTGTTCCATCCACTGTACCACCTACATCCATATCCTTTACCTGATGTACCAGTTAGTAACCCTGTCCCAAAAAAGAAAGAAAGGAAATTCAATTGGCACCACACGGTCTTAAATGAGGCCATACTGGCTCTCTGTGATTACCTCATACCTGAACCATTGCACTAGCTGCTGGTGGATCTGCCTGCCTCAAGTCTCTCCCGGACCATTATCCTCTCAGCTGTCAAACTGATTTTCCTAAAGCACAAATCTGGCCATGTCACCCCTCCCTCACTCAATGCCAATGGTTTCTACTTACCTCCAAGATCAAGTAAAAAAATCCTTTCTTTAACTTTCAAAGTTCTTCACACACACACACACACGCACACACACATACACGCACACACGCACACACACCTTTGCAGTTTCTTATACTTTACACCTCTGGGATCCAATGCTGGTAGCCTCTTTGCTGCTCCTGAACAAGGTACCACCCCACCAAGGTTCATTCCCCTCATCCCTGCCTCCTGGCTTCCTCAGGTACCAGATAACCCAACCCCACCCCCTTCTGCAAGAAGCCTTTTCCAGTCCTACTTAATCTTCCCTCTGAGACTATTCCTAATTAATCCCATATATATCTTGTTTGCTCAGTTACTTGCACTTTGCCTCCTCCTTTAGAGTGAGAGCTTCTTGAGAGCAGAGACTGTCGTTTGTCTCTCTCTGAATCTCCAGCATTTAGCACAGTATCTAGCACGTAGTAGGTGCTTAATCAATGCTCATTGGCTGAAGGATTGCTTCCTTTTCACTCACCGCCCCTTTCACGATACAGCTGCCTCACTAGTCTGTAGTTTGCATTTTGCACATATTTCGGGTTTTTGAAAATTTCAGCCTTTGTTCCTTCAGTTCTATTTGAATAGTGGCTAGCAGTCACACCTGTCCATTCTCTCAGTCCCAGAAAATGTATTTCATCTGGTTAGGTGACTTGAACTCATTTCAGCTCGATTCAATTTACTCCTCCTCCAACATCATTTATTAAAGCACCCTGAATTTACAGGGTATTGTGTAGGGGTAGGGAACCTGTGGCTTTGAGGTCACATGTGGTCCTCTACGTCTTCAAGTGCATCCCTTTTGGGACCTAGAGAACCACAGATTCAAGAGCACAGGTTCCCCACCCTTGTAGGCAATGGAGATTCAAAGACAAGAAAATTAAACATTCCTGTCCTCAAGGGGCAGGGGGGCTCTAGCAGGTACCCAAGTCAGTAGAGACATCATTTCAAGAGAGAATTTGAATTACTGAGGTGGGGAAGGGAGAGGGAGGAGGGATCAAGTAAGACATATTGGGGAAGAACTTCACTTGGCAAGAACAGACAGGTACTGCTTACTAGCTCCCTAATTATCAAAGGTTTTAGCTCTCCGGCATTTTCTTCTGAACTCTAGTCTGAAATCATTCTCCTTTCTAGAGAAAATAGAAGCAAAATATGAGCAGACCAGACAGTTCCACTTCCTCTCTGTTGTACGTTGTTATAGTGGTCAAGGGTGGGGAACCTGCAGCATTAAGGCCACAGGGAGTACTTTAGGACCTAGAAGGCCACATGTAGCCTTAAGACCTCAGGTTCTCCACCCTTGTATCCTAGCCACTCCAAGCAACAGTCCTAACCTTTTTCTCATCTCCAGGGTCTCTTCTCCCCAGTATAATTTTTTAAAATTCCCTTTTGTAGGTCTTAATTCTCCTTGTCAGCCTCAGCTCATTCCGAACATTAACACTGCTGACATCCTCCTTCCAGCACTGTGCCACACTTTAATATTCATCTTCCTTCAGCTCTGGCTTCCTTCTTTTGTTCAGGTCATTTTAAAATCCACGGTGGTTGATGAGTTCCCTATGTATCCACATCAGTCACTTTCGACAACACCTTGAAAGTAGAGATGGTTTCCTTCTTTATGACTGTGTTCTAACGCCTAGTGTAGTAGTTGGGTATAGAATGAATTTAATATATGACGTGTTGATTAATTAATCCCTCTTCATAATTGTTTCTCCTTATGTCTCTTTGTCTCTTGGAGTCAGAATTTCATCTTTAAAAGCTTCTGGTCCTTCTTGGGTTGAAATTACTGTGGAACCCAGGGGTTCTTACTTAACCTTTCTCTGTATTCCTGGTACACAGAAGATGCTTAATAATTGTTTACTTGATTACCAAGCCCTAACAATTCTACCTCAGAATATCTCTAGCATCCATTCCTTCTCTCTGTTCCCACTGCTATCCCTCATCTAGGTTATTATTTTATTATATTATCTTGTATTATATTTTATTGTATTGTATTTTTAGCATCCACCTGGACTGTTGGAATAATGCCTTCTCAAGGCTTCCTGCCTCCCCTACTACCTGGTTCAGACCTCACCTAGAGGATTGTATTCTCTTCTAGGAAGGAGAAGAGAGAAAGGAACAAGCATGTATTAAGTACTTCCGTACTTATTTATTAAGTATCATATGCTAAGCACTTTTTACAAACAGTCACAGCAACCCTTCAAGGTAGGAGTTATTAGTGCCAATTTACAGCTGAGAAAACTGAGATAGAGGTTAATTGACTTGCCCAGGGTCATCCAGCTAGCAAGTGTCAGAATCTGGATTTGAACTCAGCTCTCTTTGACTACAGTCTCAATTTTCCATCCACTGCACCACCAGCTGCCTCTAGGAAAGACATTAATAAGTCAGGGACCCTCTAAAAGAGTGTGAGGAGGATAAGGTGACAACCTGAGGTCACACCCTGTAAGAATTGATGAAAGGAGGTGAAGGAGGTTTAGTCAGGAAAAGGGAAGACTTAAGGGACCTGATAATATCTGACATCTTTATGAGGCCTGCAAGTTTGCAAAGCACTTCCCATAGATCATCTTGCTGGAGCCTCACCACAACCTTGAAAGGGGTTATTATGCCTACATCTTTCCCAGGTGAGGAAACAAGTTTTGAGAGATTCAATCACTCAGCCATGGTCTGAGGACAACTGGTCAGTGGAAATGCCAGGATTTGAACTCAAACCTCTGAGTCTTGGCCGGGAACTTCTCTCCACCAACATATGACCTCCATGCATATTAAGAACTGTCTCTTGGAAGTCTAGAAAGGATTTTTGTTCAGGCCTGGGTTCGCCTAGATGCCCATGTCCACCTTCCCAGCTCTACAAGGAGAGGTCCTTGGTAGAAGTTTGTTGCAGGTCATGGCATCTTCTGGCCAAGGCTGCCAAGCCTCTTAAGTATCCTCAGCCCTGGAGATGAGGGGCCCTTTGCTCAGCGGATGCCCAGGTGGGCACCAGCCTGGACTTCTCCAAGCGGGGGCAGGTCCAGACCCGGCAGGTGCGGGGCCAGGCCAGCCTCTCCCGAAGGAGCTGTCCAGGCCTGCTTCAGGCTGAGGATGAGCTAGGTCTCTTCATCCTCCTTCCCTGCTGCCTCTCATGAAATGGCGCTTTGGTAAGTGCTACTTAAGGAAACACATGGTCTGCCCCTCGAAAGGAGCCCCCTCCGCCTCTCCCCACCCCCCCACCGACACCTTTCTTTATTCGGCCCGAACCTCACCGAGGGGAATTCGAAGCAACTGTGGTGATAAATCCGCCTCCAGATAATTGGCAAGAAAACAACACTTGTGCAGTATATAACGTTTTATGGCGGTTTCATGTACTTTATTATAATACTAATGAGCAGTTATATATCAGGAGCTAACTGCACGCGGGATTAGCTTGTTAGCATGATACAAAATGGCATTGCAAACAGCGCGAGCCCCCCGCGCACCGCCGCCCGCCTCCCTCCCCCACCAAGGTCCCATTTGCACTCAGTAATTAGTATGCAAATGAGGCCCTGGGACCACACAAGTTCCAGTATATTACAAGGGTTTTATTATGCTTTTGTGAGTAGATGATGGAAACGGCCCATGACAGTGTTTATCTCACTCCCTCTCTCGCCTTCTCTGTCTCTGAGTGTGCCCCCAGCCCCCCCTCCTCCCCTCGCTCTGACACACATGTGGGGCCTAGCCCAAGGGTGTGTGCAAACACACCCACTCCAGGGTGCCCTGTGATTGGGCAGCTCCGACTCTTCACCTTCCAGTCGGGGTCCCAGGATCCCGGATCCGGGGGGGGGGGGGGGGTGGAGAGATGGAGACTTCCGCCTCCCCCCAGGCTCTGGTTGGACACCAAGTGGGGGCATGGAGTGAAAGGGACCCCTGGGGTTCTGATCTGGCCCCTCTGGTCCCCACGGGATGCTGCCCTTGAGTCCTGTGTGTCTCCGGAAGGTTTCAGAGGTTAGCCTCAGACTTCACTCTCTGAAATCGTCACCTGCTGCTATATGGGTGGTTCGTGGTCCAAGTGACCAACAGTCCCACAGAGTGGCAATGGTGCTTCCACTAGGCCCTGAAATTCCAGACAAATCATTTCCAGCAGTAGCAAAATTCAGAAGTGCCAGGCCTGCTCATTCCTAGATGGTTCGCTCCCTAGGCTTAGTCTCAGTCAGTCAACAAGCATTTATTAAGTACCTACTATGTGCCAAGCACTGTGCTAACTGCTGACTAACCACCTTCTTCTAATTATTGAATCATGGATTCTTCTGGATCATCTTACCCAGACATCCTCCCCATGTAGGAATCTGATCTACGGGATCATTCCTTGTGATGGGGAGCTCACTACTTCATAAGCAGCTGCTTCCTGGCATTCCACTGCTACCTGGCTTTAGTTAGTCCTCTATCTACTCACCTCTCAGCCTTCCCACATTGGAAATGCTTCCATTTTGAGGCCAGCTCTCCTGATTGAGAAGTCCCCAGCACAGACCACCATTTTACAAGGCGGGGCCTAGTCATGCTCATTTCATTCCTGACAACTCACTCCAGACTTCTCCACCTACACCTACCCCAATCCTTATATGATATGTCTCACCATCCTGGTCATCCACCCACTCCCACTCTAGACATGTTTGTCAACTTCTCAGTGATAATGAAAGCTGAGAATGTGGCATGACCTTCCAGGCATGCTCAGAGTAGTCCCAGGATAGAGCCAAACTATTTCCCCCCCCCCCCCTTTCTTGAGAGGACTCTTCCTCTTTCAGTGCATTCCAAGATCACCCTGACATTTGGAGCTACCATGTCCTACTACCTCATACTGAGTGTGCTAGCCACTGGAATGCTGAGGTCTCCCCCCATAGGGACCGACTGTCCTGTCCCTACCATCCTGTATTTATTTAGTTGATTTGGGGAACTCAAGCCCAGAACTTTCCACACATCTCTGTTGGCTCTTTTCTCATTTGCTTCGGTCCATCATGTGTAATGTGCTCTTTTGGGATCCTTTATGTTAGTCACTCTTCCAGGCTTGGTTCCACCCACAAAACTAAGTGTGACTGAGTATGTGTGAGGCCATGTCCAGGAGAGCCTTCCTTCTGGTCTTATAAGGTCCCCATAGGGCACAGATCTGGAGACACAGATCCCATCTAAGTCAGTACTAAAGAGAGAAAAACAAAGGGGAAAATCATCCTGAACCTGCTTCCTCTTTTCAGGCTTGTCCTTTGAACCTCAACCAACACTCTGGTCCCAGGCTTCTCCTTCTGGCAGCCTCTTGCCTAGCAGCTCCCCTCTCCCCCCACACCTACTATCCCTCATATCTTATTTCTTGTGACAAAAATAATTACAAGGTAATATTAGTGTCAGGAATCATTTTGTCAACAAGGTCTCTGCCCAGGGCACAAGCTTGCTCTTTCTAAGCTGGTGATTTTTTCTCAATGTTCACCCCCCCATCCCTACCCCACCCGCGTCCCTGCAGGGGATTCAGACCTAGCCCCTTAACTCCTTGACTCCTCCTTTTACCTCTCCTAGGAACAGGACCCCGAGCTGTATGCTACTTCCCTCCCAGTTTCTCATTGAAAGGAGAGAAGACATGATGGAGCTTCCCTTCCCATTCTACCCCAAGGTTTCAGCTGGCTTTGGCCATGAGCACATTTTAAATCCATACTCCACCCTCATCCCATCAGGAATGACCACCAACATCTGGCTGCCTCCTCTGCCAACAAGTTCCCATGAGATAATAACATCACAGAGTTAGAAATTAGTAGATCAAGAAGGGTCCTTAGGAACCAGGAAGTCCAATCATCTCATTTTACAGATAAGGAAACTAAGGCCCAGAGGGAGGAAGGGACTTGCCCAGAAGTGAACATGGACTGACTTACTGGCTATGTTGTCACCCCCATTTCCCTACCAAAGTCAGAGAAATGCAGAGAAAAGACAGAGAAGTACAATTTCCTGTCCCCAAGAGAAGTCCCGACATTTCCAATGCATTCTTTCTAGGTTGATCAATATGCTGAGTAGAGTAGAGTGAGGCTAAGAGCCAAGCTCTGTGGTCACTGGAGAGCCTCCTCCAGGCTGACATCCTAATCACAGCCCTCTTGGGTCTGGTTGTTTAGCTAGCTATAAATTCACCAAAGTACACAAGAGTTCTGGCAACATCTCAAAGGAGATTGGGGTTAAATTGGTAAAAGGCCATGACATTCCTCCGACCTGCATAGTGTCCCAACAGACCCCAGAAGCCTCTTAACCCAAGCTTCAGGATGGATACCTGAGAGAAAAATGGGGAGAGGAAGAGGGTCTCCAGCAGGCCTCCAGTGGTCCTCCCTGATCTGAGCAGCAGAGACTTGATTCATCTTGGGAAAGGCAAAGGAAACCTCCTCTCTTTTCCCCAAGGCTTGTTTCCAATCAGGTTGTACTGGAATCTGAAGCCTCAGCAGAATGTCCCCCATCGTTTGGCATGTCCCTCTCATCCATTTTCTGCCTCATACCTCCAGGTAATTCCATCTCTGGGCACACCTTTCTTTTCAATTGCTCTATCTCTGCTTTTCTATCCTTGGGAATCAGCTAATCTAACCACTCTCTGTAATGAGGACCTTCTTCACCAACCCCCCTCCCCCCACAGTCATCTAGGCTTGGGCTCTTTCCCTCCCTCCCTAAATTACCAGGAATTTACTTACCTCCCTAGTAGAACACAAGCAGCTGGAGGGCAGGAACCATTTCATTTTTGTCTCTGTATGCCTAACGTGTAGGAGTAAGTGCTTAATAAGTGAATCCCATTAGATTGTGATAAATAATAAATTAATCCATTAGACTGTGAGTTCCTTGAGGACAGGGACTGACTTTTGCCTCTGTCTGTATCCCTAGAGCTTAGCACTGTATCTAGCACACAGTAGGCATTTAATAAATGTTTACTGACTGACTGACTGAAATGACTGTGGAATTGAATGGTTCCATCGACTCAGGAGACCAGCGCACCAGGCTCCACCTCTGCTCTTGGCTACTTGTGTGACCCTGACTAAATCCATTAATACCTCTGGCCTTTAGTTTCAGAAACAATCTGTAGAATGAGGGGGGGAGGCCCCTTCTAGCTCTAAATCTGTGATCCTATGACTATAAGCCTAGGTACACACTGCCAAGCCCAGTCCCACTATCAGATTGATGAATGTATGACCCATGTAAAGCTCCTACTGAACCTTCCTTCTCCATGAAAATTTCCTTGATTTCCATGAAATGGAGGCTTAGTTCTCCTCAAGGCCTAACAAATGCCCTACTGGCTGATTAGAAAATGGAAATCTGGAAAAAAAAAAAAAAAAAAAAAGGAAATCTGATTAGAATACATATGGTATTTGATTGGGTTGGACAGTGCTTGGGGCTAGGTGCTCAGTCACCCAGTCATCTATCAAGTGCCTGAGTGTTTCCTGCACACTGACTTGTGGTGGACACCAGCTTTGCCCAGTATCAGTTAGTTCCCTTTAGCTGGCACAATGCCAGCCTCGGCACTAAATGCAGAGGTCTCCACTACCACTCCCATGAACTTGAAAGCTGAGACAGGTGCCTCTGAGGCAGATGGGATAGCACAAACACTGAACTAAATGAAAAGTGAATACCCTCCATCATTGATGAAAAGTAAACAGAGGCAAAGATAACCGCAGCAGCCACAGTGGTCCTAGCAGCTGATATTTATGCCCCACCCATTTGTAGGCTGGAGAATGAAAGGGAACTGTGCCTGGGGTACCTATGCCAGGTGAGAAAGTGGTAGTCTGCTCTCTTCAGAGTAATCAGAGTAGAATGAAGCAAAGAGACAGGGTGAAAGGGCCTACTTGAATGGAGGAAGGGAGAGAGTTTGGTGAACTGGTAGAAGGATTTGGAAGACAAGATGGTGGAGTGAAAAAGATACTGATCCCAGGGATTGGCAGGGAAGCAGGAAGCCAGTGATATCATAGGTGTCTTGTCTTGGAAGACAGAAATGAAGGAGGCACTTTGACTTTGCCCAGAGAGTAGCGGGAGCCTCGCCCATGCCATGCCAGGGCAGAGACAAGGCACAAGCCATATTGAGCAGTAGAGACAAGAACCACATGTGGAGGCAGTGTCTAATCCTAGACTAAGGCTGAGGCTAGAGAGACAGAGGAACTGGAAGACTTCAAGAAAGCAGAAGCAACAGGATTGGTAGAAACACCTGACCCTGTTGGACATGTGACATCAAGGGGAGAACATGGAGAAATGAAGTCTCTGCCCGTGTTCCTGGCTCTGGGCAGTTGGGCCAAGGGAGGGAATTGGAAGCTGTGTTCCATGCAGGCCCTTGGACCTGCTGGTCCCCACTTGAGACCCTACAGAGATATCCATGTAGAAAGTAGTGGCGACCTAGGACTCCACCAGGCAGTAGGCGAGGTGGTCTGGTGGAGCGAGTGAGCTCCACAGCTAAGACCCAAGACCAAGGATCAGCAAGCCAGACTCCACAAGTCCTGGGGACAGAAAAAAATGGGCCCCATGAATCCGTAGCGTAAAGAAGAGAAAAAAATCTGTGTAGCAGGCAGTTTTTGTAAAGCGTTGAACTGTACCACACATCACCTCCTGACAGGCCCTGATGTTAGCTCCTGGAATGGATCGCAAGAGACTCATTAGAAAAAACAAATATTATCGCACGCTGAAGTGATTTATGGAGAAAAATGAAAAATTTGGTGTTGTTACGTTGCCTCTCCCTCACTCCCCCTCTCCTCTGCTTTCCACAGGGAAGTTATTTATGGCTGCAGCCCCTTAACAAGAGAACAGCAAGGCTCGGCGCTGATCACTCCTGCAAACGGCCTACATTTGATTTTTATTAGTGACTTAAAGCTTCTCTTATTTGCTTTATTGTCCTGGGTGAACTCAAATGCATTTTAATGTCCTCTGCTTAGGCCTTTGCTGGTCCTGCAGCCTCCACCCCCAAGCAGCCGGGGCTGGGGCTGGGTCCAGAGTCATGGCCAGGAGAGATAGACCATGAGCTTGCTGAGGGTGGGGGCAAGGGCAAGCCGTTAGCTCAACTGGCATAGGGCCAAAATGTGGCTAGGGTGCTTAATGAACACTCTCTGATGATAAGAGGCCATGAATGGGGCCACTGAGGGGAGGTGGGGAAAGGAGGGGAGGTAGGCTCAAGTGCCTGGTTCCCAGTGTGTAGGCAGAAGGACCTAGGGAGGATGGGATTAGCTCCAAGAAAAGATGAGGAAGATCTCCCTCAGGGATGGCAGAGACCTTAGTGGTCAGTCATTTAGCCATCTGGTTCTGTCTTTCCCATTCCACAGGCATGCCAGGGCTCTACATCTCCAACGAGGGGACCAGCCATCCAGCTTGACCTTGAAAACTAGGATGGGTCAGCCTCTACCATTTCACTTGGTGGCAGGTAGCTCACTACCTGCTACCATTCCATTTTCAAACATCTCAGAGTTGGGAAGATCCTCAGTATTGATATGAACTCTTCTCTTCCGAAGCATTTTCCCTGGCAGTCATTTAAGTACTTGACGGCAATGATCATGCCCCCAAGCCCCTTCCCTCCACGAGTTATCTCCAGTTTATCTATCATTTATATGTAAACAGCAGTTTGCTTGGTTTTTCCCCCACTAAATGGTGAAATGCTTGAGAGCAGGAACTATCTTTGCCTTTCTTTGGAGCCCCAGCCCTTTACACAGTATCTGGCACTTACTAAGTGCCTGTTGACTTGACTCGGACATGCACGTTTTGTCCCTCATCTCTTCCCGAGGCACTGCCCTTGACCTCATCCAGACTGTGGTGGAGAAGTTTCCTCCGTCAGAGCTCAAAGCTTCCATCCCAGCCCTGAGATCTCTTCTTTGCCATCCCAGCTTTTGCTTCAAAAGGACTTTTGTGCACTAGTACCTGTGAGGTTAGGATTAGATCGTTGCCCTCGTTGTACAAAGGAGGAACCAACCTGAAGCTTCTGCAAGGGAAGGAAGCTGGAGAGGCCCAGCCTTCCACTGGAGTCCACCTACTCTCCACTGTCCCATGCAGTCTTTCATTCCCCATATTCTACAATTCTCTGTTGGCCTCTCTGATCACTGTCCACTTTTGTCTGGTCCCAGTCTTCTGTGTTGTTTCTAGCCTTCTTTGTGCCATGGCTTTTCCTTTGCTGTTGGGGGCTAGGGCTCATGGCCTAGAGAGTGTTCAGAGTAAGGAGAATGGGATCAGGAGGGCCCATGAGGCCTATGGGATGTGCATATTGGGCTGAAGAATATGGGGGAGGGGGGGAATTTCCCTTGAAGAAGAGGGGATTCTAGGGAAATCTAGCTAGCTGCCTTCAGGAATTGGAAAGGTTGTGTTGTGAAGGAGAGATTAAACTGGTTCTTCTTGGTCCCGGAGGGCAGAGCAATGGGGAGAAGTCACCAAGAGACACATTTGGTACAAATTGTCCAGCAGTTAGAACAATCCCAGAGCGGAATGGATTGCTTCAGGAGGTGACAGTTTGGACACGACTGGAGGTCTTTAACTAGGCCTCTGCTTAGAGGTGGGATGACCATATGCTGGGTCTACAGATGATTTCATTTGATCCTAACACCAACGCTGAGAGGTAGGTGCTCTTTTGGTTCTCAGTTTACAAGCAAGGCGACTGAAATTGAGGTTAAATGACTTGCTGAGGGGCACATAGCTCACATTTGTCTAAGGTAGGATTTGAACTCAGATCTTTCTGACCCTCAGGAATGCCACCAAGCTGCCTGAGGCACATATGGAGATTTCATGCTCAGCAAGGGATTGTGCTGGATGGTCTCTGGGCTTGTCCAATTAAAGCTATGCCACCATCAGACACGTTTCTGGGATAAGTGGATCTGTACCCAACAGAAGATCCTAGTCTTAGGGACCCCCCCTCCGCAGGTCTTTAATGTTTCCTGGATAATGAGGCAGCACCTAGACCCTTGCTCTATCAAACAACGTTCACAAAAGGCATTCTCCACAACAGGTACTCTGCTAGCTCCTCAGAACACAAAAACACAAAAAGGAAAAACTAAATCCACCGGACCTTCAAGCACCTTACATTTTGGAGGGGGGCGGAGAGGAGGAATATGTACACATGTAAGTAAAATACATAAAGCATATGTTATACAAAGTAATGTATATGAGGATAATATATACAAAGTTAATCCAAGGTAATTTCGCTGTGAGGGTGGGGAGAAGCTCTCACAGCTTCTGTTGAAAGTGGGGGAGCATCAGGGAAGGCTTTCTGTAGGGAGTGAACTGTATTTTGAAGGGAACTAGAGATTCTTAGAGACTGCAGTGAGGTGGAAGAGCATTCCTGGCTTGGGAAAGAGTTAGAACAAGACTGGAAATGCAACAAAATATCTGCCTTCTTTTCCTTCAAAAATAAAAAGCCAGGAACCTGAGGCTTTCTTCCCATTCGCCCGATTCCTTGGAAGTCATCTGAAAAGGCTTAGCCTTGGCAGCAGCCTCTAAGCTCCTCTTCACTCTCCTGGCTACTTCTCACCTGTCACTGCTCATTCTGCCAGTTGGTGCCTCTGACACTGATCTCCCCGAGCCTTTGTGGCTGTTCTCAGTTACCAGCCTTCACTTCCATTTTTTGTTATCTGGTCACCAGTGAAAGGCTGTGACTGTATTCCCTGTTGCTCATCTCATCTCCCAAAGTCGAGCTCTTCTCTTGGCTTCCTGCACAAAATCCTAGCACTGCCATGGTTCAGAGTCAGGAATTATCTTCAGCAGCTACCTTTACCTTGGGCTTTTGAAAAACTATTTTTGATAACTCTTTTTCAGTATAATTGATTTCCCTTGTAAATCTATCAATTTTATTGTATGCATTTAAAAAGCAGGATTCTGAGAAGGGGTGCCTAGACTTCACAGATCATCTGCCGAAGGGGAATTCCAAGACATACCAAAAGTTTCAGACCCTTCTTCCCTTCTAGTCTAGATCAGACCCCCAAAGGAATCCCCATTACAATATGATCAGCAAATAGCCATCCAGCCTCCATGGGTAGACCTCCAAGTGAAGGGGAAGACCCCACCAAGCAGTGAATCAACCAGCATTTATTAAGTGCAAGGCACTGGGAATAAAGGGGAAAAAATGGAACAATTCCTACCTTCAAGGAATTTCCATTCTACCTGGAGAAACAATATGAATGCAATTAAGTAGATGTGAAGTACAAAGACAACAGAGTGTAGGGAGAAGAATAATGAGACTGGAAAGATCAGCTGGGTGCAGATTGTGAAGAACTTTAAACGCCAAATATCTCGAGGCAATAAAGAGCCATTAGCATTTATGTAGTAAGGAAGTACCAAGGTCATCTAGCGTTGTAGGAAAATCTTTTTGTGGAGGATGCCTGGGATAGGGGAGAGACTGGAGGCAGAGTGACTTACAATAATCTAATCAAAAGGTGATGATAAAGACCTGAACTAGGGGAGTGAAGGGGACGACGGGAGAAACGTGGTAGAGATGGATGCAATGAGATTAGGCAATTGGTTGGATGCATAGGGATGGTGGAGGATGAGGCATCAAGGATGACACCCAAGTTGTGAGCATGGGGCACTGAGAGGAGAGTGGTGCCCTAAATAATAACAGAGAAGTTGGGGGAGGGATGGTTTAGGGGAGAGGGGGAAAGAGTGAGTTCTATTTTGGACGTGCTGAGTTGGGGACGTCCAGTTTGAAATATCCGATGGTCAACTGGTACCTGACGGAGAGACTAGGACTGGAAAGACAGGATCAACCTCTGCTTTGGAGTGGCTCTAATGAATAGGAAATTGTTCCTGATATCAAGCCTGATCTCCCTATGTATGACTTTCATCCACCACTTCTTACTCTGCCATCTGGGGCCAAGGGGAGGAAGGCTGATTCTTTTTCCATATGATAGTCCTTTGAATACCAAAAGAGGGCTGGCAGGCCCTGCCCCTAATCTTTACTTGTCCCAGACCTTACAACTGAGTGCATGAATGAATGAATGAGCATTCCTTAAGCTCCTAATATTTACAAAGAAAGTCCTGTACAAAGCACTGGAGATAAAAATAGAAAAATAAGCTGGCTTCTGCTCTCCAGGAACTCACAACACCCAGGGAAGGTTTGAGTTGCACTTCAGATAGAAAGGTCCCCTGGTCCTTAGGATGCAACAGCAAAGCAGGTGGTAATAATATCTCTTCCTTGGTGTCATTTCTCCTGATAAAATCCTATCTGTTTCTGATGTTTAACTACTGGACAGAGCCAAGTTCTTTTCTGCTGTGGCTTTAACACCCACAGAAGTAGTGGCCAAGTTGCATCTTGTATGGGCGGTGCCAGGATGATAGCTTCACAGATGGGATAGAGATAGGCTGGTGTTCAGAGGGGCACTGCTATTCCCAGGATTCTTGTGTTCAGGGTCCTGGGCTCTCTCCATATCAGCGTGAGTTGAGATGGTGGAGGTGGTTTGACCCTCCTGGTATCTGCCGTCTCCTTTCTCCTTCAAGATGACCTGGTACTTCAACTAGGCTGGCTTGCCTGGCCCATGGCTAAATGAATACTAATTCTCATATGGTCTGGACCTCAGACCTTTCACCATTCACTCTTCCTAAAATGGATTTCATCTATCTTACCACTGTCCTTAAAATATGGTACCCAGAACTGAATGCAAGACTCCAAGCTGTGGTCTGGTTAGGGCAGACCACAGAGGATCTGTCACCTCCTGATTCTTGAGAGCTCTTAACACTGACCAAAATGGCTTTCATTTGGTGGGGGATATGGAACAGGAGCCTCCGCTTTACATTATTGACTCACAAGGAGTTTGTATGAATCAATCATCAACTGACTGCCATCAGATCTTTTTCAGACAACAGGGCCCTGTCCCCCTTCTTGGAATGCTGAGGACAACTCTTAGAACCTATGTAAGACGTGACATTTGTCCCTATTCCATTTTCCCCTAATAGATTTGGCCCACTTCTGGACCCTGCCAAGAGTTTTGGAGATTCTGATTGGCATCCAGGATGCTGGCCATCCTCTCTCATTTTTCTACCAGATTAATATGAAGTAGTCTGTCAAATACCTTACAGTAATCTAAGGAAACTACATTTGCAGATTTTCTGTCATATACCAGTTTATTAACCCCCTTTTAAAAAGGAGGGGATAAAGAAAGTCTGGCATGACCCGCTTTGGATGAAGTCAGCTGGCTCCTTGGAATGAGTCACTGCTTCCTTTTGAGATGCTCAGTTTCTATAACCGTAAGGATTCCCTTCTAGAATTTTCCCTGGAATTCAAGTCAAGTTCCTTTGCCTTTTGTTTGCCTGTTCTGTTCTCTCTCCTTCTTTGAAGACTGGGAAAACATTTGCCCTTCTTTAATCTTGTGCTATCTCTCCCATTTTCCATGATCTTTCAAAGATCCCTGCCAGTGGCCCCACAGTCACCTCTGCCAGGTCTTTCAGGCCTGGAACGTGTAGTTCATCTGGGCCAGGGGATTTGAATTCATCAAAGGCATCTGGGTGCTCTCTTCCTCGCCCCTTATTTATGCTGGGTATCCACTCCCTTTTCACCGTCTTTATTGTCATTTCCAGTGCAAAGATCATTCTCCTTGGCAGAGAAAACAGGGGCCAAGCAAGATTTGAGCAGTTCTGCTTCTTTCTCTCATCTCTTTTCATTGTCCTGTCCACCCCAAGCAGTCGGGGCTTTCTATTTCTGCTTTGATGTTTCTCTTTCAACCAATCAACAAGCAGCTGTTAAGGGCCTGTCATATGCCAGGCACTGTGCTTGGGGCTGGGGATACAGAGACAAAGGAGAAGCAGCTCCGGCCTTCAGGGAGTTTATATTCTAACTGGATAGACAAACACATGATAACTGTTGTGGGGGTAGGGTAGGCAAAGCTGCAGTCGGGAGACAGAGCATCACGGTTGTGGTGGTTGTTGTTTCTTCATCTGTAAAATGAGAATAATAACAGCACTTGCCTCATAGGATTATTGTGAGGGCAATTGAGATAACACGAGTTAGGCGCTTCGCAAACCTTAAATCGCTATAGAGATGCTAGTGATGATGCCAAAGGGTGAAGAAAATGTGAGGAACAGCCGGAAAGTCAGTGTGTGTGTGTGTGTGTGTGTGTGTGTGTGTGTGTGTGTTTGAGAGGGTGGGGGTAGAAGGAGGTGTGGGAGTCTTGAGGAAAGGAATGAAGAATCAGAGAGGAATAAAAGGGTTGCCTTGCTTCAGTGAGGGCCCAGATGAGGCTGGATAACAGATATTTGTAGCAGACTCAGCCAGCATAGATTAGTGCTGTCCCACAGGGTGTGAGCAGAAATAAAGGCACTGGCAGAGGGGAAGAGTGATTCTGGAATAGGATTGGCAAGGGATTCCACAGGAGAATTTCTCCAAATGGAAAAAAAAAATCCCTTTCTTTTGGCCCTAGCTTTCCTGGCCCACCTCAGCTCGTCATTCTTTCCTTTAGCCCTTCTGCCCCTAATCTGACAGCACAGGGCTGTTCTCTCCTATTGTCTCCCACACCCCCCTCCCTGCTCCACTGTCTTACATTACTTCACATTCTAAGTTGCTGGGTGAATCTCAGCGTCTCTGCCACTCTGCTCGTAATCAGAACAGTAGCTTAGAATTCTCTGAGGCCCTAGGGGTGGTCACCCATGAAAGATGGGGCCAGATTTTGTTTAGCCACCTCCTTTAAACAGTAGCCTCCAGACAGTCTGGGTCTGGGCCCCACTGCTCATGGAAAGGTTTGTCCCGGGGGAAGAGCAAATGTGTCTGGGCAGGAAAGAAGATTGGGGGTCCCAGGCCTTGGAAATGGAGACCTGCCCCTTTCTGAGTCAGCAGCCATGGGAAGAGGTCCTGGGTTCTGGGGCAGCCAGTCTAGGCCAACCCCTGCTGGGTACTCGGTTCTCTGTGCCTAATGGGGAAGCCCTGGCCCCAGGCAGAGGGTCAGTGGGGGAGGAAGGGATTGCTTTGTTGTCTTCAGGAAGGGGATGGGACACATATGAAAAGGGCGTTGAGGGGGGGGGGGGGGGCGGGATCCTGGGTGCTGTTCTGTGTGATTAGTAACTCAGGCTGACATCTAAACACAAGATGAGGCCTCCCTGCCGGGGCCCACTCCACTTTTTCATGCTATAGGGTAGGACAACCTGGCTTTGCCATGGGCATCAGCTCTTTGGACTGTCTGCACCCAAAGGCCCCCTTCCCACTGGCAAAGTGGGCAGCCCAGCAGGAAGAGGGGGGTGAGTGTCAGAGGAGGAAAATGGGGGCCCTGTAGTGAGGTGGGAGGTGGGGCAGCTTGGGGCCTGGGGCCTCCCTGTAGGAGCTCTCCATGGTGAGCTGCCACATTCCTCAAGAGCGTTGCTAGGTGCGGCAGCAAACTGCATAGCCAGCCTAGAGACTTGGGCCTCAGTGGGTGGGTGCTTGTGTGGGTGGGTGGTATGCGGTAGGCCTGGGCCCCAGCCCCCAGCCCGAGCTGCTGGTGGACTGCTTGCTCCCCCAGCCCTTTTTGGGCAGTACAGTAGGCTTTCCATTTGGGCCTAGTCTCATCTCCCAGCCCATCTCCTAGCAAGCCCAGCCCATCCTCTAGGGCCTACCTCTTTGTGCTGAGACAGCAGCAGGGACCCCCCCACCAGCACCGCCCCCCAACACACACACACACACACACACACACACACACACACACACACACCCTGCCCCGCCCTATCTTCCCTCACCCTTTGCCCCTCCCCCTCCTGGGAGATACATAGAGGAGGCCAAGCCAGGCCAGGCCAGGGGTTAATGCCCAGTGACACCTGCAGGTTGGCTAGTGTTGTTGACACGAAGGAGGGGGCTGTGGGGGAATCGTTGGTGGCTTTATTATGAAGAGCCCAGCAGGCCTGGGGCCTTTTATTGTCCAAGCAGCAAATAAATAGATGGGCAAAAGTAAGTCTTCCCCATGGCTTTTACCAACGGGAGGCTAACAGCTGGACAGGACATGACAAATTGGGCATTTTTCTTTGGGGACTGATCCTTAACAGCAGTCAGGAAGGGAGGGAGGAAGGGGGAGAATGAGCACAGGACATGTGTGTGCACACCCGCATGTAGGCTTGAAGTGGTGGGAACAGAGAGAGAGAGAGAGAGAGAGAGCCAGAAACCAGAGAAATTGCCAAGTCTCCCTGCATCCATGTGACTGTGACTATTTTGGAGGGTCAAGAAAGTAAAAAATGAAGGCGACTGGTGCAAAGGTCATTAGGCGCACAGTGGGGCCTGATAAGAGTTGAAGAATGATTGCCAATGTGTGTCTCTGCTCCCAGGCTATGTGTACATACTGGGGGAGGGGGGGGATCAGAGAAGCAGTATTTGCAAGAGTTGGTGTGTCTGGGGTGGGGGGAGGGAGAGAAGCAGCTTAGTGGGCCTTGGTGGAGAGGACAGTGATACAAAGCCAGCCTGGATTCACGCAGTGGTGGTGTATATGGAGGGAGTGGGGGGTGGGAGTGGGGAATGGGGGAGGGTTAGATGCAAAAAATAAAACAGTTTGAAGATCAAGGATTAGAGACCTAATGGTTGTGTTGGGGGACAGGGAAGAGCCAGGGATGATGCCAACCCTACTTGGCAGAGCCAGGAAGGTGACATTTGTTTCATTAACAACAACAGAGATGCCCCAGGCCACAGTGAGTGGACTTGGGGAGAAGCCTCCAGTTTGGATGGTTGAGTTAGAGGTACCAAAGAGATCATAACCTTTTCTTTAAAACACACACACACACACACGCGTGCGCGCACACACACACACCACACACACACACACACACACACTCACACACACACCACACACACACACCACACACACACACACCACATACACACACACACCACACACACACACACACTCACACACACTCACACACACACCACACACACACACACTCACACACACACCACACACACACACACACACACACACTCACATTGTAACTGATGTATTTGGGGCTTTTCATTACCTACATTTCTGATATTTATATAGCCCTGTAAGATTTACAAAGAGCTTGACAAATGCGGTCTCATTCAGTTCTCCCCACAGCCTTATGTGCCAGTGAACCAGACAGTATTATTCTCATTTTGCTGATGAAGAAACAGGCTCAGAGAGGTCCAGTGGCTGGTCTATCGTCACACAGCTAGAAAATGTTAGTGATAGGATTCCCAACTCTAAGAGCAGAGCTCTGTCCACTATACCACACTCTCTTCAACCGCAAACAACTAGAATTGTAGATTGAGGTTCAGAGAAGAGATTCTGGCTGGAGATCAAGATTCTGGGCCATAGTCTAGTGAAAAAGTCCTTGATGAGCTCCCATTAGGTGCCAGGCACTGTATGGAGTGCAGGGGAGACAAAGAAATGCAAACAAATAGCCTTTTCTTTCAAGGAACTCGCTGTCTAATGGGTGAGACAACATCCAAATTAGTGTGTTCAAAGAAGTAGATGTATGGAATAAATTGGAGAGAATTAACAAAGGGAAGGTTTGTTATGGAAGGTAAGACTTTAGCTGAGACTTCAAGAAAGCCAGAAGGTAAAGATGAGGAGGGAGAGCATTCAAGGCATAGGGAACAGCTAGTGCAAAAGCAAGGAAGCTAGAGATGGAGGGTCTTGTGGGAGGAACAGAAAGGAAACTAGTGTCACTGGATTGTAGAGTACTTGATGGGGGAATAAGACACAGAAGTGAATACTGAAACCATGAACATGAATGACATCACCAGAGGAGAAGGGCCACTATGGAGTAGGTTCCCCCTCATTGGAGCTCTTAACTGCTTGCCCACTTATCAGGTGTATTGCAGTAGGAAGGGAACAAACATTTATTAAGCACTTACTGCATACCCGGCACTATGCTAAGTGCTTTACAAATATCATTTCAGTGGGAATTCTTTATGAGTGTGGGTTAGAGTAGATATCACTAGGATCCCACCAACCTCTCACATTGTGTGATTCTAAGAAGTTAAGGCAGGATGAAGGCCAGGAGTCTGAGACAAAACTAGAATCTCCTCCTCTTGACCTACACAAAACCCATGTCCCCAACAGGCAGCAGAAATTCCAACGTTCTCTGTCCACAGTTCTGCCCTCCTTCTAGTTCAGACCTTGGGAGAAAGAAAGAGGATGAAAAACCTGTCAGAAAAGGTTGGGTACATGGCTTCAGAAGGTTGGGTATATGGCCTCCTGGGCAGAACAGTCTCCTTAAGCTTTGGGGATAAGAAAGAAGCCACCCTGGATAAGATAATTGCTTGGAGAAGTCCAGACAGAGTTGCTCCTCCGTCTTCAGGAGAGGATACCACACACAATTCTGGTATTTTTTTTCCTGGATGTTTTCCTCAGTGGCTCATTTGGGAAGCCCTTGACTGGGCCAGGCAGACTTTTCAGAGCTTTCAGAGAGAGCTGCGAGCTGGGACAGCCAAGAGAGGAGCAAGGCTACCAGAAGATCGTCTAGGGGCTCTGCCTGGAGCCTCAAGGTAACTTCTGAGAAGGATTCACTGAAGGGAAATAGTATGAGTCCAGGTCAAGCTGGAAGAGGCCTATTTCTTGGTCATTTGAAGACCTACACTAAGTGTAAAAGAGCCTTCCTAGGCAAGAATGGAGAAGTTGAGGGTGGCAGCACCCAGGAGGGATGGCCCGGTGTGGAGAGTTGGTGAGAAGCAAAAGGTAACCATTCTAAGAAATCCAGACTAGACTGGCCTTAGAAAGTGTGTATCAAATGTCCCAACCTGATAGGGAATTGGATCTGGGACCCTGGAATCTCTTCTCCTGAATTCTTGAAAAGATCTGTGTACCTAGTGTCTGTTCCATCACATTTGTCTGAATTGGATAGAGGGCTGACCCAGAGCAGAAGCATTTGCTGAGTGATACCTAGAGCCCCAGGCTAAAACCAGCTTGGGCGCTAGAAGACATACAGAAGGATTTAAAGAGTTGTGGGCAGCTCCTGAGGCCTTGGAATTTTGATGGGGTGAATATGTTGCATGGTTAGAAAACCTGTTCCCAGATAGACATAGTTGGTCTTACTCACAGGACTCCTACTTATATCCATGACTGGGTTGCCTGACTGCCCCATGTCTCTCTGGTGGTTGAGATAACTTCCAGCCATAGATGGTGCACAAGACACCTACCCACCCTGGCCAGGGCCCAGACTTTGGATACCCCCTTGCCTTTCTCACACCTGAACAGTGGTCCCTGGCTGTGATGGTTGTACCCAGATCCAGAGCCATTGCCATGACCAGGAATTCCAAGGCAGGGCATTCTCATTCTCTCTCTCTCTCTCTCTCTCTCTCTCTCTCTCTCTCTCTCTCTCTCTCTCTCTCTCTCTCTCTCTCCACCTGGGCAATGATTCCTATAGAGAGGGGGTAGAGAGCAAGGGTAGCATGGGACCTTTCATCTTCCAGGAAGTCCCTCCCTCCCCCAGTCCCTGGCTCCTCACTCTCCTATATAATATTGCGCGTTAGAGCTCATAAATGCTGCTCTGGGTCCCCAGCCTGATTGAATTTGGAAGCCATTGTTTACAGACGTCTGGCTGTACAGGGGGATTTATTGAATTTTCCATGAAATGTTGCTCCCCTAATGCTCTGAAAGGCGAGGAGCCCACATCAGAGGGGGCCTGCCTTACAGGATCAGGTTACCTTGAGATGAAGCGTTTGTTCCAGAGTCACTGACATACCACCACCCGGTCTGGGCTTCAGCCTAAGCAAGGATGACAGTACATCCCCCACCTCTGAGGGCGGCTCATTCCAGGGTTACCAACCCACCATGCCTGGGCTGGAGGACAAGTAACACATGTTGTTATGGATGGCACTGTCCTTATGACCATCCTTTGATGGCGGGAGTCCAAGCATTAATACCCCCATTTTACCAAAGAGGAAAAACTAAGTTTCAGAGAAGGGAAGTGACCTGCTCAGTCCATGTCCAAGTTCACATTTCAGACACAAGACTAGAGGAGGACTCGTGTGGTCTAGTGGAAAGAGCATTAGTTTGGAGCCAGCAGAACTGGGTTTGAATCCAAGCTCTTCCCAAGGTCAGGTCTGAAACCTAGTTTCTCTATCTGTAAAGTATCAGGGGAAATGCATTATCTCAAAGGTCTAGTACCAAATCTAAGCACAAGGAGAGGGTAAGGGGAGGTCTTCTTCCTGGAGGGAAGTACAACAGGAAAGAACCAGCCTGAGCTCAAAAGGGGGGATCTTCTGGGAAATTCCCTAGAACCCTGGAGCTAAGGAAAAATGACAGAATCATCACAGGCTCAGATTCACAAAATTCAGTCAGAAGGGACCAACTCTGACCTAAGCAAAAATCCCCTGGACAACCAATCCCGCTAAGGTATCTCCTTCCAGCCAGGAGGAGCCGACGCCTTCCTGAGAAAGACTCTTGGCTGGGAATAGTGCTCAGCCTTAGGAAAATTTGCCTCACATTTAGGCAAAAACCTGCCTTTGTGTAGAAACAGTGCCCCTGACTCTGCCTGTCCGGGCCAAGTGGAACAAAGTCGATCCCTCATTCGTGGGACAGCTCTTCTGACAGGCTTGATCACAGTCTTCTCCTCTCTCTTTCCTCGTTCTGATCCTCATTTGGCATGCTCTCAAGGTCCTTCTACCATCCTGGTTGCCCTCCATTGGAGGAGCTCCAGCTCAGCAACATCCTCCCCAAAATGTGGCAGCCAGAACAGATCCCATGTGGTCTGGCCAGGGCTGAAGGCAGAGGGACCTCCCAAGTCTGGAAACTATCCTCTCTTAAGGTAGCTTGAAGCTGCCTTAGCTTTCTTAGCTGCCATATTTTGGGGCTCATATTGAGCTGGGAGTGAACCAAAATCCTCAGATCTTTTTCACACATATTGCTAACTAGCTACATGTTCCCTATTTCATGCTTGTGAAGGTGATTTTTTTTAACCCAGGTGGAACACTTAATGTTGACCCCTATTTAGATGATTGGATTCAACCCAAGATTCTAGCCTGTCAAAATTTTCTTGGAGTCTCACTCAGTTGTCCAGCGTATTAGCTATTCCCTGCCCCCAGCTTTGGGTCATTTGTAAATTTAATAAGCTTTAACATGCATCTCTTTAAGTCACTGAAAAAATGTTAAAATAACACAGGACCAGTTATAGATACCTGGAAGTCTCCACTGGAGTATTCCTGACAAGTGGCCATTGACCAACAATGACTTGGTTACGGCCAAGTCAACTGAACCCAAATCCACTTGATAAAACCTAAGCAGACTAAACTGGCAACATTCTCCTGATCTTCTCTCTCTGAATCTGGTGTGGCTGGTCTTCATGAAGCCAGGGGATCTCTTTTTGAGATGGTCAATTCAATTCATTCAATTCAATTCAGCTTCAATAAAGCATTTATTAAATGCCTGCTATGTACAAGGTATCATGCAAGACACTCAGAATATCAAGACAAACCAAAATACAAGTCCTGCCCTCTATAAGCTTGTTAGGGGAAATACAATATGTATGGCTAAAGTACAGCTCAGATAATTTTGAGGAGACAATATCCTCAACTAGAGAGTTCATGAAAGACTTTATATAGGAGAAGGTCCCTGAGAGGGACCTTGAAAAAGAAAGGATTGTAAGAGGAAGTAGAACGTTGATAAAGACATGGTAGAATTCTGTCCATTAAAAGAGTTTAGTTCCCTGATCTGTAGTTTATAGGCTGCATCTCTTTCCTCTTTTGGAAACTGAGATATTCGCCCTTCTTCAGTCTGGTAGCACTTTCCCCATTCTTCCAAAGATCTCTGATGGCAGGTCAACTCCATCTTCCAGTTCATCTAGTGCCCTCCCTCCCAGGGTTGTTGGGAGAAGCAAGACATCACATACATACACAGGGCTTCGCATCCCTTAAAGGGCTATTGTCAGCTGTTCCTCTGAATGCAAGTAGTTCATGAGAGCCAGCTGACTTCTTGACTCAATCAAAGATAGTGAGGTGCTCGCTCACTATTTCCTCACTTGTCTTGATTCAAGAAGTCACAAGTTCCTCTTGGGCCATCTGGTGAAACCCTTCTCAGAATCATGTTTTTAAATTAAAATTACAAAAATTTACAATAGAAACCAATTACATTGAAATATATTTATAAATATGTGTATTACTATGCACATATGTTTGTGTATATATGCATATATATATGTATATAGTGTATGTGTATAAAAAAGTTCATTGACCCCAAATTAAGACCAACTGAATCTTTGCCCTGCCCTTTCTAGTTCAAAAATATTTCTTCTTTGCAAAGAAATAAGAAACAAAGTCTAAGAGCCGCACCTTCTCTCTATCATTCATTATCATTGTCTGGTTTGGCCAAAGCAGAAAACATCTCCCTTCTCTGATCTTCCTCTTGTCTCTAATATGGCTTCTTAAAGAAAAAAATCCCTTCTTTGCTATCCTTAGTTTACTTTGCCAACCTCATTTCTTTCTGAGCTTTACCATTCCTGACATTATTCTTATAGGACTGTATAGCATATTTGCATATTCATTGTGTGTCAATGGCCATCGTTTCCTTGTCCTTCTTAAATCCAAGATGGTGGGAGTGAGTTTGCTGTGCAGCCATACATTCTCTTTTGAGAAGCCAGGCTTGTGATCTGTTTCCCCAATGCTATCTATTTCTTCTGCCAGATTCTGCCATATGTCTAGTCTATTCCTCTGCTTCTCCCTCCATTGACATTCACCCAAATTCTGACCACTACACTGCCTCCTTCCATTCCCTAGACTTTCTTCCATGGGTGTCTCTTCTTATTATATATTACTATGTGACCTATACTAGTCTTTCTGAATAAGCTATTATTATACTCCCAGAACTCTTCATGGGTTACATCCCAACCGGGTTCAGTAAAGCCTATAAGGTCAAATTGGTTTCTTTGCATCAGGACCTCAAGTTAAGGGCCTAAACTAGGTTTCTGGCAGAGTTCCAGAAGACTTCTAGACAATTGAGGCTTCCTATCCAAGGTTTCATAGGGTTTAGATCATCCAAGAGATCATCTCATCCAACAGATTCATTTAGGATTAGGAAACTGAGGCCCAAACAGGTGATATGATTTACCTGAGGTCACACAGATTGTAAGTAGGAAGGTCAAGACTAGATTTCAGGTCTTCTGACTCCAAATTTGGGGATTAAAACAACAGCCACATGAAAGATTGAGAATAGAAAGAACTTTCAAGTTCCCCAATAACTGAACCCAAAGTCAGAAGCAGCCTTGGAGGGTATCTGGTCCCACCTGCTCCTAATCAGGATTCCCTCTAGTATAGCCCTGACAAGATATCATCTGCGCTTCTCTCAGAGACCTCCAGAAATGTCTTCCTGGGGCCACCCATCCCCCGCTTGTGAAGAAGTCGGAAGCCTTCTCCAACTCCTCCTAATTCTAGGGTCTTTCCTCTCTTATTTCCTATTTAGTCTGTATAGAGCTTACTTTGTATATATTTGTTAACATGTTGTGTCTCCATTTAGATTCTGAGTTCCTCGAGGGTGGGGTCTATCTTTCACCTCCTTCTGTAACCCCAATGATTTACCATAGTGCCTGGCACATAGTAGGTTCTTAATAAATGTTACTAACTGATTGATTAATCTCATCTGGTCTTTTTTCCCATTCAGGAGTCCCAGAGACCTGCACTCTAGACTAATTTTTCAGATTATTGGGCTTCCCCTGCAGCTTTCCTGGGATCAACTATCAGGGCCTTTTTCACTGCTTTTGAGGAACCATGGTTTAGAGAGAGCCCAAAGTCCAAATCTTGGATCTGGTACTGACCCCCTGTTCTGATGTGTGATCTGGAGCAGGGAACTCACCCTCCCTGGCTTTCAGGTATAAAATAGGAAGTCCTAAAGGCTGCTCCCAGACCTTAGGAGCCTGAGATTTCACCCCTTTTCTGCCTACAATTTGTCTCTCCCACCTGCAGAGCTTACACCAAGGTAGGCCTGATCTTCTGTCTAGTCCTGGCTCTCTAGAAGTCAAGAATTCTACAGAGCCACTAGTCTGAGTGTATGAAATGTTTCCCCAGTCCCAAGCAGGTGGTATCCCTCCTACTCTGTCCCAGTCTGGGCCAGCCCACCTCCTTCTCCCTTGCCTTTTGGTTAGAAAGGACAGAACCATGTCCCATGCTGAGAGCTGTGAGGCCTCGGGGAAAATAAATGTTCCTCCAGAGAAAGCATGTGTTCACCATGTTAGGAAAACATGTCACACTGCAGGGACTGGGCTGACTTAGGCTGGGATAGGCTGACCTGGGACAGGCAGAGGGGGATAGATGGGGGGTTCCCCAGGAAGGAGGGGGAGCACTGAGGCCCCCAGACAGACCCTTCTTCACAGGGGTTGGGGTGATGTCAGGAAGGTTGTTTTCTCAGATTTCATTGGTTTATTTATTCTGAGCCTGGGCTCCCATCTGGTCCAAGTTCCAGAAAGACTGTGAGCAAAGGGCACACGCCACCAAAGGAGTCAGGCCCTGGTTAATTGTCCCCACCCCCAATTCCACCACCACCACCACTCCTAGCCTCTGGTGCTTAATAAATGTTTACTGACTGACTGATTAATTTTGCCCAGTCTTCTTCCCCATTCAGGAGTCCCAGAGACTTACACTCTAGACTAATTGTTCAGATTAGGCACAAGTAGACATTAGCCAATGGATAGACCAGGGAGGAAAGGCCTCTGGGCCCAGGCCACCTTCTGATCCCTTTAGTTGGGGAACCAAATGGTATGAGCTGTGTTCCAACAGTGTCTGAGGTTCTTCCTGCCCTCCTGAATCCAGGGTCAGCTCAGCATGTGCAGGCACACATGAACACTCATTCCAACACACATACCCACTATCTGCCTGAGCTTGGAATCAGGGTTTACCTGAGATCCTCAGGTTACGAGTGCCAGGAATAAGTAGGCTACTGAGGAGTGAGATGTGGGAAGGAGGAAACGTGAGAGCCCCAACACGCAGGGTACATAGGGAAGGGATGATAGGTCCTGCTCCCTCTGGGGATGAGGCATCTAGCAGTCCCACGGAGGTCAGCTTCTTCTGGGCACTAGGCCTAGAAGCCAGATAAACACTACATGCTCCCAGATCAAAAAGAGGCCTCTAAATTTTAGTCATCATCTCTTGTGCTCTTCTGATGGAGAAGACTAAAAGATTCGGGTTAAAAAATATGACAGTCAGGAGGGCCACATGCAACACATTTCACTAAGATGTACTCCCAGATAGTTTTTTTTGAGGCAAACATATTGAATGACCAATAATAATGGATATAGAGCAGCTAGGTGGCACAGTGGATGGAGCGCTGGGCCTGAAGTCAGGAAGATTCATCTTCCTGAGTTCAAATCTGATACTAGCCTCATGACCCTGGCAAATCACTTAACCCTGTCACTTAACCCTGTCTGCCTCAGTTTCCTCAACTGTAAAATGAACTGAAAAATCACTCCAGTATCTTTACCAAGAAAACCCCAGATGGGGTCATGAAGAGTCATACATTACTCAAAAGAATTAAACAAACGATAAAGGATATTATTTTTATTCATCAAACTAAAGACACTAAAACTCAACTAAACCTAATTTTTCAACCAATTAAACTATACTTTAGAAATATAAGCATTAATGAGGCACAAGATATTGATTTCTTTGAGACCTTCAGGTGTACACACCCTATATACATACCCTGGACATTAAGTGGATTCCTGGAAGGAGGTCTCCAAGAATATGGGCCTAACATTTTCATCAATAACTGAGAAAGTCATGAGTGGACCGCTTATCAAAGTTGTAAATGGCACAGAGCTGGGAGGGATAGCTACAATTTCTAGATAACAGAGTCTAGATTCAGCAAAATTTGGAAAGGATAGAACATTAGGACAGATTAGATAATCTGAAATGTAATTGGGATAATTGTGTCTGATTCTTTGTGACCCCATGGACCATACTGTCTGCGAGGTTTTCTTGGCAAAGATACTACTGATTGACCATTTCCTTCTCCAGTGGATTAAGGCAAACAGAGATGAAGTGACTTGCCTGGGAGTCACACAGCTAGTAAGTGTCTAAGGCCAGATTTAAACTCAAGTTTTCCTGATTCCAAACCCAGAGCTCTCTCCACTGAGCCACCTAGCTGCCTTCTAATTGGGATAATTAAATTATCCCAATTTATCCCAAATGAGATAATTATCAAGTCTTGAATTTAGGTTCAAAAACAATCGGCCAGTCGTTCAACTAACATTCAGCAAATGCCTACTATGTGTACCAAACACTATACTAGGTGCTAGAGATACAAAGACAAAAGTGAAGCAACCCCTGCCTTCAAGGATCTTACAGTCTAGCCAGGGAAGACAACGGGAATATATATTAGTAGCTACAAATTCTATACCACTTTTGGTTATTTGGGGTGGAAACCAGAGAAGGCTTCCCAACTGAACATAGTACTTGAGACATTCTAAGAACATAGTATATGAGATGATCCGGGAAGGAAACTAGATATTCTAAGAGGGGGGAACAGAGGGTATTCCAGGCATGGAGACAGGAGGGGATGGGGTGCCTTGAGGAGCCAGTTTGCCTGAACCATGGTATGTGTGAAGGGAAGTATCACATGGGTGTGATGTATAGCAAGACAGCTGTTTGTCCAAAGATCTGGGGGCTTCAGGAAACTGCAAACTCAATCTGAGTCAGCAGGATAATGAGGCAGACAAAAAAAAAAAAACCTCAAGTGATTTTTAATTAATCTTAATTACATTACGAATCAGCAGAGCTTCCAACAACTGGCAGGTGATAATCCCACTGTCCTCTGCCCCCAACAGACTACATCTGGAGTCTTGGCTTCCCTTCTGGGCACCACATTTTAGCAATAATGTGGATAAACGAGAATATTCAGAGGAAGCAGATCAGGATGGGGAAGGGTTTTGACTTCATGCGAGTAGTTGAAGGAACCTGAATGTTTAGTTAGGAGAATTGGGATGTGCTAGGTCTCCTCCAGTATTTGAAGGACTGCCACATAGGAGAGGAGTTAGTCTTGTTCTCCTTGGCCCCAGAGATCAGACTTCAGAGTGAATGGAAGAGGTGAGGAAAGGGACACATTTCAGAGGCAGATTTGGACGTGATGGAAGAGAAAGCTTCCTGGCAATGCTTCCTTTGTTCAGTCCTACCCAGCTCTCCGTGACCCCATTTGGGGTTTTCTTGACAAAGATTCTGGAATGGTTTGCCATTTCCTTCTCCAGCTCATTTTATAGATGAGGAACCTGAGGCAAACAGGGTGAAGTGACTTGCTCAAGGTCACTCAGCTAGTAAGCCTCTCAATCTGGATTTGAACTCACTGTTTTCTGGACACCAGGCCTAGCATTCCATCTACTTAGACACCTACCTGCCCTCCTGATAATAAGAACTTGTGTTCGTCTTCCATTGCCGAAGAAGACCATGTCATCAAAGAAATGATGACAGGATTTGCGCTTGACTTTGTTTTGAGTGAGAGAGGGCTGTGCAGGTCACCAGCCTCACTTCTCCAGAGTCATCTGGATCCAGTGACCTGATATTCCTCAGGATGACTGGAGATGGCCCAGGATACATTGGGAGACCTTGGGCCTTTTAGGCCAAGGTCTTTGCAGGTACTCACTTAGAGTGAGGCAATGCCCATTCATTGAATAGGCTAAGAAATAGCTAGGGCATGGCCCCTTTAATGAGGTCAAGAACTATCCACAAAAGGAGAGTGCTGTCTGAGAAAGTCAAACAATTAAGCAATCAAGTATTAATTAAGCACCTGCTATGTACTGCCTCCAGACACCAGATCAACAAAGGCGGAAATGAAAGTCCCTGCCCTCAGGGAACTTCCATTTTGCTAGCTTAAACAAACTCGGAGAAAGGAAGATCTAAGATTAGAAAGACTGTTATGGGAATAACTTGTAGGATGGTAAAAGGTGGGAGGGGACAGGTCCTAGCTAGATTCCTAGTAGAGGGTTGGCCCAGGCCAGGAGAAGGGTCACTTCCTCATTAGAGAGCAGAAAATGCGAGGCCACAGCAAGAATTTTGTATGCAGAGACAGAAAGGGGAGGATAGGTCGGTCAAAGCAAGTGTCCTCAATTTCCCCAGCTAAGTGTTAGTCACAGTTCTTTCCTGGGAGGGAGGAGAAAGTCTTGGGGAGAAAAGGGAAAATTTGGAACAGCTGCTTGTGGGGAAATGTTTTTGATTCTGTCAGGAAAGAAAAGGATTTACTTGTGCCTATGAGGGCTCAGGCAAGATCATCAAATAGGAGATTGTAGTGAAACCAATCAGGTGGTGGGGTAACTCAGAAATAGGATTTGGCAATGTGAAAATGGGCAGCTAGGGAGTTCAGTGCATAGAGGGCTGGGCCTGGAGTCAGGAAGACCTGAGTTCAAATCTATCCTCAGACACACTAGCTGTGTGACCCTGGGCAAGTCACTTCACCCTGTTTACCTCAGTTGCCTCATCAGTCAGATGAGCTGGAGAAGGAAATGGCAAAGCACTCCAGTATCTCTGCCAGGAAAACCTTAAATGGGGTCACGAAGAGTCAGATATGACTAATGACCTAAACAACAACAATGTGAAAACAGCAAAGAGAGTCAAGAGATTGAAAGAGTAGAGGCCAGTGTAAAGAAGGATTGGTTTACTATAGAATCAAGGTTGGGTTCCCCTCCCCGTTCAGTGAGGATCTTTAAGAGGAACCTGGAAGAGCATTGTTTGCTGAAGCAGGGTACAGGAATCCCTCTTCACTTAAGGTTGGAATAGATGCTTCTGAGGTCCCTTCCAACTCTGAAATTCTGTGAAATGTTTGTTGAATTGAATTGAATTGAATTGTGGGAGTCAGAGCAGCCTTTACAGAGAAGGAGATTCCTCAGCTTGGTGTTGGAGGAAGAAAAGGTTTTTTAAGAGAAACAATGTTCCAGGCATAGGAGAGAGACAGTTTTCAAGGGGGAGGGAATGAATGAAATGCAGGAATCGGTTACCAGTCTGAGATGTAGAGTGTATGAGAGGACTGGGAAAGAGACAAGCAAGAGTCCCAGTGGAGAGCAAGGTTTTAAGCCAGACAGTGGGGAGCTCACCCAGCCGGCTCAGAGACATCAGTCAGATACCAGCAAAGTGGGCTTGTGCCACATGTCACCCCCAAGGGCCTGGCCTTGAGGAATCTGTTCTGTTCTAGGAAACCAACCAAGCTGAGAATCCCAGAAGTGTACAAGATCTTAGAGGCGGGATAGTTCAATCATGAAGCAATCTCTGGTCACCTCCTCTTGGCAGTTAAGCAATAAACATTTGTTAAGTCCTCACTGTTCCAGTCAATCATTCAGTCTGTGATATGATAAATACAAGCAAAAAAAAGACAGCCTTTGCCTTCAAGGGACTTACATTCTAAAGAGGGAAGGTAATACATAAAAGGAAGGTACCCTTGAGAGGTCATGGTAGTAAAGTTCAGAAAGGCAGAAGTAGTTCCAGGGGAGGAATAAAGACTGGCCAGCCTGTACCTCTTCCCCAAAATGGAGGCCCCCCAGGAGGAGCTCACCAATGGGAGAAGGGAACCCACAGAGTGAAAGGATGTTCCAGGATGAAGTCCAGTCAAGATTCCCAGGAGGGAGTTACAGCAGCTGCTCCAGACTTTGCCTTTTCTCCCCAAGACTCCCTCTTCCCTCCCAGCAAAGAATTGTGACATACTTTACTGGGAAAATTAAGGTCCAGAAGTAAGAGTCCCAGGAAGGGGGAAGAAATTAAGTGACAGGGAGCTCATTACTTCTCCAGGCAGTTCGGTGGGGACAGCTCTCCTTGTTGGAATGTATTACTTCACAGAGACCCTAAGTCTTCCTCTATGTGAATCCTCATTTTTCCCTGTCCTCTGAGGCCAAGCAGAGCAAATGCAACCTGTCTTCTCTAGGATGACTAGCCCTTCAGGTAAATGAGGCAGGCAGGTCTAGCAGCCATCACACCCACAGCTCCTGTGCTTGCCTGGGAGGGTAGTACCTCTCCTCATTGCTGGCTTCCCTCCCACCAGTGTGCCCCTGAGAACCAGCACCCCCAGCTCTGTTTGTACTCAGGACAAGGTTTCCAATTTGCTCTGCCCTCCAAAGAGCTGAGAAGCTGCCGATAGCACTCACAGGGCATTATCGAACAAGGGCTCTGGTGTCACCCCAGAGGACCTGGGTGAGAGGAGCGGTCCATTGACTGGAGAGATGCCTACCTGCTCTTTTCACAGGCTAAGCATTCCGGGAAAGACAGGACTGGAATGGGAGGAGGGAGACTGAGCCAGGGAGGTGAAAGAGGAATTTGGGGACATCCTGCCTCTACTCTTGAACTTAGCCGTGGCCCTGGCCCAGCCTATGCTGTGGAAGGCCTGACTACACTGAATTGATCTCTAAAGACTTTACCCCAAGGCTTAGCTTCAGGTCTAGGTCCCCAGGCTTTTCCTAGGGTAGGGCCTAAGAGTCCCAGGATAAGACCCCCTCACAAGGTCATAGATCCCTCAACCAATTTAAAACCCCCAGTCCAAAGCAGAACAGCGAGCTTGGCTATAGGAATCAGATCCTTCCCATTAGGCAGATCAATAGTCAGCAACTCACAAGCAGGCCTGGGGAATTGAGGAGAGAAGTAAAGGGAGGGGTCAGGCAGTGAGGGGGATAGACAGAATGAGAGGGAGAAAGGAACTTAGGATGTTCAGTCAGAAGAGAAGAAGGAAGACCTTGGAGGGACAGAAGGCATCGTGGTAGGATGAACAGAGCAATAGACTGGGGTCCCAAGGACTCTAGGTTGATCCTTGACACTGATTCATACTACATGTGTCCTTGGGCAAGTCACTGCCCTTCCCTGGGCTTCAGTATCCTCATCTATAAACCAAAAGAATGATCTCTAAAGTCCCAAAGGTTTGGACCATGGCACCGTGTTCCTGAACTCTACCTCCCTCAGATCAGCACCCTACCAGGACCACAGTCATCCTCCTTCTCTCCTTTTTCAAAGCCTGAGCTCTCTGTGGTACCCACCACTAAACTCCTCTTTCCAATCTGATAGATGCCTCTAACTCCCAACTCACTGGCAGGGCAGAAATGGCCCATGAACCCTAAGCCCAGTGAGTGACCAGGTTGTCCCTGGCTAGCCTCACCTACTTCCTTTCTCAGTCTCTGAGGACTCAACATGTGCCTATCAGGGGAAGGATGTTCAAGAGCCCTGGTCCTCTCTTCCAAAACTCCTGGAATGATTTAAATATCAATCAATTACTATGTGCTAGATGCTATATGATATCCTATGCTATTTTTCATATTTCTTTGGGGTAGAATCTTAACATTTCAGGATCAAAAGGTATGATCAGTTTTATGACTCTTGTGGTCTGTTTCCAAAAACTTCCTCAAAAGGATTTCAATAGTTTACAAAACTACCACCAGCACATGAATGTCCCTATTTCCACATAGTTTCCCTAGTAGCTTTCCTTTATCTTTCCCAGTTGAATCAGTGGCAAAGTACCCAGGTCATTCTAGTGCTTTATAGGGAAGGTGGGAAAGAAATTGTAAATGCGTGGTATTCTATCATCAGAATCAAAGGATCACTTGGTAGGCTAGAACATGAAACAGAAGAGGCTAAGAGAAGATAGGGGACAGATGCCAGGCTTGGAATTTCTTGGGGACTCCAAGATGAGGCAGCTCCTGTCATCAAGGCAAGGCAACATTTTCCCTGAAATTTCCCTGTATTCCCTGAGGTAGAGAGAGAGTTTAAGTGAACTACCTAGGGTCACACAGCTCAAGTCCAGGTCTTCTTGGCTTTGAGGCCAGTCCTCTAGTCAATAGTCCATGCTGCCCTGGGTAAAATGAAATGAAATTGAAACAAATGTGAAGTTTCACATCAGGTTCGCTTGTACAATAGAGGGAGGTGTGACCAGACATCAGCTGATTTGGAAAAAAAATCCAGGGCTTTGAGTGAGCTCAATAATGCACCATCCTGGCCCAAAATTACTAAGTGAACTTTAGACTGTAGTGTGCAAGGTGGAGAGGATCGCAGTGCCACTGTCCCCTTCCCATACCGTGCCACATTTCCTTACAGTAAGCATCACATTATTCAGTTCTGGGTGCTGCATTTAAGGAGGCCCCTTGATCAGGTGGCATCCAAGAGAGGGTGACTGAGCTAGAGAAGGGCCTAAAGTCTATGCCATGTCAGGTTCCGCCAAAGGAAATGGAGACTCATTAGAGTAGAGAGAAGAGAAGGCTTAGAAGGGCTGGGGCAAGACTTGTTCGGTTTGGTCCCAGAGGGCAGAACTGGATGGCCTTGGGCAGGACTTGGGAGGACAGGAATTGCAAGGTGGCAGATTCAGGCTTTCCTCACAGTGGCTGGTAGGCTCCTCTTCATCAGCAAACACTAGCTGGCCACTTGTCAGGGGTGTCGAAGGGATTCTCATTGAGGCACAGATCTGAGATTCTTTAGCATCAGAGCCAATCTGGAAAATCTGGTTCCCAAGATCCACAAAGAATGTATTTTAGATGTTGAAATAGCGGCTCACTGAGCTGACCGAGAAAGATCTGAAGCATAAGGTGACACTGAACTCACTGCCTTAAAGGATGGGTAGATGGTAATGGGGGATGGCATGAGGGGAATGATTCTTTCTCGCTTTCATGATATCTCTTTGCCTCGTTTTCCCAGTTTGACTTGTTTATCTCCAAGTCCTGCACCAAGCCCAAGAGAGACTCCCATAGAAAGATTTCCCTGCCGTTGTTACTCGAGTTCATTGCTGAATGGTGTATTAGGGGAAACTTTAGGATGCCTGATAAAGACTCTGGACTGTTCCCTCTCAAAGTGGAACCTAGAAGCCAGGGCTGGCACCTCAGCTTTGGGGCTCTTTGTGGAGGTCTCCTATCTAACTCCTGAGGAACTCTGGGCATCTCTCCCCATCCCAGCCCTACCCCATCCTACCAGGGACCTCTGGTTTCTGCAGAGTCAAATGTCAGGGTGAGATCTGGAGACAGGGGGCCTAGGCTTGCCTCCCAGCTGACCAGCAGATCCTCTGAGCCTTGGGCACATCTCTGGGCTCCAGAAAAGAAGGGATGGCTTTCATGTTGTCTTCCTTTCTGGTTCTCCATTTCATTTTCAATCATGTCCACCTTGAGGGTACCCCTCAAACCCATCTTAAATTTGCTTGGTCACCCTATACCCTACCTCCAGCCAGCCATGCTCTTTTCTCCCTGCAGAGCTGGCTTGGCCTAGTCAACTACTCTGGAGTTGCCCCTCCCCTCCACCCCACCTTCCACACCCACCCAGATTGTGTCCTTGGCTCCATGCTGTCGCTTTGGCTAGCTCCCTGACTCTGACCCTGCCTCCTGGGCCTTGGCTGTCCCAGGTGGGCCCATTCCAGCCTCATCCCTATGCCCTGGCCCCTGGCCCACTCCCTTCCCCCATGCACCATCCTCTCTGGACCAGGGGGAGGGAAGACAGGTTCCCACCCCACAGCCAGGCCACTGCCTTCATTTCCCTTTGCTAAGCCTTTTCCAGAGAGTGATTTAAGGCCTTGAGCCGACAAGTGCAGAGCCAAGCTTCTAAAGTCAGCACTCTGAGCATTAAGTAGAAAGAGGAGGCCATTGTCATGTGTGTTCATTAGCTAGATCTATTGGCAGGGAGGGGAGGGCAGAGAGGGAGGGAAGTGGGGACATCCAGCCCACCCAGGGTGGAGACAGAGCTCTGCCTGACCAAGGAAGCCCCCAGGGAGGTTGAGAGGACAGAAGGGGGCCAGGGATGGGAAACCTGCTAAGGGAGAAGAGGTCTGTGAACAAGAAGCATGATCAGCTGAACTCAGAGAGATCAGGGGGCAGGCATCCTTGTGATGGGCTAAGGTGGGGTAGGGTGGGACTGGCAAGAATCACCACCTTCTGGATAATGGGAGAGTAAGACACTTTTCTTTCTCTCCTCCACAACTAAGGAAGGTATATCTGGAAAGAAAAGTTCACTTGGTCATATAATGACCATAACTTCTGTAGCTATGACAGCATTAGGGCTACCAAGCATCTCCCTCATGGAGGCAGAGGTCAAATCCATAATATATATATATATATATATATATATATATATATATATATAGAGAGAGAGAGAGAGAGAGAGAGAGAGAGAGAGAGAGAGAGAGAGAGAGAGAGAGAGAGAGAGAGAGAGGTAGATATAGCTATAGATAGATAGATAGATAGATAGATAGATAGATAGATAGATAGATAGATAGATAGATAGATAGATAATCATGAGTTATGGCTGTGGATTGTGTCTAGGTCCTTTGCCCCTAAGACAAGGTCCCTTCCTCACATCAGACCTGAAGAGATCTGCTTCTCTGCTTCTTCTCCCCAAAGGCATCTTGGGCTTTATTAATAACGAAAAAGGCCGACTGAGAAAGAGCATCAAACCCGCCCCCAACTTAGATTCCTGCTGTCCCATCTGCCTCAAAGCCATGGGATTCATCTACACACAAATCCAGGCATGCTCATGAAGCACAAGTCAGCTTTCATCAGCTACAATTACCCCATTCTTGTAAGCTACTTGACAGTTGGCTGAAGGATGCTAAGAACCCAAGGAAACACTCTGCTTATGGTTTGTTGATTATGAAAAAGCACTAGAGCAAACATTGCCTTGAAGGCTCCCTTCCCACAAGGTGTCTCCCATCCATACATCAAACCCAGTCGAAGCTGCTTGAAAGATAGAACAAAAACAACCCCATTTGGTGACCCTCTGGTCAGAGACATCAGACGAGGCATCAATCAGGGAGTGGAGCACTCGTCATAGGTGTTCACCCCAGCTTTGATGGAGGAGATGCAGGCAGCCTCCAAGGGGAGGGCAGGCTCCCTCCTTCATTGGGGGCCTTGTTCTGCTCCTACAAATCCCCAGAAACCCTTGCAGAACCTCCCGGAAGATACTGGTTTTCACTCCAGGAACTTTGGTCTCACCATCTACAAAGCAAAGACCAAGCAAAAGATCATCTATTTGTCTAATTATGAATGCATAAAAAAATCATTAAGCACTCACTATGTGCCCAGCACCTCGAAAAGCTCTAGGGATACAAACACAAGGAAGCAATATAGTCTCTGCCCCCAAAGAGGTTATATCCCAGTAAAGGAAGACAGCACATATGGGGGGGAGGGTAGTATTAGCATGGGTGGGGAGCAATGTTTGGGACAGGGAAATCAGAGGGAATGGTGATAGGAGCCCCAGGCATTGGTTGGCAAGCCCTTTTCGGAAATGGCACTATTGAATTGATTACTGATTTCAGCACTAGAGCTATAAGTAGGAGGGAGGATAAAGGGGAGTGACGGATGGGTCTGTGCCTGTTCACTAATCTGAAACCTCGGGTCCCAGAAGTGGAGGCCAGAATCAGAGATGGAGCCAGAATCAGAGGTGGAGGCCGGAGCCCAGGTCCCATGGCATGGAGAGGACCAGGAAGGGCTGTGCCCATCATGATATTTATCCATAAGAGACAGAAACATGAGTTGGGCCCAGAATTCAGTAGGAAAAAGAGCAGATGGGATTCCAGCTTTCAAGAAATTGAAGGCTCCTCCACTGACCCGCAGTTTTTTCAGGAAACAAAGGCCTGTATTTTAATATCGAAACTTTTACAGCCAGGTGTTTAGAGACCGCCATCACGCACATATCTCCCCGTCTTTCCCATAAGAGCGTGTGAAAACTTTCTCCCCCATAGGATTTAGAGCTAGAAGGCACCTTAGAGATCATTTTATTCAAATCCATTTTAACAAATGAGGAAACTGAGGCTGAGAAAGGGTGAGCAGCTTATCTAAGTTAACACAAGTGGCAGGATTTGAACTCAGGCCCTGTCATCCAAACCCAGGGCCCTTGGAGCAGGGGTCCCTCGATCTTTCCTATCCTGGGCCATTCCTGGGCAGCAGGCCACCCATACTGACCCTCAGCTGAACACTGTGGTGCTGGTCTAATGAGCATATCCATTCTGATTATGGTGGACGTGGTCAGGTGTGGGCTTTTGTGTCGTGACTTTAGCTTGGCTGTTTTTTAGCTAGCAGAAAGGGTCTGTTGGGGGAGGAGGGAAAGGCAGTGAGGGAATATTCAGAAACTGTTGTGTTGTAAGACAAAAGGCATCCATGCATCAGTAACCTTTACTGGGAGCCCACCCAGCATGTATAGCCTGAAAGATCCGGATAGTGGTGACGAAAGACAACAGATACCATTTTCTAATACGCCAAAATATTCTGGATTTCACAGAAGCATTGTATTGTAGAGGTTTTGAGGTGTCTCATTCAGGAAGACCAAAAGGAAGACTGACCAAGGGTGAGGAACCTGCAGCCTCAAGGCCACATGTGGCCCTTTAGGTCCTCAGGTATGACCCTTTGAGGGCCTAGAGGGCCACATGTGACCTTGAAGCCCCAGCTTCCCCACTCCTGGACCAGACACAGGCACAGTGTTTGTGTCTGTGGAGCCACCAGGTCCTAGGAGGGAAAAGTGAATGGGAAGCCTAGGGGTAGTGAAGGAAGGTGGAATAGGAGTCCCTGCCCCTCACACTGTGTCCTTTCAGCCAATTGTAACCTGGAAATCAGGCTGTCTAATTCTTAGATAAACCCCTTCACTTTTCCCTCCTGGGACTTGGAATAAGCCCTTCTCCCTCCCTGAGCCTGGGTGGGACAGAAAAGCAGCCTTCTGCCCAAAGGCAGATGTAGGGGCATCAGAAGCAGGTGGGCCTGGATCCCGGTTTACCAATGATGTGATCCCAGGAGACTTTTCACTTTCCCTGGCGTCAGTATCCTCAGCTATCAATTGGAGATAATTAATAATATTAATTTCCCAAGACTTTGCAGTTTAAAAAATGCTGCTTTCTGCTGTTGGTAATGCAAATGTCACCATGCCCATTTTCCACATGGGAGAATGGAAGATTCCTTCTGGGGTGCTCAGATCCTGTAGGTGAGATCAGAGGATTGCTGCCCAGCAACACTATCCCTTGGGCCTGACTGGGGAACCATTGCCCTGTCATTGAGTAGGCAGGGACCTGAGAGTCCATTCAGGCTCAAACCCTCCTATCACAAAACCAAGGCTGAGAAAGGATAAGGGACAGACACAGGAAGTGAGTAGTACAGTTATTACTCAAATGAAGGACTCAAACCCAGGACTGCCGAGTCCACATCAAAAAATTAGTAAGAGGAGAGGGATGGAGGGATCTTGGCTGCTAATCAATGTTTTCTGTGCTGCCCTGTTTTGTCCTCTCCTCTACTTCCCACCCAGGGCACACTACAAACCCTACAGAACCATGGGAGCTCACCATCTGTATCCTTAGACCTTGCCTGGGAGATCCCTGACCTCCTGGAGGGTTCCGCTCCCCTGCGGACTGGCCCAGGAGCTCCCAAGATGGGAGAGTGGAGGACAGCCAGGGAGGAGAAGGGGGTGCAGCAAAGGAGAGGCCTTTGGCCTATCCGGGGGCTGCTGGGAAGCCCCGTGTTGGCCACTGTGAGGCAGGGTCTGTCTGGCATCTGCCTGCCTCCCCCCCATCCCCTGCCTCCCCCCCATCCCCTGCCTCCCCCACCTCTGGCTTTGACATCTTCATTCTCTGCCACCATCGCCCTCCCTGCCTGGGTTAAATATAGTGACCGACTTTGGAGGTGATTAGTAATAAAAATTTAACAAGCATCCATATGTGCGTCTCCCTGTCACTTTTATGAGGCCATTTGCAGGGGAGAGATATAGGAGAGCCTTCAGTCCTGCAGCCGAGCTACTCCAATCTTCCTGAGCTCGGCTCCCCCAGCCACCAGTGGGCAGAGGGAGGCACCAGGTAGGGAGGAGGCCAGCCGGAGCCCAGTGCTGGCAGAGTCACCCTGAGGATGTGCCTCCTTCTAGGGCCTGGGAGCCCTAGCAGAGAGAAAACAGCTCAGGATTCGGGACCAGAGGCCCTGAGTGTGGGTCCTTGTCCGCTTTTAGCCCTCAGACAAGTTATTCAGTCTCTCCAGAACTCAGTCATCATAGCCAGAAAGGGCTTCAGGGATCTGGGGGGAAAATCTTGCTAAATCCCATCGATGGCCCATGTCTGTGCCAGCTGCCTGGGGGAACAGAAGCCACCAAGGAGGGCAACTGACCCATTTCAAGGCCTTGAAAGTCCCTCCTAGGTCTGCATGGGATGGCAATGTAAAATCCCAGTGCCTCGATCCAGAAGGCCCGCTGGCACAAGGCACTGATTTGCCTGTATAGTGGGAGGTTTTCCACCTCCAGGGGGCCCCCAGGACATGGCTCTGTCTCCTATCCCCATGACTTTTGCCCAGGTAGTGATCCTCATTCCTCATGACTAGAGTTTTCTTCATCCTCAAATAGACCTCTGAGAATTCCTATTTTCTTTCCAAGCACAGGTCAAACCAAGGTGTCTTAAGGCTCTCCTGATCTATCTCTCTCCCTTGAGAAATGACTTTGAATATATGTGTGTGTGTGTGTGTGTGTGTGTGTGTGTGTCCTTCACATGCGTAAGCGTATCTCCACCCCTACCCAACAGACACACTCTGCACCTGGCACTTAGTAGGCATTTCACAAATGCTTATCAACTGACTGGCTGGCACGTGTACACACCCCTAGAACATTAGCTTTTGACAGGCAGGGAGAGTTTCATTTCTGCTTTTAACTCCCAACCACTCAGCATAGTATCTTTGTATACAGTAGGTGCTAAATAAGCATTTGTGGAATTGAATAATCCTCATCCTTCCAATGTCAGGGAGATTTAGGAGGAAAGTGCTTGGGGAGTTTTGGCAGACGGAAACCAGTGACGTGGTGGGAAGGGCGTGGCCAGCCTGCAAGACATCCCAGCTTGCCTCCCATCACCCACCTCGTCCTCATCTCCTGCATGTCTCCTTCTGCCTAGAGGGGACCCAGGTCAGTGACATTGCAGAGTTTCCTGTGGGTTGTAGGTAGGTGCCAGGGACAAAGGAACCAAGCATTTATTAAATGCTTACTATATGCCGGCACCATATTGAGCACCTCAAAAATTTCGTGTCATGCTCTTTCTTCCACAACCCTGGATGTTAGGTGCTCCTAGTGGAAAGCTGGGCATCAGGTGTGGGAGCGATCCAAGGTTCCTGCTCTGAAGCTAAGCAGACGGAACAAGGCCGATCCAGCTTCCATGTGACCGTCTTTCAAATATTTGAAGGCCGTCATCATGTGTCCCCGGAGTCTTTTCTTCAAGCTAAACGTTCCCGGTTCCTTTGGCCAGTTTTCATCTGGAGGAAATTCAAGGCCTTTCCCCATCCTAATCATCTTCCTCTGGACACTATCCAGCTTATCAATGTCGTTCCTGAAATAGAGAAGTATGGTCCCCAAGATGTAATCTGATGAGGTAGAGGACGGGGGATGCTCCCCTCCCTGTCTGTCTAGATGAGCTCCACTCTCTTGACTGTCATGTCACACTGTTGACTCAAAGGAGTCCCCTAAAACCTCAGGTGTGGCCAGCCTTTGGGAGGTCTGGCTCAGACTCAGGCTCAGGCTCAGGGTCCAGATATCCTTTGGACAAACTGCTGCCTAGCCATGGCCTCCCCCACACCACACACACACCAGAGTATTACCCATCCCAATTTCCAGATGAGGGACAGAAAGTCTGGTATGACTGACTAATGCAAACTGATTGTACAGCCAGCTAGGGATGGAGCTGGGACTCAGGTGTGAATCATTTGACCCCAGATCTAGGTGGTTCAGTGGACAAAGCTACCAGCCTGGGGTCAGAAAGACCTGAGTTCAAATCTGGCTTCAGACACTCACTAGTTATGTGACCCTGGGCAAGTCACTTCACCCTATTTGTCTCGGTTTCCTCATCTGTAAAATGAGCTGGAGAAGGAAACAGCAAACCACTCCAGTGTCTCTGCCAAGAAAACCTCAAATAAAGTCATTTGACTGAACAACAACTAGCTGTCCATCCATTTCACAGCACGACCTTTCAGGGCATTGGGGCAAGAAGTCCTGGGGCAAGACTACTGGGCAAGGGCAGGTCTACAGGGTCTAGTATCTCTTCCTCCAAGGGCTCTGCCCCGAGCGAGTTGTGGGGCCAGGGAGCCACCAGCATTGAGCAGGCACTGGGGGAGCACCTCTGGGACTGGGGGAAGGAAAGCTCTTTAGAAAGGTTCTGCCCATAAGCTCACTTTGCACCCATTAATACCCCAGGCCACCATGGCTTTGAGCAGCTTAAGGCAAGGGGTCAGTGTCGAAGACTAGAAGGGGTCTCACTTTGGCTGGCTCCCTCTTCCTCCTCCTAGGGGCCCATAGAGTTGTGTCCCCCAACCTAGAGTTGCTATGAGTTGTCCCAGGAGGTCCGAAGCCCCAGAATGGAGAGCTGGGCAGGGGAGGGAGGAAGGGAGAGGTCAGAAAGGCAAAGTTTCTTGGGAGGTGAATTATCAGAGGGACCAACACAGGCCGGGCAGGCCCTCGGCAAGGGGGTAATAGTGTTAGAGAGTAAAGCCCAGGCGAGAGCAGGCCACAAAAAGCCTGGTTAAAGCAATGAGGACGACTAAACCTACCCTCGGGAGGGATGGGCAGCCCGGCGCGCAGGCAAGCGGGCGGCGGCCCCTCTGCCCGGCCAATCCTTCACAGGAGCTAATGCCAGAGCCTAACGCAATTACCCCCTCCACCTCCTTGGGGGAGTCGGGGTTGCACAGAGGACGAGCATGCCCCGCAGCTCCCAGGCTTCTAGAGGAGAGCGAAAAGGGCAAGAGAGGGCCTGGCTGGAGAGTCGTCCCAGTGTGAGGCTCTCCCCATGGCAGGGAGGGGGCTGCCATAACCCTCCAAGCTCCAACCAGAGAGCTGTGATCCTGGCAGCCCCTGGGCTTGGCATATAGTTCTGTCAGAGAGACCTTGCCTGGTGAAGGCAGAAGTCAGGGGTCAGTTCTGGATGGGGGGAAATGTAGCACTTTCAGGAAGAGAGCTACAATGAGAGACACAGAGACAGAGACAGAGAGACAGATACAGAAACAGAGAAGAAGAGAGAAAGAGAAAAGGGAGAAATAGGGACAGAAGGAGAAAGGGAGGGAGGCAGAGAATAAGAAAGGACAGAAGGGAGGGAGAGAGAGAAGGAGAGAGAAAGAGAGATGGGGAGACAGAATGAGAGAGAAGGAGAGAAGGGGGAGAGAGAAGGAAAGACAGAGTGAGAGAGGAGGGAGAAAAAGAGAGGAGAGAGAGAGAGACAGGGAATGAGAGAAGAGAGAAAGAGAGAGAAGGAGAATGGGAGACAGAAAATGAGAAAGAGAAAAGGGATAGAGACAGAGACAGAAACACAGAGACAGAGAGAAAAGAGAGGGAGACAGAAGGAGAGAGAGGAGAAAGGGGGACAGAATGAGAGAGAGAGAGAGAGAGAGAGAGAGAGAGAGAGAGAGAGAGAGAGAGAGAGAGAGAGGAAGAATGAGAGAGAAGGGGAGAGAGAGAAAGAGAGACTCTGCTGTGGTGGAGAGAATTCAGCACTAGGAGAAAGACCTCCTGCCTTGAGAGAGGACACAGCTTTGGGGTCATGGATGAGAACTAGACTCAGGAGGGGAGAACATGACTCTGGGGGCTGGTGAAGGGGCCTTTGCTGCTCACTAAGGGCACAGGGAGAAAGGAGAGCAGCAGATCTCAGCAGTGACAACCTGACTCTTGTCAGGATGGGGGAAGAAGGGGGATGGCCAAGTTTTTGCTTTGAAGGCCTCAGCATCCCACCAGGACCCCGGCCAGGGCCAGCCCCTACCCTCTTGCCCTAAACCACAGCTGGAGCTCTTGCCGCTGCCTGGTGTCTATGGCTTCATCCCTCAGCCTCCCCCCACTCCTTCCTTGCTTTTCTGCCTCCCTCCCCCTTCCACATGGATATAAATGGAGGCTTCAGCTGCCTTTAAATAGCGCTATCTATCAGAGGGGCTCCCGCTGCCTATAAATCTGCCTGGCCGATGGCTCCCTAAGTGGCCTGATCCGGAGCTGTTTCCGGCGAGGTGTTCAGTTACTGAGGAAGGGCCCTGAGCCCCCTCCCTAGGGGGCAGGGACCCTTTTTGTCATCTGGTAATTGGCCTTTTTTCACATGCACTTGGTCCAGAGGAGGGAGGACAGATCCCTCCTTCCAGCCCCTAACCCGATTAGCATCGACTTTCAGAGGGGCCAAAGGGCTGGGCCCAAGCCTGGAGAGCAAGATCGAGCTGTTGGCTCAACATGGGGGGTGGAAGGGCAAGCTAAACAGACACTGAGGGGACTTAATGAGAAAACCCAATCTCCTGACAGTCCTGTGGCCCCCAGAAGGAATTAGGAGAGAGAGTGAGGGGTGAGGTGAGGTCAAAGGATTGCAGTAATGGAAGAGACTTTAGTCAGAGTTCATCCAGCGAAGGCCAAGCTTTTCATTTTCCATATGAGGAAACTGAGACTGAGAAGAAAGGAAGGCCTTGCTTGAGGTTACACCAGCAGTAGCAGCACCTACATTTGAACTCGGGTTCTTTCCTCTGAACCATTTTCACTAAGTCCCTCCTGAGGGGCCCAGGCTAGACCTGAGAGAGCTCCTGGTGCTCTTGGACAGCATGTGGGCAAGTCAAGGACTGAGCACTCCAGGCTGTAGCCCAGTGGCCCATCCTTTGGCTCAGTCCCCACCACGCCCCTTCCTGGGGCTCAGCATCCCTTTCAGAATTGCCTTCAGGTTTTTAAAACATTTTTTACCCACAGCCCTGGGAGAGAGGCCAAAATTTACTATTTGGTCATTTCAGTCACGTCTCACTCTTTGCGACCCCATTTGGGATTTTCTTGGCAGAGATACTAGAGTGCTTTAACATTTCCTTCTCCAGCTCATTAGACAGATGAGGAAACCGAGGCAAACAGGGTGAAGTGACTGGTCTGAGGTCACACAGCTAGTGAGTGTCTGAGGCCAGATTTGAACTCACAGAGATGAATCTTTCTGACTCCAGGTTCAGCACTTTAACTACGGCACCACCTACCTGCCCTCCAAGGTTTATTTTGCTGATGAGAAAATTGAGGCTCAGGAAAGGAAAATGGCTTATCCAAAGACATGTAGGTGATGAGCAAAGCCTGGCTCCAATTATTGGGTTCTTTTACTACTTCTCAATGCCTCTCAGTATGAGAGTTGATAGGTACTTTAGGTGTCATCTAGCCCAACCAAAACCCAGAGGCCTGGGTCACACAGTCAGTGACTTGCAGAGCAGGGATTGGAGACCACTCTACCTTTCCTGCTATGTGCGAACCTCTACTGAGAAGCCAACACCCAGATTCTTTCTAAGGATGAGCAATAGGGGTGTCCCGGGGGCAAGAAGCTATTAGCTCATCTTACTATCCCCCTATCTCATCGATGACTAACCTAATTTGGAGAGCAGCCACTGATGGATGGGAGGGGACTAGAGCTGTTAAAACTCCCCCCTCCCTCATGTGCTCCTCAGGGACCCGCCTGGAGAGACCCTACAATGCCCTTGAAGGTCACCTCAGTGGCCTTCGGTCAAGGGGACATTGTGGACACTCAGAGCACCCACCCTGGGTTGGAGGGCCGAGCTGAGCTGCTTCTTCCTCCCCTTTATCCCACCCCATCATTTCCACATCCAGAACCAGGCTTAGGGGCTTGGGGCCCTGGAGCTGAATGTACTTACTGAGAGTGAAAATGACCGATGTTGACCAATGTCAGAGAGGGCTGTTGTAATGGCAGGTCATCTGGGCTTATCTGGTTTCTTATTTCAGTTCAATTTAATTGACAGGGTCATAGAGATCATCTGGTCCAATCTTCTTGTTGTACAAAGGAAGACACAGTACTGAAATGAGAACTTACTTGAGGTCTCCCAGGGAGCAAATGGAAGAGCTGAGATTCAAACTTAGATCCCCTGACCCCAAGTCTACCACCCTGTGTCTACCCCACTAGCCCTGACCACCCCACACCTCCTCACTGTTCACCATAACTCAGTTCAACATGGATTACATGTTGGATTTGTGGAAGAAAATTTCCTTGTTCATATGTGGTGTGGACAAAATGACCCCTGAAGTCTCTTCCAACTCTGAGACCCTGTGATTTTGTGATTTTTAAGCAAAGCACCCTCTCCCCAGGTGAGCTTAGGGGGCTTGTCCTAAAGGATTATACTATAGGATGATGTGAATCTTGGGGGGAGACAGAAGGTGGGCATGGGTGGAGAGGAGGAGAGCAAGGACAAGGAGCAAGGTATGAATTTTGAATGTCTAATGGGGCCTCTGGGAGCCTCGGGGATATGAGAAAGTCAGCACCCCACCATACACCTTGATTCCCAATACCTATACTCCCAGTCTACTAAGAATGGACTTTTACAGGGAGATCATTCTTCTTTGGTTGAGCTAAGATTTCCTTTCATTCCTGAGTCCCAGAGCCCCTTTACTTTTGTGTAGTCTGCCATATAAACTAATCTGTAGTTCCTGTTTTACTGCTTGCTTCAATAAATGTTTGCTCACTAACTGTGATTATCTTTTGTGTAATAAGGGTTTAGTGAGATGGGAGCTAAGCTGGCCAAGATCAAACTAACTGTGACCCTCCTGATATGGGGCAGGACTACTTCCCACCCAGAGCAACCAGAGAAAGTGCTTTTATCCTGGACCTACACCCTTAGACTGCAAATATCTGATTGTAATAGAGAGGAATGATTTTAGCCCAATACCCCTCTCAAAGACAGGAGAATGAAGGAGTGATTATCCATTGATAGCTATCTTCTTACTCTCCACAAAGAGAGAAATTGAAGTCTTCCTTAGAGACACAGAGGAAGACATTGTAGGTCCACCTATAATTCCATGCTACATATGCCACAGGTCCCTGGGGCTTTCTTTTAAACTATTCCATACACATCTGTCATGGACACCTCCACACAGGACCCCTTGAATACTGCACTGAGACACTCAAATGTTTTGCCAGAAAAAACAAGCTTGGACAGATCCTACCTATCCAGGAAGGCTCTGAGCAGGAGCCATTGGTGCCTACTTGTCTGTTGGGAAAGGGCAGGCTTAGCAAAGTTCCATGAGTTCCTCACCATCTTGGCAGCTAAAGGGTAAGGAAGGCTTAGTCTATAGTGACACTTCAAGGTTGCCCGCTCCATTTTAGAAAGTCTGTGACTGTGATTGGTATTGCTGAGGGGAATCCTCACACCAATGAAGTCTAATGCCCTTGAACTTTTAAAGTATGTTCTCAGCACTAGGAATGAAAAGGGGAAAAGCATCAGAATCCTTGTGTTCAAGGAGCTGACAGTTCAATGTCTTGTACACAGAGATAATAATACAAGGGCAAGTGTGATGAAGGCAAAGGAGAGATTCAGGGAAAGTGCTTGGGGGAAATTGGTTGAAGGAGAGAAGCCTTCCAGCCTATGGCTGGGGGGAAGAGAGAGAAAGAGAAAGAGAGGGGGAGGGGAGCTCTAAGCAAGACTTCTTTGGCAAGAAAAGGGAAAAGGAAGAAGAGAGAGAGCACAAAGGAGATCCCTCCCCATTTTCTAGCACCCACTTTCCTCCAAGGCTCTAAGGAGAAGGAGAAGAGAAGCAGTCACCTTCCCCCCAAGTCAGGGCTCAGGAATTCAAGGATCAAGGAAGCTCTCATAGAGGGGGTCTGTCTAGAACATTTTCTGGTTAGTGTGTTGTCTGTATTGAGAATATATTAGGAGGAGACAACTGAAGTGGAACCATCTCCAGAGAAGAGATAGAGAGATTTAACACTGAAGTGTTTTGACAGGAACACTGTCTCTGGTTGGGGGCTCAGAGCTAACAAAAAGGTAATTGCAAATATTTTTATACATTCTCAGAATGAAGGAGTATTTTTACTGAGAAACCACTCTGGACGATGTCAGAAGTAGGATGAAGGAGTGATTAAATAATCCTGATCACCACTTTAACACTACTATGGTAGCATTAGCCAAAACCCAAAGCTGGGATGATGGGAGAGCTATGCCAGGCTGAGCATCCTATTGGCCAGTGATAAACCTCAAATACCCCTATCAGTCTGGCTGGCTGGCCAAAACATAAGCATCTGCCTTTTCCTTTAGTTCAGCCAGTTTTTCATACTCAAAATGCCATGTTTGGCATGTCTTTGTACAGGCTGCTCCCCATGTCTGGAAAGCACTCCCTCCTCATCTCTGCCTCTTAGAATCCCTAGCTTAACTCACATGCCACCTCCGACTAGAAACCTTTCCAGATACCCCCCAGTTGTTGGTGCTCCCACCCTGCTAAAATCACTTGCGTATTTCTAAATCTGGCTGTGTGTGGACAGATTCCTCCCAGTGGAATGTAAGTTTATTACGGGACTTTTGGTTTTGTTTTTGTCTTTGCAGCCTCGGGTCTTTGCCCAGTGCCTTGAGTTGAATTGAATTGAACCTGAGAGACAGATCCAATCCAACAAGCATACATTAAGCCCCTATTGAGTACAAGGAACTATCCTAGGTCCTGAAATACAAAGACAAAAACAATTGAGCCCTTTCCCTCTAGAAGGAAGCTGATTGTCTTGTCTTATTCAACATATCTCAGCAGTTGCTGTCATTTCTTTCTCTCCAACATCCTTCACATGTGTTCCCTTTTCTCCACTCACATGACCCCCAACCTAATTCAGTCTCCCACCACCTCCCTCCTGAATTATTAGAACTTTCTAATTGATCTCTTTGCCTCAAGTCTCATCCTTCTCTAGTCCATCCTCCACTCAACTACTAAAGTGATTTCCCTAAAGAGAGACTGACCATCTTACCCCCCTCCCCTTCTCAGTAAACTCGAAGGGCTCCTTATTATCTCAAGGATCAAGTAGAACATCTCTGTTTGGCATTTAACGCTCTTCACAGCCTGGTCCTTTCTCTTCTTTTCACACATTATCCCTCTCCATGAATTTCATAATCCTGCTTTCTTGCTGGTCCTCATACATGTTCCTCTAACTCCTGTCTCCTTTCCCACCCATGCCTGGAATGATCTACTATCTGACTACCTCCTAGAGTCCTCAACTTTCTTTAAGATTCAACTTAAGTGCCACCTTCTGCAGGAGACCTTTCTGGGCCCCCCTACCATTGGTACCATCCCCTTGAAGGCTACCTTGCATCTACTCTGTATTTATCTTGTATGTACCAATGTATGTGCATGTGTCTAGAGTCACAGATAATCCTCCAGCTGATAAGACACCAGCCCTGGCTCCCTTTCCTCCCCTCCCCTCTGTTTGGAGAGTCTGCCCCTAACCCCCATCCTTCAATCTTTGGCTATCCCTGCCCCCTCCACCTTGTTACTTCAGAAACTTATAGCAGGTAGACAGACCCAAGAGAGCTAGAAAGCACCCTTTAACAAAGACAGGGAAGGCAGGTCTTTATATAAGTCACAACGACTTTCCTTCCCCTGTCCCCTCCTATCCCAACGTAAGGTCAGGGATATGTGCTGCTTTTAGCAAAGAGAAGAACTTACAGGGTGGGCTGAGAGTCCAGTGATTGCTGCAGGGGGAGGGTGGACAAGGTCACACAGGTAGAGGAGGTCATTGCTCCCACTTCTGCCCTCTGGGGCTAGGCAGGACGAATCTAATCATCTTTTTGTTTCCCCTGTGTCAAGTATGGTACCTTACACAAAGAAGGTGTTTAATAACTGCGTGTTGAATTTAATTGAGTTGTATTCCATATGACAGGCCTATCATGTCTCCTTGGCTCTTCTCCTTAGACTAAACATCCTTTAACCAGCCTTCAGATATCAAGGTTTTCAGTCCCCTTCCCTTGCCAGTCACCTCCCTCTGAACGCACTTCAGCTTGTCTATGTCTCTCCCTCAATGAGCCTCATCACAGAGCATGTGGAAGGTGAGCTGGGTCTTGGGGAGAAGGGTAAAGATATGGACTGATGAAGAACAAGAGACACACAGGAGGCTGAAGGCAAGGGGTAGGGTGTGAGCAAGTGTGGAGATGGGCAAAGGATAGATGTGTGCAAGGTCCAAAGCAGAGACCAGTTTGGGTTCTATGGGAGATGAGGAGAAAGGAGAAAGGAGAATGTAAGTAGGTTAGAATAGACTGGAGTATATCTCTACTCCCTGGCATTGGGGAGCTATGGAAGGTGTTTCATGAGGGAGGGAAGCAGCAAGGTTTAGCACTAGGAAAGAGCAACCTTGAGAGTTCATCTGGTCTGGGGGTTAAGAAAAAGAATAAAAACCAAAGTGTTCATTTGCTTTATGCTCAGGGCCCCCAAAACGGCTTGGAGGGCAGGCCCAGCAAGGGCCCTGTCTCCCCAGCAAGGGTGATGCTTCCCTCTCCCCCTCCCTGGACTGGCCTGGACAACCCCTTCCTCCCTCCCCACTGCCCCAAAATTATTATAAAGAATTATTGCCATTGGGACGTCTTCCCCACTGGAAGGAGCAAATCGCCTCATTCATAATTTATACCCTCAATTACTATTAATAAAGAAATATTTCAGCAGCAAATCGCCTGGGAAAATCGCACGTAACGTTGCATTAACATTCTATTTGAACATTTTCATCACATTTGTTATAGAGTTAATAAGAGGGATACGGTCCCCTGACTTCTTCATGAAATTATGGCCTGACGATGATAGTTTAATCTTTTAGACTTTATCTAATATATTCACTTTACTAATTGAGCCATCCAAGAAGCAGTTAGAGATGTCCTTAAACAGGAGTGGGGCTGGGACTCTGCTCCCAGAGTCATGGCCCACCCAAACAGGGCTCATCGACTCTGTGCTCTGGGATGCAGTGACTCAGCCTGTGCTCAGCCTTCAGCTTCATGGACTGCTCTATGAGCACCATCCACCCAAAGCTGAATTCTAGGAACTCAGCAAAGCCCCTTGTCCAACTCAGACCTGAATATCCCCAGGACTGCAACTTTGACCCATGAGCACCCCACCCACGTAGACTTGGGAGCCTGTATGGATTAGAAACTCAAGACAGTTTGTTCTACTTTCTGATATATCTATTAAAAAGTTTTTCTCTACAGGAGAGCTAACATATTGAGTGGACAAGAAAGAAATGGAAGGATGAAACAGAAAGAAAGAGAAAAGAGACAGAGAGAGAGGAGAAAGAGAAACAGAGAGGGGGAGAGAGGGAGAGAGAGGGAGAGAGAGAAAGAGAGAGAGAGAAACTAGAGGGGAAGTGTGTTCACAACACCCTTCATTCAATCATCATTGTCTACCTGGTTTGCCCAAAGCTAGACCTTGAAGGTCATGAGGGAATGGAAGAAGGTGAGGAACCTCTGGGCTGGATTCTTATCCTGCCTGGAGCTTGCTCCCTCCAATTGAAGTACTCCCCAGGAGCCCTATCAGGACAGGAGGGCATCATGTAAAGGAGGACTGTGGTCTCTGACACTACTTCATTTTCTTCTAATAGCCCTCTCAATGAGGTGGGCAGTGCACAGATTGCTGTCATTTTATATTCATATGTACATATGCACACATATATCCACAGATAAATATAATACGTGTATATATCCCTTTCCTTCACTGTCACTGGCTGAATATATAATGAATTGAGGAAGAGATAATTTTGTTTTTGCAAAAGACCACCACAAAGGTCATTGCAGATTACATGCCAACATCAGCTGAAGAATAGGAAGAGAAAGGCAATGAAGACCCTGATCCTACCCTCCAAATGCAATTTTTATATATAATGGTTTCATTGCAAAGATGGCAAATATGTCAGGAGGAAGAAATAAAAGAAAGCAGTGGCTTGGAGACTCTACAGAAGGTTCATGTCTCTACATCACAAGCAGTATCTTTGATGAAAAGAATTAGAAGGCACTGTATATGATGACCACCATCACAAAAAAGAAATTGATTATATTTTTAACAGACAGGAAAAAATCTTTTTACTGATATGGGAGTCATTCCTGAATCGTCTGTCTGTAAACAGCCAAACCATTGTGAAAGAAAATATCCAAATTAATACCAAACTAGAAGACAGAAAAGTATTGGGGGAAAGATAGGGTTTGTGCTTAAAACAACTCTAACATGACTTGTTTAAACAAGTTATTGGGGAAGGAAAAATGGGAAGTGAATGGAAGAAAGCACACAGCCACCAATTCTGACAATTTTATACTGAAGTTTAATTGATGTAAATCAATTACCATAACAAGGAGCCTAAGAGAGGCCAGGAGCCATATCAGTATACAAACACTTGATTTCCTTGCCAAGCAGAGAGATGTGGCAACTAAGATCAACCCTGCTTCAGAATACACAATCATTTATAAATTTGTACAAAGAAGGATGTTGGAAGATCGCAAACAGTATCATCTCATAAAATAGCAAGAAGCTGAAGAGGGAATAACCAGTTTAAAGAAAGCTTGGCAAGAAACCCAACTAAGGAAAGTCATCCCAAAGGCATGTAAGGAAGAAATGAGAGGGAAGATAAGAAGATGAGAAAGGTCTGTAATGACTTTTATAGCAGATTCTTTTCACCATCAATGACATGGAGACACCATATTTGGATTGTAACATAACAGTCCTGAATGTCCTTTTAAAAGAAGAGGAAAATGGTACCAGAAAACGAGGATGGGAAATGTATATGGACCACACCCAGCACACACAAAAGTTCTGTGTCAGAGGGACTAAAACTTTGAGGGCTTTCAAGGACTGATTCGATAGATAGGTGGTAGATAGATAGATAGATAGACAGACAGACAGACAGACAGATAGATTGATAGATAACAGATAGAGGATAGATACATAGATACACAGATGATAGATACATAGATAGATACATGGATGATAGATACATAGATACATGAATGATTGATAGACAGACAGATAGATAGATAGATAGATAGATAGATAGATAGATAGATAGATAATAGATAGATGATAGATAGATAACAGATAGATGATAAGTACATAGATACATGGATGATACATACATAGATGATAGACACATAGATACATGAATGATAGATAGATAGACAGATAAATAATAGATGACAGATACATAGATACATGGATGATAGATAGATAGATAGATGATAGATAGATAGATAGACAGATAGATAGATAGATAGATGATAGATACATATATAGATGGAAGGATGACAAAGGCATGGGGGAAAAAACCTTGAATTTTATTATTAACCCTCAAAAGTATACCTGAAGTAAAATTACATAAGTAACTGAATGGTATGGAGAATCCGTGATCCTACTGTAGTTATAGTTTATTGACTAAAACTGCAAGAAGGCACAGTGGGTAGAACACGGGTGTTAGAGTCAGAAGACCTGAGTTCAAATCCTACTTCAGAATACGTGAGCCATAGCAAGTTACTTAACCTCTGTCTGCCTTAATATCTTCATCTATATTTGTAACACACTGACTACAGTGCCCGGCACATAAGAGGTCCTTAATAAATCCTTGTTCCTTTCTCCTAAAATGGGGATAATAATAGCACCTGCCTCCCAGGGTTGTTGAGAGGATAGAATGAGATTATGTTTGTAATACAATCTTTGCAAACCTTAAAAGTTTGTATAAATGCTAGCTATTATTGACTATAAAAAGGCATTTGCTTCTGCAGAGCAATAATGGTAATAACTAACATTTACAGAGTGCCTACTATGTGCTGGTGTGCATTACAGTCCTGAGTACATTACAAATATTATCTCTTTTGATAATAAGGTATCTCTGGCACATCTGTCAAAATCATATGAGATTCTTTCAAAGATGGAGCAACAAATAACTTTGTCTGATGACCTTCTAATGTTTATTATCATGTAAAATATAAAACAAGGCGCTATATGTTCACCAAAGGTGCCTTCCCCTGTCATAGAGGAGACTGAGCCCAAAGGCCAAGTCAGAGGGATTCTTTCATTCTTTGCCTTTCTTTGGAAGCCCAGCACGTGGCACAGTGCCTGACATACAGCAGGTGCTTAATAAAAGCTTGATGATCGGTTGATTGATTGATGGATCCTTTTTGCATGTGACATTTTGCTATTTGCATCAAGCCTTGGAACATGACAAAAACTTTAAAAAATGAGATCCATGATCACTCACAAGAATTTGACTTGACAATCTATCCAGGAAAACACAAGTGAGTGATAACCATCTCCAGACTGTGATGTGCAATGGATGGATAACCTAGAACTCATACATTAATCCATGAATCTGGAACAATGACTGTAGAGTGACAATGATCTGGACCCAGAAGTGAAAAGGAAGGAGGAGGAGGAGAGTAGGTTCAGTTGCCTTTGAGAAACCAGAGTTCTCTTAATAAGCTTCTCCCTTAAACAAAGACCCACCTTTTGAATGCCAGTGTTCTTCTGATAAAAAGGAATACTAGTCCCTGAAGAACAGAGGTAACAGGTCACCAAAGAGCCATGAAGTGGCCCCTGGTGGACTAACTGTACCATATTTTAAGTAAGAATTGATATGGGAGCATTGGATTGGTATCTGCTTCATTTTCTATATATTCACTCATTATCCCTTTAGTAATGTGCCCTAAACGTGGAAATAGAATGGAGAAAGATTCAAGAGACAAGATTGACAGGACTTGGCAACTAACAGGATATTAGAGGAGAGAAATTAATTAAATATAACCATAGTCCTGAATGGAACTTGGGCCAGATGTGCTGGTACAGTATTGTAACACACTGGGGAAAGAATTCTTTCTAGTCCTTCTGAGGATGTATTCTAAGTGTCTATGAAGAGAACCTTGAGGTTATTAATATGGGACTCTTCATGGATGATTGAATTTTTTAGAAAAAAATTGAGGAGTACGGATTTAGGAAAATAGAAGTATTAGATAATGCCTGTTCAGGCCCAACTTTATGAGCTCTGCATGTCAGACTACAGGCAATAGGCAGTTTGCATCCACTTGATTTGTCCTGTATGAATTATTAAGCCAAGCTCTCTTAAGTACTTATGGTTCTCACGTAAAAGGCTTTGCATTATACTGGGGTGTGATTCAGCTAGAACAATGTCATAGGCAAAGAGCACCTGGAGAATCTCACAATCTTTGGAGGATCCCTCTTTGATCTGGACATTCCCCAAGACAATGGCAAACATGTTTGGCAAATGGACTTCATCCCTTTCCCCATCATCAATAATCAGAGGGTCATTGAATAAATCCTTTATCAGGAATCTTAAATGAGTTTGACATTCCCAAGAGACCCCTTACTGGAAGAAAACACTTAATGGTAATGTTTTACTTATAAAATCAAATATTTTTTTATTTAAAACAACTATAAAAGCACCATGGGACCCAGAATTCTCTGGGCCTTTCAGTCCTCAGATGACTAAAGGTGTGGTCTGTTATAGGGTACCATTTTTGAAAGCTTTCCTATTCCCTCTCATATCTTCATCAGGAACCCTTTCAATGAATCTTATTCTTGTAAAGTTTTGTGGAGATTCATAATTTGTCATATGGAAGGGGAGCTATGAATATTTTCTTGGATATCTTTTTGGTGTTAAGAAGTTCCAAAATTTTCCCCAAACCTCTAGCATATACTCCTCTTTTAGGAACCTTGAGAACTTATCACTAAATCCAGACATAAACTGTTAATTAACAACAAGATGTGGTAAGGGCTACAGAGACTTATGAGAAAGGTTCATGTGAGGGCAGAAGGGGAAGGTAATTACCAGTTTAAAAGATGGGCAAAGAAGAAAAGGGAAGACTTGCTAGGTTTCCAGGCTATAAATCTAATTAATCAGATAATGGCACAGAATTTGAGATTTGGATGGAACCTCACTGGCTACCTAGTCTAATCTATTTCCAAAAGAAACTCCCACCATATCTCACCTGATGAGTGGATATCCAGCCTCTCCTTGAAGGCCTCCAGTGAAGCTAACCCAACCCCTCCTAAGACCATCCACTCCACTTTGGGGCAGCTCTCATGATTAGCTTTTCCTGATATCAAACCGAAACCTACCTCTTTGTAATTTCTACCCACTGCTGCTGATCTCTGGGACCAGACAGGCCTCTGCTGTTGGACTACAGGTATCATGTGCCCTCTGAGTCATATCTTCTCCCACTTAAATACACCTATTTCCTCCAACTGATCCGCATGGGACATGGATACAAGGCCCTTCTCCATCCTGGTTGTGAGGATGCTTTCCAATGACCAAAGTCCTTTCTGGATAGACTATGGGGCCCTAAGCCAAACACGATACTCCAGACATGTTCAGAACAGGACAGAGTAAAGGGAGACACTATGACCTCCTTCTTCCTGGAAGTTTTGCCCCTTGGCTGCCACATCACGCTGCTAATAGCTAGCATTTATGTACCAGCTAAACTCCTCTATTCTACAAGCCCTTCCCCATCCCCATGAATGCTAGCGCCTTCCCTCTGTCGTTTGTCTCTAATTTATTCTGTATACAGCCTTCTGTACATGGCTGTTTTATCTCCTTCCTTGGACTGGGAGCTCCTTGAAAGCAGAGGCCGGATTTCTGAATGGTTTTATTTGGCCCTTCTCTGTGTTCTGATCACTTAGCACAATCCCTGGCATGAACTAGGTGCTTAAGAGGTTAAAAAGTACTTATTAACTGACTAGCATTTTAAGGCTTGCAAACTGCTTGACATATCTTAACTTATTTGATTTTAACAGCAAACTTGTGAGTTAGTTGCTGTTATCTCCATTTTACAGATGACAAACCTGAGGCTGAGAGGGGTTAAGTGACTTGGCCAAGGTCACACAGCTAGTAAGTCTCTGAGGCAGGATCTGAGCCTAGGTTTTCCTGACTCCAACAACTCCTACACCACACTCAGTACATGTCAGTTTTTATTAGAGCGTAACAATAATAATTCCCATTTACATATTAAGTGCCTTGCAAAGTACTTGGGCTCATAAGATTATGAATCTGAGTCTGGAAGGAATTGTAGAGACTGTCTACTCCCAGAATTGCCTCACAGGTAATAAGTAGCAGGGGCAGGATCTGAACCCAGGTCTGCCAGTGCCTATGACAGTGCTCTTTCCACTTTATTCAGTGACTATGGTTCATGTTGATCTTGCCATGCCCTAAAACCCCCATTATTGTATTTGTGAGATTGATTTTTTGGACCCAAGTATAAGCAGTTACATTTGCTCCTATTGAAGCTCCTGTTGATCGATTTGGCCCAATGCTCTAGCTTGTCAGAATCTGTTTGGATCCTGATTCTGTCGTCCTGTGTGTTAGCTGCCCTACCCAGCATGGTGCCATCTGTTCATTTAATGATAAATCAGACATCTATGCCTTTAATCAAGTCATTAATGAAAACATTAACAGAGTCCTGTCATTTTAGGAAAGATGCTGACAAGCTGGGAAGGGTTCAGAAGAGGGAGGGCACAATGGGAAAGAGCTCCAAGTTCATGCCGGAAAGAAGGGACTGGGGATATTTAGCACAGAGAAGACTCGGGGACTTGAGAGCTGCTTCCAGGTATATGAAAGACTGTCCTATGGAACAGGGATTAGCCTTATTCGGTTTGACCCCAGAGGGTAGAACCAGGAACAGTGCCAAGGCTAATCTAGGCTGATATCAGGCAAGGATCAGAACTGTCCCAGAGTGGATTGAACTGGCTCAGCAGGTAGTGAGCTCCCCATCACTGGGGGTCTGCCAGCAGAAGCTCCAACAATGTATCAGTCTGCTTCTTTTCCCAAAGCCCCTCCAACATTTGTCATCTTTGCCCTGCTGGGGATATTATAGAGGGCATTCTTGTTGAGGGGTCACTGGACCCTTGAAGGACCTTGAAGGACTCTTCCACCTGAGACACTATAACTTCATATTCATTCATTCCTTCACCTAACAAGCATTTATTGATAAGCCCCTAAGATGTGACAGCCCTGTGCAAACACAAAACCAAAATAACCCCTGTCCTTTTTTAATAATTAAATTTCTTTTCGATTAACAAGCATTTATTTTCTCTCCTCTTTTTTTCCTGCCCCCCCACTTCAATTGAAAAAGGAAAGAGGCAGTCAGCTGGGTGGCAAGGTGGATAGAGTCAGGAGGACTTGATTTCAAATCCATCCTCACATACTTACTAGCTATGTGACCTTGGGCAAGTCACTTAACCCCAATTGTACCCCCCTCAAAAAAAGGGGAAAAGAAATAAAATAATACCTTTGTAATGAATATGTATAGTCAAACAAAATAAATTCCCACATTGGCCCCATAGAAAAATGTGTGTCTCATTTTGCACATTAGTCTGTCACACACACTCACACACACACTGCCCCACCCGGCAATTGATGAGGGCATTCTTCATGATAGTCTTCCGGAATTCCAACTGGTTATTGCATTGATAAGAGTTCTTAAGTCTTTCCAAGCTATCTGTCTTCATTGTTACTGTATTAGAGTCACTGTTCTGGATTTTCTCCCTTCACTTGGTACCAGTTCATACAAGTCTTCTCAGGTTTCTCTGAAACTATCTTTTTCTTTCTTGTGGAAAAATAATATTCCCTTACTTCCATATACCATAATTTGTTCAGCTATCCTCTGGTTGATGCATTTCTGGTTTAGTTTCCAGTTCTTTACCACTACAAAAAAAAAAAAGCTTCTCTAAATGTTTTTGTACATACAGGTCCATATCCTTTTTCTCTGATCTCTTCAAGTCAAAGCGTCTGCACAACTTAGTGACTTTAGGAACTTGGTTCTTGATTGCTTCTCAGAATGACTGCACCAGTTCAGACACCTCTACCAATAGTGTATCAACCTGCCTCCTTTCCCACATCCCCTTCACCAATTCTCATCTTTGCCAAACTGTTGGATATGAGGTAGAATCAGTGCTGCTTTAATTTGCATTTCTCTGATTAGTGGTGATTTGGAGTATTTTTTTCATATGGCTATATTCCTCAGGTAGGAGGGAAATCCTTACATCCCATGGACTATGGTAGATGGAGGGTTGCTGGTAATAGATTAACTCAGTTCATGTCTAAACTGAAAGGAACCATGGAGAGCTTCTTAGAAATGGGAGCTTCTATGACTGGAGATGTTCTGGTGATGGGAGCCATAAGAGGTTATCAATGGCAGGAAAGGAAGGCAGGAGGGCCAGAGACAAATGAAGCAGAGAAGATCATACATGGCTGTGTCATATGCTCTCCCCCTCTGGGAGACTCAGGATCCTGCCCTCTGGGCCACTCCCGTCTCTACCCTGTGGAGATCACAGAACTAGGAAGGCTCTTTGGGACCCTGAGGTCCAGTATCTCATTGTTTAGAAGAACCTGAGGTCAGAGATGGGAAGGGCCTGGCTCAAGGCCACATGTTGAGAAAGCAGAGTTTGAACGATGCTTTGGCCTAGAGAGCTACGGGTGGAGAGAGACTGTTCTCAGCCCTGCTGTTTCTCTGTACCCCTTATCTCCACCCCTCCCCAGCCCCCTGCTAAGGGGCAGGATGGGCCCTGGTGTAAACAGGATGGACCCTGTAAACAGGCCAGACAGTGAGGGATGGAGAGGCCGGAGGTTCTCCCGCTCAGCCCAGCAGGATCCCAATGGCAGGGCATTGTCCAGGAGGTTGGGGTGGGGGGAGGGGGAATGAAGTAAACAAACAGAGCAGGTCTCTTTTCAGATCTCAGCTTGTTATTTCAGCCGGACAATTACCTAGCAGACAGGGGCTGGCGTTGGGGCTGGAGCTTGGATGGCCCCTTCCCTTCACTCCTTATGACCTAGGACCCTGGCACCCCCTTGTGTCTGCCCCATAGTGGCCTTTCTCATAGGATCGATAGGAAGGGGCTGAGGCACAGCTACCATCAGACAGAGACAGGAAACCAGAGAGGACCCAGAGAGGTTTGGGTCTGATGGATTAAAGGAGAGAAGCCCAGGTCAGCTCCTGGCTACCCTTGGGTCACAGCATTCACTGACTGCAGTAGGGTAAAGGCCTATATGGGCACTCCCCTGGCCCTAGGCACCTGCTAGGCTCTTTGTGGCTTGAGCAGGGGGGCCCTGCTGTGGGTATATAGGTGGCATCAGCCATGGGCAGATGTGGAACAGGGGAACCTAAGTTTGAGCCCAGGCTCTGACATTTGCTAGTTCTGAAAGAGGAATTTAAAGTGCTTCAGAAGTGAGAGGGGCTGAGTTATCTCTTGGCAATGTGGCATGTGAAGAAAGAGTATGGAAGCTACATGGGGCTGAAGGTTAGAGGACCTTGACTGCCAAGCTAAGGAGTTCTGATCATTATCTTTGAGGTCACAGGGAGCCAAGGAAGTTTTCATAAACTCTTAGAATCCCAGAGCTGGAAGGGACCACAGAGGCCCAGTCCATAAAAAGGGAACCCACTTTACAAGATACTCAAGTCCATACAGCCTCTCCTTGGGTTCCTCCATTACCTCTGAGGTCGGTAGGCTCCTTTGCTCATGAGCTTGAACTCTACCAAGGAGAACTGATCATTCCTGGATCAAAGCCTGAACTTAACTAACATGGTTGGGGTACAGCCAGACCAGGGATGGTGGGACAGGGCAGGAGGGATGGGCAACCAGGGTCTGATGAGCCTGAGGAAGGGCTCCAGGTTCCCACACTATTTAACACTTGAACCCCTCCCAATTTTATCATCATTCTCTCCTACCAGTGGGGAAAAACCTGTATCTGTTCCTGGGGTTTTGTCCAACCGAGGCCAGAAGCTGGGAAGAGGTGGTGAGGAGTGATATGGAGAAACTGAAGCCCCTGAGGGCTTTCTGCACTGATTGGGAGCAACAGCAAAGAGAGAGGGAGAGCTCAGTCAGGGGAGAGGAGGTTTCCCCCCAGGCCAGGCTGAATAGCCCCTAACTTTGCTGATCTAATCTCTCACAACTGCTGTAGACACAACCAGGCCATGAGCATCCCACTGCCAAGTGCCTGTGCTCAGCGTCTCCCTTTTTGTGCCCCCCCAATACTTACAGAATATGCTGCCACCCATCTGAGGTCAGTCAGCTGACTAGTCTTTTCCACAGCCCCCAGTCCCCTTGACCAAGGTAGGAATGCATGTTCTCTGCCCTCACTCCCTCCTCATCTCTATGCCAGCTGCCCCTCCCATCTCAGCAGAGATGTTGAAGGGAGCCGAGGCCCAGAACCTTCTCCCTTGGGGGCCTCAGACAGGGACTGAAAACATAGTTCTTTTGACTAGATCAGGTTAAAGCTAAAAGTATCTGAACACATGATGTCCCTAGAGGAAGGATGTACAAGAATAAGGACCCCCCCACATTCACTTTACAGATTAGGAGACTGAGGCTCAGAGAATGGGAAATGATGAGGGGGTGAAAGGAGGGAGAAAGAGAGGGGGGGAAGAAACTGGGAGAGAGGCAGAGAGAGAGAGAGAAAAGAGAGAGGAGAGGAGAGAGAGGAAGGGGGGAGAGGAAGAGAGGAGAAAGACAGAAGAAAAGAAGAGGAGAGAAAGGAAGGAAACAGAGAGGGAAGGAGAGGGACAGAAAGAGATAGAAGGAAGAGAGAGGACAGAGAAAGAGAGGAAGGAGGAAGAGAGACCTAGAAAGAGGAAGAGAGGGTACAGGGTGTGCCTGAAGTGAGTGCGCAGAGGCAGCCCCACCCTGAGTCCAGGACCCAGGCCTAAGTTGTCACTCTATCTGCCTGGCTGTCCCCTCAATGCTGCAGATAGTCTGCCACACACACACACACTCACATGTGCATGCACACATAGACATACACATGTACCCTTGCTCGAGCACATACATAACTCTATTGGAAAAACTATCCTAATCCCCACGGCACATTGTCCTAGTGTGATATAAAATCCAATGACATGTGGCATTTGGAAAAGGTCACTCTCCCCATCAGGATTCATTAGCCTGCTGCAGCCTGCAAGCCCCAGGATGGGCCCCCAGCCCCTCCCCCAGTCATCCCCTGCAGGCCCCGAAGGCTGGACATTCTCCCAAGCTGGGTCCCCTTCCAGCAGACACCGACCCGCAGGAACTGTCCCCAGAGAGCTGCCCCTGTCCCCTCCAGAGCTCCTGCACCCAGACACCAGTAAGGTCTGTCAACAAAGACCCCCCTTTCCCCTAAATATAACCAATGACTCGTTGTCCCTGACACCATCCCACCAGACACCTGAGTGCCTCCTGTCCTTCAGCATCATGGAGTACTATCCACCCCTGGGTGCCACCTGTCCCAGGAGACCAGGGAGTACTGGTTGCCTCTGGGAGTCCCTCTAGTACCTTACACGAAGGACCACTACTATCTGTTGGATTATTAGGTTTATCAGGCTGGGCTACATCAGGGATCCCTCTCCTGACCCCAGACAATCTGAAGTTTCTGGGCCTCCTGAGTCCCCACCATTGCGGGACTGGAGTATCGGGGGTGGCTGAGTCTGGGCGTGGCTGTGGCTGAGAGAGGAGATCCTTGGTTCTTTTGCTTCAGGCCTGTGGGGCTCTTTTGTAGCTGAGGATTCCCTTAGTCCTGCCCCACAATGTTGCTTCACCTATGCCCAGGCCATCCTGCCTGTGCCCTGCAGTCACCTCCCTCATGCTCCTAAAGGTCAAGTCCTCCCCTTACTCTGGGCTAGTGTCCTTGAAGAAGCTAGATCCTGAGGATGACAGCTTGTCTGGATCAGGCCTTTTCCCCTTTCTCAGAGGGGAAACTGGAGCCCAAAGAAGGAAAGGGGCTTCCATAGGTCAAGAACCAGGGCTGGACCTTCTTCCAGGACCTTGTCTTTCAGCAGCTGCTGAGGATAGGAAGAGGAGAATGGAGAAGGGGGGAGGGGAAACCATGGGGGGAAAGGGGACAATGGTGAAGCAGGAGGATGGGAGAGGGGAATAATGGGGGGGTTCTCTGGTTCCTGAGTCCCCTTTCCTGACCTGTCTAGTGTTTTCCATACATGACAATAACTCCCCAATCTTCAAGGTGTTAAGTCTTCCAATTCTTTCCTTTCATTTTGAGTGAGCTGTTCCTAAGTAGAGCTGACATGTCTCTAGTGGTCTAAGGTTTGCAAAGTGCTTCTTTCCCTGGTTCACTGGACCTTCCAACAGCTTTGGCATGGAGGTGCTGGTGGTCCTGTCCTACCAATTTTCCAAGGGATGGAGCTGAGCCTCTACAGTCAAACAGTAAGGTTCTAACAGGGCTAGAGCTTGAAACTGAGTCTTTAGAGAGTGGGAAGGAGGTGTGAACAGAGCTGCAGAGGCCAGGGAAGGACCTCATCTGTCCATCTGTGTTCCTGTCTGCACTGAGTCCAGAGGCCCAAACCTTACGCCCCAGCTGTGCCCAGAGGGGTCCCTAGAGTACCCAGGCCCTGGAGTCACCACCACCTTCTATGGTGGGACTCAGTTCAAGGTGGCCTGATAGCCACACACACACACACACACACACACACACACACACACACACACACACACGCCCTTCTGTTCCTACTTCCTCTCTGCTCCCCCACTGGATCATGGCACCTGCAGGAAGCTGGGGCTGGGAGGAAGGTGGGTCTGGTTTTTACAGAACCAACTGCCCAAGCCCCAGGAAGCTGTGCCCCTGACCAGCTTGCAGTGGGTTCCTGAGTCCCCCCACCCTGGGTCCCCACTCACCCCTTACTCCATCACCCGCTCCTGTCAGCCCTAAGCCTACAAACACTCTGTAGGCTCCTCTACATGCTCCAATGGGCCTCTGCCTTCCAGGCTTTAGGCTAACATTCTTATATGTCTCTGCTCAACTCTTTGTCCCACATGTTCCACTACATACTGGGGTGAGGGAAGGTCATGTGTTCAGACACACCTGGGTTCATATGGCCCTCTTCCCCAGGTCACCACCCCCAACCCTGCAGCTTTCCAACAATTGGCACCTAGGAACTAGGGCCTACCCTCCAATCCCCATCCCAGTGCTGGACTCAAGGCAAGGTCTCCTGGGGCCTTCACTGTTATGACAAGTCTGAGAGATGGGGCCAGGGTGTGGACTCCAAACCTTCCTGGATGTCCACAGGAAAGAGCCCCTTCTCTTCTCTATCCCAATTCCTCTTGTTAGTGCTCTTGGAGGCTGAGGTGTTGAGGAAATCCATGACCAGGCCCAGGTTAGGAGCCTTCCTTGATAACCCAGTCCCAAAACATGGTCTCAGCCCAGAACACGCTGTCCCTTCTTCAAAGCTCTCAGCACAGTCTTCCAAGGTGTGACAGCTCCATTGGTGTGTCTAGGCTACAGACGAACCAAGCCCTTGGCCTTCTTCATCTTTGGCTCCCCACGGTGAGTCCCCCCTCACTCCTACACACAAAGGACCATACCTACCTATATATAGTAGGTAGATACAAAGGAGATGGGGGTTTTGAGGGAGAGGCCTTGAAATAGCTGTGGGCAGAGCTGTGAGACACTGGTACAGAGGATCTATGATCAGTTATGAGCTGGTCTTGAGGGTTCCAAGTGTCTGTTGGCTCAGAGATGCTGGCCAGCTGGAAAAGCACTGGGAAAACTTCATGAAACTGGCAACATCTGGGCTAGGTCAGTTTGGGCTGGGTCATGAAAGAAGGTATTTGTAATGAAAATATTCTGTAATTCTGCGAGATGAGGCCAGGAAGAGACTCTCTCGTCCAGTCATTGTGGTTGAGGCAAGCAAAGCATGGGAGAGGGCGAGGGCAGTACGAGTCTGGAAAGGAGCAAGGAGTTCAGTTTGGCTGAAACCCAAGAGCTTGAGAAGTGGATGTGCGAAATCCACCTCGAAAGGTGGCGTGGGTCCAGTTCATGGAGGCCTCAATTGCTATGGCTAGGAATTTTGTAATTCAAATCTGTGAGTGCTAAGGAGCCAATGAAAGTTTTCCGAACAGAGAAGTGACATGGGCAGACCAAATATTTACTTGGAATGTGAGTAGACTTTTGGAGAAGCTATAGTGTAAAAAGTTGTCTGGGACCCTCCACCGATGGCCTCAAGTTGGAAGAATCTAGCAAGGAGATGACACCTGGGGAAGCTGGTAAGGGGGGAATCCCCCATAGAGAGTAGTGATGGTCATCCCAGCTCACATCCCTACAGCAATATACAGTTTTTAGAGTTGTCTCCTCCCCACCCCTGCCCCCCAACACCCTCTGAGGTGAATAGAAAGAACAAAGATCATTCACATCTCACAGAGGAGGAAACAGAGTCCCCATCAAACCTCCTGTCATGTAGCTAGTCAGTGTCCAAATCAAGGATTTGTGCCTTTGTGATTGGAGCCCTGCTATTTCCCCAATATTTATTGAATGAATGAATGATTCCTGGCTAGGGACCTGGATCTCCCTGGAGAGATCTAGGAATCCTCTCTCACGGTAGATCCTCTACTTTTAGTTGGTTGGCTGAAGAAGGCTTTGCAGATTTGTCTGAATTGAATTTCATCTTATCTGAGCATTAGTCTAACTCTGGTAGGATACAGCTTAATAGTGATAAATGTAAACTCTTATCCATGGCTTCAAAAAATCAACTTTACCTGAAAGAGAGGTCAAGGTGAGCAAGCCAGTGATGGCTTATGGCAGCCAAAAAGACAGATGTCATCATAAGCTCCTAGATCTCAAGTAAGAAAGGACCTCAGAGGCCCTTCAGAGGCCATCCAGTCCATACAGCTGAGGAAACTGAGGCCTAGACATAAAAGGTGGGATTTGGACTGTGGGGTCTCTGACATCAGAAGATGTCACCCTCATTCGGCCTTGCCACACCACCTACTAGGCATCATCAGCTGCCACAAGAAAGGCACAGCTTCCAGGAAGAACGATAGTGCAGTACTGCCCTATGGTCACTATTGTGTTCAGTTCTGAGCACCACAGGTTAAGGAGGTCATTGACAAAGTATTGGGAGAAGGGCAGTTGGGACAATGAAATGTCTGGAGTCTACCTCATAGGAGGATTTGTTGAAGAAATTGGGTGTGGTTACCTGGAGAATAGAAGACTCAGAGTGGAAATCAGGCATTTGAAGGGCTATCCTTCAGAGAGGGAAGAGGTGAAGCCAACACAGACAGGGTTACATGCAAGTAAGGCCCAAGGCCCAGGTGCCTGTGGTTGGGAGGTAAAGAGCCCTGTGTACCTGTCCCCCAGGTCAGGAGGCTCAGCAAGGCCTCTGCCACCCTTCCCTCCCTTCCTCCCTTCCCTGACTCCAAGGCCAGAGATTTCCACTGAGCCACTCCTCCCTCTTTGGGCCTCCAACTCAGCACCAAGGTCAGACCCAGCCCTGCCTGGCTTCCGGGCCAGAAGAGCCCAGGGCCAAACCCAAGCTTTCCTGGGTTCCAGACCAGAAGAGCCTAGGTGAATAGAAGTGGGGGGGTGAGTAAGAGACTTTGGCTTTTTATTGACCCTCCATCAGTTCATACTGGGCTTCACAATTTCCCTGGCTCAAGGTGATTAAAAATTAATTGATCAGTTTAATATTCTCCTCTCTTTCCCCCCTTCCCTCCCTGCCTTTCTCTTTCCTGGGAAGGGAGTTCAAGGAGCTTCTGATATGTGTTAATTAGTCCTTTACAGCCCTTGTCAAATTCCAAAGCAGCTCATAAATTCATTAAACTCTTAGATGGCGCTGGGGCAGCGCCAAGCCACCAATGTGGGGATTTTGAATTTGTCTTTGTATTACTTACCATCAGCTGGCAACCAGGGTTCAGAAGCCAGCCTGGCCTAGGGCCCAGAAATCAGAACCCAGAATCCAGAGTCCAATCTTGGATGTCTCTCTAGAATGCAGAATTCAGAGTCCAATCTTATAGCTCTCTCTAGAGCCCAGAACTCAGAACTCAGAGCCCAAGAGACAGCGCAGCATAGCCCAGAGATCAGAAAGGGAAGCCAAGAGTTTATAGATTTCATATTATCATTGACTAGCTTGGAATAGTTCTAAATGCTCAGCCCTTGGGGAATAGGGTACAGAATGGAGAAAGAACGCAGAGTACCCTGAACCCCCCCATTTCCTCCCCAAAGTTGTGCATGACCTGGCTCAAGGGTATTCGGAGAATCCAGGTCACAAAGACCTACTGGGGCTGAGAGGAGGCGATGACTTCCCTCTCATTTGTCAACCTCAAATCTCTTAGCTATTTCTGTTGTCGAATATCAAAGAATATCAAAGCCAGGAGGACTTCAGAGGTATCTAATCCAAGTCAAACCCAAGTGAGATGCTCTCTCCAGCACCCCATCAAATGGCCACCCAGTCAAGGATGGGGTCTATTTCCTCCCAAGAAAGCACTTTGTACTGTTTTCGTTGAGTCTGGGGCCCAGCCAGACAAGGTTGACCCCCTCCTCCACAGGGCAGACCTTCAGATGCTTGAACACAGCTCTCCTTTGCCCCCCACCCAAACCTTTACTTCTTCAGAATAAACATCTCTGAGCCAATTCCCATGGGACATTATCTGGAGGTTCCCCCCCCAAATTGTCTACCTCTCAAGTTTACCTCAGTCCTTCCTAAAATGTGGTGCCCAGAACTGACTGCCTTCTCCATATTGGGTCTGGCCAGGATGGTATGCAATGGAACTATCCCACTTCTACAGCTGGAAACTTAGACTCTCTATACAGCCCCAGATTCTATTGGCTTTGTCACTCTGTGGACCCAGACTGAATTAGTCATCCTTGAAAACCACCATATCTTTAGCTTAAGCAAATAGCTTGTACTTGTGAAATCATTTCCCCCTAGTAAATTCTATCATATTTGACTCAGTCCCATATTCTAACCTGGAGAGATCCTTTGGGACCCTGACTCTGTTATCAAGTATGTTGGCTCTCCTTCCCAGCTCAGGGTCATCTGCTAATGTAATTAGCCACTATCTATCTATGCCTTTATCCAAGTCATAGATGCTGCCATTACCCCAAACACTGTAGTCTCAGCACTCCTATGAATCTGAGGTCTCACTGATGTAGGCAGTCCTTCCAACATAACAGATCACAAGCCATCCCTGCTTGCCCATGCTGTGCCACTTGTGCCCAGATCCTTCCATAAATTCACCATAGGGAATTGATCCACTCAGCAAGCTAGGGGGCAGGGGTCTCCTCAACTCTCTTGAGATAGCATGGCTGTTCTGTCAGAGATAAAAATGTCATTGTCAATGCCTTATACTAATCTTCCTACTATAGTATGGTACCTCCTTCTGAGCTCTTAATTGAGTGTTTGGACACATATTGTCAACAGATGGATGGGGAAGTAGATAGGATGGCCTTACTGAGTTGGGTTGCCCAGGACAGATGCCCACAGGTAGATCACACTGTCTCCATGCTTTCTTGGACACGGATGGATAAGGGCAGAGTAAGGGGTGATGCTCAGGGACAAGCCTCTGGTCACTGAGAGTATGATGTGGCTCCTACCTGAATCATACAAGTGTACATCAAAGCCATTAGAAATATCACAATGGGCCCAAGGTAGTCATGATCTAAGTAGTTCCAGGAGGTAGCTTCTGCTCTCCCTTCACCATCTACCCCCACGGCCAGGGAGCCTTCCACTCTATATTGATGGATCTCTAAAGAACACTACTTAGTGCTATCCCCACTAATGTATGGAATGACATATAAATGAAAGGGCTACACCCCCAAATACCTCTCACTTCTTACTGTTTCCCCTTATGGAACTATCATGTCAATTGAGAGTTGGGATGCTGTAAGAGAGAGAGCCCTGGACTTAGAGTCAGGAAGACCTGGGTTCATATCTTATCTCTGAACCTTACTAGCCATGTGACCCCTCTTTGATCTTCAATTTCCTCATCTAGAAAAGGGTTATAATCATACCTGTGAGACCTACCACACAGAGTTGCCGTGAGGCCCAGATGTGAGAATGTCTTTGTAAAGTGCTTTGCAAACCTTGAAAGGACAATGTAAATGTCAGTAATTAATTGATCTGAGTCTGAATTGAAAGGAGTAGCTTTGAGGAGTAGGAGGTATTATTGCCCCTTTGTTCCCTTCTCTGGACCCTATCTCAGCTCTGAGGACCCCAGCCTCAGCCATGAGGCTCTCCAGGAGCCTCATTTGAAAAAAATTACCTAAAACTGAGGTTTTGACTCATATCTAAGGCCTCGACAAAAGTAGAGGGTAGAAGAGTATCCAATGCACAAGGATAACCAGGTATAGGACAGTTATTTATTTCACACACACACACACACACAATGCTTAATACACATACACAAGACCCTCAAGCTCTCATTGCCAGAAAGCTTAATGAACAGCAGCTATAATACAACTAATTTTACCCTTTTCTTGAAAGCTGATACAAAAAACCTCAAGACCTGGTGGAGTTCAAGATCCCGCTGAAGAGATACTTTGCATTTCACTCTGACTCTGCCCTGTCCAAACAATTTCATCCAGGTCCATGATTTCTGGCAAGCCAGGTTAGAGTTTAAGCTCCTCCCCTTGTTGTTGGCCATCCTCTGCTACCAATCAGCTCTGACCACAGAATCCACGTTCTCCAAACTCTCAAATCAATCAATAAAAATTCATTTCGTGCATATTATGTGCTAGGCACTGGGGTAAGTGCTGGGGACACAATAAGAAGCAAAGAACAATCCCTGCCCTCAAGGAACTTATAATCTAATAGATTTCTCTCAAGTAGTTTACATACTCATAGGACTACAGCCAAGACTAGACATGGACACTTCCATCTCAGGACCCCTGTTCAATCGCTGATGTTCAGGGAAGAAAACCTTAAGCAGAAAAAGACATTTAGTTGAAGATTAGCAGGATAAAGAGAAGTGATGTTGTCATGGGAGACTACTATAGACTATTTAAGCAAAAGGAAGAATTAGATGAGAAATAGCCCACACTCGGCACAGACGGATGTTAGAGAAGTGATGCGGGATGTCGGTATCTGCTGGCAACGCTGTCAGTAGCATGGGAGGGCATGCTTCCTTGCTACAGTGACCACAACTCTGCACCTTGCCTTGTGTCCTCCAGGGTCCTGTCACTATGACATCTCATCACTAGGGACCAGTTGGCTCCAAATCCCCAGGAGGGACTCTGGGGAATGGGCTGGCCCCTCTCCAAACACAAATGCACACCTATAAGACCTCTGAGCTGGCCCCACCCTGGGTGCAAATGTTCTTAGTTACAAATCTGTTCATCCTGCAAGAGGCAGAGCAGCTGAATAAATTCTCAACCTGTCTTAACGATTATTTTAGCCTTTAAAGGATTCAGGAAGAGACAAAAGGGAATGATTCTCTTCTGGGTTTAGCTCACAAGCAGAAAAAGGCTAGGATTCCTGGGGGCAGTGACCCTTCACAGCTTAGATATTGGAAGAGGAAAAGAAAGCTAGGCACCAGCATCGAGGAACCTTAGAATTATGCTCTTCCAGGTCTGACTGACAGGATGAGAAAAGTCTGGGAACCCTGGGGGCGATGATCCCTCCAGCTTAGAGTTGATGACAGACAAGGCAAAGAAAGCCAGACATAGTCTGCTGTGTACACTAGAATCCAGGGAAGCAGATTTCAAAGTATTCTAAGAAAAGACAGGTTGAATACAGTGTCCTAAAATCTACAGGGGAAGCAAGACCCAAAAGGTTGGGCAGTTCTCAAGAAGGCAATTTTGGATTCAAAGAGAAATGATTCCAAAGAAGAGGAAAAGGGGGGAGCTAGCTGTCCAAAAGGACCTGTGTGATTCCATCAGGAACGGCTCATTGGTCTCAGATTGTAAAAAGAACTGAGCAAATGATGGAATTGAGGAAAGGAGAGAAAGACTGGAGCAGATAGCATAGTGTGGTCTATAAGACAGTATCCAAAGTGTTACAGCTCAGAGGAAACCAAGGCTGGTGAAGAGTGCTAATGGTAGCAAACATGCTTCCTTTATTATGCTGTGGGCAGGAGGAGCATGAAAAGAGGAAAGACTGCAGCTCAGCATGGCTGGGATGGTCAATGGGGCATCTTTAAACGGGAAGAGACAGAACACAAATGGCTAACAGGGAGTGAGAATCTCAGATCAGATGAGAAATAAGAAATCGCCCAACTTCCCTCAACAAGTTAAATCCTCAGGTCCAGCACTATAACATCCCAGGTCCTGAAAGAACCATCAGTTGTGATGACTGAGCCATTGTTGGTGATGTGTCTTAGAGGTAGGGAGAGGGAGCAGGGGACTGGAGATGAGCAAGTAGCCCAACGTAGAGCCTGCCAAATATAGATTAGAGAGCTTGACTCAATCTACTTGTTATATGGATTAGTGAGTATCTAGGAATGTCTTCATCAATAACAAGGCACACCAAACGAACCTTGTTTCCTTTTTTAACCATGTTTCCAAAGAGGGTAAATGGAGATGCGGGAGAAAAGGGGGGATGCCAAATCCATAGTTTTTGGAATTATTGTGGAGGGATCTAATCCTCAGTGGTCTAGACTAAATGACCTTTGATTCTATCTCTGAGATTCTGTGATTCTTCAAAAATGGTGCCACCCTTTCTTGTCTTCAAGGACATTTTCTTCTTCTGAGAGGGATAAGGAAAGGAAGGATGCTTTCAGATAAAAAAAGGAAAGGCATACATGGGAGATGACCCACGGAGGCAGCAGGATGACATCAAAGAACCTCTGGTAATCTAGTCTGGCTGGAACTGAGAGTAGGAAGGGGAGAGCAGAGAGAGCCTTCTTCAGAATCTTGTGCCAGGCTTCCAGGCTGTACAGTACAGGCTGAGTTTGTGTTTGAACCTAGAGACAATAGGAAGCCAGCTTGGAGCAGGGGAATGATGTAATCAATCTGTGCTTTAAGAGTCTTTTGGCAGCCACATGAAGGATGGATTGAAGAGATAAAGAGAGTCCCTAACCTCAGGAAGCTCACAATCTCATGCCCTTTCCTCAAATACTCAAATTGTGAGTAGATGGTTTCCACACATTTTTAGGGAACTTCTATATTTTGCTTGGGACCTTCAACCTTCCTAAGGTGTTGCCTCATCATCACCACCATTGTTATTAAGATGTTTGCATTTTTATCTCTTCCGATTTCCTGAGAGCACTAGACTGGGAATAAGGAAGCTTGGATGTAAATCCTTGTTCTTTTACTTAACTAGCTATATGCCTTTGGGCTCTAATGCTCTCTTTAGACCTCAATTTTCCTATCTGAAAGTGAGTTTGGTGTTGATGCTGAGGTCCCTACCAACTCTGACATTCTATGAAACATAGAAAAGGCCTTAGAAATAATTCCTTCACCCCTCAGGGCCTCAATTTCTCTATCTGTAAAATGAGGCAATATGTCTCAATGGCCTCTAAGGTTCTTTTCAGCACTGACATTTTGTGATTCTGTGCCCATTTAGTCATAATGACTGCTGGTACAGAAAAAACCCAAAACACATTTTTCTTAAAAAAGCAAAGAACAGACCAATTGTTACAGTCACTGTGCAAGTGGCCATCAGGCATCTATGGGTGTCATCTGTCTTTCATTTCATTCAGTCATTGGCTCCAGATGAATTTGAGTCAGCTTTGGTGGAGACATTGGTGATTTCCACCAGTCTCCAACTGTTCCCTTCATGGACGGCAAAGAGGACCCATATGTTGGTCATGTTCTTCTACCTCAAAAATCCTAAGGGAACAGAAGGCCCAGGACTGAGCCTGTGGAATCATTCACAGCCTCAGGCCAGAGAAGGAGCAGGCAAAGGAGTAGGATGACAGCCACAAGGGCCCAGTGCCACAAGCAACTGAGGGCAAAGCATTGCCTCCAGCAAGGGAAAGCTGTTAGCAGATCTCTGACTGTTCCTTCCACCCAAGAATGTCCATTTATCCCTACCCTGGGCTTCCTATGAGAAGGCCAGGACACTGGCCCACATTCTCCCCATCCCAATAATCATTTGCCTTCTCAAGAGCCTTTGGAATGATCCTTGTCACCAACAACTAGATAGTTCACTTGAGGGATTCTGACTAAGTCAGAGGGAGATGGACAGACATGGCCAGACAAGTCACTGTAATGATGGAGAAGTCAATAACTACCTAGCATTCTAGAAGATGGACAGGCAGAAGGAAGGGGGCTAGAAAGACAATATAGACCAGAGGAAGTCAGACTAGACACATGACTGGCACTGGCACTAGAAGGAGGGCAGAGAAAGGATTGGAGAGGTGACTAAAAAATGGGCAACCAAGTGACTGGAGAAGCCTGAGAGGGGACATGGACAGACAAAAGGATGGCTAGGCTGGAAGGGGGATGGAAAGACAGACAGCTACCTAGTTCAGAAAGAAGAAAGCATATACAGAAAGCAAGTTGCTGAAGAAAGGAGTGACCTCATGGGCAAAGGGCTTTTCTAGGAGATGACCTAGGCAATTCACTTAACCCATCTACAAAATGGGAATAAGAGCAGCACCCACTTTACCAGGATGCTGTACAGGGGATTCATTGAGATAAAAGATGTTAAGTAAATGGCAAATGTCAAAGAGCTCTATAAGTGTTAGCTATTGCTATAATCATCATCATCAGCATGGTCACAATCAGTTTAAGTGTGTTGGGAGCATCCCAATCTGTGTGTTTGTGTCCATATATCGATGGCAATATGTCTCTCTGCCTCCGAGTCTGTGGGCAGGGTTCACCCTGGGCGTGGCTCTTCAGCAGAATACCTACTGGTATATGTGTGTCTCTCCCTCTGTGTCTGTATGTGTGTGGGAGCACGCACACACACACACGCACGCGTGCGTGCCTGTGTCAGTGTACAGCCAGCTCCTTGGACTGTAAATCCTCCTTGTATGTCCAGAGGGTGAACAGTTTATAGCCCAAGGTCAAGTCTATGAATCATAGAAGGTGTTGGGAGGAAACAGCACAGGTCTGGCAGTAAAGGGAGGGGGAGTGGAGAGAAAGAGAGACAGAGACACAGAGAGAGAGAGAGAGAGAGAGAGAGAGAGTGGGGAGGGGGCTGGGTTCTGGCCTCAGGTTTCTGAGCTGGGCTGAGCTAAGCTGAGTTGTAGCCTATGCAGCCTCCACTTCATTTTTTAATTTTATCTTATTTGTCCTAATGCGATGCTCTTTGTTTTTTTAAATCCCATTCATTTCCAAACATATCCACCACCCCTCTTTGCCCTCCTTTACCCAATGAACCATCCTTTGTAACCAAGATTTTAAAAGAAATGGAAAAAAAAGAAGCATTTTGGCAAATTTAAGTAGCATGTCAGTTGTGCCAGATAGAATGTGCCATGTTCCAGGGCTCTAGTTCACCACACTCAAGGTAACGAGGGGTGTTTCCTCTACTCTCCTCTGGGGTTTGGTCATTATAATTGGAGTTTTTACTGGTGTTTTCATGCTCTCTCTGTTTACACCAGCATGGTCATTATGTCTATTTCCTGGTTTTGTGTCCCTCTGCCTCAGTTGGTAGACGTTTTCTCATGCTCTTTTGAATTCTTCATATTCATATTTCTTACAGCATAGGAATACTCTATCATATCCATGAACTGTGGTGTGTTCAAGCTTTCCCCAATCAGTGGACATCAGCTTTGTTTCCAGGGCTTTGGACCTGAACAAAAAGTGTTGCTGTGAATCTTTTGGTGGATATGAGATTCTTCTTTTTCTTTCTTTAACTTCTTTGGGATATAGGCCCACCAGTGGGGCTTCTAGGTCAATGGCTGGATACATTTCATCACTTTTTTTTATTATACTTTGAAATCACTTTCCAGTTCACAACTCCACCAATAATGCATAAGCATGTCTGTCTTCTCACAGCCATTCCAACAATGACTAGACCCATCTTTTTTCCTCTTCACCAATTGGCTGGGCCTAGGGTAAAATCTCAGAGTTGTGTGGATTTACACTTCTCAAAATTAGTGATTTTAAACATTCTTTCAAATAGTTGTTGTTCATAATTTTTCTGAGGACTCTTTGTCATATTCTTTGACCATTTACTCATGGAAAATGGCTCTTGGTCATATAGGATTATGTAAATTCTTGGAAAATCCCTTCAAATGACAGCTGAGGGAAGGAGAAGAGAAATATCCCTACAGCAAGGGCTAGAGGTTGAGTTCCCCTCTCTTCCCCCAGACAAGATTGCCAACGAGCTGCAGATTCAAAGGAATATCCAATGTCCAGAGCCCTAGAGCATGCCATGGCCTTCCCTTCTCTCTGCCTCCCTATCTTTAGTCAAGGAGGAAAATTATCTAACTTTTACAAAGTGCTTTGAGATCCTAGAAGAAAGGATCACAAAGGGTCTTCCTGTCATGGGATCATGGACTGGAGTATATGTCTGTGACTGTAAGCCAGGGGACAAACTAAAGTTTTTGCAACACTTGGAAGTTTGCAAAATATCTCCCATCCATTTTTTTCATCGAAGCCCTCCACAACCCTGTTGGGAAGGTGCTGAAGTCATCATTAACTTCACTTAATAGATCAATCAGTCAGTCAATTATTCATCAATTGGCACTTTTTCAGCATGTCCTCCATATGCTAGGCACTGTTCAAGGTACTGAGGACAAGAACACAAAAGTGAGACAGTTTCTGCCCTCCAGGAGATTATTTCTACCAGGAAGATGCGACAGATTTACAAATAAGTAAATAGAGGATATATACAAAAAGTAATTTGCAATGATAGGAAGGAGGGACAAGAAAGATTTCTAAAGGAAGTGTGCCCAGAACTGAGCCTTGAAGGAAGTTAAAGGTCCCAAAAGACAGAGATGGGGAAAAATAGCATTCCAGGCTTGGGAAGCAGCCTGTGCAAAGTCAGAGGCAAGAAATGAAATTTTAAGTCTAAGGACAAAGCAAGGTGGACAGCATGGATGAAGGTACTGATGTATAAGCAGTCTAGAAAGACAGACTAGAATCAGAGCATGAAGGGCCTTATATACCAAATGGAGGAGTTGGCATTTTATCATAAAAATGCAGAGCCACTTGAGTGTCTTAAGCAGTGGAGATATACTTCAGAAAGATGGTTGATAGCTGTGTGGCAGATGAATTGGATATGGAAAAGACTGGAGGCAGGAAAACCAAATTAGGAGCTTAATGCGATAGTTCAGGAAGGAGGTGATGAGTATCTGAGCTGGAAGTGTAGTGTTGAGGAGAGAGAAGGAAATAGATATGAGAGATCCTGAGGAAGTGAAACTGGCCAAACTTAGCAATTTATTGAATGAATGTGAGGGGTGAGGGAGAGTTAAGAGTTGAAGATGACTCCTAGTTATGAGCCCGGATGTCTGGAAGGATGTTGGTATCTATGATAGAAATAGAGAAGTGAGAAAAAGAGATGAGTTTGGGAGATATGAAAATGAATTTAGTTGTGAATGTGTTCCATTTGAAGTGCCATTGGGAAGCACAGATAGAGACATTCAGCAAACAGTTGTTGATTGAGCACTGGAGCACAGGAGAAAGATGACCCCAGAGATGGAGATTTAGGAGTAATCTGCATAGAGAAGATAGTTCAATGCATGGAAACTGACAAGCTCTCCAAGAATGTAGAGAGAGAAGAGGACAGGATCCAGAATGGAGCCCTGGGGACACCCACACTGAGAGGATGGGACATGGATAAGATTCTTCAAAGCAAACTGAGAAGGATCCATCAGAGAGGCAAGAGGAGAACCAGGAGAAAGCGATGTCACAAGACCCAAAGAAAGAGGGAATGGTCACAGACTCCACAGAGATCAAGAAGGATGAAAGCTGAGACAAGGCCATTACTTTTGGCAATAAAAAAATTATTGGTGACCTTGAAGAGAACAGTTTCAGTTGAGTGGTGGGGACTGAAGTCAGACCAACAGGGATTGAAAAGTAAAGAAATGGAGGCAACAAGAATGAGCAGCTTTTTCTAGGAGTTTGGCCATGAAAGAGAAGAGAGAGAGAAATAGAATGATAGCTAGCGGGGCTGGCAGAATCAAAAGAAAGGTTTGAGTTTTGTTATTACTTCTTTTAAGCTTGGAGAGAATGAATCCATCAAAAACTGGAGCAAAGTGGGTTGAATGGATGGAGGCTAATGGATGTGAATCATGGAACTGGGAACGGAAGGAGCTCCCCACCAATAAGCATTCTAGATGGTTTCATCTTTCTTTTCAGTGAAGTATTTCTTGAGGTTTCCTCCTAAGAGAGAGTGGGCAAAAAGGAGTCTAGGTGGCTGAGAAGATAAGGTTTGGAACTGCTGTTATCGAAGAGTAACCTAGAGAACAGATCAAAGGATTGCCGTGCATCAATGAGGGTCCAGATCAGACTTGACAGCAACATTCTGCAATGCACAGCTGGGAGAAACTTCCTTCTGTGTCATTGGGAAGCAGGGGTGCAAGAGGGCAGAAGGCACATGGCAAAAGGAATGAAATGCTGATGTCTGCAAATGTCTGAGCATGACAGTAAGGCAGCAGATTCCAGGGTCAAGAACTGAGGCAAGGAGAACTGGCTAACTCAAGGGTGGGAACTGAAGGGAGGAAAAGGAGCCTATGGCCACAGCCTCCCCCCTACAGTCCCTCTTCAGTCCAGCCTTCACACAGCTGCCTACAGCCTAGGTCTGGCCGTGATACCCCCATGAATGTCACTCCCAGAGTCTGCTGTGCCTCTCCCTGTTGCCTGTAGGATAAAAAACAAACTCCCCTGTTGACATTTAAAGCCCTTCACAGCCTGGCCCAACCTATATTTCACATTATTCATCTAATATACTTTTCGATCCAGCCAACTCATCTACTTAACATTTCCTATGTCCAACAGCCTGTTCCCCACCTCCATACCTTTCAGCATACTCACCCTTGGGCACAGTGGAGAGAGCACCAGGCCAACAGTCAGGAAGACATGAGTTCAAATCTGGCCTCAGACACTTACTAGCTGTGTGACCTTGGGCAAGTCACTTAACCCTATTTGCCTCAGTTTTCTCACCTATAAAATGAGCTGGAGAAAGAAATGGCAAACCACTTCCATATCTTTGCCAAGAGAACCTCAAATGGGGTCACAAAGAATCAGACACAACTGAAAACAAGTAAACAAACAAAAACATACATATGGGGAACAAGGTCTACATAATATATATATAAACCTTGTTCCCCAAACCTGGAATTCACTCCCTCTTCATGGCTGCCTCTTAGCCTCCCTGGTTCCCTTCCCAGGCTATGTTCTACACAGTCTCTTCCAAATCTTTTGTTTAGTACAGTCCCTGAAATGATTTGACTTTTGCTCTGCATGTATTTGTTCACTGACGTATCTGTGCCTGTGTTGTTTCTCACTAGTAGAGTGTAACTTTCTTGAAGGCAGAGGCACTCTTCATTTTTTTTTGCATCCCCAGCACCCAACCAAGTGGCTGATGTAAGTGCTCAAAGTTATATGTTGGATTTATTGTTCAATTTAATGAAGCCAATGCACTGTCTCTGCCCCAAACCCCTTCCCTCTCCCCATTTTCCTTACTACTGTCAAGGATACCACCACCCTCTTGATTGCTTTGGCTCACGACCTAAGCATCATTGTCAGTTGCTCATTCTTTCCCAGCCACCATACTCAATCAGCCAAGTCCTGTCATTTCCGTTTTTATAACATCTCTCACTATGCCCCCTTTTCTCATCTGATGCTGCCCCAACCCTGGTGCAGGCCCTCATCACCTCAGACCTAGATCATTGCCTTAATTGCTGAAGGGGAGGTTCTACCTGCCTCGTCTCCCCCCATTCCAGTCCACTCTCCACTCAACTGTCAAACTGATGTTCCTTAAAAACGGTTCTGATCTTGTCACCCCACACACTCAATAAATTCTGGGGACCACATACAAAATCTGTTATTATTCAAAGTTTTTCATTACCTAGAGCCCCTCCCTGCCTTTCCAGGTTTCTTACCCCTCTTCTCCTCTCCCACCAGGTACCCTGACACCCAGTGGCACTGGCCTCCTTACTATATGAGACCATCCATCTCCAGGTCCCAAATACTTTCTCTGGCTGTGCCCCATGTCTGGAATGTTCTCCCTCCTCATTTCCACCTTCTGCAAGAAGCCCTCCCCAGTCCTCCTTAATCTTAATGGCTTTCCTCTGTTGATGCTCTCCAATTTATCCTGCATATACTTTGTATACAGTTGTTTGCATATTGTCTTCCCCATTAGACTGGGAGCTCTTTGAGGGCAGGGACTATCTTTTGCTTTTCTTTGTATTTCCAGCACTTAACATAGCATCTGACACATAGTAGGTGCTTAATCATTGTTCACTGACCTGATTTGACTCTAACCCTAAATGCTAGCCCCTGATCTGGCTCAAGTCACCCTTAATATGAAGACAGGATAGACTAAGTCCCTCCCCCCACAATCAGTGGTGTATATGATCATGAACTAGCCCCTTAATCTTCCTCAGCCTCAGTTTCCTTATCTGCAAAAATAGAGGTCACAGTCTGCATTACCAACCCGCAGAGCTTTTAAGAGGAAAGAACTTTTCAAGGTACCATGACTTAAAAGTGGCAGCAGTGCTCGAAGATGAAGGAAACAAGTATTAAGGGTTTCATTCACCACGTGTAAAACCCTGGGAATACAGACAGAAAGGCCAAAGAGCTCCTGTTCTAAAGGAGCTCATGCTTTAATCGGGAGGGCCAATGCATAGGGGACATTTCAGTTGGAAAGGACCAAAGGTCCTCAGGGAGCAGCCACAGGGAATATGGGAAGGCTCAAGGTTCCTTAGCATGCATCAGCAAGTCAGCTGGCAGAGCCAGAGACCATGGAGGCAGAGAAGATGTGAAGGCTTCGTGGTCCTCTCTCCTAGCAGAACAATTTTAGCTCATGGCCGAGCTGGGAATGAGCCTGAAGAAGGATTCTGAGTTCCCTCCTGAAGGGAAGGAGCATTGGGATTGTCCAAGAAGGGGGGAGCAGAAGGAGACTGGCAGAAAGGTTATAGGGAAAGGACCTCAGCCATCCTGGATGAGGGAAACGCACAGGAGAAGGGTGTCACCCATACCCTTTCTTCCTACCCAGTTGCTTCCCCTGGGTATTGTTTTTCCTGGCTGGGGGCCTCGCACACAGTAGGAGTCTCACCAATGTTGGTTCTTGGTTAAGTTGAGTTCTGACTTTCTCTCCTTAGTAAGGAGTAGGCAGTGCATGGAAACAATCTTACCATGGTAGACACCCAAGAATTCTTCAGTGGTGGGAAGGGGCACAGATACAGGGGCGTCACTGGCTTCATGTGTCTTGTGGATGCTCCTAGGGACTTCCTTGGGCCATTCATGATGCCTCTGATGGGGGCCAGGAAGCTTCTACAAGCCCCTTGTCCTCTACAAAGACTTCTCCTCACCCACTGCCTGCCCCCTCCCTGCCCCCTGCCAGGAGCTCCTCTCTCCCTTTTTTCTTTCTCCAGTTATCTCATCCCCATCTGTCCTGAGGATGAGGCCCGCAGGCTCCTCAGCTCTGAAACCTTTTTTACGACTCTGCCTGTAATTAACTCAAGTCATAAAATTTTTCAAATCCAAATAGACATAATTAACATTTAATGCCCCTGGTTGGGGCCTGGACAGTCTGAGTGAGCCCAGCATCATCATAGATAGGGGAGGGAAGAGAGCCCTGGGCTCAGCCCTGCTCAAGATCCACATCCCGAAGGAGAGAGGATGATGGGGCACACTCTTCTGGGCCTAAGGGGCTGGGGCCAGGATTGGGCCTTGGAGCCCATCTCCCAGAATTCCAGGAGCTCTGGGAGAAGAGGATGGGCACTAAGGGGAGGAGGGGAGGCATTAGGCTGAGATCCTGAAGGGTGAGAGGAAGGCTTTCCTGCTAGAGTCCTCCTTGGCCTGGCCCAACAAGGCCCAGAAGGGTTCTCCAAGGCACTGCCTAAGCTAGTAGGGTGGGGCACCCAAGGCCCAGCCTAGCTAGGAGTGAGTGGTAGTAACAGGCTGTGTCTGGATGCCCTCACAGCTGACTCTCTGTTCCTGGGCCCCAGCCCTGCCCCTTCACCAGACACGGCTGCCTTTCTGCTCCCATAGACCCCTATTGTGGAGCAGCTGATCAGGGCTGGCTGTCACTGACCATCAATGACTGGGACTGACTGGAGGCCAATCAAGGCCAAGACTGCTCTTGGGGTAAGCTGGGGTTGCTCCAGACTGCGCAAGGCTAGGGTTGCTGCCTGGCACTGGCCAGTGTGGACCAACAATGATTCCATCTGACTGGGCTGCCCAGGGAAGAGTCACAGGGGCCCAAGCCACCCTCTCTTTGTTACCTTACTTCACATAACTCATCCTCATCCTCACATGTTGAAACCTGACCAGACTGCTTGCTCCCTGCATGCAACACTCCATCTCCAATTCAGGGCCTTTGCACTGGCTCTCCAAGAGGGACACACAGACAGATAGACAGGCAAGCAGGCAGGTAGAGACAGAGACATAAAGAGACAGAGAGAGACAGAGACAGATATGGGGGGTGGGGGAGGAGAAAGAGAGAGAGGACACTAGGAAAACCTTCTACTGTCCCCCAGGCCTGGAATGTTCTTCCTCCTCATGTCCCCCTCTTGGCTTCCCTGGCTTCTTTCAAATCCCAGCTAAAATCCTACCTTCCAGAGAATGCCTTTCCTGATTCTCCCTCCTTCCCTTTGCTTTCCCTCTGTTAATTATTTCCAATTTATCATGTTTATAGCTTGTTTGTACAGAGTGGCTTGCATGTCATCTCCCCCATTAGACTATGACCTCCTTGAGGAAATAGATTGTCTTGCCCCTGTGTATGCCCAGATCTTAGCACAGGCCCTGGCATATGGTAGGTGCTTAATAGGTGTTTGCGGCAGGTAGATGGTAGAGTGGATAGATAGAATTCTGGGCCTGGAGTCAGGAAGACTCACCTTCCAGAATTCTAATCTATACACTTTCTAGCTGGGTGACATTCCAGGCCTGGAGGACAGTAGAAGGTCCTAGTGTCCTCTCTCTCTCCCCTACCCCTATATCTGTCTCTGTCTCTCTTTCTCTGTCTCTTTATGTCTCTGTCTCTAGGGGCAGCTAGGTGGTACAATGGATACAGCACCAGTGCAGGAGTCAGGAGGACCTGAATTCAAATCTTACCTTAGACACTTGACACTCACTAGCTATGTGACCTTGGACAGGTCACTCAGCCCCAGTTGCCTCATCCTGGGTCATCTCCAGTCATCCTGATGAATATTTGGTCACTGGATTCAGATGGCTCTGGAGGAGAAGTGAGGCTGGTGGCCTGCACAGCCCTCCTTCACTCAAAACAAAGTCAAGTGCAAGTCATATCATCATTTCTCTGATGGCATGGTCTTCTTTGGCAACGAAGGATGTACACACACATGTCTCTGTCTCTACCTGCCTGCTTGTCTGTCTGTGTGGCCCTCTTGGAGAGCCATGCAAAGGCTCTGAACTGGAGATGGAGTGTTGCATGAAGGCAGCAAGTCACCTAATCCTTTTTGCCTCAGTTTCCTCATCTGTAAAATGAGCTAGAGAAGAAAATGGCAAATCACTCCAGTATCTTTGCCAAGAAAACCCCCAGTGGGTTCACAAAGAGTAGGACACAACTGAATATGACTAAACAATGACAATAGATAATTTTGACTGACTATAAAACGGCTTCCCTGATTCTTTCCTAGTTCACATTCTCCTTCTCTCTCCTCATCTCTGCCACTCAACTCTGTACTTCCTTCAAGATTCAACTCAGGTGCCACCTTCCTCTTAAAACCTTTTCTCGTCCCTGCTTCACCCCCATCAGCCAAGACTTAGATTCATTTGTATATATGACCTATGTACTCTAATGTATATACATGAGTTATTTGAGGGCAGAGATTTTTTCCGCTTTTATCTTGGTATCTCCAGCACTGAGTACCATGCCTAATATGTAACAAGTGTGTGTTGCTTTTTATGTCATGATATCAAGACCCTCCGCCATTCTGGTTGATATTCTCCATGACGGTTCTCTCTGTTTTAAGGAAGTCTAGGATTTCATTAGCTTTTGGAGGGCATTCCCCTTCTCCTGCTGATGGATATGGAGATGGTGGGCCACTCAGTCCCCTAGATCTATTTCAGATGGAAAGCTAGCTACCTGGATACCACTCTTCCCCCACTTGAGCAGTGCTCATTTTGGGAAAGCCAAAGGGAAGACTTGGATGAAGGCAGAGATGGACAACTGTTCATATAATTTGCCAATGACACAAAAGAAGAAGGGTGAGCTATCACATAGGGTGACCAAGGCAAGGTCCAGAAAGATTTTTATTAGATTAGAGCATTGGGCTAAACCTAATAAAATAGAATTCATTAGGGGAAGATGCAGTCTTACACTTGGGTTAAAAAAAAAATCAGCTTCACCAACACAAGATGGGGAGACTTGGTTGGACAACAGCTGGTCTGAAAGAGATCTGGATGTTCAGGTGGACCACAAGCTTGGTATGGATCAGCAGGGTGATGGGGCAGCCAGAGAAGCTCATGGACTACATTAAGAGAAAGGCAAGATTTCCAAGAATAAGAAAGCGAGAGTCCTGTTGTGCGCTGCCTTCATCAACCCTCATCTGGAGTCCTTTGTTTAATGTTGTACTCTCCAGTTTAAGAACAATGATAAGGTGGGGGAGGGAGGGAAGGAGGAATAACCAGGATGGTAAAGATGGTGAAGAACTTTGATCCCACTTCCTGTGTATGTGAATTAAAGGAATTGGGGATGGTCAGACAGGAGAAGAAAAGACTTGGGGTGGGGATGGGAAGGGAACATGAGAGATGACTCCAAGTGTTTGAATGGAAGTCAGAAGAACCCAGAGTAATAGGGGAGGAGTGAGGGGAAGGGAGTTTCAAAGAGGCAGATTTAAGCTAGAATTAGAAGTTTCCTAACAATGAGAGTCACCCCAGAGTGAGAGAAGACACCTTCGAGGTGGGGGAGGTGAGGCACCCTCTCCTTGGAAGTCTCTTGGCAGCTAAGTGGCACAGTAGTGAGAATCCTTGATGTGGAGTCAAGAAGACCTGAGTTCAAATCTTGCTTCACACACTAGCTGTGTGACCCTAGTCAAGTCACTTCACCTGTTGCTTTGGCTTCCTCAACTGTAAAATGGGGATAGTAGTAGCATCTGCTTTACAGGGCTGTTGTGAGGAGTCAAAGAAGATAATACTTATAAAGCACTTAGCACAGTGGCTGGCACATTGTGGGCATCATAAAAATGATAGCTTTGTAATATTCTCATTATTATTATCATCCAAATAGAGATTGGACAGCTCCTTATTGGGTAGTTGTAGTGAAGATTCTTTTTGTGTACGAGTTGGTCCCTTCCAGTTGTCAAATTCTCTTGCTACATTTTTTCTTCTTAGACTTGACCCGACATTCTTGCCTATTGTGATATCTTTTAAGGTTGCTTTTCAAATCCAACATGTTAGCTCAATGCCATCTGTGCCATGTTTGTCTGCCCCTCGAAGGGTCTCTTTCCTCTCTTGGCCTTTCATTCAAGCCTCAAGGACTTGCCTGCCAGAGAGACACTGGTCAGGTGTGTCAGAAATCAGAGAGATCAAACCACTAAGAGGCAAGGGCTCTTAATAGGTAGCTAGGAAGCCTAGATCTCCCAGGATGCAGCTCTGCTGCTCAAAAGCTGTTTGACCTTCATCAAGTCGATTCCATCTCTGAGCCTCAGTTTCCTCACCTGTAAAATGGGACTAAGAATCCTTGACCTGCCATCCTCATAGAATTTTACAAATGCCAACTGAAAGATTCTCTCAGCTTCCTTTGTAGAGCATCTTATGAATTGTAAAGTATACAGTACCTCTAGCTTCTGAGGCATCTTGTAGACCAAAGAATTTGGTAGACGGAAAACATGCATCAATTGCATCTGTCTCCTAGACAATGAAGCACTTTGTAAAAGGTGTATGCTTTGTACATGTAGAGTGCCTTGAAAATGCTCCAGTGTTTTGTGAAGGAAAAGCAGGTGGGCACTGTAAAGCTCCTTTTAAATTTGAAATCATCTCTGAGGACATAAAGAATCATGGAACATGGAAAGTTCCAAGTCAAGCTTTCTATACCAGTAGGAGGATTCAGAAGTGTCTGAGTGCCCAGACCTCAAAAGTGGTCATTAATGCTTTAATGTCACATTGGCCAAGCGCCAGTAGAGTGCCCCAGACATCTGTGCTTGGCCCTTACCAGATACTTATCAGATTTGCAGATGACACCAAGTTAGAGGGGATAGCTAACACAGCTAGACAGAGTTAGGTTCTAAGAAGATTTTTAATGGCTGGATCAGAACATTGGTCTTCATCTAAGATGCAATATGATAGGGGTAAATGCAAAATCTTATACTTAGATTCAAAGAGTAATAGGTGATTATTAATAATAGTAATAGTCGGTAATGTAAGATTTGCAAAACACTTTAAATGTTATCGCAGCATCACAAAATCAAACCCACAAGAACAAGATGGGTAAAGGACAGTTAGACAGCTGAAAAACATCTGAAGATTTGAGGGACAGCAAGCTCCACATAGCAGTCAGTTCGTGGGATCTTGGGTTGGCCTAAGTGGAGCAGAGCTTCTTGGAAGGAGGAGATGATGAGCCCACTGTCCTCTGCTCTGCTTAGACCACATATGGAGTCTTTTGTTCTGATCTGGGTGCCACCGTTTAGGAATGGCATGGATATGCTGGAGAGAGTCCACAGGAGGGCAGCCAGGATGGGGAAGGGTCTGGGGTCCATGATATTTAGGGATCTGGTGAAGGGGCTGGATATATTAGCCTGGGGCAGAGGACACTCAGAGAAGACATGAGAACTTTTCTCCAGTATTGGAAAGGTTGCTATGAAGAAGGATCAGAGGCCCCAGAGGGCAGAACCAGGAACAGCTGAGGGGGAAGGGGAGGGGATTGGGACCAGATGTCAAGAGAAACTCCCTAAACAGGAGAGCTGTGCCAGAGGAGGAGGGTGGAGGGGGCTCATCTGGTGGTGGTGGGCCTCCTTGGCAAACTTCAGACAGAAGTCAGGTGCCCAGTTACTTATCGGTCACTTTGTGGAGAGCATTCTAAGTTCCCCTGAGATGGAGCTTTGGGAATTCTGAGAAAGGATGGTGAGTAGAGTGTCTGGGTCTGTTCTGAGGAATCTCATTCCAAGGCCTCATATTGGGAACTCTAGGTCTGACTGAGCCCTGAGCTGGTGTCCCCACATCCTCAAGATTGTGCCAGTGCCTCAAGTTACAGGACATTTCACAGGTCAGCCCAGGTTTCAGAAAGGGGCTTTTCTGGAGCCTCCTGTGAAATAGGGGAAGGAGGAAGGCACAGAAACATCCAGAATACTCACATGTGTGTACACCTACAAGCAAAGACACAGGTACATGTATGGCCAACCCAACTAGCACACTCCAAAGTATTCTATAAATATCTGGTAATAGTATTATGGTTGTTAAGATGCAGTTAGGGACATGCCCATACTCACACCTGCAGACAGAAAGACAGACTTGCAGCTCACACACACACACACACACACACACACACACACACACACACACACACACACACACTTGCAGGCTGAGCCCAAGAGGTCACCTGATCGTGTTCATCATTGGCTTGAGAACTGGAGAGACATAGAAGAGAAGTTGAAGCCGTGTTTAGAGGAGACAACTTCAGAGATGTGGACGGACTTCAGTTTGCCCTTCTTTGCCCATCAGTTCTTGCCCCCCATCCTCCAGTGTATGGGGTGGGGCTCCCCCACAGGGGCAAGAGGCCAGCTGACCTAGGCAGTCCTCCCCTCCAGTCCTGGAGCCATAGCGACACCTACTGGCCACAGAAGACCTGTTTCCCTGCCGCTATGCTGAGCTTACCCAGAACCAGGAGACGCCCTAGAGGTAGATTCCTGAAAGGCAGAGAACCCTAGGGCCCTTCTAGCCCAGTTCAGCTCAGCCTAGCAGAGGGTTGAGAGCCGTGTATTTGGAGTCCTTGGGCCAATAACTGACTCCTGATAAAAGGCTGACATTTAGAGAGCTCTTGACTCTAATTCACAGGCTCATGGACTTAGAGCAGAGAAAGACTCTCCTTTTTCAGATCCGGAAACTGAGGCCCTGGGGAAGTGGTTCAAGCAGTAAGTTATCATCGGAAGTGGGATGTGAACTCAAGTTCTCTGACCCTAGCTAGAACCAGTGCTCCTTCCACTATCCCATATTGCTTCTTCTTTCAATGGCTCCTCACATGCACAGAAAACACCAGATTATGCCCCAGAAAGGCTGAGAACTGCCCAAGGTCAGACAACTTTCCTGGGCCTCAGTTTCCTTATCCTAAGATAAAGAGTTGAACTTGATAATCTCTAAGCTCCCTTTCACCTCTAACCTTTTAGCCTTCTGATTCCCCCCATGATTAAAAGGGAGCTTTAGAGATTTGGGGGGGAGGGGGAGAATGCCAAGGAAGAGAAGATGAAAAGAATGGAGAAAAGAGAACCAGCTTCCTCCTTCCAGACTCAGGCTGCACACTCAGATGCTGAGCACAAGACCATAGAGTGGAGAGCTAGAAGAATCTGTAGAGGATTTCAATCCAGATGCCTGGGATCAGGCTCCAGATGTGGCTGAGGAGGCCAGGTCCAAGCTGTGGGCTTCACATTAGTTTTGGCATAAGATTCTGAGCACCTAGGTTTGCATACCGGCTCAGGCATTCATTCCACGCGTGGGCTTGGGCAAGTAACTCTGTGTCCCTCTTTGGCCTAGGTTCCTCCCCTGTAAGGTGAGAAGGCTGGACCAGATGGTATCCCCTTCTGGTTCTCTATGCTATGATCCTATGGGCACATGGGCATCCATGCAGGCACACATGTCAGTCAGCCAGCAAACCATTAAAGGGGCCTGTGCTAGTTATGGGGGGGAAATGCAACGCTTAGAAAAGATCCAGTTCCTGCCCTTGGGTCTTTTGAAAGGAAGGAAAGGAAAAAAGATAGCAAGACACCATTGTAATACCCATTAAGCGGGAGTATCTCAGAGGGATGAGAACGCTTTGGACACTGTGAAGTCCAGTGGAGACCAATCATCAGTCATAATGCGGAAAGGAGGTAGGAAATAAGGGAAGCCTTCCTTATTACAAAGGACGAGTAAAAATTCGGTAGTTAAAGATGAACAGGAAGGAAATGTCAGGAGGGGGGAACTGTATGAGCAAAGGTACAGAGGCAAGATGTGTCAAGGTAATTCAAGAAACAAGTCACCCAGTTTGGCTGATCATAGAGTCCATGGAGGAAAGAAATGAAATAAGGCAGGCAAGGGGCCAGATGGCACAGGACTTTGAATGCCAGGCAAAACAGTTCACTTAGGAGGCAATTGGGAGCTTCTGTCAGTGTTTGAGAAGGGGAGAGATTTGACCAGAGTTGTGCATAAGGAAAATGAGTCTAGCTGAGTGGAGGAAAAATTGGGGGATTGGGAGAAGGGAAAATACCTAGGAGGAGGCCAAAAAGAGTACCCTCAGGGCCAGCCCATCTTGGCACTGCTCTTTTGGATATCCCAGCTCTCCTGCCCAGCCAACCCCTCTCCATCTGAGTTGAAACACCGCTCCAGTTCTGGGGTGGCTCCTGTGACTCATCTCCCACCCCCGTCCCCATCAACCTAGGCAACAACCAGATTGGGGGGGCGGGGTGGATAGAGGAGGAGCTGAGGCTTTTGTGGTGTGCGCCTTAGTGGTGATTAGTTAAAACATCAGAGTATAAACAGTCAATTGGTTCCAATAATTAATATTCCCACTCAGACATGGGGGGGGGGGGGTGGAATGTGTGAGAAGAGCCAGTGAGACAGAGAAGAGAGCCAGAAGAAAGAGGGTAGAGATGCGGAAAGGGAGGGGAGGGACGTGGGGGGAGAAAAAGCTGGGGGGGTCAAGACAGATGGAGAGGGAGAGTTCAAGAGGGAGAAGAGGAGAAGGGGAGGGGGAGAGACAGGAGAGAGGAGAGGAGTAGAGGCAGAGGGGGGAGAGACTGGGAGGTAAGACGGGAGGGGGGAGCTCTGAGTAGCGTGGGCCCCCTCGGCAGGAGGCGGATAGAAGGAGTTGGGGGGGGCGTCCACACCACTATTAATCTCTGCTCCTAGTGCGCTAACGAGGCTAATGCGGGCCGTGACAAGGCCCATCTCGCCACCTGATTTAGGGGCTCAGGACGGAAGCAGCTCCAGGAGGGGGAGTGGGGCGGGAGCCTGGGAGACACTAAACCAGCCAATAAATCTCAGCCCGAGCCACCCCTCCAGTCCTCGGGATTGAAACCATAGAACTGGGGGCGGTGGGGATGCGGTGCGGGCGGCTCCCTAGGGTAGGCTGTTTGTCTCTCTGCCTTCGCAGAATCCCTTTGGGTGGGGCCCGTCTCCGACCCAACCTGAGTCTAACCCTGAGCCTCACCCTGGCCCAGCCCGGGAGGGGGTGAGGGGCTGGCGACCAGGAACCCCCGCACCTTCATTTCTCAGGTCACTGCTTGGCTAATGGGCTATTAATTTGCTCAATCGTCCCCTGTGAGGCAAACTCAATTTCTGCCAGAGACTCTTCCCCGGCCGTGGACAGATGCTTGATTGATGGGAGGGCCAGCTGTCACCGGGCAGGGCCCGCCCGCCAGCCCTCCATGCCCCTCCCGCCCCCAGCCTGGCTTCGTTCCGCAGGGACCCCTCCCCTTCCCTCCTCTCCCCTCTTCCTCCTGTTTCTGAGGAAATGTGCTCCGTAGGCCCTGGCCTCACAGGTGAGGTCACCTGGCCAAGCTCTTGGTGATAGCGTCATCCCAGGCCTCGCCCATCCAGCGCCCTCTGCCCTCCTGCCTCTTCTCGATCCTTTCGTCCCTTTTTTCCACATTCGCTTCATTTTCTACCCTCCTCCTTTTCCTTCCCTCGCCCTTCTCCTCCCCTTCCTTTTCCCCCCACCCTTTCTTCCCAGGCTTATGGTAGAATGTCCCAGAGACCACCCAACTCAGCCCCTCCATTTTCCACGGGAAGAAACTGAGGCCCAAGGAAGAAAGCAGGGTCTAAAGAAGGACATCTCCTTCATTCTCCCTGGGCTCCCACCCACCCACCCACCCACTCCCTTCTCGGGTCGGAGCAGCGGGCCAATCCCCTGCCGTGTGCCCGCGGCCCTGTCGGCTGCAATGAGAAACGACAGGAATATTTAAGGACAAACAAGGTTTCCCAGCGCAATTTACGGCGCTTCCAGGCGGCCCCAGATGGGGCCAATCTGATGCTCGCCAGCAAATCCAATCGCATTTCCTTATCGGTGCATTATTTCAGGCGTTATCTGGCGCTGATGTGCTTATCAATTCAATTCCAGCCCGGCGGCGGCCTAACCCCCCACCTCACCCTCCCCTCCGCACTGCACTCTCCCCCCCCCCCCCCCACACACACACACCGGGTCCCGCCGTATATGCTCGAAAGGAGGAAGGTAAACAGGCGCCGGGGTCCCACGGGGGCCCAGGGGAGCTGGTGAAGATGCTAGGCAAAGGGGAGGCGGGTGTAAGAGAAAGGGGGCCGAGGCTAGATGGGGATGGGGGCCCGGGTCGGGGGGACTCTCCTTCTAGCTTCCGGCAGGCCCTCAGAGCCCCCACCCCCACCCAGCCGCCCCGCCCGCTGCCTAGCCCAGCAGAGGTGAAGGTGCCCCATTAACTCCAGGCTAAAAATGACAAATTCATCTTCGACGACAATTAAATGAAGTCGGTAACTGATGCTAATTGATCTTCGGAGGAGAGGGCTCCCCTCGGCTTCCGCATCTTCCTCCTCCTCCCTCCTCCACCCCCACCCCCCCATCCCCTAGCTCCCAGTACTTCCCCCACGCCCAGCAGCCCCGGCTGCCCTCCCCGCATGCCTTCCAGGTTCCTAACTTCTCTGTTGCTGCCGGCTTCCTGCCTTTCTCCCCTCTCCTCATATCGCCTCTCTGCCTCAGTTTCTATCTCTGTCCTTGAATGCTCTGCCAATCCTCCCCTCCTCCCTAATGCCTTCTCTCCTACTTCTCCAGCCTCTAGTTGCCAGGGCTGCCCCTCCCCTCCTTTTCTCCCTCCCTCCCTCTCTCCCTCACCAAAGCTCAGGCTTTATTAGTCTTGGGTCATGATCCCAGGTCCTCATGGAAGTAGCTGACAGGCCAGGCCAGAAAGCTCAATAGGAATTTCATGGGGAAATAGTACTATGTTCCTGGAAGACACTGGTAAAGAGAGGCCTGTCTTCTCTTGATAGGTCACTGGCCTCCAGAAGAGGAGAGAGGCTAGGAGATCTTAGTCTAAGTCATCCAGGTCCCCAGGCTGCTACAGACATGAACTGATGCTGCCTCTGGCTCAGTTGGGATCCCTAGGAGGACCAGGATAGGCAATATGCAGCCAAGAGGATGACTGGACAGCTGGATCCAGTGGAAGCCAACAAGTCATCTTGGGTAGAAATTATAGACCTGCCTCTGTCCTACTCCCCCCTCCCCACCCCCATCCCTCTGACTGTCACTGTGTCTCTCTGTCTTTCCAGCCCTCCCTCTCTCCTGCTCCCCTTTGGGGAGCTGAAAGGTAAGTTCATCCATACCCACCACAGGGTACACTCTGATAGAAACAATCTACATCCCTGTCTCCTGGATCTGGGGCAGAGGGAGCAGAGAAGCCCAAGGGAGGGGAGGAGATAAATAAGAGTTGGTATCAGCCCCTCGATAAATACACATGATGTGTTCTACCCCCTCCCAACTCACTTCAGCCACTGCAGATACCTATTAATCCTGACAGACGAAGGCCAGCCTGGGTGGGTAATGCAAACTGATCCATCAAACTGCACACTCAGATTCCCCCACTCAGTGGGCCAGCCCCCAGCCCCCACCTGCCAGTTCTGGAGCCATGGGAGGCCCCACTAGACAAGTGTATTACATGGATAATGTATTGGACATATTAATAAAAATGCCTGAACAGCCCAGCCCTGGCCCAGCCCTGGCCATGACAGAGCACATATCACGGGCAGCAGAGCATGCTTGACATGCTGTCTTATCAGAGTGATAACCACAGCCCCTATCTCTAGAGTGCTTTCTTCCCAAAAGTCTTGGAGGGGGGAAGCAGTATTGCAAGTATCACTTGCCCCATTTTACAGATAAGAAACTGAGGGTCAGAGAAATCTATTTCCCCAAGGTCATGAAATCAGGAGTATCAGGGACAGGATTTGAACTTGTCTCCTGCCCCCCCACTAGTTCATTACTAAAGAAGATCAACAGCTCCTTCTTCCTGCTACCAGACTGTCTGATCCAGGGCCCTGATTCCATGAAACCTAGGAGTGTAGGAAGAACCAAAAATTTGGTTTCCAGGCCATGAGTTCTGGCTCTGGTTTGCAGGTCATGTCTTCTGGGTCCTGTATTCTGAGTCCTGTGTTCCATGTCTGATATTCAATTCCACTGTATCTACAGAGCAATAAGCTTGAGTGACGTTTGCAGAGTTGTGTTCTGTTAGATCAGATCTAGGTTCTAAGTTCCAGGTCCAGCTTGTGTGTAGGCCCTGCTTAGAGTCCAGAAGACAGGTACAAGACCTGGCTTACAAGCTTGAAGAGTGAAGTGGCCTCATCCTTTCTCTTACCCGAAGCATGCAGTCTGACTCATCCCTGAAAAGAGGAGAAATGGCCTTGTTCAGGGCCCCCATGGACATTTAGGAAGAGAGGCCTTACACATAGGCTCAGGATCCCCTACTACCCCCTTAGCCTGGGTCAGCACTGCCTGGAGTCCTTGCAAGTTTTGCCTATCTCCATCCCCAGCCTGCTCATTCTCTGCCAAGGCATATCTGAGTTATGACCCTCCAGGAGGTAACAAATTCAGCCTGAGCAGCCCCTTCCCTCCAGTTGGGATTTGGAGATGGACACTGTAAGCCTTGCTAGAATCTCCCAGCCTGGCCACACCCATCTTCCCAGGTGCCATCACCCCCAGTCACACCATGCCCAACCTTGTCCTCCTCACTTACATAATCATCCACAGGAGGCTGACCAGCCAGGAGAACAGAGGGCCAGAGTGGGGGAGAGAGGGGGGAGTGGCTTGTAAATTCTCTCCTCCAGTGTTTGAAGATCTGCCATGAGGAGGAGGAATCAGATTTGTTCTATTTGTCCCCAGAGTGCAAAGCCATGAACAATGTCGAGAAGATGCCGAGTTAGGTTCAGGCAGATCAGAGTTGCCCCAAAGGGTGATGGACTGCCTCCAGAGGTGGTGAGCTTCCCATCCTTGGAAGTATTCTATCAGAGACTGATTGACCACTTGTTGGGGGAGATGGGGTTCATGTTTAGGTCTGGGTTCAAGGTACCTCTCATTAAGATTCTGTGGCCATCCTTGTCCTCACAGCCATAATCTCCATCACCGTCCCTGAAAACATTGCCAATGAGGCCAAAGCTCTCCTTGGATCAGGGACCATATGCTGGGGAATGACTGCCTTCAACCTTCTACACTCAGTGCCCAAGCATTAGGGGTCAGGAGGTTGAGAAGCACTTCCCAGCTCACCCCTCAGCTCAGGCAGCATGAACATGATCCAGTAGGCCCCAAACAGAAAGACCAAGGACGGAAGCAAGGAAGGAGAGAATAGCTCTGGCTCCCTAGTGAGGCTCTGGGCCTGCCCCCCTCCCTTGCCTGCCTCCCTCCTTCTCCTCCAAAGTCTCCCCCTTCTCTTCCTCACTCCTGGGCTCACACTCGCTCGCGCTCAATCAGCCGCTGTCAGACCTCCGGCCTCGGCATTTTGGTGAAGAATCTCTCGGCTAAAAATTGTTGTCAGTCCCATTTCCTGGTTATCAGCTGGAGGGCGGCTGCAGCCTCGCCCGGGGATTAGCGGCCCACGTCGGTAGGACGGGCAGAGCATCCGATAACGCCACAGCACCGCCAGCCACCGCCTTGCCTCCCCCATCCATCATCTTTAGAGTTGACAGGTCCCCCCCAACACTGCCGCCACCCACTCACCCACCCATCACGTCTCTGTCCTTGCCTAGTTCCCAGTTTCCTCCCTGGGTTGAATTGAATGGGATATGGCAGGCTTAGGAGCTACCAAGGACAGAGGCATGCACCCTAGAAGGATAGAGGGACAGGCAGGCTGATTGGAGAGAGGGACTAGTCAGTCTTATGCCAAGGACCTGGGGGCTCTGGGTCATCACTATTGGGCCCACTATGCCTAGCACCAAAGCCAATGAGAGAGGAAGAGTGGCCACGTCTTGGGTTTTGTATAGTGTCCACCAAGGAATAATCAGCGTGGTGAGGGGCCATGTTCAGAAAGGCCTCAGACTCCATGGTGGGGGTAAGAAGCACAACCTTTACCACTGGAAGGGACCTTAGAGATGATCTAATCCAAACCCCTCCTGGACTGAGAGGAAGAGATTGGGAGAGAAGGAAATTCTTCTTTTTTGAGCTCCTGAAGAGCTATTCTGAGAAGGTGGCATGAGGCCAGTTAGGCTTGACCCTGGAGAGCAGAACTGGAAGCACTGAGATAGTAAAAAAAGAGCAGATTTCATGGGTGATCAGGAATATCCTAATAATGAGAGCTGTCCCAGGACTAAAGGGGTGCTCCCAGCAATGGGAGGATCCCCCTCAATGGAAGTCCTTAGGTAGAGGCTGCAAGAGTCCAGATCCAAGATGGAGAGGAAGGGATTCTTGTACATCTCCAGGCTTGATAGAATGCCTGAGAGTCTCGGCTTGACTGAGACTGGGGGTGGGGGGAGACATGGAAGGTGCAAGCCAAAGTCATGGGGTAGAACAGCTGGGGGATGAGAACAGGGGGAGGCAAGGCAAGCAAGAGCTGCCGAAGGCCTTGGAGTCCCAGAGGTGATGGCCACAGATGGTCCCAGAGAAGGGACAAGATGTGAAGTGGGCTGGGGCTGGAGTCAAGTAAGATTCTTTTATTGAACCTGAGTGTCCCTCAGTCTCAACCTCCCAGAGAGGATCTGGAGTCAGGGCTGTGCCAAGGTGTGCTTTGGGCACAAGAACCCCCCAACTAACATTCTGCTTATCTTTGTGTTTCCCTGTCTACGTCTGGCCTTCCTCCCTACCTCCCTGCCTCCCTGCCTTTCTAGGTAAGAAGAAGGCAGCAGCAGCAGCAGCAGCGGCAGCAGCAGCAGCAGCAGCAGCCCTATTCGACAGCCAGGCCCCCACCTGCCCCATCTGCCAGGTCTTGCTTCGGCCTGGGGAGCTGCAGGAACACATGGAACAAGAACTGGAGAAACTCACCCAGCTACCTAGCAGGTACAGTCCACCAAGACAGTCCTGCCACCTGCACAGCTGCCAGTCCCATGGGAGCCCCCAAGTCAGAGGGCCAGAGCCTCTCCCAGGGCCCCTAGCCCCAGAGACTCCCATGGGGCTCCTAGCCCCAAGCTCTGCCTCTTTCTCCCCGTCTTGCTCCCCGACTCTTGTCCCCAATGACTCATCAGATTCTCTGAGCCTTCCCCAGCATTAGACCCCAGTCTCTTACTCCTACCTCCTTTCCCCCAAATGAGCAGTGAGGGATTAAGATCTAGGGGAGGAGCAGGCCTCTGAGGGAGGGAATGAGATTGGGGGCAGACCCAGCATGGTTTGAGCTAAGGAGAGTGTTGGCATATTCTGGCTCCCCAGTGGCCCAGGGATCCCCCTTTCCCCTACAAAGTTACCCTGGGAAGGGCTTGGGGGGAGGGAGTAACCCGGTAAGAAGTTGTGGCTCAGCCATCAGGGCACCTGGGGCCCAGGCCCTGGATCAGTGGGGCAGGCTTGAGCCCCCACAGCCCCCTCTGCTCTGCAGAGCCAGTGAAATCCCGCCTGATCGATGGAGCTGAAGAGCTCCTCGCGACGGGTCGATGGGTTTTTATCTGTCTCGGCCGGCCCGCCCGCTGACAGCGCGCCCGGCAAAGGCGTTCCAAGGGCGCCCCCCCCAAACTGCCTGGCCCTGGCACCTGACGAGGCTGCCTGATTTATCTTAATTTTTAATTGGAAAAAATTTGCGAATTAATTGATTTCCCGGACTTGCCAATTAAGGCTGTAATTGGGTGCGGGAGGGATTCCCAGGAAGGGTCATGAGGGTGGGGGGAGAGAGTCAGGCCTCCCCTCTCCCAGGCTCCCTCTTGTGGGTCCCTCCTGCCCATCACCCACTCCCACAGTGGGAGACATTCAAAGACATACTCTCCCAACCAAAACAGACCAATACAGTCACTGTAACCACCCACTCCCCCACCCCAGGAGCAGGACAATAGAGCCACAGCCGGGACCAATAGTGTCCCAAGGAGGAGCAGGTATAGGAGGAAAGAGAATGAGTCAGGTTGAGCTGAAGGTGGTGCTAGGTCATCCCCCAGGGAGGTATCTGGTTTGTGGTTGGGGGTGGGGGTTGGGGGTGGAGGATAGGCCTTAGAATCTGGAAATACAAATAAAGAAATGTCTTCCAACATCCACAAGGCCCTGAGCTCTGAGGATCATGCTGGGGGGAAGGGAGGGGCAGGCAGACCACTTTTGGGGCTTCCTCAGGAAATCTCGTGTTCTAAAGCCTGTGTCTCTGGACGAGTCAGGAAGAACAAATAGGCGCGAGGGCCACCCCCAGACCCCAGGCTCCCAGGCCCTGCTCATGCTCTCTGCCTCATCTAAAGCCTAGCAGGCTGATGGAGGTGATGGCATGGCTGGCAGAGGGGCAGGAGCCAGGAGCGGCAGCGGCAGCAGCAGCAGCAGCTCTGGGCCTCTGCCTGCCTCGGTGTTTGGTTGGGTAATGAGCTAGATAAACAATTCCCCCAATAGATTAAAGCTCAGCAGGGGGCGGAGGGGAAGGCTCAGTGCGGGCAGCTCCCTGCCTCTTTATTTCCAAGGATAATTCGGTGTAAATCACCTTAATTAAAAGTGCCAGCCTGGGCTGGGTGCAGGGACCAGTGCTGGGGCCTGCTCATGATTTAAAGCTCCCGGATCATTCAGTGGCTGGCAGGCAGCAAGTGGGGAGATCATCAGAGCCTCTCTCCTGCTCCCTCCCTCCCTCCCTCCCTCCCTCCTCCTCCTCCTCCTCCTCCTCCTCCTCCTCCTCCTGTCCTTACAACCTCCATCTCCCCAGGGCTGCCATTCCCCAGGGGCTGGGAGGGATGGTCAGAGAATGGAAAGCAGTATTTGCCCAGCCTTGGGCCTAAAAGGAGTCCCTAGTGCCCTGGCAGGAGTCTCTACTGAGCTGAGGTTAGCCCATGTGAATGGAGGGGGCACAGGAGTCCGGCTGGGTCAGTCATTCTCTCTGCCCTCCTGCCAATGCACAGGGGTTCTGTTGTGTGCTGTATTCAGGCCCCTCTGCCTGTCCTGTGGGCCTGCATGATCAGGGCTGTGGGCTGGCACAAGGACTAGGCTTTGAGGGAACAGATTGATGACAGGCCCAGGGATGGTCTACTCCTTGCTCCTGTCACTCCTGCTTAGTGGGAGGGAGATGGCTATGCATGTGGATGCTAGGATTAAACCCAGCCTGGGCCTCCCACCTTTCTGTCCCACTTTAAGAGGAGGGGCATGGGGAGAATTTGTCTCTGCCTCAATGGGCCTTGGGCCCCAGAGCAGCTGCCAGCCCATCAAATTCTAGGAATTGTCCACAGCCTAGTTTGATCTTCAGGGTCATGGCTCTGGGGGTGGAGGAAGGTAGGGCAGTTGCATGTCTGTCTAAGAGCCCCCTCCCCTCAACAGCTGCCCCAGGTCTGAGAGGTCTGTAGGTAACTGAGGACAAGGCTGGGATGGGACAGTGCCTGCCCCACCTGGGGAAAAGGCAAGGTCATGGGATATAGGGAGACCCTGGGGCAGGGATAGAGGAGGGCTGCTGCTCCTGCACCTGTCTTGCATCCTGTTCCCCAGGGACTCTGGAAACCTTATCTGCGTGTCCTCTTTCTTTGCAGCAAGAATTCTCTCCTGAAGGAGGCCATGGCCCCTGGCACCCCCAAGGTAGGTGGCAGAGCCCATCTCAGGCACCCATCAGGTGTCACAAGCTCATCACATCCCATGCACAGTCATACCCTCCTTGCAGCATTGAGGGGGAGTCTTCCATTGCTGGGAATGCTCCTTCAACTGTGGGGCAACTCTCATTACAATGATGTTCCAATGAACCCTGAGAGCCTAACCTCCTCCTTCTGGCAGAAATCCCCTCAGCAACAAGGAATTATCCTCCAAGGAGGAAGAGGCAGAATTCACCCCCTCCTCAGGCAATCCATGCCTCTTTGGGACAGCCCTCAAGCTTAAAAAGTTCGAGTGGATAGAGTGCCAGGACCTGGAATCAAGAAGACTCATCTTTGTGAGTTCAAATCTGGCTTCAGACACCATGTGACCCTGGATGAGTCACTTAACTCTCTTTGCCTCAGTTTCCCCATCTGTAAAATGAGCTGGAGAAGAAAATGGCAAACCACTCCAGTATCTTTACTAAGAAAACCCCAAATGGGGTCACAAAGATGTGGACACAACAGAAACAACTGAACACACACACACCTAACACCTAGCACAGAACACAGTCCTTCAGATACTTGAGGACAGTTTTCATGTCTCTCATGAGTTTTCTCTTCTCCCAATTAAGAAGAACCCCTGGTTCCTTCAACTAATGTTCTTAGGACAAGATTTCTAACCAGTAGCAGCCAGCAGCTTCCCCTTCTCTGGTCACTCCCTGGGAATTCCTTCCCTACCCCCTCCCACCTAGTTCTCCCTATGCTTTACACAGTCCTGGAGTTTACCCACTCTTAGGGCAGACATAAGGATGCTGACTCCCTGCCTTCCCTGCGTGGCCAGCCCTCTGCTCAGCTGTATTTGGTGGTGGGAACTGGAAGGCTGGTCCCAGGGAGCATTTGCTCCTGGGGGAGAAGGAGCTGCCCCCCCAGAAAGGAATGCGCAGGAGGATCACTTATCATAAGGTGGGACTGGGAGTGTGGATAGAAGTTGGGATGGGGGCTGGAGCCAGCTCTTAAAGGAGTCAAATTGAAAAAGAAGTAAGGACAATGGCATGAGCAGACCCTGAGGCAGGGGTGGGCCAGGGCAGGTTGGCTGAGGGTTGGGGGTGAGAGCACTGCAGGGCTGCTCACTGAACCACAGGACCCACCAAGGGGAGGGAGACTATTTCTGGGGAATTGAGGTAAAATGAGATGGAAAGGACAGGGTAGATTTCTGAAGACCTTGATTGCCCCACTGAGGTATTAGACTATTCTCCTTTGGCAATGGAGATGCATTTGTGTGGTCCATGACATGGTCATACTGGCCAATCTAGGAACATCAATTTGGCAGCTGTGTGGAAAGGCTGAGGCTGGAGGCAGAGAGACCCTCAGGAGGCAGCTGCAATAATCCAGGCAAGAGGCAATGCGGCCTGAAAGAGAAGAGGGAGAGAAACTGTGGAAGGGGAGATTCAGTGGGACCTGATAATGGCTTGGACGTGGCCCCTGCTCAGAGCAGGCTGCTCTCCCTTGGCTGAGGTTGGTGGAGGCTGGCCCCTCCCTGTTGCTGTCCTACCCCTCATCTCTTTCTCTGGCCTGCCTTAAGGTGGGGAGCAGACTGTCAAAGCCTCTCTCAGGAGGTGCTAAGTGATATTTGCCCCTCTTTGGAAGCTGAGTTAAAGCCTTCATCAGGCAAGGAACACTTTGTGCAGAATCCCACAAAAGGCGCTGGTGCGGTCAGAGATAAAAGCGGGTACTAGCAAGAGCGAGCAGGAACGGGGCTGCTCGGGTGACAGCCACTGATGGATTGTTTAAGGGAAATAGACTCCCCGGCTTGGCTCAAGCCGCCCCCGGCAGCAGCCCCCACCCAGCACTTAATAGTTTCAAATGACCAAGCTTAAAAGGAAAGTGCATGTCAATGGCACTCGATGACCCCCCCCTCAACCCTCCCCCACATCTGGCCCCCTCTCCCTCCACATCTGGTCCCTTCCTTCCCCCACATTTGACCCCAACTACTGGGGGGGGGGGGCAGGGAGAGGAGCAGCCAGCAGGGGCGGGTCTGACGGCTAAAGTGGAGGCAATTTTGGTCCATTTTCTCAGTGCTGACAAATACCAGGTCACCCCCACCACCACCATCACACATACACATACACATACACACACACACATACACACACACACCACACCACACCACACACACAGATACAAACACAGGCACCCAGAGGCTTTAATCACACATACAATTTTGTAAAAACATACAGTGTTCCACTTACAGAAACACCAGGGAGCACATAAAGGAGGGAGGATGAGAGAGTCCCAGGAGCCACCAGAATCCTTAGAGAGACAATCTTTCAGTCACTCATTTTACAGATGAGGCATTTGTTCACTCTCTTTGCCCCACACCCATACACATATGAATGTACAAATGTATACATGTGTGAACATTTTTAGGCTCCAGCACCAAGATTCATGCCAAGCCAGCATCTGCTCACTTTGGCTCCTTGCTTAGCCACAGGGCCAGGCTTGGGAGGACCAGGAGAGTGAGCTGGGCAGTGGGCATCTGCGAGTGTTCAGGATGAGGAGACTCAGGGAGGCAGCTGGGCAGTGACTGTGGGTACTGGAACTGAGGAGGGGAGTCAGATCAGGAGGAGGAGGAGGGAGAGAGGAAGTCTTGAACAAGATTGATGGTCTCGTTGCCATTAAGAAAAAAATTAGCCAGTGGCGGCCATCATATTAAAGGGTGAAGAAGCCGTGAATTATTTTCTTAAAGATCTTATCGCTTACAATGATAATTTTACCTTGCGAAAGGCCACTTTTAATGAGGCGAGGAGCCGGGCACAGAGTCATGATTTAATGCCAGCGGTTTTTTTCCCAAGCACATTTTCCCGATCTTGTGCCCGTGTTTAAAAAGCGCTGGTGACCTTTTTTTATTCTACTCGCCCCAGGTGTGAGGCGGCTGAAGCGGAGGGGGAGGCCCTGCCTCTCAGGGTTTATCACCTCCCCGGGGGCCCCTCACCTCTCCCTTCCACAAAGAGATAGATGGATGAGGAGGAGTGAGGGGAGACTGCCTAGTACTGCCTAGAAAGCTTCACAGAAGTCAAGTCAGAGCAGGAGAAGGAAGGAGAAGTGGAAGAGCAGGGGAAAGAGGAAGAGGAAGGGGAGGAAGAAGAGAGAAATCATAAAGAATTAGCTGAGATCTCACACACTGGCAGGGCCCCCAAAGTGGGGCTGGAAGGGTCCAAGACCCCTCAGGATATAGGGAAGGAAACAAGCAGAAGAAAAACCAGGAAGTGGGCCAAGCTTACACAGGTAGCAAGCACCAGAACCGGGCTTCCTGCTCAGCGTCTGATTCCAAAGAGCCCTCCTTGGCACTACCCCTCTTGTCCTCAGTCCTCCTTGGCTGGGCCCCTGGCTGGTCAGGGTGACAGCCAAGGGCCAGAGGATTGGGGAGAGGTGGCATGTTGAGGCAGGAGGCTTGTGAGCAGGGAGAGAAAGGCTGATAGCAGAGACTGGCTCAGCCTTGTGTGTTATCCAAGAATTTCATCTTGCCCTCCTCTCCCGTGGGGGTCCCACAACCCTGAGTAGTTGGGAAAGAAGGATTGGGAGACCAAGATAGGCTAGATGGAGCTCCTGAGTCCCAGTCCTTGTGGAGGATGAGGCAGAGGGGTGGCTCTCTGCTGCCTGTGTCCTTTCTCCCCGAAATGGATTCTCAGGCTACTTGGAAGGTATTAGTCACTGAGCAGAATGTGATGAGTTTGCCCTGCTTCTCCAGGGGCCTCTGACAGCTCCTTCTGTACATGCTAGAAGAGCACAGAGGTTCCATTCCCACCTAATTTCCCTGGCCCTTCCCCACCGAAAGCCTAAGAACAGAGAGACTGTGGCAGCTTCTAGCCCAGCCCCCGCCTCCACCCTGGACCCTCACGCAGTGCCTGAGGATGTGGGCAGAATTCGGGTCACATCCCAGCCGCTCAGCCCAGGAGATAGAGGATAAATGACCTCTCTCTCTTTCCCAAATTGCTTTCTTTGGGCTGTCACCAGCGATTTCAAACAAGGGGGTGGGGGTGGGGGTGGGACTATGTTGGTGAAAACCTTTGGAGGGAAGGAGGAAGGATGAGTGGGGAGGAGGGGGAGCAAGGCCTGCCAAGTGCAGTTCTCTCCCAAGCACCTAGAGAAATCCACCCCCCACTGGAGCCAGCCTCCTCTCCAGTCCACAGCCCAGCCTCTGGTTACTGGGGAGGGGGATGCCTTGACTCTTGCCAGCCCCATGGGCACAGGTCCCAGCACCCACTCCTGACCCATGCTTAGCATGGAAGCACTTCGGCACAATTTAGAAATAGACAATTTATTAATCGAAGCAGCGGGTATGCAGAAGAGGTGCTGAGATTGACGGCCAGGGATTGGTTTGAGCCTCGCCTGTTTCTAGAGGTCATCTCTGAGGCTCAGGAATAAATGGGCCCAGCGTTCCGCCCCTGCCTACCCGCTAAAAACTAATACATAACGTTTAATTTACTGTCTCCATAGTGGAGCTGGCCATTTTTCACATAATAATATTGGATTAAAGGCATTCATTCACCAGCCAGGCAGAGAGAGCAGAGAGGGAGACAATGATGGTGGAAGGAACCCTAGGATGAGAGGCAAAGGACTTGGGTTCAAGTGTCATCTCTGTTACTTAATTACCTGTGTGGACTCAAGCAAGTACCTTGACATCTCAGGACCTCAGTTTCCCATTCTATGAAATAAGGAAGTTGGAGTGATCTCAGAGGCTCCTCTTAGCTCTAAGTTCCGTGATCCTAGGGTGAGGAGCCTGGGGCTTTGAGTGGAAAGCAGGGTTCTTGACTTTTCCCTTCTCTGTGGAACAGGTTGGCTGACCCTCGGCTGACCTGGGAAGGACTGAGCATTCTGCTTTCTCCTTGCAGGCTCATCCTTCCTACCTTCTCTAGACCTGGGTATTGCTTTTGTTCCTAGAGTCAATCTGGGCCAGCCAGGGCCCTCAGAAAAAACCAGGGTTGAGGAGTGACCCCCAAAGGGTATAAGCACCACCTTCAGTCACAATGAAGAGCTCACAGTCCTAGGAGAAACAGCCAATCCCTGGAGTTTCAGGTATCAGGGTCAGCCTGAGCCAGAGCAACCCAAGAAGGGGCAGGTCAGCCTGGGTGGAACCTGGACTAGAAAAAAATGAAGGGAGTTTGTTGGAGAAGAGGTGAGACTTCCCCTTCTGGGCCCCAGAGACAGGACCAGTGGGTGGGGACAGAGACAGGTTAGGAGGCAGATTGAAGTTCCATGTCAGGACAAACTTCCTAATGATTACAGCTGCCCGAAGTGGAGCAAACTACACAAGCATTTCCTCTCACTGGAAGGCTTTGATCCAAGGCTAGGTGCAAAAACTGGTCCATGACAAATCCTACTTTAAGGTTGGAAAGGCACTTATCATAAGTTATATCATTTGATCCTTACAACTTCCCTGGAAGGAAGGTGCTCTTATAAGCCCCATCTTACAGGTGGAAGAACTGAGTCACAGAGAGGTTAAGTGACTTAGCCAGGGTCACACAGTTTGTATCTGAAGCAGGACTGGCACCATCTTCCTGGCTTCAGGCCCAGAGCTCTAGTCACTGCCCTCCCTAGCTGTCTGATCAATGAGATGATCTGGGTAAAGTGCTTTCAAAATGGGAGCTTGGATTCTTCCAGTTCCTATACTTCTATGCCTCTCACTGCAGCCAAGCTAGCTTCTGAAGTCTCTTCCAGAAATTCTGAGGAGATGCTGAGAAAGTTGGCTTGGGCCAGAAAGAGAAAGGGGGCAAATGACCACCAGACCTGGCACCATGAGGGTGAGGCAGAAAACCTTGCCTCACTTGGAGCCATGGGGGTGGGGGGGTGGCAATAGCCATTCTTTTAATAAGTATTTATTAAATACCTACTGTGTGGTATACCACTGTACTGGGTGCCAAGGCCATAGACATGACAATGAAATAGCCCTTGCCCTCAGGGATCTTATGTTCTCTTAGAAGGATCTATTGATGTACACACATTTACATTATATACACACATGCATTATATACACATGTACACATTGTTCACATATACATATGTATGTACACACATGTATGCACTACATATACATGTGTGGGCACATGCCATTTTCTATATCCACACACATATATCCACATGTACTATATAAACACACATGCATATGTATATATGTGCACATATGTATTATATGTTCGTGTGTGTACATGCCCTATATGCAGTATATGCAGCTATTTGTGTATGCACACATACAGTATGATACATACATGTATGTATGCTCATGTATGTGTATATACATTCATGTCCATGAGTGTGTATACAAGTATACATTATATATACACACGTGTGTGCATGCACACATGTATACATTATATGTATGTATACATATGCATACAATATTTATACACACATACATATGTATCTGTATTCTGGGTATATATATATAGCCCCTGGAGCTGAGCTTTGGAAGAAACAAAGGATTCTAAGGGTGAAATTGAGAAACAGAAAGGCATCCCAAGCTTTGGGGACCCCCTGCACCATCTGTAAAAAGGCATGGAGGCAGTGAAGTGTAATAGGTCTGGATGAAGCCAGGTTGAGAAAGATTTCACTGCCAAATGAGAAGTTTGTATTTTATCCTAGAGGTCATAGGGAGCCACTGAAAATCTTTGAGTAGAAGAGAGACATGGTTAGACTTGTATGTACTTCAGGGACTATCATTTTGGCAGCTGTGCAAAGGAAAGACTGGAGGCAGGGAGACCAGTTAGGAAGTTATTAGAGTAGTCCAGGTGAGAGGCAAGGTGGGATATGTACCAGGGTGGTAAGTGTTAAGCACAGAAGGGGGTTTAGAGGAAAGAGGTTCTGAAGACAGAAATGACAGTGCTTGGTAACAGATTGGATATGGGGGTGAAGGCATTTGAGGAGTTGAGGATGAGTCCTAGGAGGCAAGCCTGGGTACCTTGGAAGATGGTGCTGCCCTCACCAGTAATAGGAAGCTTGGAAAGAGAGGAGGGTTTGGAGGGGAAAGATGATGAGTACTGTTTTGGACATGGTGAGTTGAGGTATCTCTTCAATAACCAAAAGACAGTCAGTAATGAGGGGTCTAGGCAACAGGGACAAGGGGTAAGGAGGGAGACAACAGCTGGATATGTAGAACTGGGACTCATGTGCAGAGGGGTGATCACTGAACTCAATTTCTTCCTGAAGGCTATCTGACCTCCTGTCTTTCCCTCCATCCCCTCTCTCCTAATCTGAGATAAGAGATAAAAAAGAGTGATTACCAAGTCATCAGCAAAAATGCACTGGGCCTCTACTCTGTGTTGGCAGGTAGAGGAGATCTCATCCTGGGATAGGGTCCGACTTTTGGAGTCAAGGCCAGGTACCATTGCTTCCCAACTATGTGACCCTGGGCAAGTCCCTTTCTTTGGATGGGCTTGAGTTTCCTCCTCTGTGAAGCAAAGATGAGACTGTCACTCTCTCAGTACTGGGGTAAAGTTGTGATATTAGGCCCTTTGAATCCAGCACCCTGGGACTGGAAGGTGTGGCCTTGCAACTGATCATTAAAGCCTAACATCCTGGTCCTTGGTGCTGTCTGCTGGATTTAGGGGTCTAGGGGAAGCCTGACATGGAAAAGAGAAAGCCTTGAGCTGGGGAGAAGGGAGAGGAGACAGGAAAGCTGTGTTTAACTGTGTGTAAGACTCCTTGTGGGGAGAGACCCTCATTCTGTGACCTAGGAATACTGAGAAAAGCTGGGAGCTGTCCAGCAGTAGGATGAGCTGCCTGGTGAGGCAGAGGGAGAGGCAGGAGCCTACTCACTGGAGTTCTTCAAGAAAAGACTGGACAACTACAAGGCAATGCATGTGTCCTAGATAGTTTTTCCGTTCTAGGTCCTTTCCAGCTCAACCTTCAAATGAATAAGCCCCTCATCCTGGTCCTAACGGAGCTCCTATAGAAGCCCAGGGCAAATTGCGATGAGGTCCCTCAGACCCAGGCTGAGTTCAGGCAGAGGGAAGATTGCTGAGTGACCCTGGGCAAGGCACTTCCTCTCCCCCACCCCAGCCCTGGGCTTCAGGCTCCTCACTGTGCAATGGAGGTACTCTATTAACCCTCCTCCACTAGCCCCTTCAGAATCTGTTGGATGCAAAGCATCTCCGCCTTACAATGATGAAGAAGTAGATGCATCCATATTGATATCATCAGTCCTGCCTGGGGAAATCAGGGAAGACTCTCTGATGGCAATGGCACCTGAAATGGGTTTTGAAGGATGGTAGCATATGAACAGAGTCTGTTCTCAGGCCCATAATGAGATGGGCCTCCCAGCAGAAGGGTCACTGACATTCAGATGGGGAAAAAAAAGAACAAACCCTGCCAGATGGGCCACCAAGGGAAGGTTATAGGAAGGGTGGAAGAATCTGTGTTCCAGCCCCTACCAACCTCCCTTCTTGTTTTTATTGTCCCTACAGGCTCTCTTGTTATCAGCCTCGATCAAGCGAGAAGGGGACTCGCCCACAGCTTCTCCACATTCCTCAGATGATCTGCACCACTCTGACAGATATCAGGTGGGTCTCAGAACCTCACACATGTGCAGTACTCCCTAGCAGGAGGCAATCTGCTAGCATGGGAGCAAATGAGTCCATCATTCCCATGCCCTAGAACTGGGGGGCTGGGGGTGGGGAGGGGGGAAGATGCATCTCTGCCTCTCCCACCAAACTGTACCCTCTCTGTCCCCTCCAGAGTAGGCTTTTTGGTGGTTCTGTATACCCAGCCCTCTAACCCCTGGTTGAAGATGGGGAGTCAGGATGGCAGCTTTGGGCTAAGCTAAGGAAAGAGGGAAGAGGACTTTCCCAAGACAAGGCAGAATTTTTCAGGCTAACACACCTGCAGGCACCAATAGGGGGTTCTGTAAGAAAGTCTGAAAGTTCTGGGTTGTCTTTGTAAAGATAGAAAGCAGGCAGGCACTGAGGAATCAAACCCTAGGTTTTGGCCCTGGTTACTCCCACCCCCAACAGAAGGGGCATAGAGGAACCAGAGCTGGGGTTCACAACCACCATGCAGGATGTTGCCAAGACCAGGCCTGATAGCCTGGAAGCCTCTTGGGCCAAAGGTAAGTTTTTCAGGAGTGTTAGTGGAGGGTCCTTGAGGGTAATGGAGGCATGCCTCCCCTTCTCCCTTTCACACTGACCAGGGTCACAGGCTCAGGGCTACTAAAGCCTGTGAATGTCAATGGACGAGAGAAGTAGAGTTGAGTCTAGGCAGGGCAGTAATTTGGGAGACCTCTACCCCAAAAAAAAAAGGCTGAGAATGTTGTGGGAGCCAGGACAAGAGACAACAAAGCAGCCTTGCTTCTGCTATCTCCCTGGTTCCAGGGAGGGAAAGTCAACAAGTCACACACAGAACTAGAAAGAACCTCACATCAACCATCCCCAGTCTGTAACTTCCCTGATCCATCTCTGCCAGTGGGCTCTTGTTCTCAGGGAGTTCACAGGGGTTTGGGAGAGTCCCTCAAAAAGAGGCAGCCAGAGGCAGAGAAATGGATCCAGAAGACAGAATGAAGAAGGAGGAAGAGGGGAGAGGAGAAGAGAGGACAAAAGAAGAGAAGAGAGAACAGGAGAGGAGAGGAGAGAAGGGGAGAGAAGGGGAGTGCTAGATCTGGAGTGAGGAAGACCTGAATTCAAATCCAGCCTCAGACACTTACTGGCTGTGTGACCCTGGGCAAATCATTTAACATTATTTGCCTCAGTTTCTTACCCATAAAATGAACTAGAGATGGAAAAGGCAAACCATTCCAGTATCTTTGCCAAGAACACCCCAAAAGAGTGACAAAGAATTGGACATGACCGAAAAACAACAAGACTTGAGGCAGTGGGCTTCCAGAGATGGTCTCCTAAGAGCACATGTCACACCCTAGGATGAGTCCTTTATGCCTCCTGTGTTGCAGCTGAGGAGAGCTTTGGCTCTGTTGGCCTCCTTGTCATGTCCAGTCCACTAAAACCTCAGGTTTTTTTCAGAAGAGCTATTGTCTTCTACCCAGTTCTCTCTCATTGTGTAATTGTAAAGTTGATTTTTTTTAAACCCAAGTAAAAGACTTTACACTTGTCCCTATAAAATTTCAGTCATCTTAGATTCAGCCCCATGCTGTAGCCTGACTGTGACATCAATGCATAAGCTGTCCCTCCCAGCTCAGGGTTCCCTGCAAATGTGGTAGGTCAGTCTATCAACCAGCATTTACTAAGTATTCACCATGCACGGGTCATTGGGCTAGGTGTTTGGGATATATAAGCAAAAGGGAAATGGGCCTTGGCCTCAAGGAGCTGACTTTCTATTGGAGGAGGATGAGATTTGTTCACATATAAGGAAATAAGCAGGGGAGAGTATACCAAGAGCAAGCAAAATATAGAAGTGATTTTTCAGGGGCAGAATGTACATATGGAGTACGTAGGGCAAAACTGCCCAAGCCTAACACAGACAGATCCCTGAAACGCTCCCCTGGAGACCTCCATCCAAGTTGACATTTAAGTTTTCATGGTGGTGACTCATTGGATCCAGTCATTTAACTAGTTTCCAAGTCATCTAAATGTCCCCTATCACCTACAGGCCATCTCTGTCCATCTCTTCTGCATGAGAGACTTTGTCAAACAATATAGCTGCAGTATTCCCCAGATGGATCAGTCCAGTAGTCCTGTCAAAAGGAAGTTAGGCTGATCTGACCCTCTCTGGCCCTCATGGAGCCCAGCTGATCCTTTCAATCTCCTTTCCTGGGATAGATATAGAGAGGTATCCCACACTAGGGGAGAACCCTCTAGCCATGAATCCCCTACTGGATTCTTTCTAGCTGTGTAATTATGACAACTTCAGCCTCAAGTTACCTTAGCTGTAAAATGTAGGTAATAACCACTGTCACACCTGTTCCCCAGGGTGGTTGTGAAAATGAAATGAGATCCTGTCTATAGGGCTTTTGGTAACCCTTAGAGTGCTCCAGAAACATCCTGTATCATTAATTTCTCCCAAGCCATCACTTTATAGGGACCACTTTAAAATGATGCCAATAACTGAAGCCTCCTCTCTTTGGAAAGATCAGGAAATGGTTGCCTTCCTCCAGGCCTGGGGCATCTCTCCCATCTTCCCTAAGCTTTCAGGGATCAGCATCCAGCAATTCAGAAACTGAGGCATTTTTAGTTCCTTTGGCCTGGGCAACTTGAATTTGTCCAGCTCTGTCTTGCCTTCTCTATCCAAAGATCATCCTCCATGGAACAAAAAATGGAAGTATTTCCTGCTTTCCTCTATCTGTTGTCTCATCCCACCTCCCACCACTATCCTATCCCAAGCCATGGCCCTATCCCTTTCTCTTGCTCACTCTGTAACTACCCAAGCCTTGCCCCAAGGAGGGCTCTGCCCTGCCCAGGAGTCCCTTTTCATGTGAAGAAGCCACCTTCCCCCCCACCTCCTATCATACAATATCACAGGGACATTCAGAAAGAGACATGGAAAAAAAAAAAACAATGAGAGATAGAGAAACAATGAGTAAAGAGGAAGTGGGGCAGGAACCAAGAAAAAAGTGATAGATATAGGAGACAGAGGGAGAGGGACAGAGAAAGGTAAGAAGACAGAGAGAATTGGCAACAAGAGAGAGACAAAGATGGGTAAAGGAATGAAAAAGCATTTAAATACCTACTATGCGCATAGCACTGTGCTCAGTACTGCCAGCCCCTGCTGTCAGTGAGCTAAGAGCCTAATGGGGAAGACAATACAGAAAGGAGGTTTCAGCTAAGCCCAGGGGAAAAGTCCAATAGTCTTTTGAGTGTGGTGACAAGGTAGATAGATGGAAATGCATCTTCTTTGATATTATTTCCACTGATAAAAATCCTGTCTGTTTCTGCTGTTGAACCATCTGAGAGGGTCAAAGACTTAGGGGCCAAGCACTTTCTTTTCCAGGGCTTCAGTTGACGTGGGGCCAAAGTCCCAGCCGAGGCAGTCACCAGTTTCCATCTGCACAAGGGCTGCTGCCCTGGATGGTGGCCTGGGTGAGAGGTGCTGCTGTTGCTGGGTTTCTTATCCTCCCAAATGAGCCTCAGGGGACATGGTTATTGACATGGTGGCTGGGGGCTGATGCAAAGAAAAGCAAATAAGAGATGACCGGGTACAGAGCAGAAGGAAAGAGGTTAAGTGGTAGACAGAGAAATACAAGTAGAAAAAGGGGGAGAGAAACACCATTGTGTCTCAGACTAACAGAACAAGACACAAAGGAAGAGAGAGAGAGACAGAAAGAGATATGGAGAAAGTGAAGATGCAGGAGAAAAGAGAGACCAAGAGAGGGGAGGGACAGGGTGAGAGAGACAGGGAGGAATACAAAGAAAGACAAGACTGAAAGAGAGCAAGAAGGATACAGACAGATGAGGAAGAGATTAATTCAGCAAACACTGATCAGACAATTATTGTGTGCTAGGTGCTGAAGGACACATGGCTCCTTCCTTCAAGGGACTTGGAATCTAAAGGGGGCTAGGATATACAACATTGCCTGTTGAGTGCATCAGAATGGTACAGAGAGCTTTGTGATGGCTCATTCACTGGGGGAGGAGGGAGGTCAAGTCATTGCCAACTGCCTTGGGACAGGCTCCTTGAGAGATAGGCCTAGTAGTGAGTCATTACAGGGCAAGGAGGAGGAAGGCATTCCAGGGAGAAGGACCAGTGTGAGCAAGAGGCAGTGGGAGGATTCGGAATATGAGTATGTCATGCAGACACAGTCAGTTTGGCTGGCATATAGGGCACATGGATACATGAAGGGGAGCAGTTACTAAGTACCTACTATGTGGAAGCTAGGTCCTAGACTGGGCAAGTGCTAGGGCTATAGTTACAAAGACTAAAACAATCCCAACTCATCATCTCTAATGAGAAAGATAACAATGACATATAAGTATTGTTCAGCTATTTTAGTCTTATCGGACTCTTTGTGACCCCATTTGGGGTTTTCTTGGCAGAGATACTGGAGTGGTTTGCCATTCCTTTTCCAGCTCATTTTACAGATGAGGAAACTGAGACAAACTGGGTTAGGTGACTTGTCCAAGGTCACACAGCTAGTGTCTGAACTCAGGTCTTCCTGACTCCAGGTCTGGTGCATGATCCACAAGCTGCTCCACATATAAGTATACATAGCATAAATATAAAAAGAATAAGTATCAATCCGTGCAGAATAGTGAGTCACAAAGTAGTTGGGGCAGGAGGGCATTGGGGTAGGGCGGGATTCATGCAGACAATGGTGCTTGAGTTGTCCTGAAGGAAGTGATTCTAAGAAGTGAAGGTGAGGAGGGACTGGATTCTGGGTGTGGAGGCCAGGCCAGTGCCAAAGCATGGAGTTGAAATAAGGAGTATCTATTGATTGAGAGGCACAGAGAGAAGGTCTGCTGGGCTGGATCATAGAATGTAGATGTGTAAGTAGTGTCCAATGAGAGGTTGGGGCCAGGTTTGTAATGTTTTAAAAATGAGCTTGGGAAGTAAATAATAATGAGGAGGAGAGATGACATTTCCATAGTATTTTGAGGTCAGCAAAGTACTTTTTCTGCATTATCTCCTATGACAATGACAGTTTAGGGTAGCATCAGGGTGCAGACGGTTTTGAATGTCATTCAGTGGAGTTATTGAAAAGAGCTAGGGAACCACTACAGGATTTTGAACAGAGAAGAGGAGAGAGGGACAGAGACAGAGAGAGACAGAGACAGAGAGAGACAGAGACAGAGAGAGACAGAGACAGAGACAGAGACTATAACTTCCCATGGGCCTCATTCCTCCTCAGCTGAGGCCTTCTCTCCTTGGGCCAAGTGGAGGCTCTCTGGATGTCATGGAGAGGGAATTATTGTTTCCAGGTCCTGGTCTGGACTCTATGGGGATATGAATGAGGAACTCATGATTCCTACCTTCATAGGCTCACAATCTAGTAAGACCAACCACATACATATAATGATAATGGAGATCACCAAGCTGGACAGGGAAAATGCCCATGGAATAAGAGAGTGAAGGGGTATCAACAGATGTGGGAGCTCAAAGAAGCAAAAGAGGAATAGGGAGGGTTGCTAAGGGGGCTTCCTAGAGATAGTACTGGAAAGAAGAAGAGGAAAATACCTAGGAAATAACTGGACAAAGATTCAGAGGCAGGAAATGCAACTGAAAGTTCAAGGAACAGCATTTCACCCAGTTTGATTGAAATGCTGAATACTTACAAGTGAGGAAATTATCACCATCATCCAGCCAAAAGGTGATGAGCGACTGAGCTGGAAATCCAAAGGTGAGGATCATAGAAGCTCCAAGGTGAGAGAGATCCCAGATCATCCAAAGGAGAAGTACAAATTGAAGCCTTTTCCCATTTATTTGCACACTAAAGTAAGTCACTCCCTTGGTGGGGAGTAAGGTAAGGGATAAAGACTTAATAGGAGGCAGGACAGTTGGCATGTTACCTTCCAGGCCCACAGATCCAGCTCTAGACCTGGTCCCAAAGCTGATACATAAAGGCCTGGGGGGCTGGCCATGGGATGTAACGGGACTGGGACCCAGACCAGACAGATGATTCAGTGCCCAAGGCCAAGGACAACAGATACCCAAGGTTCTATGGCGTGAGGTCAAGACAAGGGTGAGACCTCAGGACAAACAAGACCCAGAGAGATGGCTTGGTACATCACTTTTGAGGGGGGCAGATCCAGAAGGACCCTGATAGGCAGGTCCATGACTGATAAAATCAGATACATGAGGTTCCAAGGGATGTACCAGGGCTGGGTCAGAACCAGACCGAAGCAGCCAGAGGCAGCCTGAAGACTGATAATTAAGTTCCAAGGGTTGGACAGGGTCAGAGTCAGATTCAGACTGGAAGTTCGGGTGGATCCATACTGGTAAACATCAGAGTGGGAAGGTGGTGGGGAGAGCCAGGCCCCACTGTTGATATGCGTAATGATACACCACTGATACATCCCATTGTAAGGCTTTGTCAAGACCCATAGGCCCTGAATTGATGCACATTAATACATCACACGGCAGGGGGAGGGGGGGGTGACAGACACCTCCCCATGACTGATACATATGGATACATCGTCTACGGGCCCAATGTTTGATACATAATGACAAGTCCTGTTCTAATGGGTAAGATCAGACTCCAAGATCCCACGTTGATACATAGCAATACATCACGTTCTAAAGGGGTGGGGCGCTCGCAGATTGATACATAATGACAAGTCCCCCCTCCAAAGAGGGAGCCCCAGGTGGATACATAGCGATCGGGGGTATCTGTCACACACAGCCCACCCCGCCCAGGCTGGCACGTACACACGGATTCATGGCATTCTAAGGGCCCAGTGGCTGACACGTAATGACCCGTCCTGCTCTGTGGGGCGGGTCACACCCGCCGATGCAGCACCGCCTAAGAGGGCCCGGAGCTGAGGGGGCAGGGTGGGCGGCTACAGGCGGACGTTCCCGGTTCTGGGGGGCGGGGGCGCGGGCGGGCTCGCAGACACCCCCCCCCCATTCTGAGGGCCCCACAGCTGACCCACGCTGATGCGCGCTGTCCCAAGGCCTGGCCGGCCGGGGTCAGCCGACCTTCGGACACGGCCAGCGCCTAGGAGAGGGACAGGCCCCACCGGGGGAAGGGGGTTTCCCCGGGTCCAAAGGGGCCGCCCGCGCGCCGCTGCCCCGCCCCCTACGGGCGCTGCCCGTGACCTCTTACCCCGGGCGCGCGGCGGCAGCGGCGGTCACGTGACGAGGGCCAACATGGCCGCCGCCGCTGCTGGGAGCTGAGGCGGCGCCGCCGCCGGGCAGCCGCGGGGAATCCGCCCGCATCGGCGGCGCGGGGGCCGGGGGCGGCTATGCCGAGGGCCCGGAGCCGCGGGCGCAGCGGGGCGGCCGGCGTGGGCGGCGGCAGGAGGGAGGAAGTAGGTTTGTTGACACGGGCCGGGCCTGGGGGAGGGGCGGGGGCGCCCCGGGCAGGGCAGGGCTGGGGAGGGGGCCTCGCCCCCGGCGCCCCACCGCCCCACACCCCGCCTCACCGCGCTCCTCTCCTTCCCTCCGCTCCCCGCTGCCGCCGCCGCCGCGCCGCCCGCCCGGATTTCCCCCTCAGACCTTCCTGAGAGTGAGAGCCAACCGGCAGACCCGGCTGAATGGTGAGTCCGGACCCGAGAGCCCTCCCCGGCCTGGGCGTGCACCCAAACCGCCCGCCACTCACTGATACGCGGGCTCGGTGGGATGGGGCGCCGGAAGGCACCTCGAGAGCTCCAGAGGCCAAAGGAGCACCTTTGACAGATGGGGAAACTGAGGCTCAGAGCCCTTAGCATCTCAGATCTGCGGTCGGAAGAGACCCGAGAGGTTTTCTAGGCCTCCTCCCTCATTTTGCAGAAGAGGAAACTGAGGCCCAGGAAAGGGAAGGGACTGGTCTAAGGTCACTGGGGTACTACGTAACAGCCAGGATTTTCACCCAAGGCTTCTGCCTCTACGTCCTCTCCCTTGAGGGCACAGGGCTAGTCCTCTGCGGAGTGGAGAGCCAAGCCTTCACTGATCCTACTTTCAGGAGCCTTCCCGCTTCTCTTGGGGCAAGAAGAGGGAACCATAGCACATTTGGGGGACCACCTCCAGGCCCAGGCTGCTCCCCTTGGCGTGCTGATGTTGGGTACAGACATTTGTGGTTCACCACTCCTCTAGAAGGGATTCTAGAATCCCTTCCCCCCAGACCCCTGACACAGGCAGTAGGGAGAGGCCCAAGGTGACTTGACTGGGATCCCCAGCTTCAGCTAGATTCCCTACAGTGGAGCAAGACAAGGAGAGTCAGCTCCCCTGCTCTTTCTTTCTGCTGTACCCTCGCAGCCAGGAGCCGCCGCTGATAGCCAGACCTTGCCTAGCTCGAGGCTTCAAGCCAGGAAAGACCTAGGCTGAAATCTTGTCGCTGCCATAGTGACCTAGGGAAGTCCCTTCTCCTTAGCGACGGGAGGTAGCTGGCTCCCTTAGGACTCGTCACTTGAGGGAAGTTCCTCACTGGGCATCCCTTTCCACACCAGTGACATCATGGATCCAAGTGAAAAAACAAAATACACTGCTTGCTGCCAGGCATAAACAAAACCATCCTTACCCTCCCCCAGCTTAATCTCCCTGTGGAACAAGGGGCTTAGTGGGTAAAGTAAGCAAACAAAATGTTCACAAAATGGTTTTGAGGGGCTGAGTGAGAATTGTGTCTGAACCAGACTATAAAGGGAGCTGGGGGTCCCAGGAGGCACAAGTCAGTCAAGTCTGTGAACATTGATTAAGCACCTACTAAGTGCCAGTACTGTACTAAGACTGGAGATGAAAAGAAAGGCAACGAATCAAGCCCTGATCTCCCAGAGCTCTAGTCTAAAGGGGAAACTACATGCTTATGTGTGTACACAGGGGAGAGGCTCCAGAGAAGGTGTTAGCATTAAGAGGGATTCAGAAGGCCTTCTTGCCAAAGGTAGGATTTAAGCTGAGATTTCAAGGAAGCCCAAGGGGACTAGATGAGGAGGCACAGCCAGGCCCTGGTGCCTGGAGTCAGGAGATGGTGTGTCCTGCACAAGGACAGCCGGGCCAGTAGCTGGATCACAGAGTGAGAGGAGGAGAGGATGGTGTAAGAAGACTGGAAAGGCAGGAAGGACCTTGGAAGCCAAACAGAAGATTTTGTATTGATCCCCAAGGTGATAGGGAACCACAGAAGTTTATTGAGAGGGGTGTGAGGTGACTTTAGGTAAGACAGCTGAGGGGAGGATGTATTGGAGGCTTGAAGCAGGCAGACCCAGCGGCAGCTGTGGCAGCTCAAAACTCGAAGTGATGAGCACCTGCACAGAGTGGGAGGAAGAAGGGCAGAGATTCAGATGTAGAAGTGAAATCCACAGGCCTTGCCAGCAGATTGGGGGATGGGGAGTCAAGGACAGTCCTGACATTGTAAGCCTGGAGTGACTGGAAGATTAGTGCCCTCCCACCCCTCGCAATAAGGAAATTATAGAGAGGGGAGTTTGAGTTCTCTTTGGGATATGTTGAGCTTGAAATATCTGGAACATCTTGTTCAGAATATCTGATGAACAGTTGGAAATGTGAGACCAAAACTCAGGAGAAACATAAAGACTGGACAGATAGATGTAAGAATCATTTCCATAGCACCAACAGGTAAAACTGCGGGCGCCAAGGAGACTAGCAAGTGAGAGTTTAGCAGGAGAAGATGGATTGTCCCAGGCCAGAGTCTTGGGGGCTTGCCCTGGAAGAGGATCGGGCAGCAAGGTGGGAGAGAGCCATGTCAGGGACGAAAAGAGGCTGCTGGGTAGTGTCAGGGCTTGGTCAGGAAGCACAAGGATGGAGAAAAGGCCTTGGACAGTCTGAGCAGGGACCACGGGGCAGAAGATTGAATGTTGAGGAAGAGCACGTAGGTCAGTTTGGCTGGAACATGGGACATTTGAGGGGAAGAAATAGCAAATCTACCTAGAAGGATGGACTAGAACCAGCATGGGAAGGGTTGGAGTGCCAGACCATGGGTTGGTGTCAGGCCACAGGGAGCCACTAAAGCTTCTTGAGTGAAAGAGTTATCTGGTCAGACATTACTCCCAGGCAAGTCACAGCCACTGGCTCTGCAGCTGCAGGGAGTCCACAGGACACGTCTACACACATACCTCCCTCTAGGCAGAGGACCATGGAGAGATGATTTAGAGTCAAGTCTAATAGCTTCAATGTACAGATGGGGAAACTGAGGCCCACAGAAGCAAAGGGATTTGCCTCAAATCCTACAGGCAGTAAATAGCAAAGACTTCTTCCTCTAGTTCTAAAGCTAGTGCTTTTTGCACTGTTAAGGAATCCCTTTATTCCTCCTGTATCATGATGCAGGCAATAGGCAAGAGCCCTAAGGCCTGCCTACAGTGGCCAGTGTCAGCCACCCAAGTATCTCTCCTCTGGGGCAGAGGAGTTGAGAATCCTTCCCCTCTTGGATCCCTGGGCCAGGATGCTCATCACCACTGGCAGGGCAAGCCATTCTGAAAGCTTGACCCTGCTGCCTCTCCAGCTGGCTTGGCCCACCCCAGTGCCGGAGAGAATTTCTGCACTAGCTACCTTTCCTGCAGAACATCCTCATGGAACCATCTCCTGCCGGGACCCCAGGCTTGTCCAGGGGAGCCCCAGAGTGAGAGACAAGACAAGATTGGGAAGAATGAAGAACCAGCATCCCACCCCCTAACCCCCCACCCCCACCCCCACCCCCCCACCCCCGCCACCTTGAGTTTTCCCTTTGTGAAACCTGTGGGAGATGATTACACACCCAGTTATGCCCCAGGGCCCACATCTTTTCTGCCCCAAGTATCTCCCAAAGCCAAGGGTCTGCTGGCAGTTTCCTCCCCAAGGCCGTGATGGTAGCCAAGGACCATGGTGCTGAGCTCAGAGACTGTCTCAGGTCCCTTTCAGCTCCAGCATTGGAGATAATGTGATAAACTCTTTGTGCCCACAGAGTACCTGGCAGATCTGTCAAGAGCATCTCAGCCTCTTGGCCTTGACTGGGACCTTACAGAGGAAAGGGGAGAATGGGCCGCCCTCGTCCCTGGACAGGTGGTCTCTTCTGCCCCAGCCTCCCACCAGGCCCGGCCCCTGGGGCACTGGCAGAGATTTCAGGACAGTGGAAAGAGTGGGGGCTTAGCATCCCCAGGACACACATCAGTCATTTACTACTTTTGTGACCTTTGGCAAGTCATCTCAGCCACACTGAGCCTCAGTGGGCCACATTGTGGCTGCTTTGGTGACAGCCAGAAGTAAGGGGGGCCCCAGGGCTTAGGGCAGGGAAACAACTGGGAACATGGATAGCCTTGGCTAGACCATCCTAGGGGTGTCCCTGGGGAAAGCTCAGGCTGTGTGGGAGGAGCCCTTAGTGCTCTGGGGCTATCCCCATAGTGACTTTGATTGCCATGGATGCCAAGGTGGGCCTCTCCAACCTGCCTGGGTCACAGGGTCCAGGTAGGAAGGGGTTAAGCATGTGCCTCCCCTCCCAGTGACAACAGGGAAGGCAGACTGGCTGGGACGGTGGCTCTCCAAGGGTCCTCTGACAGCCTAATCATCATTATTAATGCTAATAAACATTAGTGAACTCCTCACCTCCCAGCAGAAGCCTGGGTCCCCAGGAGCTGTCAGTGGAGAGACTGAAAAGAAAGCAGGCCGGGGTGGGATTTGGGGGAGAGAGCCCCCACCACACCGCACCCCCCAAGTGCTACCCCTTCTTTCCTGAATTCTGGAGCTCTAGGGCTTGGCGAGCTGGAAGAGGAGAAGGATCAGTGAACTAATTAGAAATGATTGTTCTTTCAGCATTAATTAGCTGTGCCGTAGGCTCTCTGGTCCACAGCCCCTGCCTCTCAGGCCACTCCCTCCCCTCCTCCATGATTGAAAGTGATGGTCCTCTGGGGAGCACAGAGCTCCCAAGATGCACCTGGGCCACAGCTGGAAGCCTTCTACACAAGTGACACTTTGTGACTGAGCAGTCTCTGAGACCCTTTGGCCTCAGTCTATTCCTCTGTAAAATGGAGTTGCTTTTAGTAGAGACAGCACAGTACAATGGGAGGATCTCTGGGCTTGGTTTGAGTCAGAAGACCCAGGTGTGAGTCCTTTCTTGACCTTAGGCAAGTCACTTAAAAGTCTCTTGGGGCCTCAGTTTCTTCATACGTAAAATGGGCAAACATTTTATAAATCATTTCTCTGGAAGAAATTATTGAACTGTATAAATTCTTAGGTCAGATTGGAACAAAGTCTAGCAAAGATCTGAAAAAACTTCCAATCAGCAGCTTGCCCACTGTGTACCCAGACAGCCCAGTGCATGGCACACCATGCTGTCCACCCTCTGGCAATTTTCACTCTCTTGCCATCAAGCTCCCAGGTGTGTGATTTCAGGGACTCCCTCTGTCCACTCCTAACTCCTGGGGTGCAGAACCCCTAGATAGCAACCCCTCTCTGCCCAGCCTCTGTCAGTCCAGCTCCCTGAAGAACCTTGAGCCTCCATGCAGAGGGCAGATATGGGGGTAAGCAAGAGCCAGGCATCAACTGGCTGGACTTCAGGGGCCTGGGCATCATTGGGGCCTTGTGGTTGGTTTTTCTGTGTAGCTCGAATTGGGAAGATGAAGCGTCGGAAGCAGGATGAAGGCCAGGTATGTCCCCTGTGCAGCCGCCCCCTGGCAGGATCGGAGCCCGAGATGAGTAGGCATGTGGAGCGATGCCTGTCCCAGGTAGAGGTGCCACGGCCTCCCCCCCTTCCTCCCTCCACCCCCACTCCCGGTGTCCTGGCAGGGCAGGGCTGCTGTCCACTGGCATGCCTCTGTGCCTTGGAGGGTGGGAGAAGGGAGAGCTGACCCTGGTGGGAAGGGCATGCCCAGCCCCATGGACCCCAGCTGCCTGCTCTGCCTCCTCAGAGGGAAGGCTCCTGCGTGGCCGAGGACGACTCTGTGGACATCGAGACTGAGAACAGCACCCGTTTTGAAGAGTATGAGTGGTGTGGGCAGAAGAGGATACGGGCCACCACCCTCCTGGAGGGCGGCTTCCGAGGTAAGGGCCTCTGAGGCCAGAGGCTCTGAGCATATTAACAGCCTCGGCCCAGTGGTGGGAGGGGGGGGAGTGACGACAGGAAACGGGTTGATCAGCCCTGGTGATGCATCGAAGGTGACAGCTCAGGCGGCTTAGCGCCCGCATCAAATATTAAAGGGACGGTTATGCATTTATCACTCCATCCCTTTTAAGGTTGATAAATGAGAATCCAGCAACCCGCTGCACACCTCCAGCGCTTCGGGCCCTCAGGGCTCCCAGACAAACACATTTTATGTTTCCCTTCTTCTCCTTGTTCTCAGAGTCAGGGAAATCAGTTACAGAGGAAAGAGTGAGTTATGGCAAAATTTGACCTGCCGTGAGCTTTATTGGTGAATGTAATTTTAGCTCCAAGCCTGGCTCTTCGCCCTCAGCCTGACCTAGGAAGGAGCTAAGCCACACAGCTTCCTCTCCCCTCACAGCTCCCAGGTCATCTCAGGCCTGGGGTGCAGAAGACCCCAGGACTGGCCACAGACATTTCTGAGACCCCAAGGGGAGTAGTTGGTATCATTGGCAGAGATCTTAGACCTATCTGTGGTGATCTCTTGATTGTAGTAGGGTGGGGGGGAGCAGAATATCTCCCACACCTATTAATAATTTAAGTAGCAATACTTGGAGATCAAAGCTGAGCCTTCTCAGCCATCTCTGGGGGCATAACCAGTCCTTAGACTGGAATCTGTTGTCAGCCAAGTTGGGACTGCTGCGTCCACCGGGCCCAAGGGAGAGGCTCATTCCCCTCCTGGCTTCTGGTAGTACAGATGGACACCCCACCTTTGTCTACCTGTTATGGGAAGCCACAGTAAGATAGGCACTCTATGGAATGGGCAGGGCTTGGCACAGCCCAGGAGAGTATCATGCCAAGGAAGGTCCAGGCCACCATCAACAGGTTGTGTTAGGAGAGGCAAGCATCTCCCAAGAAATCCCAAATTGGGATTTCCAAAAGCATCTGACCACCACTGCCTGAGGGGCTGGTCAGTGAGGGAAGCCATCTGCTTCCCAGCCACCCCTAGCCCTGTCAAAGACTGCTGCCCCAGCAGCGGAAGGTGCTGGACCAGGCATTCTTTCTCTTCCCCCAGCCCCCACCCCAAATGGGTCAGGTCTGGTCTAGCTCCTTGTTGGGAAAGGAGGGGGAGTGTAGTAACCCGTGCTACAGATGGGAGACTGAGGCACTAAGCCCAGAAGCTGGTGGAGTGGGATCATAGGATCATAGAGGTCCTAAGAGGCAATCAAGCCTTTGTTTGATGGTGGGGAAGCTGAGGCACAGAGATGTTAAGCAACTTGCCTGGGCTCTCACAGCTAGGAATTGTCTGAGGAGGGATTTGAACCCAAGACTTCCTGACTCCATGGCCAGAGCATTCTCTCTTGTCACCCCACTGGAGAAAGGATGATACTGTGGAAGGAAAGCCAGGCCCCAGCCCTGTACCTTAATTGCTGTGTGACCTTGTACAGTCTGTTTCCCTTCAGTAGATCTCAGCTTCCTCCTCCTTCAAAAGAGGGGCTTGGCCTGGATGGTCTTGGGGTGCTGTGCCAAAAAGCTCTTGGAGATGCGTAGCTGTTCTCCCAGGCATGTTGTGGGTGGGGGGCAGCCTCGCATCTCCAAGGGGCATGCAGTGGCTCTCACCCCAGGGAATTGTAATTCTGTCATCACCCTCTCCCCTGCAGTGCTGCGGACACCTCGCCTTGCCAGGGTGCCTGCTACACGGCACGCTTTGAGGTTGTCTTAAAAATACAAACCAGCTGGGCATTTCTGGCCCCAAATATTTACTCCATAAGGTTCTCCCTTTAAAGAATTCCCAAGGGGGGGCTCAAGAGGGGCTGGTCTTTGAAAGATTCAGCGAGTGCACACGTCTGTGTGTGACTTGAAAGGAGGGGGCTCCTTTATCTACAGAAAAGCGCACCCGCTTTCCCTGACAAGCTGCTGTCATCTCTTAACCAGCTTAGTGCAGTCAGAAGGCGAGCCCACTTGAAACACTGTTTTACACAGGGATCAATGGCAAGACACAAAACCAGTGGTGGAGAAGCAGGCGAGGGAGGGAGCCTAGCCTGATAGCACCAGGCCACAGGGGAGCCTTCTGAGACCCCACTGGAGCCCGAGCAGCCACAGCCCATGAAAGGCCTGCCGCAGAGGCGGGTGCTCTGGGGGGGCCCGGGCGTGGTCCTCAGGGATGGAGAGCATCGATCGCCCCACCATGAGCTGAGCCTCAAGCCTTGAGTTGGGAGCCCAGGCTGGCGGCCGCGTGCGTAATGTGATTGAAAGGCAGTTAAAATGGCGGTGACCTTTTCAGGAGGAATTAGATTGCCTGCCAAGACCAGTTAGAGGGAGTGATAACGCCAGCTTGAGGAAGCTGTCCAACAGACTTCAGAGAGAGAGTGAGCCACAGACAGGGACAGAGACACCTGATGGGGCAGAGGACAGCCTGGGAGAATTAGGGATCAGACCCTGCTCCCTGCTCATCCTCTGTCCCCTCCCCTCTGGGAACTTCTCTTTTTGAGCCTGTCAGTTGTCTTGAAAATGACCCGCCTGCCGGTGTGGGAACAGCAGGTCTTGGGACAGAGGCAGCAGCCACCTGTTCGCCCTGATGGAGCCATGATCCCACAGGGCCTCAAGGTGGCCTCATCTGAGGAATCACAAGACTCCAGGGGACTAGAGAAAGATCCCCTTGGACCCTGCCTAAGGAAGGGAACACTTCTGAACCTGGGGGAGTCATGGGGTGCCAGCCAAACTTGAGGCCAGCGAGTATGCCCTCCTCCCACGTCTCTGCTTCCTTGGGGGCTGGGAGGACTGGTGAAGGGGAGGCTTTGAAGGGCCTTCCCTGAAACCAAAGACAAGCTTGTGCCATGTAGTAAGAGGCATTGAGGCCTGAGGCTCTTGACGGAGACTCCCCAGATGACCTAGGGCCAGTTCCTTCCCCACTCTGTGCCTCAGTTTCTTCCTCTCTAAAATGAGGGGGCGAGGCTCCCTTCCTGGACATGTCCCCATAGCTGCCCAGACCCAGAGAGGGTGAAATGCAGAGGGGGCTTGTCTCCTGTTGGGAGGTGGGCTCATGTGACTGCAGCTCCCTGAAAGTGAAGGTCACACCAGAAAGAGAAGAGATAGGCCAACCCCACCTTGATGCCAGATACAGGAACAATGAGATGGAGAGATCTCCCAAGAGACAGGCCAGGAAATGGAAGGGACCTGCCTGGGACCCCGAGTGCTTTCAGCCAATGAATTGGGAAGCCTATACTTAGCCCTATCACCAAGCTTGGCAGAAAAGGAAAAAAAAGTCTGTCTGGGAATAGAGCCGTCCTGGGCAGCTTCTAGCCATCTTCTCACTGCACCCTGGAGACAGCTCCTGGGAGCACGCGGCTTCTCAGGGGAGGAGCCAGGCAAGGGAGGCCTCATTCACCTCTCACTCGAGGACAACACAATGTCAGGGCCACTCTGGGATCGTCGAGTGAAAAGCTGGTGAGACAGATGGTCTGTCAGGCCTGAAGCCCAAGCCTGGGGGGAGGGGCCTGATGATGTGGCACCTGCCTTCTCTGAGGCAGCAGTGGCAGCCTGGCTCCCCACCCTCCACCCAGTGTGGCAGAGGCCATGGCTGCCACCCCTGCTATCTGGCATGGGAGATGGCAGGTGTTGGAAGCAGCTAGCATCTGCCTTTGTTGTAGATGCTAAGGAGTGACCTGGGGATTGGGAAGAGGAGGGGGAGGAGGTATGTTCTTCTAGTAGAACATACCCTCTGACCTTCTGGCCCCAGTGTGGAGTGTGGCTGCTCACTGCTCAAGTGACACAGTTGTCGAGTCAGGGGCAGTGAAAGAAGCAGAGGCTGGGGGATCGGTAGGCTCAAACGTCGCCTCCTGCCTGTGTCTTTTCTGACGTGCGCCAGCGAGTGAGGCAGTGAAACGCATTATCGAGTGGTGCCCGGAAAGTGGCTAACTGCGTTTGACACACGCCAACTCCCTGCCTCCACACTGGATAATTGCATTGTCAACTGCTCAGCCAAGTGGCAGGTGACAGACACTGCCGGCCGATTGATTGTCCCGGCATCGCCCAGGCCGGCTCTGAGGACTGTCAGACCCCAATCGATGGCGTTTACACAAGCCACCACAACGGCATCGGTAACTAATTTCAGCTGGAAATTCGTCTGTAGCCAACACCCCAGCCTGCCTCATCCCCTCCAGTCCCATCCTGTCTCACACACACACACCCAGTGGGAGGGAGGGGCAGCTCCTTCTGGCCCTCCCCCTGCTCCATTTTGGTGCAGCAGGTGAGGAAATCAATGGGGGCTTTTTTGTGGTCACAGATTCCAGGACATTACCACACCAAGCTCACACACATCTCTGGTTTCCCAGTCAATATGCTGATCAATTGATTAAATTAACACTGACTTTCTTCTTACTGGCCCAGGAAAAAAATTAGTTTGGAGGAGAGGGGATTATTTTATGAAATTTAGACCTTGTTATCATTTCAGCGCCCACCCTTCCCTCTCCTAGCTCAGTGCTCATTTCAGGATCTTGTCATGACAGGGTTGGGCCCAGCTCCCAAGCTTCAAAGCTGAAGCTGCTCCAGTTGGGGTTTCTCTTGCCTTTTGGGCCCTCCCATGGTGCCCCCCACCCACCCATGCCTCTTACTAGTGGGTCACTGGGTTGAGATCCCAGACTGGAAGAGCCCCAGAGCACCTGACCAGGCTTTCATGCTCAGCAAAAAGATCCTCCCTCCTTGCTTTTAGAAGTCATGGAGCAACAGCCCTGGGCACAGAGATCAGTCATTCCAAGGTAGCAGGAATTCGAACAGTCATCCACTCCCACCTCCTTTACCAGAGATGGGAGAGGTCCCCTTCTTTATGCCCCAAGGAGTAGTCTGTGGTCTGGGCGTAGCCAGCCTTTCCTGGAGCTTGGGGAAAGAGCTTGCTGTGGTCAATCTTTCTGTAGTTGGGCCAGGCATCAGAGCAGAGCCTATGGCAGGGCTAAGATTGCTTCCTAGGCCATCTTGTCTACAAATGCTACTTTGGAATATTTCAACAGCTGAGTGTAAAAAGAAGATTCAGGACCTTTCCAGGCCAGGGGGCCGTCTGGGGAATCCGCATAAAATGACTTTACGACCATTTCTTTTTATTGGGATGCTATGAGAAGTCAGCAAGTGACATTTCATTAAGAAAATAAAGTTTAACAGGCCAGGGAGCAGGGTGCATATAGACTTGGCAGGATTTTGTCAAAATGTTTGGGGAGATAGAGGGGGGCACCGTCCCCTGGAGGGTGGGGGGAATGCCATCTGTCAGCCTCAAGCACTAGCCCATGGACTGTCTCACGGAAGGCCAAGCTCAGCGATCATGTGATCCTAGACCTGAGAGATTTTCATCTGTCCCACTCATTTTACAGAGGAGGTAGCTGAGGCCCCGAGGGCCTAAAGGACTTGACCAGGGTTGCCCAGGTCATTGGTAGCAGAATTGGGGTTTGAACAGGAGTCTCTGACTTAGGTCTAACAATCTTTCTAAAGCTTTGAAGCTCACTGTCTGAGCAAGAGAAGCTGGGGCTCAGGCTCACACAGCCCTGAGAAGGCCACCCTGGCCTCTCTGAGCCATCCAGGTAAGAGCAGAGCAGCAGAGAGTGTGTGCACCCCCCTCAAACTAGCTCTTGTACCATCAGGAGAACTGGAGGTGGACCATAGGCCAGCTGCTTCTACAGCTTTGTTTACAGGTTTCAGGAAAGGAGAGGCCATGGGGGGCTTGAAAGGCGAGGCGGAGTTTGTTAATGATTTGGGGCTCTTAAACACCTTTGGGGTATTTATTTTAAATCGTTTCCAAGAAGCTGAGACCCCTCTAACCCCGCCTGAGCGGGCAGCGGCAGGCGAACAGCCGCCAGGAGGATATGAAGTTGACCTCATCACTCGTCACTCACTGAAGGTGGCCCTCGGCTTCCGCAGCCCCTGGCAGAAGCAGGAATAACTTGATTTGGTGAGCGTCGGGCCAGCAGCCCCCAGAAAGCTGTGTGTACACAGTGCTGGGGGCTGGGGGGGCTGCAGCCATCCTGATAGGTATATCCTGATTGATGGGGGAGTTTGTCTCCCAAACTGTCAGTGGGTTTATGGAGGTGCCACTCACTGGTGAAGCCGAAATTGCTTCTCAGAGCACACCTGGCCAGCCACAGGACCCATGGAAATGGCTGCCAGCTGCCCATTAGCTTTTTTCAGAATGGGAGTGGGGTGAAGACACCTGCCCTCCTCCCTCCCTCCCTAAAGGACCACAGGTAATCTGATCTCTAGAGTAGCCCAGAGACCTGCATTATGTAAACATTCATTCAACAAAACTTTGTTGGACATCTGCCCATTGTATATATCTTGATTCTTTGAAGACTCATTTCTCTGAGGGTGGGTGGACAGTGAAAAGTGCCCAGTGGCCTCCCTAGGACAGAGGGTCTATGAAAGCTTGGTGCTGCAGCCAGCAAGGGGCATGGCATGGCCTAGAGCCTTTCCCTCCTGATGGTGTGTTGTGGAACCAGAAGACCCTGGCTGCCTATGTAGCAAGGCCATCATGGGCCAGTGTCCTTCAGGAGCATGGGGCCCAGGCACTTGGGAAGAAGGGAAGGAGCAGGTGTGAGCATGTATCCCACTGGGGCCATTCTCCCTACCAATGTGTGACTGCTCTTGTCCAGGAATCTGGTCTGAATGAGGCAGGATGAATAATTAATGGCAGGCAGTTCAGACACCAAATATTTGAGCAGCTGCTTGGTGATTTTGCTGGCAGAGACCTTGAGGCAGAACCAAGAAGCTGGGCCCCTGGGGTCATGGTGACCCCAGCTGTGGCAGAGCAGGGCATCCCTATTGGGCGCAACCTGTTCAGATCTGCCCTCCAGGCAAGGTGGCCCACGGCGCTCTCAGGTGTGAGGGAAGGAGAGCCTGAAGCACCCATTTGGCCTTCAGAAAGTCAGCACCTCCGTCTGCAGAATGGGGGTAGGTTGGCCAGTGAGTATGCAGGATTTGAGCTGATAGTGAGACATTGCAATGAAGGCCTGGGAGGGCCTTGGGCTGTCTATCCTGTTATCTCTTCTCTTCATAGGTTCTCAGAATCCTTCCTGAGTTTTACCTCTCAGGGCCCTATTTGGAAGCAAGGCCAGGGCCGGAACTAGTGGGCTGCACTATACTCTGGGTGCTGCGCCATAGGGGAGATTACAGAGCTGGACTCTGGTGGCTGGGCAAAGGCCCATGGGAGCATCATTGATCAGGGGGCCTTGATTGCCAGGCCGGAGGAGTTGGGCCTCTTGGGAGTCTGTCAAGGGTCACTTAAGACTCAAGTTCAGCCCTGATTCCAACATGCGTGTACACGGTAAGTGACTTGCCTTTCTCATGCCCTGGTATCTGTCTCCCCACAGGTTCTGGCTTCATCATGTGCAGTGGCAAAGAGAATCCAGACAGTGATGCTGACCTGGATGTAGATGGAGATGATACCTTGGAGTACGGGAAGCCCCAGTATCCTCTGGGGCACATTTGGGAAGGGCAGAGCACACTGGCTGCCCTTGATCCATTGGGTGGCCCTGTACGTGGTCCTTGTTGTTTACCTAGCTAGGGGCCCCAGGGGAAGCCCAGCAGCCACAGCCCCACCCAAAAGGAATCCTCACTCGAAGGGCTTGGGGAGCCCCTTCCTCAAAGCCTTCCCCGTGAGCCAAGGCTTGGTCTTGGTGAGCAGAGCCAGTTTTCTCCACCTTAAGGCTGCAGCCTTACATTGCTTGGAGAGACCCCGCTGCCCCAGTCACTTCCCACCCATCATTTGGGAGCCTCTTCACTCAGCTAATGTGATCCTGGGACTGGCGTGTTCTGACTTAAATGCTGGCTCTGGCCAGGCTGATTTGGAGGTACTGAGAGGCCAGTGAAACATCTGCCGGGCAGTATTTACCTTAACTTACGTCCAGATACACTGAGGCTGATGTCATCCCATGTACTGGTGAGGAGCCAGGTGAAGCCAAAGAGAGAGAGGCCCTCAGGGGGGCCGTGCTGAAGTAAGTACATAGGCATGGGGGGGGGGCTACTGCCTCCTTGTGGAAGCCATGTGGAACACTTGCTGGGGCAACTCCCATCAGTGTCTCTCCCTACTCCCCCACCCAAAGGCCTCACTGCTCCCCTCTTCTGTTTCAGTGGCGGCACACCCAGTACTCGGATAACACCAGAGTTCTCTAAGTGGGCCAGCGATGGTGAGTCTTGAACTTGGAGGAGGGGCAGCCTTAACAGCTGAGCCTAGCCCTGGTCCTGCTGGCAGGGGGAAGGACACAAGGACATTGACTGCCTTGTCCCCTGCTGTGTAGCACTCCCCATGGGCCCCCCAGCGCATCCATCACCTGCTACTCTCTTGTGTCGGCCCCTCACCCTGGGAACTGTGGCTGAGGCAGTACAAAAGGGTACCTGAGCAGAGGCCTCAGAAGGAAAGAATTAGTGCCAGCCCTACCAGGGAAGCCACCCTCTGCTCTGAGGACCTGGCTTCCTGCTTTTCCTCTAACCCTTGGGCCAGGGCCAGGATTCCTATCCAATCTGGTCAGGAGCTGTCCAGCAGCTAGCACCCCTGCTCTGGGGATGAGGCTGTCTGTCCTCCATCTGATCTCATGGGAGCAGCCCCTCCATAGCCCTGATTGGGAACATCCAGGGCCAGGCATGGGGCTAAGTTTCTCCTTCTCCAGCAGAGATGCCCTCCACAAGTAATGGTGAGAGCAGCAAACAGGAGGTGGCCATGCAGAAGACATGCAAGAACAGTGACATTGAAAAGTGAGTGTCTGGGGGCCTGGGGAGGGAAAGGGGCCCTTCCCTGACACAGAGGCGCCTCCTCGGACTGAGCCTGTGGGTGGCAGCAAGTAGGGAGGGCAGGAGAAGGATGGGACTGAGTGAAGGGCAGGCAAGCTGTCTATGACTGCCTGGATGCTGAATTGATAAGCGGGCCCGGCCTGGAGAGCCTGGGAGCGCCTGCCCGAGAGCCCCGCCGCTGAGCTGTGATATATGGCAGCCCAGCCCAGCCATAGCAGCTGATTCATCTCCAGTTTCTGTTTCTTAATCGGGAGCTAAATTGGTTTCATTTTTCTTGTCCCGGGTGTTGCTCGCGGCAAGTTGAGGCAGAACCGTTGGGCTTCAGCATTCGTAGCTAGAATTTTTTGGCCTTGGTGTTGTGGCCAGTGTAGGTCAGGGGAGCATCTTGTTAGTGCCCCCCAATCCTCCCATCAGCGGTGGTTTTGGGGCCTGAGTAACAGGCTTCTGTCCTGTTTTCAGAGAGCTGCCTAAGCAGGGCACAGGTTGAGGGAAGAGGACAGCCAAAGCTCTGGCTCTGGCTCTGGCTTACAGCTTGGCGCCCTGGAGCAGTGCACCAACCCCGCTGCTTTAGGAAGTAGGTTTCACCCCAAGGGTCTGGAGGACAGCTGCAGCCCCAGTTGGCAGGGTCTTTGTGGCTCTTGAGGGCAGCTCCGGGGAGGCTGCAGGTGGCTTGGGTGCCCTCTCCTTGCCCCAGAGGTGCTGCCTGAGTCCAGCCCCCACGTGGGAGCCAGGGTCATGTGGGGGGAAAAGGCAGCATCTTAATTCCGAGGGCCAATGTTCAATTTTGCTTCCTGCCACCAAAGTAGATTGCAGGCCAGCGTGCGAGTCTGGCTTCCTGGCCCACTGGGTCACCTCCCATTTGTTTTCCTCAATTTTCTGTTGTCATAAATTCATTCCAGCCCGTTGTGGTTGATCAGTTTATCTCGGTCGGGGCAGAGAGCGCTGCTAGCATGATATATGACATGAAACGTTTTAGCCAGCCTCTCCATGAATCACTCCAGCTGCTCCGTGTCAGCGGCAAGGCAAACAGGCCCGTGCGGCCGACCAGGCCGCCGATGAGCTCAGGATGGGAAGAGACATGACGTATGAATGTTTATTTAATAATTCTCTAATATTTCCAGCCGAGTGTGGTTGTGCCTTCCGAATGGGGGCTGGGGAGGGGTCGGGGGAGGGGAGCGAACTCTAATCTGGAGGAGCTGGTCATAAATCAGGAAGACAACATCATTAATCAGGGAAGGAGGTGGGCCCAGGGGCCACTGGCTGTCCTGTGCGGCCAGGCCTAGACTGTCAGGGCTTGGAGAGGACCAGGCTGGCCGAGATGGGGGCCGGTGTGGGTGGGTGTGCATGCATACATGTGGTGTCTCTGCCTGTGCGGGATGGGGTGGGGGGAATGTTTTATAAAACAAGTCTTGATTTCCATGCTCCTCGCCTGGCAAAGTGTCGCACATAATAGGCAGTGGGGCCCCAGTGGGCAAGGGAAGTGTGTGAAGCCTGGGATTTGAGTCGGCCGCTGCTGCCACCAAGCATTCAATCCGCTTGTAATTATCTCCTTTGGAGAACACTTCATGCCGGGCATGCTTCAGCGGGCGAAACGCTCGTTGGGTTAAGAAGGTTTGAGAGCAGAAGATGCTGCTTCGGGTTTGGCTTTTTCCTCTCTTCCGAAATGGCAGTTTGACAAAGCGTTGGTCCCACCACCTCCCTGGGGGCTAGGGGCACTGAGCACAGCTGGTGTTTCAGCAGAGAAGGCGCCCCAGGGGCCAGGTGTGGGCACAGCTCCATCCCAGCCCTGCTACCAGGGCCTCCTTTTGAGATCCTGCTCACATGGTTCCCGTAGAAACCAGCTCCGAGCTCCATGCTCTGAGCCAGCCCAGGGGAGAGGAGGAGGGAGGGAGGGGAAGGGAAGGAGCGAGCCTCTTGACAGACACCCAGCTCCAGCTTGCGGTAAGCCAGAGCAGTGGGGCAGGGGGGGTCCCCACCTCCCTCTTGCTGGGTCATGCTCTTCCCTTGGCCTCTTTGACCCTCACTCGATCCTAGAGCAGATCTTCAAAATCAGCTTCCACATCTCCTGACCCTTGAGTGCCCTCAATTCAGGGCTCAGTTTTGCTAGTCTCTTAAATGGGACAGGTCTGACTTAACAGCTGTAAAGAGGGACTGCAGCCGCTGAGGCAGATGCAGTGCTGGTATTGGCAAGCTGAGGGAATCTAGGCCTGGCAGCTACACTGGCCAGTGGGAGAGGAGATGGAAGTCTAACAAAGGGATGTGGTAATAATGGAACCTCTATTGGGGAGACTAGTGGCCCAGGTTGGTCAATCCTCCCCCCGCATTACTGCCTGGAGACTGGGGCATGGAGTGTAGGGCATCACGTGCCCTTTCTCCAGACTGGGAGCAGCCCCAGCTCTATCTGACAAGCAGGGCTCTATAGACACTTGTTCTCTTGGGGGCACTGTTAGCTCTCTACTGTAGGAGAAACAAGCCAGCCCAGGCTGAAATTCAACCTTGCCAGTGGAGTCAGGAAGATATCTGGGAGGGACAAATAGTGGCCTCCAAAGTCCCTAGCTGAGCTATTTGGAGACTTGTGCCTGCAGGGTCCCTGCTCAGTAATCGACAGTGCCCAGAGAGAACTCAGGAAACACAAGAAATCCCTTCATCCTGCTCCCTCTGGGGGATGGGGGTGTGAGGAGAAGTGAGCCTAGGGAGAGCACAACCCCTGAGGCTCCTAGCTCCCCCACTCAGGCTCCAGGGCTCACGTTCTGTCTGCCCAGCAAACAGCTGTCTTGTTCTCAACTCCGTGGCCCCATTGCCCTTCACCTGCAGCTAGGCTTTCCCTCCTGGGACCCCATGGGAGTGGACCCATATGCTTACCATGCCCCTGGCCAGTAGGTGAGAATCCAGGCTCATAGGGCCTTGCCTTGGACCCAGAGGTGGGGCTGGGGGTGGGGGGGAAGGGTAGAGGGGGAAACGTTGCTGGGAGGACCTGCCACCTCCCGAGGACAGGCCAAAGGATTTATGGGACTGCTTCTCTCTCCCTGGGCAAAATCTGGGGATAAATAGCATCATTAACATTTTAAATTACAAATCCCATGTCAGATCCTGTTATTTACATGGGAGCAATGAGCAGTTTAATTACACTGTCATTGGCCCCCAGCCGCAGAGGGGCGACCCCAGCTGGGGCTGCAGAGGCAGACTCCTTCCTGGGCTGGGCCCATGAGCCTGGAGCTCTCCACCAAGGCTCAGCCCTGCTGCACAGCAGCTTTTGTAGCCCCAAGGAGCCCTTCCATGTGCACCAGTGAGCAGTGACAGTATCACCCAGGCCTGTTAGAGTATCTGCTCTCCTGCCCAGTGGCCGCATCTTCTCTGGAAAGAGCCACAAGACCCTTGGCCTGAGCTTAGCCACCCCTTTCTCCCCTGGGCCAGAGGGCTCTTCTTTCTAGACTGAGGAACTGATGGGGCCTGGGTGTTGGAGGGGATGGAAGAGGCTATAATCAGAAGGCAGGCTTCCAGGACCTCCCTGTGGGGTAGGGACCCAAGTGGGGCTGACCCTGTGACACAAGCCTAGGTCATGTGTCAATCAATGTAAGGAGAAGCATAAGGGGGTGAACCCATAAACACAAGGGTCTTTAGGGACCAGAGTGAGTTTCTGGTTGAGCCAGGCAGGTGTTTGGAGGTCGAGAGGATGCCTTTCCCATCCCTGAAGGCTGATTGCAAGGAATGGATGGTCTCCTTCTTTGGAGTGGTTACAATTTGGGAAGAATGTGGACTTAGCCTGTGGGCATCCCAGTAAGGGCAGGGACCCCCAAACCTGGGAATAAATGAGAGCTTGACTACCTGTCTGCCTCTCCTACAGAAGTGATAATAACTGAATCAATAGTGTAGGTGGGCAGGCATTTCCCAGCCAGTGAGACCCCAAGCTCCAGCCTACCATCCATCCATCCATCCTTTCATTGGCCAGCCCAGCAGTTCCACCTAGTCCCCTTAACCCAAGAGGTAGCTCAGCTGCCAACAGTTTCCACAGTGCCAGGGAGGTAGGGGAATGTAATCTGGGCTTCAAAGCTTCTACCATCTATCCCCCCCTGGGTTTAGGCCTGCCCAGGGGCCAGAGCTGGAGAGGATCTCTGTGTGGGGAAAAGGGGTTCTGGCAACACTTTCTGACTATGCCAGTGCCTCACCCTGTCCCTGTTACAGGATCACAGAGGACTCCGCTGTGACCACGTTTGAGGCCCTGAAGGCCCGTGTTCGGGAGCTGGAGCGGCAGCTGTCCCGTGGGGATCGATACAAATGTCTCATCTGCATGGTGAGAGGCCTGTCTGCCCAGGATCAGTCAGAAGGGTTGGATGATGGGAAGGGATAGGTGCCTCCATCTGGTAGTGCCATGCTCAGACTGGGTGCTGGTGGGGAGAGCCAGGCACAAGAGTAATAACTCTCTTTTCTCACCCTCCAGGACTCCTACACAATGCCTCTGACATCGATCCAGTGTTGGCACGTGCACTGTGAGGAGTGCTGGCTACGGACCCTGGTAAGAAATGAAGTGGAGAGAATGGCAGCAGCCATTCCCCTCAGCTTCCCCCCACCACCACCACCCCCCCGGGATTCCTGGCTGGCCCCTGTGCTGCGGATAGGCCCTGCGAAGACTGGCTCCATAGCCACAAGGCAGGGGTCACTGACTGAAGGGAAGCCATGGCCTGAGCAGCTGCAGTGGGCTGCCCTCCTTCCCACCCTTGATCACTGACCCTGGAACACAGAGCCCCAAAGACTGTGTTGTCTAATCCTCACATCTGATAGATGAGATGAGACTCAAAAGGGAGAGGGGAGAGATGTGCCATGGGTCAGTCAGAATCAATGATGAAGCCTCCTAAAGACCTGGCTTCCAAGCCAGGCTTTCTCTGCAAGCTTCCAGATTCACAAAGCCAGCATTTCCACCCATTTAGCTTCTCCGAGCCTCTGTTCCCATCTATAAAAGATCACAAGGCCCCAAAGACTCTTAAGTTGGAAAGAAAGCTTCTGAAGTATCTCAGAAACTCTGAGAGGAATGGGAGCTCAGGCCTCTCACCCTGGGGCCCCTCTCCCACATGTCAACCCGTCCTGTACTTGGCCAGCTCTCTTCTAACCCCCCTCCTCCCCAGTCTTCGATCATCTTTCTCTGGACCCTCTCCAAGTAGTCATTGTCCTTAAACCCAGTGGCTCCCAGAGCTAACTCAAGCACCCTAGATTTCACCTGGCCATCTTTCCACTGTGTACTCCCTCTGTTTCCCTCAGCTGGATGTTCTGGATCTCCTCAAAGTGCCTTCCCTTCCCTTCTGTCCTAGAAAGGGATGAGCTCAGTGCTTAGGCCCTCAATCTCATTTCCTGCCACGTGTATTCCTGTGCCCAATCCCATCTCTTGGCTCCTTCCCACCACCACCCCCCATAAACATGCCCAGATTGGCCCCCAACCCCCCCAAAAAACAAACCTTTGCTCAATTCTGCCTTTTCCATGGGTGACTCATCCTTCCACAGCCCAGCACCCCCCCCCGACCTCCTCTCGTGTGACTGCTCAGGCTGCTGGACCCTGGGCCACTCAGTTGAAACTCTTGCTGCAGAGTGACCAGGGAGCTTTTATTGCCAGATGAACCAGCTGCTTGCACATCTCATCTTTTCTGAGGGGTCACGCTTAGTCACCTTCTTCCGGGTGCTCTTGAGGCTCCCTGACCACCAACTACTCCTCAGATGTTTCTTCGTCCTTGGTCCACCCTTCATGTATGGTGGCTCTCCAGGCCTCTAGCCTCTTGTCAGCTTTCATGGGTTTAATTATCAACCCTGTGCAGATAGAGCTTTCTATGGATTGGGGGAATCTCCTCCTCTTCACCTACCCCCAATCTCTTTTCTGTGCCCCAGCCCCATCTGCCTGGTGACTGTCCCCCCCTGGATGCCCCCAGGGTATCTCCCAGAATCATTGACCTGGAGAGCTGTAAGGCAGTGGGGGGAGTAGGGGTGGAACGCGCATCTAAACAGAATCATTTGCATTCCTCTCCAGCTCAGCCTGTCCATTCCATGCTTCCCAGTGTGGCCCTCCGGCTTCCAGCCTCAGGGTAGTGTCCTCCAGTCACATGCCCTTGCCCCAGCTCGGACCGTCCTTCACTTTACAGCAGTCACCTCCTAAGCAGCCTCTCTGCCTCAGTCCCTTTCCAGTCCCTCCTTCTCACCCCTGGCACCTAGCTACCTCTCTTAGAAAAACACCAGTGGCACTCTGTTACCTCTCTGATCCAGTACAAACTCCTCCAGTTGGCATTGAAAGCTTTCAGAGTGTGGCTCCTGCAAGCCTTGCAGCGTGTATTCTGTGCTACTTCAACGGCAACAGAGTGGACACGTCATTTCCCATCTCAGTGCCTTTGTAGTAGCTGTGCCACATGCCTGTAATGTCCTTCCTTCTCCCCTCTGCCTCACAGAATTCGTAGCTACCTTCAAGGCTCAGTTCATTTGCCCCCTAAAAGCCTCCTCCTGATTCCCTAGTGCCGGGGCCCACACACATTCCCAGGAGTGACTTTGTGTTCACATGGCATCATGTTCTTTCTTCTCAGTTGAACATAAGCTCCTTGAGGGGAGGCCCCATTGAGTTCTGGTCTTTGTGTCCTCTGTGCCTGACCCCACAGCTGGCATTTAATAGGCATTGCATCTGTGCCTGGGGAACTGAAGTAGTTAGAGGTCCAAGCCTCCCTCCCCAGGCCCATTTACCTCAGCCAGAGCTCGCCACGTCTCATTGGCTGCCAGGCCCAGCCTACCCCTCTACCCTGCAGCGAATGCCTTGTCACCTTTCAGTCTTGTCCGCACAGATGCCATTGTAGCCTTGCCTCCCCGTCTTGTATCTGGATACAAGACTGATGCTTTGAACCTGGGTTTAGGACTCTGCATTTATCTTTCTGTAATGTTATTTGGTCTTGTGCTCCAGCTTGTCCAGAGTTTTCTGGATTTCAACGGAGAGCCAGTGTCTTAGCCATCCCTGCTTTCCATGTCATTGGCAGCATGAGGAGCATGCTTTATCCACATCCCTGATAAATGTTCAAGGGGACAGATCCTTGGGGTCCTCCCTGGAAACCCTCTTCCAAGTGGACCGTTACTGACCACCTCCAAGTCCACTGCCACCTAATACTGTGTCTGGTACACATGGTAGACAGTCCATAGATGTTTATTTTGCACTCCTTAACCCCTTCTTGTCCACAAGAATGCTCCCCTGAGCTTGGGGCACACTTTGGCTGCTGCTCTCTGTGCTCAGTGTTGCAGAATCTCCAAGGCCTGGTCTGGTGCAGGAACTGGGTCTCCTGCCTCCTACCAAGGCTCATTCAGCTTCCACTTGGGGCTCTCTAGTGAGCCCAGCCTATCATGGGTCTGTTCTGATGATTGGTCAATTCTGTGAGGAGATGGGGACACTCTAGGCTTCCATTCCTCCCTGGGACCTTTGTTGACTGCCTCCTCTTCCCTTTTCCAAAGGTGATGCCTGCCATCTGAGCCAAGGCTATCATCCCCATCCACACTAACCTGACTTACATTGGCATCTTCCCTTGAGCATCTACCCCCAGCCTGAGCATATTCCAGGCCTACGGCCAGTCATTCACAGACCACTCAAATTCCCCTTGTTTGGAACAGCTTTTCCTTCTCTTGTGGGGCCACTAAGAATTCTGGTCTAAGGGTCTATACCTCCGACGTCTTCCAAGTGCCCTTACACCACATCACCTCCAGATCACCTTGAGACCGTCCTCTTGATGCACTCCAACTCAGCAACATCTTCCCCAGAGGGGGTATCTGAGGGCAGAGGACAAAGGAAAGGTCAGCTTCCTGGTCCTGGGAGCTCTGCCCCCTCATAATTAGCAGCTAAACTCTCCCTGGCTTTTCCAGCTGCCACATCCCTCTGCTGCCTTACTGAGCTTGCAGGCCACTAAAACCCCAAGCTCTTTGTCAGGCAGACCACTGGCCTGAGCTTCCAATGCCCCCTTAGTTTTTGACCCCTGAGCTCATCTCCCTAGTCCCACTCCAGCTGCACCTTCTGAACCCACTGTGCCGCCACCCCCTCCCTGCCACCATGTGGAGTGGCGCTGCTTAGGCAGGAGAAGCTGTTAGAAAGCTTCGGCTCATCTGTTGCCCAGCCCTCCCTGCATGACCACACGGTGGTTATTACAGGCCCTGCAGCCCAGGCCTCAGCTCCAGCTCTGGCACAGGCAGGTTCTGTGTGACCATTAAAACATAGCCCGAAGCCGCAATAAAAGCTGGAGAGGAGCGACTGGGTCTTTGTGGCCTGATCAAAGTCAGGCGTGTGATCTCGTTAGGGCCGCTGAGCCAGCGTGGGGGCCGGACCCATGGGGTTTAACAGCCCAGCTGGGCCTGGCAACCTTGCCTTGTTCTGATTACAGACCCACTCCTTCCCACAAAGGGGGCCTTGTATTGGAGCCAAAATCTCATCTCGGCTGGTCCTTCCCCACCCCCAGAGGACGTGGGGAGCCATCCATCCAACAGCTAGGGGGCCTTCAACCATCATGCATGGAGATCCACCCTTCTACATGCATTGTCAGGCACTTGTGATCTTCCACCCGCAGAGGGGTGCCAGGGCTCAGTGTCAGAGTCTGTCTCCTCTGGCCAAAGCTGTGGCAGCACCTTCCCTTCTCCTTGGTCTCCGTCTGGTGTGGCAGTGGCTTTGTTCTGCCTTCTCTGCCCTTTCTCCCATCCTGGCCTGGCCATTCATCAGTCTGTGTCTCTCCACTGCCCCTCAGTCATTATCATAGTATAGGCTTTAGATACACAGGACCAACTTGGCTTTTTACTCACAGAGACATTATGGGAGTTGTCATCGTCCCCCCTCTCAAGGTGCAGGGCTTTCTAGGGAGGTGGAGTAACAGTCCTGTGCCAGAGACCCTGTTCCCAGCCCTGAGTGCTAGGCCTCTGTTGGCTTGGCCTCTGGTCTTTGGTCTCACTGTCACTTTGCCTGCCTTCCAAATGCCCCCTAACAGTCCTGCTCCAAGCCTGCTTGGTTCTTCAACTCAGAAAGCCCTGGGCTTTCTGTGCTCATGCCTAACCCAGGGGCCCAAGCCGAACCTGGTTCAGGCTCCTGCAGATCGAGGGCCCCTTTTCGAAGGTATCTGAGCCAGTCTTGTGGATCTGGCAAGCAAGAATCCACTGAAGGGCCCTGCAGCCCAGCAGGAGGGCCTGAGGTTTGCTTCCCTCCTAAACACAGAGTCAGGCACCTGACTCATGGGGAATGAGGAAAGGAGCGGGGATGGCTCAGGCCAGCCAGGAGAATAGCCAGAGGATCAGGACCAAGCTGACCATCCTATCGTTTATATAGGCCTCCAGCTTCTGTCTCTGGGGGATCTTCTCAGAAGGAAAATCCTTGGGAGAGGAAGGGTAGAGACTGAGGAAGAACCCAGGCTTCTAGCGGAGGCCACTGACCATCCTTTCTGCCCCCCCCAGGGAGCCAAGAAGCTGTGCCCTCAGTGTAACACCATCACAGCCCCCGGGGACCTGCGGCGCATCTACTTGTGAACCCAGACACCAGGACCAGGCTCAAGTCTGCCCCCAGCCCTGCTCACTCACCACCCATAGAGACAGACACACATGTGTCCACAGGACTCTGGAGCCAGAGTGGAGGGTGTGGAGCAACCCAGCCCCCCTCCTGCCCCTGCCCCACCCACCCTGGCCTTCTCTGTGTGTCTGCCACTGGGTGGGGTGGAGCACTGGGTCTGGGCAGACCCACAGATGGACCTGCACACAGGCCACACAAGCACATGTAACATAGGCCCTGTATGTTTACAATGTTGTGTAGAGAAGGGATGGACCCTCCTTGCCCCTGGCCCTGCCCCCGCCCCACCTTTCCCTGGCTTGTATGTTTTATTCTTTCTTAAAGGAGGCAGGGAGTAGAGGCCCCAGCCCTGGGAGAGCCCCAGCCCCTCCCCACACTGGTCCCCTGTGTCTGCCAGCAGTGGTTTCATGTTCAGTGGTGTATAGTTCTTCATTCAGCCCGGGGGCCGGCAGCTTGAGGGGTGGGCTCTGTCCCCATCCGTCACTGGTCAGTGCCAGGGACCAGGGCTGCTTATAAGGAAGGAGTGGGAGTCCCTTCCGGGGCAGTGACCCTCCAGAGGGGAGGGGCTGACTGCCCTGGCCCTGGCCTGCCATCCCCTGCCTGCTGGCTGCCTCGGACGCTGTGCTGTGATGCTGTGTCTGTATATCCTCTGCCAAGGTACTTGTCCTTCCTGTTTGTAAACTACATTTGACATGAATTAAACCAGTGTACGCCCATGTCTGGCTGAGCCTCAGCCTCTCCCTCAGTGAGGCTCTGGGGCCATCTCTTCAGTCCAGTCTGGGGCCCAGGGGCTGAGTCTACTCCCAGGTGCTGGCATCATCTGAGAGAAGCTCGAAGGAGGCGGCCAAGTCTAGGCTCAAGTGCATTCAGGGCTCTTGGTCTGTTTTCTGAGGTGTTGGAGACTCCCATCAGGAAGGGATTCTTGATAAGCCAGTGACAGGTGTGGTATCAAAGCCCAGCTGTGCCCACCTTGCCCCTGACTGGACAGTCCAGGCCAGTGAGAGGGGCATCTGAATGCCCAACTGTGCCCACCATGCTCTTAACTGGGCAGCTGACAGCCCTTTACACAGCCACTAGCTCAGTAAGTGACCAGGTCAACTCCTTACCCCGTCTGAACATGTTTGCTCAACTGTAAAATGGAAGCCAAGGGGTCACTAGCCATGGGGAAGGGCCTTACCCCAGGGACTACACTGCTTTGCCCTCTGCCTCCAAAAAAGCAAACATTTGCAGTTGTCCAGCTCCACACACACCCCAAAGGGTCACAGGCGCCACTTCCCCATCTGGGCCAAGTCCAAACCCAATTACCATTGAGCTGCCCAGGTCTGGGGTGAGAGGTCAGTGGAAGCCTGGGAGCAGCCTGATGGATGGGAAGATCCTGACCTTAGCCACCAGGGGTCATCTGAGCCAGAGAGAAAAAAACAAACTGCCTCAGATAGATTGGGAGTTAAGGAGGCCTAAAGCTCTGGGACATCTGTGTGACAAAGGTGGGCATAAGCAAAGTGCCAAGCCACAGTCACAAACTTTGGCTGTCCATACCATTCACCATATGATGGCCTAAGGGAACATTAAGTAGTAGCTTGGCCCAGGGTCCTCTATGGAGTTCTGAGCCAAATCTACAGAGAAGAGGTTGGCACTGGTAAATTAAGGGGTCTCTGAGGAGGGGGCCCTTCCACCCCTATAGCTGCTTTCAGGGGCTCAAGTGCAGGCCATGTGAAGTCACATTTAACTCGGGAGAAGGTAGGGGAGGTGCTGCAAAGAAGCAGATTAGAATTCAGTGTCCAAGCTATCCCAGAATGCATGGGCTGCCCTGAGGGGGAGGGGGTGCTGGTTTGGTGTGTTGGGTGCCTCAGGTGGCGGCAGGGAGATATGCCCATAGGCTGGCCAGCACCCATGAGCAGTCATGGTTCAGCTGGAACTCACACCAGTTTGTGCCAACTCCAGCTTGAGGCCTCATTCATAGGAACTGTTCCTGTTCCAGCTGCTTCCCTGTAGGACCTAGTCCCTCTCCCTCAAACCCCACCCCACCCCCACTCCACTCCTGGGCAGGGAATTAATCCTATCTATGACTTTGTGCAAGTCTCTTCTGTTTTCTCCGGCTCAGTTTCCCTATCTGTAGGAGGTTGGACAGGACCTTTCCACCCCACTGACAGTGAATGGGTATCAATGGGCATCTTTTTTCTCTCTCCTGATAGCCAGTCCCCCAGCCCCAATTCTCTGCCCTTCCTAGGGTTTGGATGGGAGCTGACGCTGTCCTCTTCTCCAGGGCTGAGCTGCTGCCCCCAGCCTGAGCTCCCTGATAGACTGATGGGCCCAGTACCCCAAGAGAAAACTCCTGTGGGATGTGGCCTTTTCCCACAGTGTATGTGGGGAGGGAGAGGCCCAAAAGGCACCCACACCCATCCGTAGCCCTGGCTGACCCCCAACTTCCCCGGTGCAAGCCTAGGTTAACCTGTACTGGGCAGCACTGCCACCTGTTGGCCATATTGGGAACAACAGGGCAGAGGTGTGGTTAGAGTCTGGCTCCAGAATGTGGAACACCCAAGGGAGAGGTCTGCGGGGATCACAGGTCTCCAGACACTGCAAGCCAAGGGACACCAGAGGGCCAGCTCACTTCCCAGACCCCAGCATGACCACCCAGATCCCTCCTTTCACTGATGTGGAACGAGGCTCAAGGATTTGAGTCCCCCAATATCACATGGCAAAGACTAGAACTCAGATCCTTGGTCTTTTCCCCACACAATGCTGATATCTCCCTCGGACCTGCTTACCCTCTTTTCCTTCCCCCCCCAAAAAAAGGGTCACAGATAACTTCGTGGCACCTTGGAAGGTCTCCAGTGGAGGGCCCCTGGGATCTTTATAGGGCCCTGAGTTGTTAAAGGCATGAATGACATGCTCATCAAAGCTGTAAATGATACAAAACTGGGAGGGAGGGAGCGCACTGGAAGGATGATGGTCCAAGAACACCCCACCAGGGTTAGGACAAATCTAGTTAGAATTTCCTAAGAAGAAACAGAAAGTCTTCTACCTGGGTTCACCATGCCCAAGACAGGAAGGTGTGTCTAGAGGATACAGCAGCCAAAGAAAACCAAGGTGCCACATCCCCACCAGAGGTGATCACTGCAACACTCTGGCCAGGCTAGGTCTGCAGAACGTGCCCAGTGCTGAACACCACGGGGTGAGGAATGGTATGGATGGACTGGAACATGTCCAGAGCAAGATGCTAGAGCCGATCTCAGGCCCTGTGAGAAGCAGCTGAATCCTGGGAAGACAGGCCACAAGGTAATGGGGCAAGGAGTGAATGCAGAGACAGAGTGAGGCTGGATGTCAGAAGAAAGGCCCTAACAAGAATCGTGGAAGAGCCTGCCTTGGGAAGTGGGTATCTCCATCAAAGACAGGATGACTCCTTGGCAGAGGCTAGGGAGAGGATTCTAGTCCAGTTCTGAGCACTCCTGAGCCCTCTGTGACCAAAATTGGGTCAGGTACTACAATTCAACATTGCTAAACTCCTAATTGCAGCCCAGTGTGGAGTCAACCAGTGGAAGGGTAAAAGGCCCCTTGTTCTCCCCTGAAGCCTGGCCAGCACCCACAGCCTCCCAGACCTGAGTCCCACATGCATCAGGGACAACCTTCCCCTACCTGGGCTAGGCAAGTCACTGGGCTACACCAGGCTGCCTTTACTGCTTGAAGCCAAAACCGAGTCAGTGGGGCTTGGGGTGAGTAAAAGCCAGCCAATGTCCCCCCCCATCCCCGTTCTGCAAGCTTGGGCTGACCCAAGGCTCTACCCAGGTGTAGCTGTCATCACCCCCAAATCAGGCCTCTGGTTTGCATCTGTGTACCTTCTTCCTGGGGCTGCCTGGAGGTGGGAGAGGCAGCTGGGGGAATCTGGTCACCAACCTAACCAGACCACACCCTCCCCAGCCTGTGCTCATTGCCACCCCCAGGGCTGGGACTGCCAAAAAAGGGAGAAAGCCTAGTTGGCCCCTGGGGAGGAGAGGAGAGCCCCAGGCTCTGGGCTAAGGAAACAAGGCACAGGTGTCCAGAAAGCTAGCTGCCCAGGTTGGAGGGGGAGCCGACTTTTATTTCTGGGCAGAAAGGGACACAAAGCAGTTGTGCACCCCTCACATGTGCACACAGTTGTACAGGAAGGAGAGACAGAGGCTGGTGTAGAAGGTGGGGTAGTCCCGCAGGTGGCTGACATGGGCTGAGGCCGAGAAGTCCACAGCCCGCACCAGCACCTGTTGCTCCAGCCGGGCCACCACCATGTGCTCAACGTCACAGGCCCGGATGATCCGGTCGGCCTTGGAGTAGAGGTAGAGCTCGGGCCAGCGTGACGGCTGCTTCATGAGTGCGTCATAGTAGTTGACATGGAAGATGGTAGTGACCGGGGAGAGCAGCAGCCATACAAAGACAGCCGCCAAGGCAAAGGTGAGGAGGAGGAAGATGCGTAGGGCAGGCTGCTTGTTCTCCAGGATGGTGGAGAGGGCCCGCACAGCCCCCACCAAGTTGCTGTTGCCAGGGGCACTGTCAAAGATGGTGCCCACCACCCGGAGGTGGCTGAACTGGCGGTGGGTGCGGATCAGATCAATGACATAGCGGTACAGCATGACCCCGGCATTGCTGAACACATGGAAGAGGAGGGGCTTCTTCTCAATCTCATAGTCAAAGAGTAGTTCCAGCAGCTTCTTGGCAGGGCTGCGCAGGGAAGGGATGCCAAAGGGCTCTGCAAAGAAGGCCATTTGCCAGGGGGCGGTATAGCGGATCACGATGCATCCCTGCGGGGCACAGAGACCCCCCCAAAACACAAAGTCAGCTCTATGGTTCAGCTTCTGCTCACTGCTCCACGGAATCAGCCAAGGGTCGATGGGGAAGGCAGGGACAAAGCATGGGGCCCAAAGACCCCACCTGTCACCCAAGGGAACTCACCAGCCTAGAAGGCCAAAACCACAAGCCTGGAGCTAGAGGCCAGCTCAGACATGACCACCCCAAACTGCTGGGCCTCCATACTGGGCCAGGGGCTAAGGACTCACTCTAACCTACCATGCCATGATGGGCAGAGAGACGCCAGAAAGCTGGAGAGGTAAGTGTTTCCATGATATCAGAAGGCTGGGGAAGCAGCCTTTCACAAGTTCAGGTCAGCAAACACTAGGCACCTACTCTTTGCAGACACAAAGTCAAAAGGAGAAGTGGCTCTGTCCTCCCAGAGCTCACAAGGTTTCAGGCCCCAGCAGCATTCCAGTTTGGGGTGGTCTGGGAGAACAAGGGGAGCTACAGGGGGAGGCATCAGCAGGCCTGGCACATAAGGCCCTCGTGGGCCAGCAGCCTCATGTTCATCACATGCTAGGGAAGCCCAGCCTGTTTATGGGTGCCGAGTCCTTTCTGCCACCAAGCCACAGCTTCTACCCATCCCCACAGAAGGGCCATAAAACCTCCTCCACACACCCCTAGGGCCATACCATCTCCATTTCTAGGGGCTCAAAATCCTCCTCTCCTCAGACCCCCAAGGGAATCCCTTCACCCTCCCAGGCACCCACTACACTCTCCTTTTCAAATGAGGCAGAGAGGAAGAAGAGAAGGTCTCTCCTCTCTCATCCCTGAGCTAGGTCTGAAGCCGGGCTCCCAATGTGCTCCTCTTCTCACCGCTATCACATGGGGGGATTGGGGGTCCTACAGAGCCAGCAGCCCACCAGGACTTCTGGACCTTGAATTAGACAGAACTAAGTGCTGCATGCCCACCTCCGAGGAAGGCTTCAAGGCAGCCTTCCTAGTCCTTGATGTGTCCAATCAACCCATACTTATTAGGCACCTAGTGTGTGCCAGGCCCTGACCTCAAGAAGCGTCCATTCTATCAGGGGATTCACCGTGTACAAGGTAACTTTTTGGGAGGTGGAGGCACTAATGACTTGGGGGTCAGAAATGCCTGCTGTCAGGGGGCTCTGGGCTAGGCCAGGGACTCAGTGGGCTCAGTGCCTTTCAATCATCAATGCCCTACACAGTAAGGGGAAAGCCTCCATGGTGGGGTCATTCAATGGGTCCTGGATCTGACAAGGATTGGCAGGAAAGGGGATGGGGTCAGTCCACCTCTAGCCCGAGGGGTAGAGTGGAGGCATCCAGTCCAGGGCCTGATGAGAAGCTGCTGCAGATAGCCAACCAGTGAATGAGCTTGGGCCCAGCAACAGGATGGATGCAGGGAGGCTGCCAGGAGGGCCAGGCACCAGGAAGGTGGCCTGGAGGCCTCCCCTGGGAACATCCCAGGGTCCCACTGCCAAGCTGAGAGCGAAGGTCCAAGGAGTGCCACAGTGACTGGGGAAAGGGCTCCATGCTCCACCTTTAGGCCTCACCATTTTATTTGTTTCCTGGCAAAAATGCCTTTCAAAAAAATTCCAATCTTGCCTCAGTAGAGCTCAGAGGAAAAAGAGATTTGTTCAGACTCTGCCCAAGACAAATGAGGAACTGGAGAGGAAAGCCTCTGGGACTGGAGGTCAGATATGCTGAAGTCTACCCGGGCCCCGTCACTGATGACCTGGGTGACTAGGAGCAAGCCTCTGCCCTCTCTGGGCCAACTTCCTCCTCTGTTTAAGAGGAAGACCCAGGGGAAAAGCACTGGGCGGGGTCAAGGAGGCAGAGGCTGGGCCAGCCTGGGAAGAGAGAAAACCTCATTACCAACATAAACACAGGCTGCTTCACAAAGCTCCAGCAGGTTGAGGAGAACAAAAATCCTTCCATGTCTGGGTCATATGAGGGCCAAGCAGCTCCTGGTGGGGAGCTCTCCCCTCCGGAGGCAGCCCAGGCCTGGGCAGGAAGCTCCAAACATAAATGCTCTTAGCGACATGAAGTGGTAAAGATCCAGGATAGGGGGACCCTCCAGTGGAGCTGCTGCTCAGAGGCTGCCAGCCTGGGGAACAGGCCAGGCAGGGTCAAGGGCTGGGGCTGGCTATGCTTGGCCACCAGGGCCAGGCGGCATCCTCAGCAGAGGATGATGGAGCTTCTGCCTGTGAACTTGGCTCCAGGTTCCCTGGGGGACCCAGGCCTGTTTCTAAGGAGGAGGTCCAGCTACTCCCCAACACCCTTTGACCTGGCTCTCAAGACCGGCCAACCTTCTGGCTCCAGCCTCGTCTCCTCCCCCCAGCCTCCAGCCAACCCAACTCTTGGTCATTTGCCCAACAAGCCACCACCTTCTCTGTCTCTGGCACAGGCTCAGGTGCTATCCTCTCCTTCCCCCATCCCTAACTGAAATGAGAGATGCCCCCACCTTTCCCTCAGAGCCCGTTATGCCGGCCAGATCGCCTCCCACCATTATACTGACAGCTCTTTGGGAGCAGGGTCTGTTCTTGTCCTCCCCATACGGTGCCAAGCACAGGGCCCTGTGTCCAGCAAGTCCAACATCACTGCTGTCCACACATAGACATGAGCTCCTGCTCCTGCCTTCCCAGCACAGAAAGAAGCTACTAGGCTAGAGCCAAAGGGGCAAAGTGGCGAAGGCCCCTCACTCACCCTGTTGAAGTAGATGGCGCTGTACTTGGCCAGGTTCTTGTCTGTGCAGCCTCCCCAGCCCAGCAGAATCACCACTGGCTGCTGATTCCCTCGCTCCCTTTTCTCTGGCTCTGCAGTTGCTTCTGAAATATAATGAAGGTCAAGCTTCCCCTCAAGAAAAGAGATTAGTGTCAGGGTGTGGCCCTGGTCCCTCCTCCCACCAGCCTTGGGCACTTCATCAATGTGCCCAGGACCTAAAGCTGAGAGGAACCTTCCAAGCCTTCACATCCAACCCAGAACCATAAACTGGAGGTTGGCCAAGCACAATGGGGCCAGGAGGGACAAAGGTCAGCATCCCCTCTGACAGCTCTCAAAAAGGTAAAGAGAAATGCCCAAGGTCACACTATATGTCAGTGTGGGGAAAGGCGCCGAGATCCACCCTTGGTCAGCACTGTCCATTACACCATCCCGCCTATCCCACTCCACCTGGGGAGCCTGTGTCACTGAGGGACAGCTCTTCCTCATATCCCTCCTCCCCAGGGGCTGCACTGAGCCATCCACACATCTTCATCAATCATAGTGACAGTGGGTCAATAAACATTTACTAAATACCTCTCATGTGCCAGGCATTGTGCTAAGCCATGGGGATACAAAGAGGCAAAACTGTCCCTGCCCTCCAGGACCTGTTCCAAGTCGAATGGGGAAGACAACGTGCCTAAGTGCACAAAGGACAAACAATTAACAGAAGGGAGGCACTAGAATTAAGGAGGGCTGGGGAAGGCTTCCAAGAGAAGGTGGACTTTACCTGGGACTTAGAGGGAGCTGAGAGGGAGAGATAAGGAAGAGCATCCCAGATTTGGGGGACAGCCTGAAGAAATACCTGAAGCCAAGAGAGGGAGGATTTTTTTGTGGGACAGTAAGGAGGCCACATCAGGGGGTGACTGACGTCTAAGAAGACCAGAAAGGGAGGATGGAGCCAGGTCATGAAGGAGCATTTTGGATTTAATCCTAGAGGCTATAGGGAGTGCCTGGCATTGACTGAGGAGGGGGCGTGACTTTAGGAACATCACCGTGGAGGCTGAATGCGGGAAGGACTGCCATTCCCTGGGTGAGTTCAGGGGCCCTATGGAAAACAGGCAACACATCATCCACATTCAGGAGGCGTCTGGTGCCTCCCTGCTGGCTTCCCTTGTCCTGCGGCTGTGACAACAGACTCCTGTGAAAGTCTGCCTTCTGAGCATCCCATGCCCCTGATCACATGCCTGACTTTTTTTTAAATTCAATTCAGCAAATATTTATTAAGTTCCTAATATGTGAGTCACTAGTGACATAAAGATGAAAATGAAACAAACCTCCTCCTTCACATTCCACCACAAGGTTACAGAACATGGGTAAACAGGCAGCCCAAAAGGCAGATCGTGATCCTAACTTCAGGGTCACTGAGAAAAGGCCGCGTGTAGGAGGTGATGTTGGAATCATGCTCTGAAAAGAAGCCAGATGGAGAGGAGGAGAGAGGACATACCAGACGGGAGGGGAGGGAAGCGTTTGTTCAGAGGTTTGAGATGAAATGGAGACATCCGACAGGCTACGGGGAACAGCTATAGGTCCGTCTGAAACAAAAGGAGCATGAGGGGCATTTCATGCAGGTGTCCCATGTGGCCCTGGCACTGGTATCATGAGTCCATAGATTCCTCAACTCTCAAGTGAGGGGGGTGGATTAGATGACCTCTCCATCTCTTCTGTCTCTAAATGGAGAGTCCAAAGAGGGTCCTCTAGGAAAATCTTGTGCCTGACTTGTAATCTTCCCTCCCTGCCCATCCCTTGAAGAAGTATGGCAGAAATATGGAAGGCCACACCTGAGACGTGCAAGGCACCTGGGATAGGAGGACTCCGAAAAGAGGTCAGGCCCTTCCTAATGTTCTCCTGATAAGGAAGGAGGGGATTCTTGAGAATAAAGCTTGCTGAAGCCTGGAAGGAGCTGGGAAGCAGTCAATTAGGAAAAGATCCACCTCAACCTAAGGCCATATCCTCCTGTGATATCTCCAGTGCTCCTTTCACCCGGCTCTTTCCAAACGATGCACAGAATCGGGATCTGAAGGGCAGAAGGGAGCCCATAACTGGCAGGAATCCTCACAAGTGGCCATCCAGCCTCTGTTCCCAGACCTCCAAGGAGGGGCAGCTCACCACCTGGGACAGCTCTCATTGTTAGAAAGTTCTTCCTGACAAGCCTCAATTTGTCTTTAGGAATATCACTGTGGTGGCTGAATGGAGGATGGACCACCATTCACTGGGCGAGTTCAGTGGCCATCTGGCCACTGCCCCTGCTTCAGTCCTCTGAGGTCAAGTACAAGGACCCCTTCTCCACAGGACAGTCCAATGGAATGCTCAAGGCCTCCCTTATTCCCTCCTCCAGGCTAACCCTCCCCAACCTTTCCAATAATTTTCACACTGCATAAACTCTGGGCCTTTCCCCCTCCCTGCTAGCCTCCTCTGGCTAGTCTCTCAATGTCCTCATTAAGTTATATTGTCCAGAACTGACCACAATCCTCCAGGTAAAGTCTGATGAGGTCAGAGGACAGAGAGGGGCAGTCACCTCTCTGTTTCACACTGTCTGAGATGAGAGGGAGAGAAGACAAGACCCTGTTCTACAAACCCTTCTGAGAGCATCATTATCAGGGAAAAAGCCCACCCCACATCTCCTTGGAGAAGAGATACAGACACACAGAGACACAGAGACACACAGAGACAGACACACAGACAGACACACAGACACACAGAGACAGACAGACAGCCCAGCTTCCTGGAGAAACCAAAGCAGCTTCCCCTGAGTTAGGAAAGAGTCCCTCCCTTACTGACTTCTGGTGGCTTTCCCAGGGCAGGCAAGGATACTGCACCAGAAGGGACAAAGACAGGATGCCAGTTTCTGGGAACCACGAGTGGTAACCTGTAAGCTTCAAAGCTCTGTTATGAAGAGAGTTCATAGGTGACTCGTTGACCCCTGCATCAGAGGAGGCCAGCACACTTAGAGAAATTTATGGAATCCACAGTCTTGGGGTGAGGGGGCAGCTCTGCCTCCCACACCCCTGAGCCCATCCCTGCCAACACCCGGGCTCCTGGACACATTTTCCTTGGCTGCCTTCTTTCCAAGGTTCCTTCTCGAAGCTTCTGGCCAGCCCACATGCAGAGGCAAAGGGATGTTTGGAGCTCTGCATTCTGAGCGTGTGGTGGTGATGGGCAGGCGCAGGGCTCCCTCCTCAGTACACAAAGTGCCTTACAGCTCAGGATCATGATCACATGATCATGATCAGTCACAGGCCAGCTGTGACTGCGCCCACTGCACAGGTGAGGAAGCAGAGCCTCCCACATGAAGCAAGCACAGTCCTATATCCAGCATTCACCAGAGGGCATAAGAGGCTGGGAATGGCGCCTCAGCTGCCTCCTCCATAAAATGAGAGGCAGACCCCAACAAGAGTCCATGATTCTATGACCTGCCTTGTCTCCAGTCCTTCCTGGAGCAGGGCTCAGCCCTGGCCAGGGATGCCCAGGAATCGTGACCTGGGCTGAACCACATCTGGCCACCACAACTAGAGGCAGGCAAACCAGAGGCTCGCCTTGGGGCCCTGGGCGAATCTCCCATTATGTCCCAGGATGGAGAGTCCCAGTTTGGCACATTCCACTGACCAGCATGACAAAGAGCTGGGTCCACAGCCCCACTAGGAAGAGCACTAGGAGTTATGTCAGAGAATCTTACAGATGTGGGGTGAAAAGGGACCCCAGAGGCCAAGAAGACCAACCCTCTCATCTGAGGCCCAGGGAGAGGAAGAGACATCCAGACATGCAGATGACTTTAACCTAGGTCCTCTGACTCCAGAATCAAACCTCCTTCCTTTGAACCCCTAGTTTACAAGTGAAGAAAAGAGAGGAAGTAGTGAGGGGAAGGGACTTATCCAGGGTCACACATCTGACCAGAGATCTGACCCCAGCCCACCTCCCTGCTCCACATAGCACCCCTTCTCCCTCTCACACCACTCAGGGTGATACAGGATCAGGGCTGAACTCTAGAAAGCCACTCAAACAGTCCCTTCTCCCACCTCCAGGCACACATACACCAAGGTCTGCCCTTCAGCCACACCTATACCACTCATCCCAGGGGTCATCAAGATCAAAGAGGTGGGAACATGATTGGAGATTTTCCAGGAGGTACAAATCAAGGTACTCTGATTACCCTCCAAGTCTGTCCTGACCAAGCTATGGGCAGCAGGGCCATGAGCAGTTGGGGCAGGCGGCTGGCATCAACCTGCCCCTGCCCATGGGCAGCTCCCTGCCTCCATCCTGTGCCCTTCCAAGGGGCTGGACCCCCACAAAGACCAACCCTAGCCACTCCTATCCTTCTAGGGTACAATGTGATCACACAGAGCCCCAAATCCTGGACAACAGAAACTCCCCTGAGCCTCACTGTCCAAATTTGTCAGCCTGGCATTCGAGGCCTTCTCCTGGATGGGCCACCAGATCACAGCACACTCTTGTGCTCAACCCCAAAGCCTCCTCACTGTCTCCCATACATATCACAGCACTTGTCCCAGGGCTTTTATTCATATTCCTTGCTCCCCCTTTCTGAGTCCTGCTCCCTCCTGCCTCTTCCAGGAAGCCTTCTTGGGCAACTCTGGTTCATCCCCATCTCCAGACTCCCAAAGCTCCCTGGCACCTGCCATCCATCCCTCTCTTATAGAGCCACTGGGCTTCTTCAGCTGGGCCCTGTCTCCTTCTATCAGACTAAACTCCAGGAGGGCAAGGCCAAAGTTCTCTCTGGGCCTTCCAGCTGGACATCCCTCCCTGGAACTGTGAAATCAACAATGCCATGGGGGCCACTCAGCTCCCTGGGAGCCGCATGGTACTCTGGAGAGAAAGCGTGTCTTTTAATCCTGCCTTGGACACCTGCTACCAGCTGTGAGCCTCTGGACAATCACATCCCTCTCTGAGCCTACATCTTGCCCTCCACCATTGGAGATGGCATATAGAGGTCCTGGCACTTCATACATCACAGACTCTGTCAACATCTGGGCTGGGCAGCCCCCAGGGGGTGAGCACAAAACTGCAGGCAAAGTCACCTCCAGCCTCCCCATTCCCTGTTGTCCCCAAACCTGCAGGTGGTCATCACTGCAGAAACAACCAGATTTCCTCCAAGAAAGCCTCCTGGGAGCAAGCATCTGAGGCACATGATCTCACATAACACGGCTGAGACCTGAGTACTAGGCCTTTGTGCTGGGGTGCAGGGGCACCCAGACAGGAGGACTGCAGCCCTGCCCATGGCTCTGGGGCCTCCTCAGCATCCCCCACTCTGGGCACACAGGCTGAGATGTCCCTCCTCTGCCCTCTTAGTCTGTGGCTTTAGGCCCAGTCCTGCCTCAGGCATCATCCCCATTGTCTCTTCTTCCATCTGCCCCCAAACAGACTCAGCTCACAACTGGCTCACTGTTACAATCTGATCTCTGGCAAGGGCTGATCTCTGCTCAGGCCCCTGCAATCTGCCTTCCATCCTGGTCACTCTCTCAGAGGCCACGCATGACCTCCAAAATCCCAATTCAAGAGTCATCTTCCATTGCTCAGTCTGTTGGATGTTTCCACAGCAGCTGCCTGGCTGGTTTGGGAGCAAAGTCCCAGCTAAATGACCTCCTATCTGCTGGGTCATTCACATTATTTACTTCTTCACCAACAAGCATTTATTAAGTACCGACTGTGTGCAAGGCCCTGATCTGGGGACTGGGGACACAAGGACCACAGTGACAGTCCCTGCCCTTAAGTAGCTGCTGTTCTGGCCTAAGCCTCAGGGTCTTCATCTATAAAATCGAGGGGGAGGGGAGCTGGACAATCTCCAGGACCCCTCCCTCACCAGCTCTGCCAAACCCTCCCCCTCCTCCAGCCAACCACTCCCTTTTCAATCTGTCCTTGGCCATTTCAGCCACTTCCAAGGCTCCCTCTCTTACCTATAAGCCCAGAGAAGCTGCTATAACTTGAGAATGGATCTGAAAGGTCACAGACTATCTGCTCCCCCCACTGCTGGGGATCAGCAGTCAGCAGGGGCCCAGAAGGCCCTGCTTCAGTACAGTCTGGCCCAAAGCTGGATGCCCTGTGAGACACAGGTGCTATCTCCATCCCTGTTGCCTACTGAAGGGAAGGGATTCACACAGAAAGGTGCATCTGGAAAGGCAACAGCAGCCAGTTGATCTGAAAGAAAGTGCACAACAATGGGATTTCTATTTCTGGGCCAGGGGCAGGGGCACCAAGCAAAGGCAATGGAGAATCCACTTTCCAAGTGTCTCACAAATCAAATCAAAGGGGCTTTAAGGAAAAGGAGGAGAGAAGAAGAAAACTGAGGAGGTAGATACACCAAGACAGACTCCACAGAGAGGAATGATGGGGCAGGAAAAAAGACAAGCAGGAAAGATACCCAGATATTCTTACAAGACCAGATCCCAGAAGGAGCCAGGAGTCACAGGAAGTGGGAGTTATCAGGGACCCAGCAGCCTCAGGTCCCACCCATCCCCTGGTACACATGGGAGCTTGAAGCAATGGAGAGCCCAGCCCCTCAGAGAGCAGATCACTCCACTTGGGAACAGCTCTCCATCCTGCCTCAGTGGGCCTCTCTGCCCCTTCCTTCCATGGCCCCTGGTTCTGCCCCCAAGTCTGAGTGACAGCTGTCTCAGTGGGCCTCTCTGCCCCTTCCTTCCATGGCCCCTGGTTCTGCCCCCAAGTCTGAGTGACAGCTGTCTCAGTGGGCCTCTCTGCCCCTTCCCTCCATGGTCCTGGTTCTGCTCCCAAGTCTGAGTGACAGCTGCCTCAGTGGGCCTCTCTGCCCCTTCCTTCCATGGCCCCTGGTTCTGCCCCCAAGTCTGAGTGACAGCTGTCTCAGTGGGCCTCTCTGCCCCTTCCCTCCATGGTCCTGGTTCTGCTCCCAAGTCTGAGTGACAGCTGCCTCAGTGGGCCTCTCTGCTCCTTCCTTCCATGACCCCTGGTTCTGTCCCCAAATCTGAGTGACAGGCCTTCACATATCCAAAGAGCACTCTGCCATCTCCCCACCCTGTGCCAAGGCATGTTTTCTCCAGGAGCAGCACTCCCAATCCTCATAGGACATGGACTCCAGGCCCTTCTGGTTTCCACTGACTCCTCCCTTCCTCTGAACACTCCAGTTGATCCACAGCCTTCTTAAGGTCCAGCACTGAACATCACCACCCCCATGAGATCTGCCACGGTGGCAGACAGAGAGTCCACCACCTCCTTATTCCTGGACACCTGATATAAGGCCCAAGCTCCTCTGAGCTTTGTGGGCAGCCCCGCCCCCTGCTAACTCAGACCAACTTGTCCAACCAAGCCTCCCCTGTGCTGTCCCTGGGCAGCTGATGTTTGCTTTTTGTTTGTTTGTTTGTTTTGTTTTTATCCAACCTAAGACTGTGCATTTACTCGAATTAGGTTTCCTCTTATTAAATGTAGCCCAACGCTCTGTCTGACCTATCAAGATCCCTGGGTGTGTGGGCTCCCTCGAAAGCTTTATATCAGCTACAGATCTGATAAGTACACAGTTTGGCCTTTAACCAAATCACTGATAAGCAAGTAAAAAAGCCCAGATCCCTGGCAGACCTCTGCAAAGCTGACATGAACCATTAACAGCAACTCTGGGAGTTCAGCAACACAACCAGTTTGGAATCCATCCAACTGTGTTCTATCTTTCCCAAGAGAACAGGTCCTGGATACTTTATCAAACATTCTGCTAAACTCCAGGTAAATGATTAGCGCTAGCATTTCCTTGATCTACCAGGGTAGTCGGGAGCCTCTCCCAGCTACTGTAGTTGCTGTCACGTCTTTAGTTGGTCCACAACTCTCCCAGGAATCAAAGCCAAGCTCACTGTCTCACAGCCACAAAGACCACTCTCCTACCTTTTTTTGAACACTAGGAGGTCTGTCCTTCCCTCTCCCCACCCTACATTAACGTGAATGATGGTGGCTCAGCAGTTAGAGCCCCTGGTCTGAGGGATGTCGTTCCCCTGGACTCACACAGGCAGCTCAGAGCTCCCTATCTCCATACTTATCTTGTGTACCAACTCCCTCTACATCATTTTTGTTCTTTCTTTCCCAATCCAAGTCATTCATTCTCCTTCATGGAGAAAACAGAAGCAAACTAGCAATGGAGCAGCTCGACCTTCCTTCTGGTGAGCTGCCAACTGGTCCACCCCAGAGAAGGTTCCTACGGGTTCTCCTGCCCGTCCTAACTCCCTCCATAAATCCAGTGTGTTGTCAGATCTTCACAATGCAGGTCTACCTTCCCATCCTTCCCCAACATCATCACCTCCTCTCCTTTCACCCCGGCCATTTCTCTGACATAGATCCTCATTGTCTTTTGCCCAGACTACTGCCATAGACTTTGGGCTTGTTAACTTCCTTTTTTCCCACTCCATCCCATTTGTTACACGACTGCCAAAGAGATTTTCTTAAAAGTCCAAGTCTGACCAAGGAACTCCTCTGGCTCCCTATTATCACCAAGGTCAAAAATAAAACCTTTGCACCCAACTTTTCCAGCTTATTATACCCTTTCCATACTCTTTGGCACAGTCAAACTAGCCTTCCCATTGCTCTCCATCCAAAATATTTCATTTCCCATATCCACACTTTCACCCAAGCTGTCTCCCATGCCTGGAATGCCTTCCCTCTTCATTCCTGCCTCTCAGACTTCCTAATTTCCTGCCTGGCTAAACTTAAGTGCCCCCTTCTGTGTAAAGCTCTTTCCACCCCCAGGCGCTTGTAACTACATTTGAAAAGGTAAAGGCTGGATCTAGACTGTGAAGGGCAGTAGAGGGATCAGTAAACTGAGGTAGGTTTAAAAGGGAACAAACAGTTATTAAGCTTCTATGTGTACTAGGCAATGTGCTAAGAGCTTCACCATTATTATCTCATTTAGTCCTCACAGCAACCCTTGGCATGGGTACTATTATCCCCATTTTACAGATGAGGGAGATCCTCTGCTACAATTATTAGAGAAGAGGAAAAAGGTGAAATGGACAAGCAGCTTGCCCTGGTCACCCAGCTAATTAGGGGTCCAAGACAGGCTCTGAACCCAAGGGTGACCCAAGGTGTCTCCCAGCAGTGGTCAGACTAGCAAAAAGAGGATGGCCACACAGGTCACTGAAGAAGGGGACGGTCAATGTCAAAACCTGCCAAGAGCTTGAGGGGGAGCCAGGGTGTGGCCACAAGGAAGTCCCAGGTGATGATAGAGATCAAGGCCTGGAAGCCCACTGTAAAGGCTTGAGAAATAAGGGGGGAGAAGGAAGTGGATATCAACATTCTTTTTCTCAGAATTCATCTGTGAACTGGAGGATAGAGACTCACAGGGTACTCTCTCTGCCCCCACCCCAAAGATATCACTGGCTTGGCCTTTGGTCAGCCTGTTCCCTGTGCCCAAAACATCCACTCTCCCTGTGTTTACCTTCCATATTTACCCAGTGGCTCTCTAGCCTCCCCTTTAGCTTTTAAAACTCTTCACAGCCTGCATCCACCCTATCTTTCCAGCCTCACTGGACTTTACTCCCTCCACCCCCACCCTTCCACATCAGAGATCAGGCCAAACTGGCCCTGCCTTGGTTTCTTGAACTTGGCACTCCATCTCCAGTCTCCATGCTCCCTATGTTTGGAACGCCTTCCATTCTCACTTTCCACACCAACATCATCCCCCTTTGATAAAAAATTCTTTCCTGATCCACGCTCCCAAGCCACACACCTATTTGACTATTCTATTTGCTACATATGGATTTTGTTGATTATGTATCCATGTCCTAGTTGCCGTTCCCTTAAAATCTCAGCTCCTGGCAGGCAGAATTGCTTCAAGGTTGTTTCAATCTTTATCCTGGTGCCTCTAGTTGTCTAGTACATAAGTAGGTGCTTCACCCCTGCTCGATGACTGAGTAATCTGTGGAATGAAGGGGGGTGGTAGATTCGAAACCAGGTCTTCTCTCCCCCTCAAAAAAAAATTTTAACTTTAACATTTGAAAGTCAATTACTCTGCATTGAAGTCCCCTCACTTAAGGAACTGGAAATCCCACTAAATTCACCCACAATCACCCAATCAGAGGTCAGAGACAGATCACAACTTGTCCACTCTGCAGATGACCCAAAGTTGGGAGGGAGAGCTGACATCCTGGATGATAAAGTCAAGACCGAAAAGAGCTTAGTAGACTAGAGTGACGTTCTGACTTTATTAAGAGATTGAATAAGAGTAAATGTCAAATCAAATGCTTGGGTTCCAAAATGAATAAATATATAAAAGCACGCCGGGAAAGGCCCACATCTCCTGAGTCGGACATCTGGGAACTCGATGCCTGCTCAGGTCTCTTCCCACTGGGAGATCTGGTGATTGGTATTAGTCTCCCTCCTTCATCCCTCCATCTCAGCAAGCCTCCCTCAGAGACTGGGAGTCCTTGCGATACTCAGGTCTGACATTCTGTCATGCCCTCAGACCTCACTGAGCCAGCACCAGTAAAGTAACTAGGCTGACCAAGAGGACATCAGGGGCCCATGAAGCTGTGCTCCTCACCAGTCTTGAGTCAAAGTCAGGCAGTCAGGAGACTAAGACCACGTCTTGACCCTCTGGTGTGGTGGACAGAGCCACTGGACTGGACAGCAGAGGCCCTGGGGAGGAATCCCACCTGTCCCTCACTGCCTGTGTGACTCTGGACAAGTCCCTCGCCCTCTCTGGGCTTGATTCCTCATCCGTGGAATTACGAGGGAGAAGACTGGATGACCTCTGGGGACCCTTTCAGCTTTAACTGCCGGAGATCTCAGGGAGCCTGTCAGACATGAAGCTAGAGCTCGGTCTTATTTCTGAGCTCTCCTGTTTCAAGGCATTGTGTCATGATGGAAGCGGCTGTTCCAGCCCTCCCCCGTGGGGCTCCAAGGCTGACCAGGAACCTGTCAGGCAGGTATCCCGGCCACCAGGCAGGAAGAGAAAGGGGAGATGGGGGGGTGGGGCTCAGCAAAGCACCGAGGGGGCAAGAGATGCAAGGAGACCTTGAACAGGCCACCCTAGGTAGGAGGGGACCCCAGGGGGGTTTGGGTGAATGGGGGAGCCCCTACAAAGCGAACTATGGGTGTGCATGGAGAGCCCCAGCGCGGGACCCAGGGTGTGTGGGTGGAGCCCCTGCACAGCAGGGGGGTGTCTTGGGGCACATGCCCAAGAGTGTATGGGGAGCCCCTGCACGGGACTCACGGTGTGTGGGGAGATCCCGGCGGGGTGGGGGAAGGACAGGAGCCACAGGGGGCACAGGGGGGAACATCTACACAGGGACCCGTGGGTGTACGAGGGAGGCTCGTGGAGGTATGGGGGAGCCCCTGAAGAAAGCCCCGCCCCCACCCCGCCCCCCAGCCCCAGCCCCGTACCCTGACAGCGCGAGGCCGGCTCCGGGATCTGAATGGTCACGTCCAAGTCGTCGGAGCCCATTGCGGGTGGCGGGGCCCTGCCCGGATTCCCTCCCGGGAACCCTCCCTCCCGGGCCGGAGTCCCCAGTACCCGGGACTGGGTCGGGGCTCCCCGCACACTGGGACCCTCCCTTTCCGGTTCTTCGCACCGCCTCTCGCATGAGGAACCGGAAGTCCCGCCCTGACACAGAATTACCCAATCATAGGCCAGAATCGCACTGTGACCTGCCCGGGCTTCCTAGCAACGGCGCCGCCCCGCCCCCGCTCTGGGACGGCGCGTCCGCTGCCATAGCAACTGGGGCCGCCCGCCCCTGCCTGACGTCACGATGTCCCGCCCCAGAGGCCCAGAGCGCGTCTCCATTGGCTGCTGCCGGGCAGCGAGACTACTGATTGGTGGCGCGGAGTGCTCGTCGGAAGGCTTCCCTTCGGGAGGGAGAGGTGAGCGGGTCTGGGGGCTCCCCGGGATTGTGAGGGGCTGCGGGGGCGGGAGGGAGGCAGGAAGCCAGCCAGTCCCGGGACCTCCCCGCCGGCTCCAGCCGCTTGGAGACCGGGAAACTTGGTCCAGCCCCCTCCTCCAGCGGTGAGAGCCGCGACTCCAGCTGCAAAAGGATTTAAGTAAGACTGAGAAGTCAGGCGGACAATAAGCATTGACTAAGCGCCTGCTGTATGCCGGACTCGATGCTGAGCACTGGGGACGCAAGAAGGGGCAAAAAAGTGAAATCCCTGCCCTTAGGGAGCTCCCAGTCTGATGGGGGAGACACCTGTGTATGGGACAAACTGGAAATAATCAATGGAGAGAAGACAGAATCAAGAGGGAACAGGAAAGGCTCCCTGTAAAGGGGGCGATTTTAGCCAACAGAGATGAGGAGCGAGAGCCCTCCAGGCGGGGGGCACAGCCAGTGGCCATGCCTGGAGGCAGGAGGTGGAGTGTCATATAGCACCCCCCATCTTTACAGTCTCCTTACACCTTGCAACCCCCGCCCCCACTCCAGTTTTACTTGTCTACTTGCTATTCCAGGAACAAAATACTCCTTATCTCCCCTGAAGACTTTCTCTGGCTCTCCTCCAAGCCTGAAAGACTCTCCCTCCTCTTCCCTGCCTCCTAGCTTCTCTCAAGTCCCAGCGAAAACCCCACCTGTTTACCAGAACCCTTTCCCAGTCTCCCTTCATACCAGTTCCTTCCCTCTGTCCTGGCCATAGCTTGTCTGTACATATTTGTTTGCTTACTGTCTCCCCCAGTGGATGGTGAACTTCTTGAGGGCAGGGACTGGCTTTAGCCTTTCTTTTAGCACAATGTCTGGCACACAGTAGGTGCTTAATCAATGTTTATTAACTGACTGACTCCTGTGAGGCAAAGCAAGAAAGCCAACTTGCCTGGGCTAAAGCAGGCTCAAAAGGGAGTAATGAACAATGAGGTAGCTGGGAGTCAGGCCACCAAAGGCTTTGAGTGCCAGCTGAGGAGTTTGTATCTGAGCCAACTTGAGGCAGTTAAGAACCACTTGGAGTTTACTGAGCAATGGAGTGACCTGGGCCAGACCTGTGTTTTAGGAATACTAATTTGGCAGCTGAGTTGAGGAGAATGGATTAGACTGGAGACAGTGAATATCCCTTAATAAAGGCTTTTTTAAATTATCTCACTTATTCATTCTGTGCTCCCTCATAGCCATTTAAAGGTTTCAGGGGGTTTATAGACTAACCCACACTTAATTTTGTTCAATCTCCACCAGCTTCTTCCCCCAAAAAACCCCAAGAAGGATGTAACTCTTGACTCCAAACTCAGCAATTTCTACTTCCTAGTGAAGCAGGAGATGACCTGGGGGAGGCAGTGCCAAAGGACTATTGCCCCCTGGACCCCTATTTCCCCTCAGACCCTTGTAGAGAAAGCCAGGATGCTGAAGCCAAGGGCCCAAGGGAGTAGCTATGCTTCTAGCTCATTGCCCAAAGCCAGCCTCCTGTGGAGATGCAGCCTGGCCTGGCAAGTGCTCCTGCTGGGGCCTGAGGACCTGGAAAGGAAAGCTCTTGTCACCAAAGTCCTTGGCCTTGTCAAGTGGTTCAGTATGAGAAACCACTATCATTTTATCAGTGGAGATGACATTAAGGAGAGGCTTTTGCTTGGCCACTGCACCCCAAGGACCAAGGGACCTGTCCATCTGACATGCAACTGAAAGCTTCTCTAGCAGTTGTCTCCCCAACTGGACTAGGAGCTCCTGGGGAGCAAGGACCATCTTTTCTATTTGGATCTTCAGCTCTTAGTACACAGTAAGTGCCTAATCTCCTAGGCCCAATCCCAGAGGCATCTAGATTCCACTGGGAGGCTGAGTCTCAGGATATTCATGGCTTGGCATCTCCAGACCCTCCTGTTTAGTCTCATCTCTCCAGTCGTAGTCTTCCACTTGCCATCTCCATCACAGCTGGCCACCTGGGCTTCTCCAAGCTTTTCTAAATCTTTCCCTTTCCAGGACATTCCTGGTCAGATTCCCTGCCCAGACACTATCCTGGGCTAGACATGGAACACTGTTTTTTGGCCTTCAAGTGTCATGGGAAATGAAGCCCTGGGAAATGTCCTTGGCTCTGCCACTGTACAGAGAGCACCAGGACTGTATCCTGTTGACCTTCCCAGTATAATACGTAGCACGTGGAGAGAGCATTGAAGAAAGATCATGGACATGACTTATCTGTACTTGAGCAAAGCTTTTGATGAAGTATCTCAGACTTGTGGAGAAAGGAGAGAGGGTCCCACTCTACTCTGCCCTCCTCAGGACTCATCTGCAGCACTGGTTCAGTTCTGGGCTGCAAAGCTTACGAAGGGTCTTGTTAAAACTGGAGCATGTACAGAGGAGGGCAGCTGTGATGACCAAAGGTTTGGGGCCCTGTGTTATGTGGGCGTCAGTTGAAGGTCCTGGACAAGTTAGGCCTGAAGAAACTGGATCCAAGTCATGTGGAACAGAGATGAGCCTCCTTGTCTTTGACTTCAAGGTCAAATCCAGGAGGAGTTGTACAAAGTCTATTCTGATTTCATAAGAATCCCTGCAGTTGTGTGGTAAGGGGAGACCACAGGGGCTTTCACTTGGGTGAAGTGAATGCTCTAGGGAAGGGTGCCAGGTTTGGGGAGTGGTGGGATCCCTCAAGGAACTTGCATTGTTCCCCAGTGCCCAAGGCAGGACCTGGCACAGGGTAGGCCCTTAATAAACGTTTGTTGCAGTAACAGTTCCTTTCTGTTGTGACAGAGTAAATAGTCACGATGATGCTCAGAGCCCCCACCCACTGAAGCTCCCCCTTTTTAGACCAGTCAGGAGTTGCCACATTGCCCTTCATCATAATAAACACAAAACCAGTTTAGATAAAAGTGTCGTGATATCAAGAATATACATCCACAGTAAACACCCCTAGTCCTGTGGCCTAGGAAGAATCTTGTTGTCTCCTCACAGCCCTCCACAGAAAGAAGGCCAGAAGGCCAACCTTCGCCCAGCCCTCCCCTGGTCAGTCTAGGGAAGCTGTACATGTTAAGGTTGATGAGCTGGCCCAAAGATGACAAGAAGCGATCAGACTCGCCGCCTCACAGAGGAGGGGTCAAGAATCAGCAGCTGCTGTCTTCACCCCCTCAGGGTCTAGGGGCAAAGCTTCTGTGACCAAGTCTGCATCTCACATGCAGAGGTGAACCATGAAGGCCCCCGAACCTGATGGACATGAAGCCCTGCAGCTCAGAGAATCCCCTGCAGCAGCAGCAGCTACCTCCCCTCAAGTACTTCCATTTTTTTCCAGCAGTCTTTCTGGAACCACCTACCTCCAAAACGTCCCCACACTTATACTTCCTGAGATGAAGCAGAGACTCAGGTCCCAAAATCTTATAGGATCGTGGATTGCTGGACCTCCAAAGAGGCAACTTACGGTTGAATTAGTCATCTAATTAGCAAGCATTTATTAAGGACTGACTGTCCTAAGTGCTGGAGATGCAAAGAAATCAATGAAGGAAAAAGTCAGTCAAGAATTTATTAGTCTTGTAAGCACTCTGTTAAGGAACGGAGATACAAGAAGTGAATGAATGAAAAGACATTGAATAAGTGCTTACTGCACCGAGCACTGAGATTCAAATAGAGAAGCAAGACAAGGCCTGCTTTCAAGGAGATTCTGTTCTAAAGGCAAAACAAAACGGAAGATTTCAGCTTTACACAAGTCAGAGGGGAAAGTTCTCATGGTCCTTGGGGTGCAGTAGCAGCAAAGTAAATGGTCTTGCCACTTCTGTAGTATCACTTGCCCTGATAAAATCCTATCTGCTTCTGGTGTTGAACCATTTGACAATGGCAAGGACTTTGGTGGTGGGACCTTTCTTTCAAGTCTGTAACTGTGGCTACAGCACCCACAGAAGTGTTGGCCAGGCTACAACTTCACCAGGCTTGCTTCCTGGAATGTTGCCTGTGAGGGCTGGGTTGGCTACAGGAACAGTGGTCTGGGGTGGGGGGATAGGGGAGAATGGAAAAATGGTGCTACTCCTAAGACTCTTGGGTTTAGCTGCCCACCCATGGAAAGCTGATGTTGATGGTGATAAGTAAGGGAAGTCCCTTCTCCACAGTGATCACTCCCCTCAGTGATGGCAGTGGGACTCAGGCTGGAAGCGTGGCTGTTCATCTGGACACACTCTTATTCCTCAAAATTTAGGATTCAGGGTCCTTGGTAACTAACTCCATCAAGATCTGAGGAGTGGGGGTGTTGGTTGAGGTAGTAATTTGGCCTTCCCAGCATATGCCCCCTCTCCCTGTTCTCAAGAAGCTCCCATTCCAATCAGATGGATGGATGGATGGATGGATGGATGGATGGATGGATGGATGGATGGGTGGATGGATGGATGGATGAAATGTAAAGGCAATGATTCCCACCCACCTTGTTATTATCATAGAATCAGAGATGTCTATGAGACTGGATGCAGTGGAGAAGGAGAGAGACTAGAAGAAGGAAGATCAAATAGGAGGCCAGTGTGGGTGAGAGATGATATGATACTGAACTAGGGTGTTAGTTATGTGAATGGAGAGAAGAGGGCTCCTATTAGAGATTTGGATTGGGCATGTGGGGTGAGTTGGACGTAAGGTTGCCAAACTGCTTGACTGGGAGGATAGTGTTGATCTGGACAGAAAAAGGAAAATTAAGAAAAGAAAAAGACTTGGATTTTATTTTTAGACATATTGAGTTTGAGACATCTACAGAACATCCTGTTAAAAATATTCAATAGGCGTTTGGTAAAGTGGAACATAAGGAGGAGGTCCCTCTGACTTGTGAGAGGAGAAGCCAGGGCTAGAATGGTAAATCTGGGAGTCCTGTTTGGAGATCACTGAATTCATGGCAGCTGGTGAGATTATTCTGAGGGAGAAGAGAAGGCCAGGACAGACCCTTGGGGGAGGGCAGGGCTGCCTGCAGCTAAGGGCTGTAGGGACAATGGCCCAGCAGAGAAGACTGAGGAGCAGCCTGACAGGGAGGAGATAACCAAGAGAGCAGTCTCAGTTTTCTCTTCTTCTGGATCTATGAGCTTGGGACTACAGAACAAAATGGAGTCCTTCTTTCCCCAGGGAGGACTCAGCTAAGGTTAGATGGCCAAAAATACACCAGTTTTGACAGATTTTCATTTCATGGGCTTGACTTTTTTCAAACCAGCTTCTTTCCAGTGAGCTGATGGCAGCCACTCTCAATGAGGCCTTTGCTCTGGTTTCCTTCCCTCCAAGTTCTTCCAATGGAGCCACTGAAGCAGGTTTTACTGCACATTCCATGTTGTGATCAGTTGTCTATAAATTAAATCCTGCTTTCCAGAAGCCATTTCCCATTACTGCTAATTTGTTTGTTTCTCATTTCCTCTGATCATTAGGATCTCTGGTTGGGAGCATCAAATTGGAAATAATTTCTTTGACATTTCAAAAAAAATGCTCCTGCCTTATTGAATGCCATTTGGCTGGGACAAAAGAGCGTTTGTGTTTACAGAGGAGTCATTAGCTCTAGTCACAATGTCACTGACCATGCATGGTGCCAATTTTGTCCTTGACGCCCAGTGATAACGGTGTTACCGACAGCAGGGTTATTGCCTTCTCTCTGTCATAAAACACCTTCCAGACCTTGCACCAGCCATCCCCGGTGTGCATTTTGCTGCTATCCCTGCACCTGATGTAGAACCCAGACTTTGCAGCAAACCTATCTAGACAAGAGTCTCTGGATTTCTTCTTATCATATTTGAGATCACACAAAGTACAAGGAACCCGATGCTAGGAATTCTGTTCCAGGCTACAGAAATGGGCAGTGACAATGTACAAAGTATTGTTAGAGTCTCCCTCACCTTATAAAAGGATAACTGTGGAGGTGGAAGAACCCTTGCTTCTTTGGAAAGTGGGAAACCAGCTGGACGAAGATGAGTAGAGATGCTGCGGTGCAGGGGGTGAGAGGTTCCATCACCAACAGGTACTTGAGCACTTTATGGAAGACCCAGTACCAGTGCTGAGGACATCAATTAACAATGGTGGGTACCTGCTTCCATCGGGAAACATACTCTAATAGAAGCTGTACAATGACTATGGGTTAAGAAGAAAAGTCTAGCAGAAGGGCCTGAAGGATCAGGTCACTTCCACCTGGAAGAACATTTGGGATGGGCCCAAGAAGGAAAAAGACTTCACAGAATCCCAGGACCTCAGGGCCCTCAGAGACGGCTAGTCTAACCCATATGTGAACATAAATCTTGGCTAGCACATGTCCAACAAGTGCCCTTTGTTGGATGGCCTCCAAGAAGGGGTGTGCCCACTGCCTCACCATGGCAACAGGAAAGGTGGAGGCTGATGTGGAAAGGTCCATTCCAGCCCTGAAAGTTGGTGGGTGGAGATCTGGGACTAGCAAGTGGGCCAGAATCCAGGAGGATCTTAGAACATATGAAGGAGAGTAGTGTTAGGTGAGGCAAGAGAGATAGGTTGGAGCCAAATGGAAGAGGGTATTGAATTAGGCTGAGTACTTTGTATTTTCTTTGGAGGATGGGGAGCCACTGAAAGTTTTTTAATAGGGTTATGACTTGGTCAGGCTTGTGTCTTAGGAAAATTGTTTTGGCAGCTTTGGAAAGAGGTTACTTAGTGCTCTGCAAAGAGGCTGACTTCACAAGCATTTGTGTCAACAAGCATTTATTAACTATGTTCTAAGTGTGGCAGGTGCGAAGTAATTTATTATAAATGATAATAACAGCTAACATTTATATAGCACATTACATTTTGCAAAGCACGCTTTTTATTTTAACCTCATATCAACCCTGGAAGGAAGATTCTCTTATTAGCCCCATTTTTCAGATAAGGAAATTGAGTCAGACAGAAGTTAACAGACTTTCCAAGGATCACACAGCTAGTAACTGTCAGAGGCCTGATTTGAACTCTCTCTTTGGATTCTAGGTGCAGCACGATATACACTGCACCACCTAATTGCTCTTAATAAAGGCAAAAACAGTCTCTAAACTCAAGGAACTCACCTTCTCCTGGGGAGACTATATACAAATAACTATGCATATATAGATAGTGTTAATGGGAGGTAATCTCTGAGGGAAAGCGCTAACAGTGAGAGGGAACAAGAAAGGTCTCTTGAACAAGATAAGATTAGAACCTAGTCTTGAAGGAAAAAGCTAAGAGGCAAAGATTACGAGGGAGAGCATTCTGGGCATAAGGGACTTCCAATGCAAAGGCATGGAGTTAGGAGACGCATTGTCTTGTATAAGGAACATCAAGGAGACCAGCATCCCTGGATAGCAGAGTATGTGGTTGGCAGCAAGCTATAAGACTGAAAAAGTTAGAAGAAATCCCTGAAACCTAGTAGACCAAACAGAAATCGCGGATTCAATGAGACACCTAGAAATATTAGAACAAAGCAAAATGATTGAAAAAAGAGAATAAAACATAAGATGTGTTACCAAAAAACAACTGGCCTAGTAAACAGACCAAAGAGAGAGAATTTAAAAATCACTGGACTCCCTGAAAATCACGATTTAAAAAACCTGGACATTATAGTTTAAGAAATTAGAAATGTAAACTGCCTCGGTCTATTAGAACCAGGTAATAATGTCAAGATAACTTACCAATCCCCCTTCCAAAAGGAAAAGTCCCAAGAATGTCATAACCAAAATCCAAAACTCCCATTTAAAGGAAAAAATACTTCAAGCATCCAAAAAGGAAGCAGTTCAAGTATCAAGGAAGGAATCATAGTCAGAATTACATAAGACTTGACAGCTGCTATTTTTTGAATGAGAGATCCTGGAATACAGTCTTCCAGAGGAATGAAGTATTTTCAAGCATTTCTGATGAAAAGATCAGAGCTGAGTAGGAACTTTGAAATACAAACCTGAGTCAAAAGAAATCTAGAAAAGTGCCCCGCCCCAACCCCTGCAAAATAGCACAGCAGAGTTTCCTGCAGCTGAAACCTAAATTGAAAGAATGGTTTGTTAACCTGTGTAAGACCTAGAAAACGCAAATAGAGGGGAAAAGCTGCTATGCCTCCCAGCAAGTCTGAGAACACTAGAGTTATTGCCCTCTCTGTTCCTATTCAGTCATTACCACCTGTAATAAATAGCTACTAATGAAACAGTGTCAGCAAAGCTGTGACTCAAAGAGGCCTCCGCATCTAAAATGTGGAGCTGAACTCCATAGTCAGCTCTAAAGCTAGAATCCTGCGGCACCAGAAGACATTAAAAGCCTTAGGGCACACAAGGCCTAGGCCAGGGTGGCAGCTGTGGAAATGGAAAGGAAAGATCCGTTTGTACATTCATTTGCCTCCTTTTGTATCCCCAGTGCTTGGCACTTAATTGTAGGCACTTAATAAGTGTGTATTGACTGACTGACTTATCCACATGACCTCCCCCTCCCCCCCCAACAAGTTAACTCAAGTTCACTCAAAAAAAAAAACAAAAAACACATAGCTCCTTTTACTAGCTGGCCAGAACATATTTAGGTCATAGCAAAGTCATTTAATGAAATAGCTAGATAAGAAATCCAATTTGATTGAATCTTAAAGGTATTCATTGGATAGAGACAGAGAAGTTTAGAAGACAGGTAAGGTTTGGGAGAAAGAATTGTAGACATGTTGAGTTTGAGATGTCTGTAGGATATCCAGGTGGAAATGCCAAGCAAAAATCTGGAGATAAGACACCGTGAAACTCAAGAGTTCCATGATAGGACGTTGGACTTGTGGTTGTGAGTCATCTGCATAGAGATGATAGTTGAATCCATGAGAGTTAATGAGATCACTCAAAGAGAAAGAGCAGAGGCCCTAGTGTACTGTGTTTGTCCTTCATTCTCGAAGAGGACCATGACATCGAGATGATGACGTGACTTGCACTTGACTTTGATTTGAGTGAGGGAGGGCTGTGCAAGGTCACCAACCTCACTTTCTTCTCCTGAGCCATCTGGATCCAATGGCATGATATAAATCAAGACGACTGGAGGTCACCTAGTGTATAGCCCTGCATAGAAGCTGGGACATGGGTGATACTCCTGAAAAGGAGACTGAAAATCATAACAGATAAGATTTATATTTTTTCAAGTTTGCAAATCACTTCACATTTGATCTTCACAATACCCTTGGAGGTTGATGTTATTATTATCCCCATTTTACAGATGAGGAAATGGAGGCAGACAGAGTTGAAGTGAATTGCCAGTGTCACACAGCTAATAACTGATTGAAGTGGGACTCCAAAAGACCAACTCCCTGCCTCCCATACCTTATACACCATCTGCTGAGGAGGATTAGTCTAATAGGGGGAGAAAAATTGTAAAAGCAATGTCATTAAAAACCCAGAGAAGAGAAAGTGGCTTAGAGGAGAGGGTATTCAGCCATGTCAGAGGCTGCAGAGAAGATTCAGAAAGGATAAACACTAAGAAAAAAGCCATTGAATTTAGCCACCATTAGATGACTGGTCATTTTGAAATGAGCCCTTTCAGTCAGGTGGTAGGGATGGAAACGCACCCTTTGTAGTAGTTTGAGTGTGAAGGGGAGAGGGGTGATGGGATGATGGCTCAAGAGAACAGTAGGTTCAGTAAAGGTTGTTTAAATCCAGAGAAGATCTAAGGCTTGTTTGAAGGCAGCAAGGGAGGAACCAGTGGAGAAGAAAAAGTTGAAAACTAGGGAGAGAAATTGAAGGTATGTGCTCCTGGAGGAGACAGGAGAGACACAGGTACAACCTACAGATGTGTCATGGACAAAGGCCATCTCATCCTGTGGGAGACACCATCATCTTAGGGGAGATGTGCAGCAGTAAGTTGTAATGGGGGGCTGGAGCTCAGGAGAGGGAGGTGGGCGAGAGAGAGGTCTGAGTGGTACAGAAGTTTCCCTTCTGGAGCAATCACCCCACTTTGGCCAGTTCCCGCATGCCTCCTGGTCCCACTTTCTGGAGCCCTTTCCACGTGATGGCCCTTCAAAGGCAGTAGACAGGTCTCACATCCTCCCTGCAACTTCTCTTGGCCTTCTTTCCATCACCCTTTCCTTGAATTGATCCTCACAAAACCTGATCTCTGGGTCCTTCATCATCCTCATGCCCTCTGAGCCAAACAGAACAACCAACCCTCTTCCACACAAAGGGGAAGGGGACAGGGAAACAAGCATTTTCTAAGCACTAGGCACTATGCCAAGGGCTTTACAAATATCTCATTTGATCTTCACAATTATAATCTCATTTTTCCATTGAGGAAACTGAGGCAGAGGTTAGCACCTTGCCCGGGGGCACGCAGTAGTAATCATCAAGGCTTAGATTTGAACTCAGGTCTTTATGACTCCAGCCCTGTTGCTACCTACTGCACCACCTACCTACTTTCAAACACCTGAAGACTGGCCCCATAATAGCCAGCTGATACTCATGTAGTGCTAGGCACTATACTGGCTACTTTACATCTATTATCTCATCTGATCTTATGATCACTATCCTCATTTTACAGATGAGGAAACTGAGGCAAGCAGAGGCTTTTGTGATGTGCCTAGGGGCATACAGAGAGTAAATATCAGGAGGCTGGATTTGAACTCAAGTCTTCCTAATTCTAGTCCCAGCACTCTGCCTACTGTGCCACAGGCTGCTGTGCCCCCCAGGGCCTCCCCTCTCCAGGCTAAAAGTCCTCAGGATTTTGGGAGGACCATCATGGGGGTAATCTTGAGGTCCTTCACCTCCAGGGTGGAGCTGCCCATCTCTGGTCACTTATCATTTCCCTTATTGAATTGAACGACAGCGCTAGTGAGGCCTGAGCAGGACAGAGGCTAGTGCTTCTTTCTCTTGATGCGTCCCCCAATCTCCCAAGCCTCCTTGGCTGCCCCATCCCCTGGCTGCCTTGTCCTGAGCTTGAAGACCACTAGCTGCCAGTGCAGTGGGAGATGGGGAGGAGGGGGCAGCAGCCAGAGTAGATAAAGGACCGGCTTGGATTGGTGGCTCTAGGACTTATGGCAGCTGCACACAAGCCCCTTTCCCTGGCTGAAGGGAATGTTCTTGCCTCATCTATGAAATGAGGTTGATAACATTGTCTCTGCCATAGGATTTAGCAAGGAGACAAGTGCCAGGGCAGCTTCTAAATATTCCAGAAGGACATGTGGCTGTAATGTCCAAAGGTCAACTTGAGGCCCTCAGCCAAGAGCTTGACCTTCCTCAGGCCCCAGGATCAGTGTGGAGGGGAGGGTTCCTGGGAGGTCCTTGGCCCATTAGGGATAGAGGGCAGGCCAGAGGTACTGTCCTATCATAGTGGTATGAATCAGCACATCTGTCTCCTTGATCCCCATGTCACTGAGCTCTCTAGAAGTTTAAACATTAAACTTGACATGATTCAAAACCTGAGACATCCAGCTTCACCTTCCTCCTCACTCCCCATTTCCATTCCTGATACCTCCTTTCTCTGGCTCTCCTGGAAAATTCAGAGTTCTCGGACTTTACCCTCCCACTCAGTCAACTAGCTTCTATTAAGTTCACACTATGTGCCAAGCCCTGGAGTTACAAAGAAAGGCAAAAAACAGACCCCCATAAGGAGCTCCCAGTGTAATGGGAAGACACCCTACACACACACACACACACACACACACACACACGCACACACACATGCACACACATGCACACATGTGCACACACACTTATGGACCAACAAACTAGGAACAGTATACACTGGAGCTAATCCATAGAGGGAAGGCACCAGCATTGAGGACTGGGAAAGGGTGTTTCCTGTAGAAGAGGAGATTTTTGTTTGAGTCATTTCAGTCAATCCAACTCTTCATGACCCCATTTGGGGCTTTCTTGGCAAAAATACCATTGTGGTTTGCCATTTCCTTCTCCAGTTCATTTTACAGATGAGAAAACTGAGGAAAACAGGTGAAGTGACTTGTCTGAGGTCACACAGCTAGGAAGTATCTGAGATTGGATTTGAACTCATGAAGATGAATCTTTCAGATTCCAAGCTCAGCACTATGTGCACTATGGCACCACTGAGTCGCCCCACCAGAGGAGATTGGAGCTGAGCCCTGAAGTCAGGGAAGCCAGGAGGTGGAGGTGAGGAGGGAGGTCAGTCCAGGAATCGGGACAGATGGTGAAACTGCCCAGTAGGGAGATGGTGTGTCTTGTGTGAGGAATAGCAGAGTTTGTGGGCACTGCGTGGGGAGGGGGAGCAAGAAGAAGGCTGGAAAGCAGGAAGTCAGCAGTTACACGGGCCTTTAAAAGCCAGAGTGGTTAGTCAGAAGGTAATCCAGATCACAAAGATCAGGTGAATAAACTGGCCCCATGTAAGTCAGAGAAGACTCAGGAGGGACATCAGAACTATGATGTGACCCGGTACATGTTTATTAAGCGCCTACTGTGTGCCAGACACTGTGCTAAGCACTGGGGATACAAATAAAATCAAGACCATGCCTGTCCTCAAGGAGTTTATGGTCTAACATGCAAAGAGAAGCTGAAGGGGGAAGGGGAGAGGCAGAGGATGGGGGATGGAGGCATGATGGAAATGATGGTGGAGTGGACATCAAGCAGAGCAGCTGGTGGCGAGTGAAGGGCTGGCTGGTGTTTTTCAGCTTTCTATAAATGGAGGCGTGGGAAGAAGTTTGTGCTTTGACCTCTAACCCTCCGATGGAGGGAGGAGGAGCAGAGCAGAAGTAACTGAGGGGTGAGTAGTAAAGCTGAGGGGTAGCAAGATGGCCCAGTGGATAGAACAGCTAACCCTGGAGTGAGGAGGACCTGAGTTCAGACACAGCCTCGGGCACTAGCCATGTGACCCTGGGCAGGTCACTTAACGGTTTGCCTCAGTTTCCTCATCAGTCAAATGAGCTGGAGAAGGAAATGGCAAATCACTCTAGTATCTCTGCCAAGAAAGCCCCAAACGGGGTCACAGAGAGTCAGATGTGACTGATCCCACTCAACAACAGCAGCAAACCTTGAAGCAGTCTACTGAATGATGAGTTTATTCCTGCCCCCAAGGGTTCATGGGACGTGAAGAAGATGATGGTGAAATCAAGACCCTACAGAAGACCCGATGGCAAATGAAACCGGAGAGATCAATAGGCCTTTTCTCTTTGGGTCCAGGGGTCAGGACCAGGAGGAGGAGTCATGCAAAGAGATAACTTCAGGATGGCCAATCAGGAAGGACTTCCTACCAAGAGAACTGTCCCAGGGTAGGACAGCTGCCCCCAATATAGCATCCAAGGAGAAGGAAGTGCTGCTCCTATGTCGTCCATCTCGGTCAGCCCTCACCTGGAGTCTTGTGCCCTGACACACTGTCAGAAGCCCCTGGATGAGCCAGAGAGAGGCCAGAGGAGGACCAAGGGAGAGAAGGGTCTTGAGTTCATGTCACGAATGGAGATCTGTTGGAGGATGGTGGAAGGGGGGACCTGAAAGCGGTGTCCAAATGCATGAAGAGCTCTCCTGTGGAGGAGGGGTCAACCTTGTTCTGCTCCCCCAAGGGCAGACCCAAGAACCATGAGGGAAGCTACAAAGAGGCAGATTAAGGCTGGATGTCAGGATAGACTACTTAACAACGGGATGGATAGCTCACATCTTCACCGTGTCCTGAGATTTGTAAAGCACTGCCCATCCGGGTCTCTCACTGATCCATCCCCAGGAGGCCATCATCAACAGGAGTGATATCACAGAAGCTCCCCCTCCCAGACTCATGGGGAGGAGTCAGTGAAACAACAGATGTTAGCGAACCTTCTCCCAGAATGGAAACTTTGTCCCCATTTCACAGATGGGGTACTGAGGCTGAGAGTCCTTGGCCACTTGCTCATCATCACACAGACAGTAAGTGGCTGAGAGCCGTCCAAGAGTAGAGCAGGTCAGCAGGCTGGGCAGGTGTGGGCCCAGGCTGGACAACCCCCTGGCAGGGATGCTCTGGCCTTGGCTGGCACATGTGGCCTCCAGTCTAACAAGTCTAAGATTCTGTCTGACTTCTGTCAGTCTCTTTCCTGAAGGGGAGGGGAGATGCTAACAATGTTGTCCTGCCTGCTTTCAGCTGTTGGGGACCAGACCAGCTGCTGCTCTCTCCACACCTGCCTAAAAGTCACTTTTCAAGGTGACTGGGGGCTTCCTAGTTTTCTGTGCCTCCAAGTATCTGGGGGGCTTTCTTGCTTGTGTTCGAGGGGGTGCATTTTTCACTGCTTTCAAGTTTCTTGCCCCTTCGCTCCCGAGTGTCCTCTGGGCAGGAGGAGGGAAACAAGAGTTGTTCCTGGAAAGGACAGGTGACCGTGCACCCAGAGTGTCTCCACACAGGGCAGATCATTGCTCCCGAATAAAATGCTGAGAACAGGGCCCCATCAATATCTCAAATCCGCGTAGGGAAATATTCATTTAGAATCAATTTTAGGGTGTTTCAGACGGTAAAGTCCTTTTAACTAGATCTCCGGTGAGGGTGCAGAGGCAGTTTATGGGGCTGTAAATTCAAGGCGGAGCGGTCTCAGCGCAATGCATGTCTTCCCTGCACACAAGCTGTTCCTTCTATCCCAGCCGGGGCCCCTGCGAGGAATGTTGCCCAAATATTCTGTAAATCACCGGCAGACCCGCGGTAATGTGAAATATGACTTTCAGTCGTCTGTTAGACACTAGAGGAGCGCCCGCCTCACACCCATCACCACTAACATTGGTTATGGGTAATAACACTTTCCATCACAACTATTTTTGGAAAACGGGTTTATTTTAGACCTTCCCTCCCCCAAAGGATACACTGAAAACACACTGCCAAGGACACAGCCTCCTACAAACCACAGTCCATTAAGCCAACGAGGAAACAGAAAGTTTTCCCCAAGCACTTCTCCTAGATGCACTTTCTTCAGAGGGAAAAAGAAAAAGAAAAAAGAGGGAATGGGGAAACCTGTGCCTCTGCACAGGGAAGCCCCTCACAACCTTTGACTGCCCTCCTCCCCGCCACCCTGGGCGCCCACCTCTCTGAAGGAGCCTAGTGTGGTGTGACCTGGGGCTGACTGTCCCCTTGGCTGCTAGTTTCAGCAGAGTCCCTGAGGGTCCTGTGAGCCCACAGCATAAATGGGGTGGCCCTTTAGAGGCTCGATGCCTCAGCAATGGTGAGATGCCTTCCAGGGCCCTTGGGTACCCAAGTGGGCTCTGTCCAGCAGGCTCATGGACTTGCTTCCCTTTGGTCATAGGTTTGCTGCAGACCCCAGACTCATGACCTCCATCAAGGAACAGGCAGCCATCAGCCGGCTGCTGAGCTTCCTCCAGGAGTGGGACAACGCAGGCAAGGTCGCCAGATGCCGTATCCTGGACAAGTTCATCAGATTCAACCATGGCAAGACGGCCCCAGAGCTGGAACAGGAGTTTTCCCAGGGGGCCAGCTTGTTCCTGGTTCGGTTAACCACGTGGCTGCGGCTAACGTATCCTTTTCTGGCACAGCTCTTGAGCCCTGAGTTGGGAAGAAGGGAACCTGGAAAAAGAGGCAGGCTGAAGCTGCAGGCCTTGGACAGAGGCCTTATGTGCCACTGTCAGAGCCTATGAGAAGCAGGGGCCCCTCCATGCCACTCAAGCCAGTTCAATTCCATAAACTTTTATTTAGCACCTACTCTGGACTGGGCATTGTGCTCTGAAGCATCCAGGATAGGAAGTCTTGAGAGAGAGTTGGTGGGGTGCTGCGACAGAATGCCCTCAATAATCTTCCTCAGATGGAGGGAGCCTGAGGCAGAAGTAAGGAGGGAGTTTGGTCTAATCAACAACACAAGTCAGAAAGCCTTTATTAAGCCCTTATGCTGTGCTAAGCTCCACCAGACCAGAGTGAGTGTAAGAAGCCTGGGAAGGTGGTAGGGGCCAGATAGAGGACTTTATATTTTTATATTTGATCCTGAGGAGCTAGGGAGCCACTAGAGTTTACTGAGTGGAAGTGGGTAGAGAGAGGGGTGTGGAGAGAGGGACGTCACATGGTCAGGCCTATGCTTTTTTTGTTCTTCAGTTATTCCAATCATATCTGACTCTCTGTGACCCGCTTTGGGGTTCTCTTGGCAGAGACACTGGTGGTTTGCCATTTCCTTCTCCAGCTCATTGTACAGATGAGGAAACTGAGGCAAACAGGGTAAAGTAACTTACCTAGGGTCACACAGCTAAGAAGTATCTAAGGTTGGATTTGAACTCATGAAGATGAGTCTTCCTGACTCCTGACCTAACTCTCTGTGCACTATGGCTCCTTCTAGCTGCTCCTAGACCTATGTTTTAGGAAGATCATTTTGATAGCTGAGTGGAAAATGGCCTGGCTTCTGGAAAGGCTTGGGGTCCAGAAGCTAAGCAGCAGGCCACTGCTGAGGAGAGGCAATGAGGGGCCTGCCCCCAGCTGTGAGGTCAGGGGATGATGTGGATGATGACCTGGCAGAGGAAGCTGAGTGGCCTTAGTCAGACTGAGAGAGCTGAGTCAGGAGAGACTAGAGCAGAGAGAGTATCCATCAGGGGAAGGTGATGGACAGTGTCAGGGGCTGCAAGGAAGGCCCAGAGATGGGCTGGGCAAGGAAAAGAGCCCTTCTTCTTCAGTGCTCCCCAATGTTCCCAAAGGTTTTCAAGTTCTAGCAGATCCCATTAGCTGGAACAGCTTCAGGTCTGGGTGTCTGTGCTCAAAGGTCTGGCCCAGCCCTGGACAGGAAAGCTAGTTGTCCAGAAGGTCCCCACCGCCTCTAACCCTCAGAGTCCTGAGCCCAGCTGGACTTGACCAACAGGGAATAAATGTTGGCCAATGTAGCTCATGAAACCATCTCTATGGAGTAGAATTGAGGGGGCTATCTCCTTTGATGGGAGGGTACCCATAGGAGTATTTGTGTGTCCTTAGAAGGTCTGAAGGTCTCCAAGCAGAGGCCAGATGGTGCCTTATCAGGCATGGTGGGGATATGAGCTTCTGGGGCTCTGGGACAGTGAGATAGGGGATGTCACTAGTCACTAATTCCTGGGATGGAGGAACCTGGGGCCCTGAGGCAGGGGTGGGAAGTAGAGCAGAGAAGGTCCTTCACTTGGAGTCCTGACTCCTGCTCTCATGCTGATTAGTCATGTGCCAAGTCACCCACCCCCCCCCAGGACTTAACTCCCTCCTCTTTAAATGGGGTATGTAACAGGACAGCGCTTTAGGAACCTGAAGGCACAAGAGAAATCTGGGAGCCAGGCTGGGGAGGCCTCACGGTTGGGGGTTTCTGTAGAGCAGAGTCTGGGCTGAGGAAGCAAGTAAGCTCCCCTTTCCAGCCTAGCCCAGCCAGAGGCAACCCCAACCAAAGGTCCTTAGCAGACCAGCCAAGACATGCATACATGCACACACTTACACATATACACACACATGCATGCATATACACATGCACAAGCACACACACGTGTACACGCACACACAGATGCAGACACACACACACACACACACACACACACACACACACACACCACACGCACACCAGGACCCAAACCTTGTTCCATAATCTCTCAGGCTCCAGGGTTGCCTGTGAGGCTCTCTAGGAAAGCTGTGGTCAAGCATCCTTGGCTGGCCTTCCCTGTCCACCCAGCCCCATCCCACACAGCTCTCACTCCCCTGTTCATTCACTGTTGACTTCTTTGTAAAGGGTCATTTAAAAAATCATATTGGAGATTGAGATTAAGGGAAGTACATATAGCATCAGATACCTTCGATGCAGGGGATGGAGTACAAGACACTAGGTTCAACCAGACCTCCCAGCACCTTCCAACAAAGCCCCTCTGGTGGAGGCTGGTCCTTGGCAGGGAGGCTCTAGCTTTGCTGCCCCCACTGTTGATAGCCAAGCCAAAGGCATCTAGGGTGGGAAGGTTAGGAGCACCCTCCCTAGGGGTGACCAGCAATGCTCCTCCCAAGGTTCCTCCTTTAACCAGTAAATTAGTTACATGACAGGAGCCTGCTTAAAAAAGTTGCTGAAGTCCATTGGAATCTTCCTCTCTGCTGTGAGCTCGTGAGTCTGGAGGGGATCTGGGCCTAGGGGAGGAGAAGAATCTTCAGTTCTGGGCCAAAAAGCTTGGGAAACTCAGCCCAGATCCCTGGAATGTCACAAATGGGACCAGGGACAAGGGCTCTGCAGAGCTGGGCTGGGCTAGTCCCCAGTTCAGCTGAAAAGGCCCTGAATGATCTTCTGGGCTAACCTGTCTTCCCCCTCCCAACCCTGTTTTAAAGAAGGGGAAACTGAGGCCCATAGAGAGGCAGGGACTTGCCCAAGATCACACAGCAGTAAATGGCAAAGGTGGGATTTGAGCCCCAATCCTCTGGCTCTGGAACCAACTTCCAGAACCAGGCTCTGGCACCCAGTTAGAGCTATTTCCCAGTAGAGAAGGGCCAGGCCATCTTGGAAACCCCTTTGGCATCCTTCAGGAGAGGTGCCCAGCTGAAAAGTTGTCAACTTTCCTTTTCTATGTGTGCTTTGTGACCTGTCCTGGGCAGTAACCGGTACCTTGTAGAGTTCCTTGAGGTTGGAGGAGTCTTAACCCTTTTGGAAATACTGGGGCTGGAGAAAATAATGGAAGAGGATAAAAAGGAGGCCGTCCTGCTGCTCCAGATGATTGCCAACTGTGGGCGGAAGTACAAGGAGCTCATCTGTGAGAGCTATGGTAGGCAGAGCCTGTGCAGTGACTGGCAATTGGGCTCCAGGAGGGGGGACTGCCTGCCACCTGGATGCCCATGGACAGCTGCCCCTGGAACCTCAGCTCCGAGCTGGCCTGGGCAGCCCCAAGCCAGGAGCCCTGGGCCTTGGCTCCCCAGGGGCTGCCAGGGGCAGCCCAGGGAATCGAAGTCTACTGCTGACACACAAGGCTTGTGTTTCTTCACCTCTCACAGGCGTGCGGTCCATCGCAGAATTTATGGCCAAGTCCAAGTGCGAAGACACCCAGGAGGAGGTGCAGATCCTGCTGGATGCTTTAGTCCATGGGAATCCCAAGTACCAGCACCAGGTGTACAAAGGCCTGATCGCCTTGATTCCTTGTGCCTCCCCCAAAGCCCAGCAGCTGTCACTTCAGACACTCAGGATAGCCCAGGTGAGCACACCTGCTGCCTTCCCAAACACATTCCCGAATAGCCCTGCCAGTTGTCACATTCTATAAGTCCCAGGTCCTGCCTTAGCCCACCTGTGAGTGGGCTAGAGAAGCCACAGGCACAGTGAAAAAGCAGGAGAAGGTACAGAGGATTCAGTCTGGGGGAGGACGTGGCTTGGTGTGGTTGAGGACGGCACTAAACTGGACTCTGGTCCTGGAAAAAGTCACCTCCTCCCTTCTGGCTTCTGTATCCTCAGATACAAAATGGATCTGGGAAAGGGGGCGGCTTGATTGGTCCTCAAGGTCTGGGGTCAGGCTCATGCTGTGCATGGGAGACCTTGGACTCTTGATCTCTCTGGGTGTCAATGTCTGACCCATAAAATAAGCGGAAAGAGGAGGGAGGGCAGGAAGTACTGGACAGGAGGACCCAGAAGAAGACATCTTCCAGTTCTAAATATGTATGATCCTATCAGATGGTCTAAAATGGGATATTTTATACACATACACACACATATTTGTGTGTATATATATGTAGATCTATATGTGCATATATGTACATATATAATAACATCTATATGTGGGGAGGGCATTAAAAAAATGCCAGTCATTCTGTCTTCACTTGGAATATTGGTATGTGTGTGCCATCACCTAAGTAAAAATCTAGTCCAGGTAGTTGAATTCACTAGACTGCAGTATCAATGGTAGCCACCAGGTGGCACTCTACTCAAGCCCCTCTTACGTAACAGTTGAGCTCAAGCAAACCTCCCATCCCAGGGCTGACAACCCCAACAAACCTCAGTGTCTTTTCCCCATCTCTGCTGCAGCATCTTAGCACACGGCATTTTCCCCTTTCTCCTAGTTTTCCTTCACATGATGTAAAAGACTTTGCAAACCTTAAATCACCATATGAAATATTAGCTATAATAGTCTAGGTGAAGTATGGTCAAATAGTTAAACATGGAGGCAGCCAGGTGGCACAGTGGATGGAGGGCTGGTGGGATCAGGAAGACTTATCTGCATGAATGCAAATCCAGCCTCAAACTCTTACTAGCTGTGTGACCCTGGGCAAGTCATTTCACCCTGTTTGCTTCAGTTTCCTCATCTGTCAAATGAGCTGGAGAAGGAAATGGCAAACCACTCCAGTATCTTTACCAAGAAAACTCCAGATATCACTGAGAGTCAAACATGACTCAACAGCAATCACAAGTGTAAATATCAGTTTACTCTTTATAATTTGAGTTTGTTGTTCCCATCATATGAGATATTTCAGTCTCAGGTCTCTTCCCTTGGCACCCATAGATTCAGATACTGAGTATTTTAATCACATGAAATTAAAATACAAAATAATATGAATAATATTAAAGTTTCCCTCTAGTTCTGCTCTCTCCTGGATCCTTACCTAAGGCTAATAAGTAGAAATTGGAAGAGTCATCGTGTTCGTTTCCCCCGTCTCAGGCTCAATTCCAAGGAGCACAACAATGTAATGACAACCAACGCAAGAGAATTTATTTTAAAAATAATAATAATTTTACCCCTAAAACCTAGATTATGGGCAGCTAGGTAGCATAGTAGATAGAGTGCCTAGCCTGGAGTCAGGAAGTCCCATCTTCATGAGTTCTAATCCAGCCTTAGACTCTTACTAGCTGTGTGATTGGGCAAATCACTTCACCCTGTTTGCCTCAGTTTCCTCATCTATAAAATGAGCTGGAAAAGGAAACAACAAGGCACTCCGGTATCTCTGCCAAGAAAACTACAAATGAAGTCACAGAAAGTTGGACACAATGGAAGTGACTGAACAACAGTAAAAACCTAGAATAAATGAAATAAGAGAGAAAATCAAGGAGTGACTACAATCTAAGGAGGGAGGACACTGGAAATCACTGAATGCAGAATCCAGAAATGATACCTAAAATGATACATAAAATGAATAACAAAAACAGTATCCGTGTTTCCAAATGATTTTGAGCTAGTGTAAAAACCTGCATACAATAGTGCGTATGTGCTATGACTGTCGCCATGGTGAAGACCTTGGGAGAGATGGTGATACCTACGAACACTTCAGAGAAAAGAGATCAAACATCATGATGGCATAAGAGACTTGACAAAAACATGGAAGACGTGCTAAAACAAAATAGAAGCCTACATCAATAGCTGTCTGATATGTTCAGTGGAGTATGTGAACTGTGTATTGTCCAACTAATGGTCAGAAAAGAGAAAAGAAACATGCAGAATGAAACCTGGGAGATAAAATACAAAAAGTCCTTGACAACCTTAATCAGCAGTTGAAAGTGAAAACCAAAAATTAAGGTGACACAAGAAACCAAAACACTGGAAACAAAATAATTCAATGCCAATCAAAAATCACACTATAAAGGCTTGAGAGGTAAAGAAATTAATAGAGAAGACCCCAGAATAAGGAGGATATGAAAAATTACTAGTCACCCATATGATGGCAAGAAGCCCAACACAACAAAAGACAAATTGGATCACATATTGACAGGAAGCTTGCCACCATTATAATCATGAATTTCAGAAAAAATTATGTCAAGTCAGGTGCCTGAAACTTGTACCTTCTCTATAAAACTGAAAAGCAATGGGTCCATATGAGACACAGAATTATTAACTCAGTGCCTCAGAGGAGTACATGAATTACTAGTCAGCCATTCAATAACCATTTATTAATGATTTATGAATTACTAGCAAAAGACTTTACCAGCTTCCTCTCTGATACAATCCTGATTAAAATGGGAATGCCCATGACCTTACAAACACAGACCAATTATGTGTTTTATGTTTTTTGTATAAAGCTTTTATAGCTTGTATTATCCCAAAAATATTGCATGTACTTACAAGGAAATAATATATTGTTAAAGGAGGAAAAAGAGTGTTCCAATAAATCTTGCAAAGAGCAAGTCAATATGATAAGGGCTGGAAGGGGGTGAGACCCCCCACAAAGGCTGGGGTATCAGGGGCAGGTCACTTGGAAGGAATTTGCAGACTCAAGCATTGGTGAGGTCAAGGTAAAGATTTACTATGCTTTTCAGTGGGCAAGAGTTCTTAGGAAACCTGCAACTTTACAAGGGTACAGGTGAAGTTTATATAGGTTATTCCACAGTAAAGCATGTGCCAAATATGCTAACTAGGTGTTTGGGGGTGAGATTAGGGAGTGCTTAAGGAGTGGTTAGTTCTTAAAAGAACATGCACTTTTGATATCTACTGCACAGGTATTTTACCCAGAGTTCATCAGGAAATAGCCCAAGGGGGTGTTACTTGGGGGGTGGTTTTAGACCTGAAACTTCACTAAATCAACTAATGGTCAGGGCTGGCTCAGAAGTACCAGGCTGCTCTCATCAATGTGTCATTTGACAAGATAAATGTAAGGGAGTATACATTATGTCGAAGCGTAGGATACATATTAATGGTCAGTGAGTAATACAGCCAGTTCAGCCAGTACACAGCTGGTTCAGACGAATAATTTCTATAGATGCAGCTGGCTACTGTATCAGGAGGGAGATAACAGTTGTTGCTGGGGCAGCCTGTGTCCTTGGGCTGGGGAGAAACTGCCTGGGATAGGATTTTGAGGCTAGGGAGAAATGTGATTTTTTTAAAGAGAAATGTGATTTTAGAATTGGGGCCCAAGTGCATGTATCTAAGCGCCCCATCAATTATTGATTCAGTGATTATTGAACAAACCATCCCAAATCCACGTAACATTTCTACTGCCTTTACTGATTCATGCCAGCCCTTTGACTCAGTTTCACACTCATAGCTTAGGCACTTACAGCAAATGTAGAAAACAGACCCAAGCAGAGTGAGAATGTTTGAGTGTTTGATGTGTACGTGGAAAACAGTTCTTTATGAAAACTCATCACCAACACAATAATGTAAAGAGCAGCTGATATTAAATGTGCCATCTCAAGCACACTGGAGCTCTGCCCATCCCTAAACCCCTTTGTATCAGTCCTGAATAGAATCAAAGATGGCTTTCAAGTGAGAGGGAATTCAAACCACAACACTGTGTGAATGCCAGTGTACACAGATGATATCACATCATAGGATCCCACTGAAAACACCTTAAACACGCCCCCCTCTCCTGGAATCTTTCTCCAATGTCATCTGGACTCAGTAAGCATAAAATCCTTAATGTGCATGAAGGAAGAACAAGAAGTGAAGACTCTGAGTTTGAACTTGGTGGTCAAAATGAACTAATAGATAAAAGTGATACTAACAATGTGTTTGTCTTCTCTGACAAGTTAGGGACAAGGCTATAATGGACGGGCCTGACCTAAGCCAGTCATTTGTCAGCGTGGGTTGTGTTGGAAAGAGAGTCATTCAGCAGTAAACAAAAGGAAGTCTGCTTAGCCATAGCACAGAAAAGATATTCAACTGCCATCTCTGGGCACACGAGCTAACCTAACTGTTTGAGGTACCTCAAAGTGAGAGACGTGAGTCAGGAAGAGCTAACCATCCCCCTCCCAGCAACCATGATGGAGAGAGCCCAGGACCCAGGACCCAACACCTTGGTGGGTGGTAATGCCCTCCGGACCATGGTTCTGCCTCCAGACCAGAAGTGTGTCATCACTGTGTGTCATCACAGAGGGGAGAAATCCCTGTGGAGCAGAGCCCCAGTTTCCCTGCCACCACTAATACCAATTTCTGACAAATTCCAACAACCTGAAGGTAGGTTCGAGAGCCCCAGGAATGGCATCCTCCTCCTCCCCCAAACCAACAGTCATCATCCTGAGAAGATGAATCATGGAAACTGTTTCTGCATGTGCCGCACCTCCCATCTCCTCAGCAACAGCAGCTATTAAAACCCAGGAAATAAAAGTTCTCATCACCAATGTCCTTGCCAATGTGAAATGGTTCAACTTCAGAAAATGAAATGATTTTATCAGTAGAAAAGACACTAAAAAAAAGATGTATTACCTTCTACTTTGCAGCAGTACCCTAAGGATCATGGGATCTTTCCATGCTTGTATCTCAGACTTGCAGCTAAAACCTTCCCTGTAGATTGTCTCCTCCATTAGAAGTGAGCTCCTTGAGGGAAGATGTTCTGGTTTTCTGTTTGTATCTCCAGCTCTTAGGACGGTGCTTCACACATAGTAAGCACATTGTCAATGCTTTTTCATTCATTGAATCATTCAACAAGGATCTTCTAGTACCTATCTTAAATAGATGCAGCGCCCCCCCCCCCCCAGTCCCTGTATAGAAATAAATCTGGTCCACTGGGCAGGGTATGCTAACTCCTTGGGCATTTGCCAAGTCTAAAGAGACCTGACTCCACATGAAGTGAGCCTTATGTGCCCTTGGGGAACCATGAACCCATATGAATATGGCCAGAGGCCACAAGGAAACTGTATTCACAAAGTACCTTGAACCTTAGCCCCTAAGGCCAGTTAAGTTGCAGGAACAGCTTTATCACTTTTCAAGGAAAAACTGTCCTAATCCACATAGATCTGGGGGACCAATTTGGGGAGGAGATCCTTGGGAGATGGTGATCTTGTCACAAAACAGAAAGATGAGGCCATGAATGTCAAGAGACTGATCAACATCTTAGAGTCAAAGAACATCTTTAACAAGTATTTATTAAGCACCTACTATGTTCCAGGTACTACGTTAAACAATACCTCTACAACAGGGTCTTAATGTATGCTTTGGGAAAAGTGAAATGGGTGTAGGTATACAAACAAAAAACTTAACAAAACTTAATGAAGTACGGGTACCTCAAAGCAGCTATAAAAAAATTAATGTTCCATCAGAAAGGAGGAAGAGAACTGATAGATGTCCTCAAAGTGCATGATAAACCAAATCAAATTTTATAGAAATACTTTAGGAACAAACAGACTTCACTTCACAAAACAATGGTAAAAGTTGATGAAAGGCATACATGACTAGTTTTATTAAATACAGCTTAACACAGAATTACCAAATTTTAGAGTTGGAAGAGACCTCCATGTCCATCTGTACAACAAAGGAATACCACCCAAGATACCCAACAGGTGATCATCCAGCCTCTGTCCAGAGACCTCCGAGGAGGTCCGAGGAGCCCACCAGCTCTCTAAGCAGCCCAGGCAACTTTGGGCAACTGTCATTGTGAAAAGGTTTTTTTGACACGGAGCTAGAATTTGTCACCCTCTTCCCAGTTAAGCATTGTGCTGAGGTCCCAACAAAAGAGGCATCTCTTTAATGATGCTTTATAGAATTTCCTAGGAGTTGGTGTAAAGCTTGCTGGCCTAAAGTTGGCAGACTCTCTTCTGTTTCTTTATTGGAAAACTGGGACAACCTTTGCCTTTCTGCAACCTGATGGTACCTCTTCTATTGCCCATCATCTTTCAAATCTCCCTGCCAGGGTTTCAATAATTCCATCAGCCATTCTTTCAGCATCGTTGGAATGTTGTCCACCTGGGGACCGTGATGCCTCCAGGACACGCCTTTGTTGTCTGATCTTCCTTATCTTGGCTACCAACTTTCCTCATCGTTTTTGTTTTGGGATTTTAAAAAGTCATTCTCCATTTTGAAGAAAATAGAAGCAAAAATAGTAATAGTTAATGAGAATAAGGAATGAAGGTGTCTGGCCTGGACACTGGACCTTGGAGGAACCAGCCAGTGAGAAGAAAGGGCCACATGAGTGGAGGGTGGTTCCATCATGAGAAGTCCAGAGGTGGAGTCAACCATGGGGAGACATGGTAGAGAAAGACTGGAGACTCACTTGTGATTATATTCTGAGACCAGATCTGGGGAGAGGGAGGACATGAGTTAAGTGCTTGTGCAGGAGCTAGAGACCCCTCCTCCTGTGTGCTGGGGGGCACTAGGCATAAGCCATACTGTGTGTATATATATACATATATACATTCAAAGATTTTCTGGAGTCTTCCTGGATGGGGGCAGTGAACCAAAGAGAGAAACTGACCCTTTTGGGAGAATTGGCCCCAAGACTGACCCTGTTCTTTGGGCCCTGGGCCCTGAGTTAGAGGAGTCCAGTTTGGTGACAGAATGTGACAGAAGGGCTAGGCCGCTACTTCCTACACTAGAGGTGAGGAAACTAGGGCCTCAAGTGAAGCCTCAAGGTCATAGGTTCCCCACCCCTGTCCTACTCAATAGCTCAGCAAGGAAACATTCCAGCAGTCTTCACTTCTCCAAAGCCACAACCAGGCTAAATAATGCCCTAACTTTTTCAACCGGACAGCACCAGCTAGGATTTGAACTAGTGAAAGGTGGGGAAGTCCTTGTGGCTGTTCTGGACTCCAATGCCATCCACAGCTTTCTCAGTCTGGGTGCCAGCCCTCATGCAGATGTGGCTCTGAGGCTGCCCTCCTATGGGGCTGCAGCAGGATATGGGGGCTTGTTGCTGTCTCACAATCCCAGGTGCTAAGTCACCCAGCTGGTGCTCAACCAGGTAGGTGCCCTCTTCGAGCCTGGGACTGATTGAAGGAAGTGTTCTTGAATCTGGCTAAGCTGAGTCTGGTTCATGACACTAGGTATCTGGGCCTCCATGACTCTTGCCCCTTTGCACTACAGTATGATTATTAGGATTGTTGGGGTACATGGGGTGTTGAGGGAGGACTAGCACCTCTGGACTAGCTGAGCCCTTTTCAGGGCTGCTCATCCACCTTTGGGGTCCACCTTTACCCAACTCTCACCTGCGGCTCCCAGATGGGCAGTGGCCACACCCCAGTAAAACCATCCCAACAAATGGCCTAAACCAGGTTGAGGATAACTGGCAGTCCTCAAACCCCTTGGTGAATTGGAGGGGTCTGCCTCAAGCATGTTAAGACTTCCAGCAGAATGGGTGGATGAAAAAATCTGTTCCAATGGTGGCCATGAAGGTGACTGAAGCAAGGGCAGCAACGCACTTAAATCTCTGATCCATCCATGCTCAGAACAAGAAACCAAGAACTAAAAATCCAAGGATTCTTTAGTCACTCAGAGAAGACCAGGCTTCTCGCACTTTCCTCATGACCATGTGAGAGAGGGCTGGTTTTCATTGTTCTTCCCATTTAACAAACTGAGGCACAGTGTTATCCAAGATGGCACACTGTTCGGGTGAGGTCTGGGATTCAGATTCCCAACTTCAAGTTCATTGTCCTGCATCTGTCTGTGGGCTGCATCAGTGTCCAAAGGTTCTCCCTTTTGCCTTGTTCTCTGTCCCTTCAGGCCATTGTGGGGACAGTGCATCCCACCATAGTGGACTTTCTCCTGGGGGTTCTGCGCACCATGCACCTGGAAGTCCAGTATGAAGGTAGGAGGGCACTTGCCCACCCATGTTGGTCCTCTTGAAGTCTGGTGGGGGATCACTGAAAGCAGGCTGGAGGGATGGATAAGGGAGGCTAACAAGGACTGTGGACTCCCTGCTGGAAGGGATTCCTTGCTCAGAGCTAACCTGGGGATGCTCAGCAGGTGTGGACTAGACTTCTGCCTCAGGGGTCGAGGGAGGGTATGGAGAACTGCCCTGGGAAGCCAGATACTTCAAAGCTCCTCCCTAGGGCTCAACTGATAGACTGAAGCAGGGGGAGGTAAGTTCAAGGGAGGGAAAAGAAAAAGGAGATCTAGCTCCCTCACTTGCCTGTCCCCAGGCATGGCAAAAGTACCCCTGTCACTGCCTACCCTCTGATGCCTGGCTTCGTTCAGGGATCCTCAGGAGCAAGGAAGGGCTGTGATGTCCTCACCCCCTCCCCTCTGCCTTCCCCCAGCCTCTGACTCTGGGGTCTAGCCCACACCTGCCTAGCCCTTTACAAAAAGCCCAGCATCCCAGCTTAGCTCTGGACCATGGATCCCTTCCAGCAGGGCAGGGCCCCATCATGAAACAAGGCCCCTGTCTGAGACCAGTGTCACCAAAGTCACAGACACTGGGCAGGGCTCTAGAGGCTGGAGCAGGGTGAGCAAGTACTGTCTGGTAATCAGGGAAGGCTTCACAGAGGATTTGAACTAGGTCTTAAAGGATGAGTGAAATTTCAATAGGTGAAGTAAGGCAAGGGAGGGCATTTCACATCAAGAGAATGGCATGAGCAAAGGCAGGCAGGTGGGAAAGTATAATACTGAATTCTGGGACACGGACAATGTGGGAATTTGTTTTGTCTGACTATACTTATACAGTACAAGGGTTCTGTATTTTTCTTTTTTCAGTGGAGGGTGGGAAGCAGAAGAAAAAAATGCTTGGTAATTAAAAAAAATTAAAAAGAACACAAAAGATAGTGATAGAAATATATATATTTTTTAAATATTGGATATGATGCTGATCCAGAGGCTAGCATGCCCAAAATTAGGTCAGAGGGGAAGGAGTCAGATAGGAATTATGACCTCGTTGCAAAGGGCTCCTGATTGCCAGGTAAGGAGACTTTGCTTTATCCTGTAGGTAATAGAGAGCCATTGAAAATTCTTGAGCAGGGGATGGCATAATAAAAGAAACACTGTGAATGAGAATCAATAGGACTTGGAGGCTAATTGGATGTGGGGGATGAAGGTGTGAAATTAGGAGACCCAGTAATGCCAGAAGGGGCCAGGACAAAGCTGGGGAATAGCCAGGAGGAGACCTTCCATCGAGCCTCAATCTACCTCTCTGCAAATTCTCTCTTCTGCCTTAGTTCTGCCCTTTTCCATGCCCAGAATTGAATTCTCTTTTCCCCTAAGCCCACCTCTCCGTCACAAGCATGGTCACCTCTCAGTCTCCTCATTTGACAACTGCTATGGCACCTTCAGTCCCTCCCTCCAAATACCCGTCTTTTCTACAACATGTCTTCAGCCAGCACCACCCACCCCCCACTCATCAATGCCACCCTCATCTAGCTGTGTCTTCCTTGGCCTCCCCGCCCCCAGTCTCTTCCCTCTGCCCACAGTCTCCTCCAGAATAGCTTTCCTGAAGTAGAAGACGCTCCATATTGCCTCTTGGCTGCCAAAGAGTCCTCAGTCTGGCATTGTGCCTCCATCATGGGGGTCCAGCTCGCCCCTGCAGGCTTTACTCATGGTATTCCCTTTCCTGCACTCGAGAGTTCAACTATTCCAAACACATCTCTTTTATTTTTATTTTTTTGGAGGCAATCGGGATGAAGTGACTTGCCCAGGGTCACACAACTGGTAAGTGTTTGAGGTTAGATTTGAATTCAGATCTTCCTGATTCCAGGACCCAAGCTCTATCCACTGTGCCACCTGGTTGCACCCTCCCCTCTCCCCAGAATGTCTTTCTTCTCCCTTTGCCCAGCCAAGGAATGCCATCTGCCGCTCCTAGAATCTTTTCATTCATTGAGATCTCAGCTCACAAGTCACCTCCACAGGGAACCTTTTTTAATCCCTCTGTTTGAGGGATCTCTGCCTCCCTCTAAAAACTGTTGAATGGACTCCATGCTGTTTCCTTGGGCTACTCCCCACCTCATCCTTAGTAGAATGTAAACTGAGGGCTCAGACTGTTCTTGGTTTTGTGCTTGGCACATAGTAGATACTTAAAAAATAAAGCCTAGAATCCTATTCTACTCTGACAGTAGCTATATGACTATGGGCAAGGCCTGTCTATCTAAGCCTCAGTTTCCTAATCTGTAAAATAAAGACAAGGAATCCCTATAGAACAGACCTCACAGGTTGGTGTGAGATATAACAGTAATGCAATTAAAGTGCTTCAGGGCAGGTAGGTGGCACTGTGCATAGAACACTGAGCCTGCAGTCAGTAGGACCTGAGTTTAAATCTGACCTCAGACACCAACCACGGGACCATGGGTTAGTCACTTAACCCTGTTTTCCTCAATTTCCTCATCTGTCAAATGAGCTAGAGAAGCAAACCACTCCAACATCTTCACCAAGAACCCCCCAGAGGGGGTCACGAAGAGTTGGACGCAGCTGAAATGACTGAACAGCAACCAAAAGTGCTTCAAAGACTCTGAAGTCTGTGTCCCTGCCCTCAGTTTACCTTCTTCTGGGCTGGGGTGGGGTGGGAAGTGGCCAAGGAAACAGAATGAAGTCCATCCAGTAATTTTCAGAGGGTGGGAAAGACCTCTTAAAACTAAAGGGATCAAAAATGGCTTCCTGAATGGGAATGAGAATAAGCATACATTAAGCACCTACTGTGTGCCAGGCACCATGCTGGGTACTTTACAAATATCATCTCATTTAATCCTAAGTGAAAAGCTGTAAGATATGTGTCATCATTGTCATTACTTCTAGCTAGGATTTAGCCCTCCCTCAAATACTTGAACATTGCTGTCATGTACTTTTAGTGCTATAATGTTTCATTTTCTTTGACCCCGCCTACTGCTCCAGCCTGGCTCTTTTGGGACTCTGATTCTGTCCAGTGTGTGAGCTCTATCCTTCCCAGCTTGTATCCTCCTTAATGTGACGAGCTATTATCCAGCTGTGCTTTTATCTAAGTCCTGGGCAAAAATTTAAAAAGTGAACTTGGACCAACTGGGTCCAGATCCTGAGGGCTGGCCTCTGGAGTCATCTCTTGGCCTCCCTCCCCACCCAGCCCCACCGCGTCATTGTTAGGAGCATCTGAAACCTCCCCGCCATCAGAGATCCCAGAGTGAGTCAATAGGGAGGTATCGCTCTGGCCCAAATATTTGGAAGTATAGTGGTAAACCTATGGCATCATTCCAGGTAGGAAAGTAGAGGTGGATTGCACTGAAATTTTTGGTCCAGTCTCAGTGTCCCTGACTTGTTTTCCAGTGGGATTGAAATTAAACTAAATGCAAAAAGGGCAGCACATCCCATGTCAGATATTATGCCTATAGGACAGATACCTCCACCTGGCACCTGCAGAACTGAGAGGGCCCTTTTCTCTCTCTCTTCCCTCCCTAACACCTTCTCATAGCATTTCCTGAGGCAGCTGCCAACAGGCCAGAATGGGGTGTCCTAAGATGAAAGCTAAAAAACCCTCCTCTCTGTCAGTGCCAGTGCAGGCAGGAGGTCAGGATCAGAGGCCATTCTATCCCTGCTTTGGGTTCAAGGTCAACTTGATACTCTCTTAGGACCCTTCCAGCTCTGAGTTTCAGGGCCTCCATGAAAATGACGTTGCTGAGACCTAGTTTCTCACCTGGTTTTCTGTGTAATGAGGACAGTCTCCCCTGGCTTTCTCTTAAAGAGTCCTTGGCCTCCTCCTTGGTAAGCAAACCAACCTGGGCCTTCCCTTCACATATGGGTCCCTGAAGGTGTTTACTTTTACCTGCCCAGCCAGAAGACACACTAGTTCACAGCAAAGGACACTTAAAAAAAATAATATCTAATAATGTGACAAGAAAAGAGGCATGCCCACGTGTTAACACTGCACCAGCCTGGGATAGCAGACACAGAGAAAATCCTCATCACCAGAGAAGCATTCACATGTGGCCAGGGCCTGCACAGAGCATAGCAACTTGTGTCTGAGACTGCAAAGCTGGATCCTCACAAGCCCCTTCCTCATCACATCATCTCTGCCAGGCCTCCCATCTCCATTTTCTATCAGGTCATCTGTCCTGGGAATCTTCCATGATTCAGTGGCTCTCTGCTGTCTTTTATTGTGTGTCCATCAGCTATCTGACCTCTTTGGGTTCAGGTACAGCTTCCTTTCTGCCATCATCTAGTAAGCTGTCCATGCTGTGAATATTGTGCCAAGGGAGAGGGAAGGGGGTGGGGAGAGAAAGGGAAGGAGAGGGAGAGAGAAAGAGAGACAGAGACAGAGAAGAGAGAGAGAGACAGAGACAGAGAAAAGGAGACAGACAAGCAGACAGAGGAGAGAGGGGGGCAGAAATAGCTCTGTTATTATTTTTCTATAAGTAATCTTTTGGTAGTTTGATTGGCATGTCACAGAATAAGTAAATTCTTTTAGGTAGTACATTGTCATTTGCATTATATTGACTCAGCCTGCTCATGAACAAGTAATATTTCCAAAGTGACAGTCTCAGATTGCAGGATGAGACAGACCTTCTTGGGCATAGCCAGTTAATGTGGGAATTTATTTTGCCTAACTGCATATTTGTTAGCAGGGTTTTGTTTTTCTTCTTTTTCTAACTTGGTGGAGGAGGGAGAAGTGCAATAGAGACAGAGAGAAGGAGAGGAAGAAAGAAAAAGTCATTGAAATGCCTATTTTTTTAAAATGCCTCAAAAAGAACCAAAGGAAGAACCGAGAAGTGGGACAGCTTTGAAAGTTGAATCAGCTGTTGAAAGGTGGCCCCTTTCCTGGGTAGGGTGGTTGTCTGATCTGGCATCCCAGGCCCTCCCTATGGCAGACTATGGCAGGAGCAGATCTGTGTTCTGGGAGTTTGATCTTTCCCTAGCCTGTCTCCAAAAGGGATAGTAGGCTAGAGTCATCCCTTGCCACCAATCAAGCAACAAACATTTGTTAAGCACTTACAATGTGCCAAGCACTGATGGATACAAAAAGAAGCAAAAGTTAGCTCCTCAAGAAGCTCACATTGGAAGAGAGGAGACAACATACAAACAGATATATACAAGGCAAGCTCTATACAGGCTAAACAGGAAATAATGAAGAGAGGGAAAGTGGTTTGAGGGAGGCTTCCTATAGAAGGTGGGATTTTAGTTGAGATTTAAAGGAAGCCAGGGAGGTCAAAGATCTGAAAGTCTATGAGTGCAACAGATTAAAAAAAAAAAAAGCATTTCCCCCATCTTCCTAGGAGAAAGGTAATAGTTAACCTCAGCAGTTTAGCTCCCACCCAACAAATATTGGTTAAACAAAAGACTGTCCTGAATTGTGAACAAGGAGTAAATCCATTTAACCAAGTGAATAGTAAATAGAAGTCCTGGCAGTTATATATATCAGAACAGACTCAATGGGGAAGGAGCCCATTGGCTAAGAGAGAGACAAAAAGTCCAACTGAGCTCAAAGGAAGAGGAAAGGAAGCATGCTCTCATTAGTCTTAGGGGCTGCAAACAATGTCTGTTGTGTTGTTTAGTCACCACTGATTCTTTGTGACCCCATGGACCACAGCACACCAGGCTTTTCTCGCCTGTGTCTCCCAGTCTGTCCAAGAATTGTTTCTGAGTCCCTGTCCATCTCATCCTCTCCTGTCCCCTTTTCTTTTTGCTTTCAGTCTTTCCCCACATCAGGGCCTTCTCCAATGAATGGGGGAGGTGCAGTTTCCTCTACCCACAAGCAGCTCTGGGATCCCCTGAAGACACACTTGCCTCTTGTGACCGCCCCCGCCCCGCCCCTGTGTTCTCACATTCTCGCCACTTAGGCTGTGTCTGCTCAGCATTCTCTCAGCCATTCCATTCTCCACTTAGAAAGCAAGAAAAGTCCTAGGCTCATCCCTCAGAAAACCTGCCACAGGTTTGGGCAGAAGCTGGGCCATGTGGGATTTAAAAAGAAAAGCAAACAGGGCATCATAGAGACCTGCAGTTCCACTGGAAGCCCCCTTTTTGAGTTTTGCTTTGTATATGGAAATGCCTGTTTTATATGTTTTGTTAAATTCAGAATTTTAAAAAGAATTTAAAAAATAAAAGGAACCAAGAGAAACTATGGGGAGTGGTCCAGAATCAGAGGGCCTACGTTTGAATCAGTTCTGTCACTTATGTGAATTTAGACAAGTCACTCAGTCTCCCCAGGTCCATGTCTTAGCAATCAGCCTCTAGTCTCATCGCTGATAACCTTTTCTCCTGCCCCTCCACTTGTCTGGACACTCTCTGTCAGGGGCCAGGCTCAAGGGTGCCTCCCTGACTGACTGAATACCCACCTGAGCAGCTCTGATCCAGTTCTGCCCTGGATCATGGACTTGAGAGTCCTGGGCCATCATGGCCTGCAGACCATCCCACTGGGGACATCCAGTCATGTCAGCCCTAAGTATTTTCTCAGGCCAGCAGCTCTGACTACTTTTCTCCCTTTCCAGTCTCGCTCCCATAGTTAGCCAATGCAATCCTACACTGTCCTCTGCTCCCAAATCCCTCACCCCCTGGTACTTTGTCCACCTCTCTTGCCAAACCTCAACCCTGGTTTGCTCCCACCCTCCACCTCCTCTGCTCCTACTTACATGCTGCGGGGTCTAGAAGTCCCATAACCATGCATGTTCGATAGATTGCAAATTCATGTTATCCAACCTCCTCTGGGCCCTCACTGCAGTGCTACAGTCCTTTTATTACTCCCTTCTCTTTATCTTGGCTCTTAATTATCAAATCTCTTTATTATTCTTGCCCCAAGTGTCTCCCCACTACGCCTTCCCTCTCTGGCCAGGGTGACTTTTCTGCAATGTAGATCTGACAAGTTCACACTTACCTCCTTGTCCCTATCAATGAGCACCAGTGGTTTCCTCTTAACACCAGGATCCAATATAAAGTCCTCTGGCATATAAAGCCCTTCAACACCTGATCCTTTTCTACCTTTCCAGTCTTCTTAAACCTTTCTGCCCAAATCTCACTCTAGGATTCAGTGATATTGGCCTCCTGGCCATAGTTAAAAGGAAACCCTGGTTTGGGCCTCACCCTGCAATAAAAGGCAATTTCAGGAAACAAGACAAAAGGAATTTATTGGCACTCCAAGGTATCGAGTAATTGTACTGGGGCCAGCAGTGGAATTTCAACTCCTAGCTGCTTTTATTAGACAAAGTTAAAAGCAATTTACACATGAGGGTAAAATCTTTGAACGAGGAGGTGGAATTAATGTCTCCTTGGCTCCTCGCCATTACAGTATCATTGGGAGACAGGATTAGTCCTGAAGTGAGGGATTAGGCTGCAGGTGGTGAGGCCCAGGAGCCCTCTCCTGCAGGCTGGCTGAGCACCTTACCCAGAGGTGGAGCACGGTTACAACATGAGGGTCACTCAGACTGACTCTGTCCCCATGGCTCTGACTTGGCACTAACCATGCTCAAAGTGCAGCACCACTGTGCTCAGCAGCACCATCCCAATCTCTGCTGCTCCTGCAAAATCAGTCTGAGTAAACATTAGTGGCTATAAGCTGGGGACTTAAATTTGCAACAGAAAACAAGCGTGCTGTGGACATGAGTATCACAAAAAATCCTAATCCCATGTTTCCTTCAATGTCATAAAAGTTAAACAAATTTAGTCAAGCAGAATCATAATCTCTTACATTCTTTGAGGAAATGATTGTTTTTGAGTCATTTTTCAGTCATGTCTGACTCTCTGTGACCCTATTTGGGGTTTTCTTGGCAAAGATATTGGAGTGGTTTGCCATTCCTTCTCCAGCTCATTTTACAGATGAGGAAACTGAGGCAAACAGGGTCAAATGACTTGCCCAGGGTCACACAGGTAGTGTCTAAAACTAGATTTGAACTCAAGAAGATGAGTTTTCCTGCCTCAAGGCCCAGTTCTCTGTGCACTATAGCGTCACCTAGCTTACCAAGGAAGGAATAAATAGCTGTATAGGTAAATTGAATCAGGTTACAGATTAAAACACTTAAGGGGCTCACCATGTACTAATTTGAGAGGGGAGATTTACATATCCCCAAAATCACCAAGACAACTCAGCAAAATGAAACAAGAAGCTGAAGTGATACGATAATGATCATCAGTATTAAATAAAGTCTCCTTGTAACTTGATAACTCCCTCCTAATGTCCATTTAATCAGCACATTCCATCTTGGATTCCCCGTATTCCAGGTAGCTGTCTAGTTCTGGAAACACCTTCCCTTAGACATTCTGGAACAGACCCCAGGGCAGTTCGGATTCCTCCTGTCCACCTGATTCCTCCTGGTCAATATGCTTCTCTGCTTCTAAGTCACTTACAGAGATTCCTGGGTAATTCTGCTAAAATCTGCCAGTAACAGGACAATACAATTTAGTACCGCCTCCAGGACCCAGCTCTTGTGGTGAAAACTAATGCAAACCTTGGGAATCAAACCCTATGAACAGCGGAGTTATATGGACCCATAGCACACCTGAAACCTCAGAGAACTTCAGCTTCACATAACACTGGTTGTTTTGTTTCTACCTTTACTCAAACCCTGTCATCCACAGACTGAAGAAAAAGGGTCTGATTTTGAAAATAAGCCATTCTGTCCCTTAATGTTATCACACAGATACTTCAAAATACAAATTTAACATTTCTTTACAAGCATTAATGTAGTTTTGCATGTAAAATCATTAATCCAATTTTTTTAACTTAATATTAAAGTATATTCAAGGCTAGTTTATCTCATTAGAAATATTTGAAAGCCATATGTATATATGTATATATATATATATATATATGTATATATATATATATATATATACACACAGACATATATACATACATTATATGGAGAGATGTATATACATAAACATACACACAAATATACACATATACATATATATATCTACATACATATATATATGAGGTATAGGGTATGTTCAGCAAAGACTAGTATTTCGGGTGTGAGTGCTTGCCAAACCATTTTAAAGGGTGCTTTCTACCTTTGGTGTCCACCTGATTCACCCAACTCTCACCTATGGCTCCAAGAAGCTATGGCATGCCCAATGGTCAAACCATTTTGACCGACGGCTAAACCACATGGAGGGTAATTGACAGCCTCAAACCTATTGGTGAATGAGGGGAGTGTTTACTCCAAGCATGTGAAGGCTTCTCAGGGGAATGAGTACATGTGGGCCATGAAGGTGGCTGGAACAGGAACTGTGGAGCGCTTAGAGCTTGGTTAGACATTGAAGACGCCAAGGTCACCCACTGCATCCCAAATCATCCCCAGCTGTCTTAACTTGTGTCTTACTACTGAACTCCAGTGACTCTGGAAGAGAGAGTGAAGCCAATGAATTCCCACAACTCTGCCTCACCTAAATCCAATTTACATAGAAATCAAAAGACATCACCCATACCATTTTACCATTTTTACCTACCTCAAAGTCCTGTGGTGACAGGCACAACTGTAGTCACAACCCTGCACACAGGTGGCCCAGGCCATAGGGTTGTTTTCTTACTAGCCCAACGCAGCAGTGGGATTCCGTAGCAGCCTTTTTTTTATATATAAAAATAGTACTTAATTTTTTCCAATTACATGTAAAGAGGTGGTGTTCAACATTCATTTTATATGATTTTGAGCTCCATATTCAGGGGTAATCATGGAAAGATGTTTCCACATTAGTCATATTGTGAAAGAAGAAACAGAACTGAAGGGAAAAATCCACAAAAAAAAAAAGCACAAAATGGTGAAAATAATCTGCTTCTGTCTGTATTCAGAACCCACAGTTCTTTCTCTGGATGTGGATCGAATTTTCCATCATGAGTCTTTTGGAACTGTCTTGGATGAGGGTATTGCTCAGAAAAGCTAAATCAATCGTAGTTTATCCTCTTACAGTGTTATTGGCACCGTGTACAATGTTCTCCTGGTCTGCTTTACTCTTTTCTTATGGTAAGTCTTTACAGGGTTTTCTGAAATTCACCTTGAGCAGCCTTTTCTAAGGACTGAATTGCTTACCTCCTGGTGTGAGGAAGGGGCTAGGAAAGGTGCCCTAAAAATTGTCTGCTTCCCCTAATCCTGGCCAGCTTACCGTAGCAGATGGGAATCTCACCCTGTGATTAAAACATACACACCAAAAAAAATGTACAAAATCTTTTGCAAAGATGATTCCACTCATCACTGGTAACATGTAACGTGAACACGCTTATGGACAACACAAAATCCAGTAGATCTGAAAGGGAAACATGTTTCGAAGCACTGTGAAGCTGGTGAAGGTTTTGCAATCAAAACTAATCTAGTCAACAAGCTTGTGTTCCTACTAAAAGGAGGGAACAGCAGGCTCATGACAGTGCAGTTGGCACTTGCAGGAAAGTGCCATGGCCACCATCATGAGTGCATACATTCCCACCATGACAAGTCCTGATGAGATCAAAGACAAATTTTATGAAGACCTGGAGATGCTCATCATCAGTATGCCAAAAAAGGACAAGCTTGTGATTCTGGGTGACTTTAATGCAAAAGTAGACACAGACTATCACACATGGCAGGGAGACCTTGGAAGGGAGTCAGAAACAGTGATAGTCAATTACTGCTGGAGACTTGTGCATCTCATGATCTCCTCATCATCAACAGCGTCTTCCATTTACCTAAAACTTCAGGGATGAGCCTCGGAGTAAATATTGCCCTTTAATAGACTATGTCATTATAAAATGTGGGGACCAAAATTGCCCAGTCTACAATAAAAGGAATTGAGGCAGAGCTCTGAGTCAATAGCACTTTAGCCCATGGCCCCTCTTAATGAAGTGGACCTCAGATCTTCCTCACGATCTGAGATGCTCCCTTCCTCCAGGGCCTTAAGTTTTATAGCACTTGATACCAAGATAACGCAAAAGAGTCAAAAGTAAATATAGAGCCCTATTGGGTGATAGAGTTTGACTTTTATCCTTCAGAAGGGTCTGCGGAAAACAGAATCCCACTGGTTGACAAACAGCTGAGGAGCAGACCCTGACAGACCTATCTTGAACTTTCAGGAGGCCTTACTGAGCCAGTGAGCAGATCCATGGACTGGATTGATAAAAACATGAGCTGATGCACCAGTGGAAAAGCAGGCCAAAAGCCAGCAAACAGCCACTTGTCTGGCAAATGCTTATGGCCATCTCCCCATGTTGGACAATAGAGGGATGACAATGGACAGAGGGGCTACAAAAATAGCTGGGGGTAATTGAGTCACCTTCAACCTGCTGGACTTGGTCACCATAACAAGGAAAAACAAGGGTGGAGGTCTCTAATTAGCTTCCTTTGATTAAACAAGTGAACTTAAAATCTGTAGCTCATAGCTCTGGGGTCTAATAAACAGAATTTATAATCATTTCCTCTGTGGAATCACATCAAACTGATTAATACTGATTGGAATAACATAGGGGTCTAATTAATCATCTATCACAAAGAATGAGACAGAATGTCTGTGAGGAAGACACTGTGTGGTGCTAGACTGATCATAGACTTATCCTCTCCAAGCTGAATATTCACATTCGACAAAAGTGGCAGCTCAGAGGCAAGGTGACCACCGGAAGACAATGTCAGCGGATTAGAGCAGGAACAGTTTGTTGCTAACTTGGAGGGAAAGCTGAGCCAACACATGGTTGGCAACAGTGGGGCAGAAAAGAGGTGAACAGCTTTCACAGATTTGGTGGACAGCACCGAATTTACCCATCCCAGCACGAACATTCACAAACACATCAAGATTGGTTTGATGAAAATGATGGGGGAATTCAGAAGCTGCTAAATGAAAAACTAGAAATCAGCTGTCTCTAAAAAGGCAACATTTAAGTCCATTATAAAAGTAAAATGCAAGCAAAGTTTGGAGAGATGAAAGAAGAGAATCAGCCTAAGAACATTATATTCAGCCATATGGAGAACTCGAAAACCTCTTGTCTCCTAATCCTTCATTCACAGGCAACCAAACCCCAGCCTTTAGAGTGGGCAGAACAGAGTAAAAAGAAAGTTGAAGATACACGAGAAGCAGCAGACAAAAGAGTTGTTACAAAACTTTATAAAGTTGTCTTTTCTTGCTGACAAAAATACATACCTCATTTTCATGAGGCCCAGAAAAATTGGTTAACAACTCATAATTGTTCCTCTCCACGGAAATCTTTAGTAAAAGGCGAAAGATTTATACGATCTGAAGAGAAACCAGGGTATACTTTGAATTTCCCGCCCCATTCAGCCCACTACCAACACTCTGGCTTAAGCTGACGATGACTAACACTGTCCCACGAGCTTCCCTCCCTTCCAGGACTTCTGCGGAGCAGCTCATCCTGACAAAGACTCACCCTACCAAAAAAATATACCCCCAACGTCCGGGAAAGTCAAGGAGAGGGGTGCTCTCCCAAAGAGACCTCCCTATGGCGCACAGTCTTGTGGGTATGCAAAGCAGCACTAACCAACTTTCCCCTCCTCTCTACCTTGGGCGGGTCCCAAATCAGGAAGCAGCCAGTCCAGAATCGGACCTAAACATGCAGCTGAATGACTATCTCCCCATCACACAGATGAAGAAACTGAGACCCCAGGAACAGGCAATCAAAAGTAGCGACTCAAAGGCAAGATGACCACCAGAAGACTCAATGTCAGCAGATTAGAATGGGAACAGGGAAAGCTGACTCAGCCCATGGTTGGCAAGAATGGGGCAGAAAAGGAGTGGGCAGCTTAGAGATTTGGTGGACAGCACCACATTTACTCATCCCAGCCAGAACATTCACAAACATCAAGATTGGCTTGATGAAAATGATGGGGAAATGCAGAAGCTGCTAAATGAAAAACTAGAAACTCTATAGAGCCTACCAGCAGAACAGTTCCTCCATCTCTAAGAATGCAGTGTTGGACTCCATCCAAAGTAAGGTACAAGCAAAGCTTAGAGAGATGCAGGATTCTTGGCACAATAAGAAGGCAGGTGAAATTTAGTTCTGTGCTGATAGTAACAATCCAAAGCACTTTTATGACGCCCTGAAGGCTATTTATGGGCCAAAGACCAGTGCTGATGGAGACACATTAGTTAGTAATTAGGACAAGACTGGAGAGATGGACTGGACACTTCCATAGTGTCCTCAACAGACAGTCATCAACCAATGCTGAAGCCACTGACCACATACCTCAGGTTGAAGTCAATCCCTCTCTAGCCACACTTCCAACTGAAAATGAGGTTTTGAATGCCATTAGGCTCCTCTCCTGTGGCAAAGCACCTGGTGCTGATTCTGTTCGAGGCAGGGGATCCAAGCTGACTGAAATCTTCTAGATTATCTGGCAAGAGGTGACTATCCCCCAAAAGGTCAAGGATGCCTCCATTGTCCATCTCATAAAGGTGAGGAAATAGATTGTCCTGTGACAATGGGGGGGGGGGGGGGCAGGGAGTGTCTCTCTCAGTCTTTGCTGACAGGATTCTTGCCAGAGTCATCTTTAACAGGCTGATCCTTCACCTGGATGATGGTCATCTACCTTAGAGCCAGGGTGGCTTAAATGTGGCCCAAGGAAGGTCTTTGTGGTATTTACTGCTTGACAACTGCAGGAGAAATGCCAGGAGCATAACAGGGGTCTCTACAACGATGTTTGTCCATCTGACCAAGGCCTTTGAAGTCCTGAGAGCTTGTGGAAAATTAGGGCAAAATTTGGTTTGCCCAGAGAAGCACGTCAGCTTCATGACCCCATGTTTGCCTGGTTTCTGGATAATGGGAAATGCTCTTACACTTTCCCGATCCCCAATGGAGTGAAGCCCTACTATGTGCTTGCTCCCATGCTGTTTTCAGCATTCTTGTCAGGAGCCCTCAATGAGGACAAAAATAGCGTCAGTCAGCTACTGCGCTGATGGTAAGCTATTTCACTTGAAAAGGCTACAAGCCAAGGCTAAAGTGGAGGGCGAGTTGGTGCATGATTTTCTGTTCACAGATGATTGTGCACTCAATGAAGCCTCTGAAGCTGACATGAACCACACTGTGGATCAGTTCTCTGCTGCTTGTGCTAATTTTGGCCTAACAGTTAACACCAAGAAAACACAGGTTCTCCACTAACCAGCATCACGCTATCCATATGTGAAACCATTACTTACAGCAAATGGAGAAATTTTGAATGCTTTAGAGTAGCAGTGTACTCTCCAATCGGGATGTCAGCACAGATGAGCTTGATTCAAGAATTGTCAGAGCTAGCTCAGCGTTTGGGAGACTCTGAAGGAAAGTGTAGGAGAGAAGAGGGATATGGTCTGCCGGGCGGTTGTTCTGAACTCATTGTGTGCCTGTGAAGCCACCTGGACAGTCTACCAGGATTAGGAAGATTCATCTGATCAAGATATAAGGAGAACTTGGATCATCTAGAAACAGGAAGCAATCAGAGTTCATGCCACCTAACAAGTAAGTCAAGCCACAGCCTTAGCTCCCATGATAAAGAACCGCAGACACAAATGTGACAAAATTTCTCCACTGGAAGTACAGTACATCACATGTTAATGCCATTACAAAACCTGTCCCAACTAACACACTGAAACTTGTCTATCATTGGAAACAACAACATTAAGCCTCACTTACATGAGGCCTCAAAAAATTAGTTAATGACTCATAATTATTCCTCTCCACGGAAATCTTTAGTAAAAGGCGAAAGATTTATACGATCTGAAGAGAAACCAGAGTATAACCCTAGTGTTCTGCCCCACCCAGCCCAACACCAACTCCTCAGCTTTAGCTGACGGTGACAGATGCTGTCGCAGGAACCTCCCTCCCTTCCACGAATCCTTGGGGAGCAGTTCGGTCTGACAAAGACTTTGCCCCCCCCCCACTCAAAAATACTCCAAAAGTTGCTGGGTCGGAAGTGGAAGCATGGAAAGTCAGGGAGAGGGGTGCTCTCCCCGGGACAGTTCGTGAGGTGCCGCATAGCCTTGTGGGTATGCAAAGCAGGACTAACCAACTTTCCCCTCGTCCTGGTCTTTGGCTTGTCCTAGGCTAGAGCGCCCGAGTCTGGAGGCAGCCAGTCCAGGATTGGACCTAGAAATGCAGCTGAACTACTATTTCCCCATTTCACAGAGAAGGAAACTGAGTCCCTGGAACAGGAGAATTGCGTATAAAACCTTGGCCCCATCTGCAGAAAGCGCATGGCCTTTTCACCACAGGGAAGGGAACACAGCCCCCAAGCCACAGATAGCCCTGCCAACGTTCATCTTTGCCTCTGCCTCCCTCCCTCCAGGAGCTGAGATATCTTCTTCCAAGTGCTTAGAGGACTCCCCGACAGGCAGCAAAGCCCTGAACCCTGGGTTTGGGGTCAACGAGTGTACTGCAGATATGTCCAAGTTGGCATCTTCTGAGCTGGTCTTTTGGTCTCCATTTCCACAGCTATAAAATACGGTGTGGAGAGATGGAACAGCCAGCCCAGAGTAACTTCAGTTCTCTTTGGGACCAGGATGCTGTCCTGAAGGATGGTGACATTGACAGCTACCAAACCATTTGCCAAAGTCTCTCATGTCCCCCTTAGACCAGGGGTTAGAGAAGAATGGAGTCCAAACTAGTGGACATGGTCATTCTGGGGCAGCATGAATGTCTCCAGTGGAGTGCTGAGGGGATCTATCTGTGCTTGGCCACGGGAGAGGGGGGTGCAGGTGAACTGGACAGTGGATAGAGATCTGTACCTGGAGTCAGAAGAGCGAATTTCAAGTCCATTCTCCTGGGCAAGTCACTTTACTTCTGTCCCCCCACCCTTGCCAATACACCTTTCCTCAACTGTAAAAGGGGGTTGCTGTGAGGATGAAAGTGAGATGTTTGTAAAGGGTTTAGCACAGTGCTCCTGACAGAGTAGGTGCTTGTTTCCTTCTTTTAAAGCAGACATGGCTCTTTTATTCAGTTAAGAGTTCAGTTGCTGACTAACCAAGTTAACTATGTGTAGCAAGGGGTAGAGCCCTAGTTACTGGGGTCAGGAGGACCTAAGTTCAAATGTGACACTTAACCCTGTTGGCCTTCATTTCCTCATCTATAAAATGAGGCAGAGAAGGAAATGGCAAAGCACTCCAATATCTTTGCCAAGAAAACCCCAAATGGGGTCAGGGAGAGTCAAATGGGACGGAACAACAAGCTCCTCCCCCACCCCTTTATAGCACCATAGGGAGATGGGATTAGACCTCAGGTGAGGGGAGGAGTCTGTAGGAGATGGCATTGGACCTAAGTTCAAAGGCTGGCTGGACACAGTAACCAAAGGTTGAGCAAGGTTAAAACACAGTGGCCACCCGGCTGACTGTATACTGTACACCCTCCTTTCCCCAGCTCTGGGCATTTTCAGTGGCTGTCCCCTGTGGGTGTAAGGGATGTACAGGGATGACCAGTACCTGTGCTGTGAGGGCTGCTCACCCACCTCTGGTGTCCACCTGTCACCCAATTCTCACCTGTGGCTCCAGGAAGCAGGTGTATCACACCCTGGTAGATCATCTCAGCACATGAGCCAAACCAAACCAGGTTAAGGATAGTTGACGGGGCGTCAAACCCCTCAGTGAGTTGAAGTGATGTCTGTACAACACATGTGAAGACATTCCCTTGTAGAATGTGTGAATGAGAACAATTTGTTCCAACAGCCATGAGGGCAGCTAAAGCAGGCAATGTGGATGACTTAGAAGGCATGGAAGATGCCAAGGTCATTCACTGCACCCTAGGCCATTGCCAGCCTTCCTGGACTTGCCATTGGACTTGGATGACTGTGAAAGAGTCACCCAAATCCAAATCAGATTGGAGTCCAGGCCTCACCCAGACATCATTGGTCTTCTTCACAAATGAAAGAGAAACAACATTCTCCTATTCCTTGAACGCTCTCCCTCCTCATCTCTGCCTCATGGCTTCTTTAGCTTCAAGTCCCAGCTAAAGTTCTACTTTTCAATCCAAAGGAGGCTTTTCCTTAACCTTAACCCTGCTGCCTTCCCTCTGTGGGTTTTCTCCATTTTATCCTTGTACATAGGCAGCTGGGCGTTCTCTCCCCCATGAGACTGTGAAGTCCCCAAGGACAGGGACCCTGTTTTCCCCTTTCTTTGTATCCCCAGGCCTTAACACAGATCTGGCTCATAGTGAGGACTTAAAAAATGATGGCAGTTGTTGACTGACACTCCTTCAGCCCCCCTGCCTCCTTTTCCTCCTCCTTTTGTATCTCAGCTGAGAACCTCATCCCTTTACAAAGAAATCGGGCCGTTAGACCTGGATTCCTTCTCCCCCTGTCCCCTTCTTCCTCAAACCCCTTGACAGAGACCCCTCTTTCTTCTTTCCTCTCTCTCCTTCTCTGACAAATGTGAAAAACTGAGGAGACTGAGAAGTCAGTAAAATGAGAACCAGGAGAATGCAGCAAAGTCCAGAGAACAGGCTGACAATTCAGGAGAAAAGTTTGCTCAGCGGCATCAAAAACAGACAAAAAGAATCCCCATCACGATACTTTTTTTTTTTTTTTGAGACAATATGGGTTAACTAACTTGCCCAGCGTCACACAGCTAGTAAGTGCCTGAGGCCAGATCTGAACACATCATGACTTTCTCCTTACCAAAACCAATCCCTTTTTTCTGTTTTGTTCTTAATTCTCCACATTTTTTCAGTTAACCCAAATCTTCTGTCTCCTCTTTTGATCTCATACCCAACCTGCTTCTCCGGCAATTTGTCCTCTCCCTCTCCCTCTCTCTCTCTCTCTCTCTCTCTCTCTCTCTCTCTCTCTCTCTCTCTCTCTCACCAAACCTTCACCTCTCCCTATTCCTTCCCTATTGCCTTCACACATGCTCCAGTCTGTCTGACAGGTTGTATTAGTCCTTCATTTTCGAAGAAGACCATGCCATCAGAGAAATGATGACATGACTTGCACTTGACTTTGTTTGGAGTGAGGGAGGGCTTTGCAGGGTCACTAGCCTCGCTTCCTTCTTCTGAATCCAGAGACCTGATATTCCTCAGTATGACTGGAGATAGCCCAGGATGCAGTGGGAGACGTTGGCCTTTTTAGGCTAGGCCTTTTGATGTACTCACTTCCAGGGAGGTAACCTCCTTCACTCAAAACAAAGTCAAGTGCAAGTCATATCATCATTTCTCTGATGGCATGGTCTTCTTCAGCAATGAAGGACGAACACACACAAGTCTGTCTAAACAGACTGTCTGTACTAAAACAAAAACAAACAAAACCCCCTCCTCTCCTTCTCAGCCAAACCCAGCCAGAAAACTGTTCCCACCTTCTGCCTCCTCTATGTCTTCTCTCTCTCCAAAGTCACCCTCTTCTCCTGAGTTATCAATCTCTGTTCTCTGGACTTGACACTTGTCTCATCTGACTCTACCACTCATTTCAGTCTCCTCATGTTCATCATCCATATTATGTCCCTTAAATGTGAGGGACTATTTTTTTTTTAACATTTTGATAACAATTTCCATATAATTGGTTTCTTTTGTAATCCTATGTGTTTTGTTTTATTCCTTTTAAAATCTTTTTCTGAAAAGGAGAGTCCATCACACACACTCACACACACACAGTTTAAGAATTCATACTGTTGGATAAAATACAAAATTTTCTGTTTAGCTTTTGAAGCCCTGTACCACATATCCCCAATGTATGTTCCAGCCTCGTTGGACATTACTTCCTCTCCTGAACTTTGTGATAATCAATAAGACTCTGTCCTAGGCCCCCTAATCTTATCTTTATATACTGTCTCACCAGTTCCATGGGTCTAATAATCACTACACCAATAACTCCCAGATCTATCTTTCTGTCTCTCCTCTGAGCTATGGTGGCACCTGACTGATTGGAGCAGATATCCCAGAGCTATGTCAAACCAAAACTGAGCTAATTATCTCCCCTGACCCAAAACCTAACCCTCTTCTACACTTACCCGATTCTTTCAGACATCACCATCTGATCTCCCAGATCTGTAACTTTTTGCATTATTTTCAATTTCTCACTCCCCCTCCCCCCACTAACTGCCAAATCTTACTGTTCCTACTTAGACACTTCTCTCATCTGATCCCTTCTCCCTAACTCACAAAGCTCCTGTTAGAAACACGCTTGATACTAATGAGGTATCAAGGAAATCTGATTGCAGCAGAGTTCAGAGGAATAGAATGCCTTGGCCAAAGCAGGCTCAACAGCCCCACCACCACTACCCCTTTGAGGAAGGAAGAGCACTGAGTACAGAAGTGAGATGAGCTGTATACAGTTAATTCAAAACAAGTCCTCCCATCAAGGGATGGATTGGTCTGTTCCCTTTAGATCACCACCTTCTTTACATACCTCCTTAATATGTTTCCCCCCCTTTCTCTAACATATGAAGTGTGCCTAATTTTGTGCTTTTTCTCCCCCCTGGGTGGAGAAGTTAATATGCAAGTAGCTAGAAGAAAAGAAAAGAAGAAATCTGGTTATTCCCGGTCATATTTCTGAACCAGTTCAGGCCAGATCAGTCCCTATTCTGCAGTTTTCTGAAGGTCACTGTCTGTCTCCTGATTGGCTGAGCCCCCCTGCAGTCTGCTCCCCTTCTTGGTCTCTGACTTATTCTCAATGACTTCATCAACGAATAATAACTTCTGTGGAAACTCACACTCCTTATTTTAGGCCCTTATCACCTCTTCCCTAGATTCTTTTAACCAGGTCTTAATGGATCATCCTGCCTCAAATCGCTCCCTATCCAGTCCACCATCCACATTGCTGCCAAAGTAATTTACGTTAAGGTTATATCTGATCATGTCACTTTCTTAATCAACTCCCGTGACTTGCAGTTACTTCCTAGGATAAGGGATTTCTAAGTTAATTTTTTTCAATTATCAAGCATTTCGTTTTCCTCCCTCTTACAGTCCTCCTCCCCCCAAAGGAAAACAAAACCTCTGTAACAAAGAAGTATAGTCGGGCAATACAAACTGCCATTTTGGCCACATCCAAAAAATGTGTCTCATGCTGCATGTTTAAGGCTATCACCTTTCTGTCATGAGACGAGTAGCATTTCTCCTCTATACTCTGAAATCATAGTTGATCATGGTGGTGTTCAGAATCCCTAAATATTTCCATTTTGCTTTTTACAATCTTGTTATTATATAAATTGTTCTCTCGGTACTGCTCATTTCACTTTGCATCAGCTCATATATATATAACTCTCCCCAGTTTTTGCCAAAATCATCCCTTTCATAGTTTCTTATCATACAATAGTATGCCATCACATTCACATGCCATAAGTTATTTGTTCAGCCTTTCCCCAATTGATGAATATCCCCTCAGTTTCCAATTTCTTTGACACTTTGAAAAGAGCTGCTATAAATATTTTTGTATATATGAGTCTTTTTCCTCTCTTTGACCTTCTTGTTGTATAGATCTCAAAGGGCATGGGTCAAAGGGTATGCAGTTTAATAGGTTTGGGGGCATAGTTTTAAATTTCTTTCCGGAATGGCTGGCCCGGTTCGCAGCATCTCCAAGTACAGTAAAGTCCCTGTTTCCCCACATCCCCTGTCATTTCCCTTTTTGGGCACCTTGGTTGACTTTAATTTACATTTCTCTAATTATCGGTGATTTCTAGAGCATTTTTTTTTTCAACTTCCCAAATACAATATGGGGAAAGTATAGTTAGGGAGTAATTTATCTGAAAAAAGATCTGGGGGTTTTAGTGGCCCACAAAATGAGTATGAGTCAGTAGCAAGGGACAGAGCTTCCCCTCAACAAGGAGGTGAGAGTCTTGATATGCTCTGCCATGTTCAGTTCTAGTGAACATGACGATTTAAGGGCGTGGCTTATTTGGGGAGAGTCCAGAGAAGGGTGACTGAGGATGGGGTAGGACTGGAGTCTATGCCATGTAACAAGGAGTGTTCAGCTTGGAGAGAAGGCTCGGGGGAGACATGGGATCATCTTCCAGGATCTAATAGGTTGCTCTGTAAAGAGAGGAATCAGTATTCTCTTGTGCTTAGCCTTCGAGGGCAGAGCCAGGAGCTATGCAGGGATTCTCAGAGATCCCAACAGGCTGCATCACCTCCATTGGGAGGAGGTGGTAAGCTCCCTGCTCGAGGCAGGAAGGATGATTACTAAGAGGCACTCTTCTTTAAGAACGGGCTGGATGAGCTGCTGCCTACTCCCTGCATCTTTCCGACTTTAGTGAACACTCCCTTCCAAGACGATAAAGTGCCCCAAGGCAGGTCCTTTACAAAGGCTTATAAAAACTTACATTGAGAGAAACGCTAACTTCGCTTTATTTAACCCAACTTCCCAGAACTGCTCAACACAACTACAAATTTTTATATTTCGTAAGCAACAGGTATAACAAAAACACAAAGCGAGATGAAACCACAGAATTGGATAACTGGAGCAGTAAGAAAACTTTATAAGTGCGTCTTATTTTGAAAACAAAACTACGAGCCCCACAAAGTAGGACTTCAAAAAATTAAGTAATAACCCATAATCGTTCCTCTCCACGGAAATCTTTAGTAAAAGGCGAAAGATTTATACGATCTGAAGAGAAACCTGAGCATGACCTCACATTTCCTCCCCACCCAGCCCAATACCAAAATCCCAGCTTTAGCTGACGGTGACAGATGTTGTCCTGTGAGCCTCTATCCCTCCCAGAAGTCCTCCGGGAGCAGCTCGGCCCCAAAAAGCTCTGCCCCCTACCAAATATACCCAAATGCCCCTGCGTCGGAGGGGGAAAGATGAGAAAGTCAGGGAGAGGGATGCTCTCCCCGGGACAGTTCACGAGGAGCCGCGTAGCCTTGTGGGTATGCAAAACAGGACTCTTTCCCCTCCTCCCCGCCTTGGGCGCGTCCTGGGCCAGAGTGCCCGAGTCTGAAGGCAGCCGGTCCAGGACTGAACTAGAAATGCCGCTGAACTACTATCTCCCCATTTCACAGAGAAGGAAACTGAAGCCCCGGAAGAGGAGAATTGCGTGCAAAGCCTTGGCTCCATCTGCCTTTTCACCGCAGGGAAGGGAACGCAGCCAGGATGTCCCAGGCCACCCTGCCAACGTCCACTCTTGCCCCTCCCTCTTTCCCTCCCTCCCTGCAGGTCATGGGATACTTTCTTCCTAGCGCTTAGAGGACACCCAGGAAGGCAGCAAGGCGTAGAGCTCTGGGCTTGGGGTCTGAGCTTGGTCTGCAAGCTTCGGAGAAATCAGCATCGGAATCTATACAGAATTGTATGCAGTCGTGGGAAGGGAGGGGGGTAGTGGGGGGTAGGTAGGGGGGGATAAAATCTCAATTGTATGGCAGTGATTGTTAAACATTAAAAAATAAAAAAATTTAAAAAATTTAAAAAAAAGAAATCAGCATCGGGACATGACCGCCAAAATGCTATTGGGTCGTCTTGGATTGTGTTAAGAGGAGCCAGACTTCCAGGAAGGGGGAGGTGACTTTTGTCATCTAGTTTGTTAGCCAGCTCTCCCAGTTTTGTGTCATCTGCCAGTCTGATGCCTTCATGCAAGTCATGGATAAAAATGTGAAGCAGGACAAGGCTAAACCCAGATTTCGGAGACAACCTTCCACTGCGTTCCGGTGGAACCATCAATGAAGGAGTCTTTGGGTTCCAGCCACCAAGCAGTTCCAGACCTAAAGGCAAAGTTGTATGAAGAGGATTTACTAATTACGGAGAGGATTAGGGAAGAACTTATTACGTGGATGGCCATGTTTGAGTCGTGCTTTGAAGGAGTCTAACAAGAAAGGAATTTGGAAAGACAGAGAACAAGTTTAGGAGACACACTGTGCAAAGGCGTGAAGGTGGGAGATGTGACGTGTCAGTTTAACTAGATTGGAGAGTGTGCGGAGGATCTCAAGGCAGAAGACTGGGATGAGTCAGACTAAAAGGGTCACAGTGCTAGGCTGAGCAGTTTGTATGTGATCCTGGAGGCAATGGGAGCAGCGGAAGATTTTCAAACAGGGAAATGATAAGGTCAGAACCTGAGCTTTATGAGAAGTCTTTCGGAAGTTGTGTGGAGGATAAATTAGAGGGGAGAGAATAGTGGCGAGAATTGAATTCACTATTGAATAATCAGAATCAGAAGAGGAGTTAGAAGCAGCACTGATCCGGCAGAAATGACTCAGGATTCGGAATCATGTTTGGATTTGAATCAGCCTAGACAGCTGATTAACCCCCAGACAGCCTGGATGGACTCCCTGCTAGGCATATCAAACGCTGGGCTCCAAGGCTGCAAGGCGAGGGAGAAGACACAGAAGAGAGAAAGGAGGAATTGGGGAATTTCTAACTTCGGTGACGGTTTAAGTTAAGAGTAGAGCCTGAGGAACTCTTTCATTCGCGTAGGAGCGAAAAGAAACAGGTGGAAAAAGAAAATGAGAAACTTGCTGATAAACTCCAGCTCAGTTCTCAGCTTTATAACGTTACAAATGAATCAGAAAACATTCTCATTATAAAATAATGCTTTTCGGTAAACAGCGCAATTGTAAGAAACATAAATAATAAGAAGAAACAAAACTACACCGCCAGACGACTTGCAGTATGACCAAAGTAAAAACACAACTCAGAATTCACAGAGAGTTTAAAACACTTTCTTTCAAACACAAAACAAAAACCTCGCTGAAGCAAGGTTTCTAAAAATTGGTGACGAACTCTTGCTAGTTCCTCTCCACGGAAATCTTTAGTAAAAGGCGAAAGATTTGTTCGATATGAAGAGAAACCAGAGTATGTTGTCTGCCTTCAACAGCCACCAGCCCAGGAGACGCCACCCCGGGTAAACTCAAGGTGAGTTTCCACTGAGAATGCAAAGCATTGTGAATATGCAGATGAGACGGGAAGTTCGATCCTACAGCTGCTGCCTGAGCCCATAGGCGGCTGGAGCCTGGTGTCTCCCTCGCGGTGAAGTCACTCCAGAGCTTCTACAGGACTCTCAACCGTGGCTCCAGCGGACAATCAGGGACCCAGACTCGAATACTGACTTTAACGCTTGGGCAGCCACTGGACCCTCTCCGCATCTCAGTTTCCTTCTTGGGCTCAATGAGATTTGACCTCCTCTTCCAGTCCCAGCTTTCCCTCTGCAAGGAGATCCTTTCCCTTTTTGGCTGAAGGGTCCACACCCCCACCCCCACCCTCACCCCTACCCCCACCTTTCAACATTCACTTCCCTAAGTTTTACATTTCCTCCGTCCACCTCTCTCCCCTACCTAAGAGGGTTCTCCATAAGATAAGTTCTCCATATACATTCTTATTAAGCATATTTTCACATTAGTCATGTTGTATAGAAGAATTAAAACGAATGAGAGAAACCATAAGAAAGAAAAAACAAAACAGAAAAGAGCAAATAGCATGCTTCAATCTGCATTCAGATTCCATATTTCTTTTTTTATAATTAGTTTTCGGTTTTCAACAATCACCTCCATAAGTTTAAATTTTCTCCTCCATTTCCCTCCCAAGATGGCATGTAATCTTATATGGGTTCTACACATACATTCTTATTAAACACATTTTCACATTAGTCACATTGCATAGAAGAATTAAAACAAATAGGAGAAACCACGAGAAAACCAAAACAACACAAAAACATAACAAAATAGAAAATAGTCTGCTTCATTTTTCATTCTGACTCTGTAGTTCTTTCTGTGGATGATGATGGCATTTTCCATCAGGAGTCTTTTGGAATTATTTTAGGTCCTTGAATTGCTGAGAAGAGCTAAGTCTAGAGAAGTCAGTCATCTAAAAAGATAGCTGCTACTGAGTACAATGTTCTCACGCACTCACTATCAGTTCATATAAGGTTTTTCTGAAGTCCACCTGTTCATCATTTCTTATGGAACATTCATATACCACAACTTGTTCAGTATTTCCCCAACTGATGGACATCCCTTCCAATTCTTGGCCACCACAAAAAGAGCTGCTATAAATATTTTTGAACATATGGGTCCTTTCCCCATTTTTATGATTTCTGCAGACCTAGAAATGGTATTGCTGATCAAAGGGTATGTACAGTTCTATAGCCCTTTGGGCATAGTTCCAAATTGCTCTCCAGAATGGTTAGATCAGTTCACAATTCCACCAACAATGAATTAGTGTTCCAATTTTCCCACATCTCCAGTGTTTATAATTTTTCTGTTTTGTCATGTTAGCCAATCAAACAGGACATTTCTGAAGTGGAGCTCCTCATCTTTCCCCCAAGTTTTTAAGAAGTGGGAGTAAAGAAGGGAAGCATTCTAAAAGCCAGCATTCATAGAGCACCTTAACCTTTGCAAAGTGTTTTACATATGTTATCTCGTTTGATTCTCTCAATAACCTATTGAGAGGTTATTGTTACTATATTAGTGTTTTAATATAATTATTATCCCCAGGCAGTTTTCAGAGGAAGAAATTAAAGCTATCTATAGTCATGTGAAAAAATGCTCTAAATCACTATTGATTAGAGACATGCAAATCAAAACAACTCTGAGGTACCATATCATACCTATCAGATTGGCAAACATGACAGAACAGGAAGATGATAAATGTTGTAGAGGATTTGGGAGAGTTGAACTCTAATTCATTGTTGGTGGAGCTGTGAGCTGATCCAACCATTCTGGAGAGCGATTTGGAACTATGCCCAAAGGGCTACAAAAATGTGCATACGCTTTCACCTAGCAATATCACTTCTAGGACTGTATCCCCAAGAGATCATAAAAATGGGAAAGGGTCCCACATATACAAAAATATTTATAGCAGCTCTCTTTGTAGTGGCCAAAAACTGGAAATCAAGAGAATGACCATCAATTGGGGAATGGCTGAATAAATGATGGTATATGAATGTAGTGGAATACTATTGTGCCATAAGAAATGATGAACAAGAAGACTTCAGAGAGACCTGGAAAGACTTATATGATCTGATGCTGAATGAAAGGAGCAGAACCAGGAGAACTTTGTGCATAGCAACAACCATGGTGTGCGAGAGTTTTTTCTGGTAGACTTGGAACTTCATTGCAACACAATGAAGGACTTAAAGTCCCAATGGTCTTTAAGTCCTAAGGACTTAAAAAAATTCCCAGTGGTCTTTTAAGGCAAAATGCCTTCCACATCCAAAGAAAGAACTATGGAATTCAATTGCAGAATGTAGCAGATCATTTTTTGTGTGTGTATTATGTTTTGGTTTGTTATATGATTTCTCCCATTCATTTTAATTCTTCTACACAGCATGACTATAGTGAAAATGTATTTAATAGAAATGTATATGTAGAACCTATATAAAATTGTATACCGTTTTGAGGAGGGAGGGGGACATAGGGGAGAAGGAGGGGGAAAAATCTAAGTTATATGGTAGTGTTTGTAGAACACTGAAAATAAATAAAGTTAATTAAAAAGAAAAAAAGAAAAAATTATTATCCCTATTTTATAGATGAAGAAATTGAGGCTTGAGATAGGTGAATTAAGTTTCCTAGGATCACATAGCTAGTAAGCATTCAAGGCAAGATTCCAACTCAGGTCCAGTTCTATCCAGGGTACTACACAGCTGCCTTTCACCTAGCCCTACATATGCATACTTAGAGTCCATTTACCTTGACATATGCTAACTTGTTCAAGGAAGCTCATTAGACTTAACAGTTAATGTATGCCATCAACCTTTATTAATATATCTACAAATAATACCCTCCTTTGAGAAGGTATCACCAAACTGAGTCTTAGAGGCTCTGGGAAGCTTCTTTCATACCCTCACAAACAAGGCTTCTCTCTGCTCACATAGAGGCTGTGTATGTATGTCTCACCCAGTTCCAGATGTGGAAGGCATCTGAAGGCAGTCTGAAAGTTGGAGAGAAGCTGAGGTTGCTTATTAGATTTGAGATCACCTACAAAGAAATGATAATGAATCCATAGGATCTGATGGGTCACCAAGTCTAGAGGAAGAAGAGAAGAGGGCCCAGGACAGAGCCCTAGGGAACATCCTAGTGCATGAGACCTGGATGGGGATTCAACAAAGGAGACAGAGAAGGAATAATCAGATAGGTAGGAGGAGAACCAGAAGACAGTAATGTCCACAAACCTAGAGATGAAAGAGAAAAAGGTTTTGTACCTTACAGGGCTCTAGTTATATCCATTGTTATTTCTATCCCATTTGGTGCCCAGCTCAGAATTCTGCCAGTATCAGTTAAATGCTTGTGGAATAGTTGAAAGGCGTGGGGAACCTAAAGTCATTTCCAGATTAAGTGCTATCTCAATCACACTACTAAGGAACTATTTCATAGAACATTATTGAATAACAAAAAAATAATTTTTAATAAGTTGATCCCCAAAAAGTCTACAATCTCAAGAGAAATGAGAAAAAAGCAGGAATGAAGGGGCCATGGATTGACCATATCTCAAAATACAAAATGTTAATTTTCAAAACTACTTGATACTGGTTAAAAAATAGAAAGCTAGATTTGTGGGATACCCTGGATTAAAAAAACTCAGAAGAAGCCATATGTGACTATAGCCCAGTGTTTGAGCCCAAGAGCCTAGACTACTGGAGAAAGAATTCCCTTTCCAACAAGGACTTCTGGGAAAACTAGAAACCAGTTTGGCAGAAAATACCTTAGAACAGCATCTTACACCATATACATGTTAAGCTCCAAACAGATACTTGACCTAAATATAAAAGATTATGTCCTGAAAAGATTACAGTAAAACAAAGAGAGGTGCTTTTCACCATTATGGTGAGATAGAAAACTCATAACAAGGGAAAGAGATAAACTTACAAAAGATAAAGTAGACATTTTAATTCCATAAAATATTTTAAGTTTTTGCCCAAACAAAACCAATATAGTTGTTGACAGAAAAAAAGTCTTCACATCAGATACTTCTGATAAAATCCTGCTATCCAAGATATACAGAGAATTTACACAAATATATATGACTAAGAGCCATTTTCCTGTAAATCAGTAGAAAAGAGATATGAATGGAAAATTATCAAAAGAAGAAAGCAAACTATCAGTAGCCATGTGAAAAATACTTAAAATGCCAGCTTAAAAATTCTGAATTTTTACCCCACATCCCTTAAATTGGCAAAAATGATCACTAATAGCAATAGTCCATACTGGGAGGTTACCTGTGGAGATACAGGTACTTGAAAATACTTTGGAATTAGGCACAAAGAGACACTGTCACTATATTCTTCATATCTTTGACCCAGCCATCCCTTGACTCTGTATATTCTTCCAAATAGTCAATGTGATCAGTGTCAAAGTATTAATTATAATAACACTCTTTACAATTATAATTTAAATTTAACAATTTATAATATATTATAATAATATAACTTGAATAATAATAACTTTGTAGTAGCAAAAAACTAGAAACAATGGGGCTGCCCATCATTAAAGAAAGGATAAGAAAATTGTGGTTTCTGACCACAATGGAATATCACTGCACTTTGAGAAATGATAAATATGAGGAACTCAGAGAAACTTGGGAAGTTTGTATAAACTGATACAGAGTAAAGGCAACGGAACCAGGACAATGCGCACAGTAACTGCAACAATGTAAATAGCAGAACTGGGACAATGTACATAGTAACTGCAACAATGTAAATAGCAGAACCAGGACAATGTACATAGTAACTGCAACAATGTAAATAGCAGAACCAGGACAATGTACACAGTAACTGCAACAATGTAAGTAACAGTAAATAGCAGAAGTCAGCCTCAGAGACTCATTGAAGGATCAGCTGTGATTCCAGATTAAAGAAAAGGAAACATCTTTTCCTGGTGGAACATCCTTTGTCTTGGTGGAGAGATTGGGGAATATGGGTACAGAGTATTACGCAGAATGTCGCATGTGGTCACTCTGCTGGATGGGTTTGGGGCAAGTTTTTTTTTGTTGGTTCTTTTTTTGGTATAAGGGAAGATGAAAAGGGGAACCATACTGGGAAATGACCTTGGTTGTTTTGTTTTTAATAGCTTGTATCTCTTTCTTTTTTACAATCATATTATACATATTTCTACATTAGTCATGTTGTGAAAGAAGAATCAGAACAAAAGGGAAAAACCTTAAAAAAGAAAAAAAGAGAAAATAATCTGCTTCGATCTGCATTCAGACTCTTTCTCTGGATGCAGGTGGCATTTTCCATCCTGAGTCTTTTGGAATTGTCTTAGGTCATAGAATTGCTGAGAAGAGCTAAGTCTATCATAGCTGATCCGCACACAGTGTTGCTATTACTGTGTACAAGATTGTTTTTTGAAGGACCTAAATCTAAGGTATTACAAGCTGGAGAGTGTTCAAAGGAGGAAGCCAGGAGGGTAAAGAGCCCTGAGACTATGTCATATGAGGATTGGTTGAAGGCACTGGGCATATTTTTCCTGGAAAAGAAAAGACTTATTAGGGGACATGAAAACAGGCCTCAAAAAATTTAAAAACATAAAGTTAGGTCTGGATTCAGAAAACACTTCCTAAGGACAGAACTATCCCAAAGTGGGTGGGGCTGCCTCAAGGGGAAATGGGTTCCCTCTCCTGAAAGATCTTCAAGCAGAAGTCAGATCACTACTACTTATCCAGTATTAATAGTGAGGTTTCCTTTTGGATATGGGTTGAACCAGATATGGTTGAAGCCGCTTCCAATTCTCAAATTCCAGGATGCTACATCTGTGTAAGCCACCAGGTGTCACTCAAAGTTCAAACTGTTTCATTCCAGAAGCGTGCACAAGGGTGGGAACTACCAACCCACACACCACCAGCTGTGTGTTCACAGTTAGTATGATTCTAACTCCCAGATTCTATCCACTGGGCCACTTAGCTTCCCCCAAAGCAGCCCCTTTCCTCAAGTAGTAACAGAGACAACATGTAATGGGCTAGTTACAAATGCAAAACATACAGGAGATAATTTCAGGGGGAAGGCACTAACATCAGAGGGAGAAGGAATGTGGTCTACCCATGCCCACAAGAGCTCCCCACGGTATCCAGTGCCTGACCAATGGCTTGCTTGGTACTTCTATGACTGATTCCAGAAAACTCTCCCCCACCCCAGTTTTGGGCTAGTGCCACTCACATGATCTCCTGGCATCTTGTCAGAAAGAGTAAACCCAGCAATGAGTGGGATGTTGAGCAGTTGGTGGTGGTGGTGGAGGAGGGGATAAGACAGCTAGCTCCCCTTTGTGCTCAAGAATTGCTTCTGTCTGGGATCATGCAAGTAATTAACTGCCCAGGACCTTCAGCTCCCTTCACCTAGGTATTTGTGGTCCTAATATTTCCAGACTTAAAGAAGAGATACTTTCATAGATGGAGCCACTGAAAGTAAAGAGTGTTGTTAGAGAATGCTAATGAGGTCTTAGAATGCCTGGAAAGCTTCACCATGTCTTTATGAACTTCAAACCTCTCTGACTGAATCAAGAAGGGGAAAAGACCCTCTACGGGCTTTAATAGCCAAATGAATTCCTTCAGAATTAGAGATTCAAAGACATGACAAGCTTGGAGCTGCTTTGCAGCAATTTCCTTCTGTCTTTTCAACCCCCCTACAGAGGCCTTGTAACTTTGAAAGTGACCTGGTAGACCAGTCAGAGACACTGCATCTAGCAGGGAACAAACACAAAACTCCAGATAGAAAGAGATACAAAGGGAGTCACCTGGGAAAGGAAGCATCTTCAAGGAGCATGAGCCCCAGAGCGCAGAGAATAGAGCTGGGTAATGGAAAGAAGCAGACACTGGGAGCTCAACTGGAGACTAGGCCCAAGGAGAGCGATGTGAACACTACAGGAAGATAGTGAGGGTATACAGGTCTTTCAGCCAGGGTCTCCCAGTGCATCCTGGGCCATCTCCAGTCATCCTGATGAATATCTGGTCACTGGATTCAGATGGCTCTGGAGGAGGTGAGGCTGGTGACCTTGCACAGCCCTCCCTCCCTCCAAACAAAGTCAAATGCAAGTCATGTTGTCATTTCTCTAATGGCATGGTGTTCTTCAGCAACGAAGGATGAACATAACAACCTCACAACCATTGAAATTCAAATTTGAGTTCACTTTTCCTTTGGATCCTGAGTGGGCAGCTAGGTGGTACAGTAGATAGACTGCTGGACCTAGAGTCAGGAAGACCTGAATTCAAGTCTGGTCTTAGACACTTACTAACTGTGTGACCTTGGGTAAGTCTCAGTTTTCTCAAGTGTAAAATGTCGGTACTTACCTCCCAGGATTGTTGTGAGAATCAAATTGAGCTAACACTTGTAAAGGGCTGGGCACATAGCAGGTGCTTAATAATACTTATCTCCTTCTTGAGTATATTTTGGAAGGAGCCTCAGGTTCATAGGGGGAATGTTTTACAGGTGTTGGGTTTACTATGTCACTAGAAAACATCTTTGCTAAGAAAAATAAAACTCTGTCAAATGGAGGTAGGACATCCAAGCATTTTCTGTCAGTCTTAAGACCATTCCATTCTACACTTCCGGTGCCTAATGATTCAGAATACAAGCAAGGGGACACCCAGACCTAAGCCACAGCTTGGGGCTGACACAGGACCAGAGACTAACAGAAGGTCGAAGTCCAACCCATTCACAAGAGAATCACCACTCTAAGAAGTGGTGATTAAGAAGGGCTCTAAGGAAGGGGAGCTCATCCCCTCTGGGACAGTTCTTTATGTCAACCACCCCTTCCCTCCCCCCACTGCTGGTTCAGAGTGGCGAGATGTGAAACCCTACCCCTCTCCAAGGCTGGCAGCATAAACTCATGCCTCCTCCCCATGATTGGTCGACTTGAGGTGCCCCACCCTCTGATTGGATGGCTCTTCCCAGAAGCTCTATTTAAGTAGAACACTCAGGGTGACCATCTCTTCATTTTCTAACTGGCTATACTCCTATGCAGTGTTCCTGTCTGCTCCCAGCTGGACACCTTATTACCCCACTCTACCACTCTACCCCCACCCCCTTTTCAGCTTCCAGTGTTGTCTTCCAGTTAGAATGGAATCTCTTTGAAGACAGGGACTTTCTTTGTGCTTATGAGCTTGTGCTTGGCACATAGTAAGTATTTAATAAATGCTTGTTGACTGACATATTGAAGACAGCAGTTGTGTTCCCCTAAGTCTTCTCTCCTCTCAGTTAAACATGCCCTATTCCTTCAGCGGATCCTCCTATGCTACAGACTCTAGGTCCTTCACTACTCTGGCTGCCACCTCCCAACTCATCCATGTCCTTCTGAAATCTTGGTGATCAGAACTGACCCTGGTCCTCTAGAGAAGGGGTGACCTGGACAGAAGCCAGACACCTCCCCATTCCTTAATGATGACAGGCCTAGGGTTCTTGATGTTATATTGCTGCTGGCTTCTACCCAGCTTGTAACTCACCAGCATTCCCAGATTCCTTCCAGAAGAGCTAGATTAATTGTAGACAAAAAGCCAAAGGGAATGATGGGCCCAGATGCCCCCTTTGTTTTCCTGGACTGCACTTGGTTGCCATGAGATAAGAAGAGTCAAGTAGCTGGACCAGTTCAGGGAAAGTTCTCTGGGCTTGGGGAAGCCTGGTGAGTGGTGGACCCCTACTGTGCCCAGTGACACAGGGGCCAAGTGGGGGGTTTCACCTTTGGGATCAGAGTTTTGAGATGCTTCCTTTCCTGTGCCCCTCCCCATGCAGCCATCGAACTGATCAAAGACCTCATCAAAACTGATGTCCGGAGGGCTCTTCTTAAAGGCCTGGTTTCGCTCCTAAAACCCTCTGCCAAAGACACCACCAAGCTTCAGCCCAAGATCTTAGAAGGTGAGCCAGGCCTCCTGGGCAGCCCCCAACAGGATTTGTCCACTTACCCAGGGCCCATCCCTGCCCTCCCTTCCTTCCTCCTGCAGATCCAACAGTATTTCAGGTCTCTGGCCACCTGCCTGTGTTTCTGCAGCAAGCTGCAGCTGCCAAGTCCATCGGGTAAGTAAGCCTCCTTCAACACTGCCCCCCAATGTCCTTGGAGTTAAAACACCTTCTCTCCAAACATCAGCTCCTCATGTAAGGAGGAAGGCATCAAGAAGGGGGAGGAGGGAAATGGTTCAAGCTTTGCTTCAGCCTTATCTCTACTCCCATTCTGGGCCTGCCTCAGGGGCCCTGACCACCTCTTTGCCCATAACTGCCAAAAACCTTGGATCCCTGAGCTGTGTCACAGACCAGAGTGGAAGAACCAGGGCTAGGAGTCATGAAACTAGTTTTGAAAGCAGCATTAGCACCAACTAGCTCAGTGGCTTTGGGAAAGTCCCATCCCCTCAGAGAGTCTCTGTTTCTGCCCCTGTAAAATTGGATGCTTATCTTACATATCCTTCCTTCTAGGTTGGTGGAGTGGGGGTGGGGATGGCTCCAGGAACAGCAAGGCCCATAAAATAGATGTCCTAATAATGACCATGGTGGGGGGCTGGGGCCAAAGGGCAGCCTCCAGCTTGGCCTGCCCCACAAATGGGTCTCTCTTTAAAGAATTCTGAGCAGGATAGGGGACCCAATGCTCTCTAAGTTTGCTTTCATTTGCAATAAAGATTTCCCAACATGTACTGCTAATGCTTATCCATATTCTGATATGAAATATTTTGAATCTTCTGTGAAAGCCAGAGGGTGTTTTTTTCACCTGGGTAATTTAAGAAGTTGATAGCTGCCTTGGAAATGTTAAAAGCAAATAGAATTATTTAAAAAAAAAAAAAGATTTCCCAACATGTAGATTCAGTCATCCTCCCTGTACTTTCTCCACAATCCTCCTGGTTCTACAATCTCCATATCCTAAAGGACAGGTCTCAGGTCCCTTCCCAGCCCCCAAGTCTCTTCTCCAGGCTAAAAATCCCTGTTCCTCTGACAGTCTCCATGTAGCTGCTCATAAGCATCATGGAAGAGTAGATGGAATTCTCGTTCCTTATCAGGTGAAGGAAGGCAGTGAGGAAAGACCAGGGATAGGCAACAGCCTGAGCAAATGCACCGAGGTAGTAAAGTAGAGGATTTGTTTGGGGAACACAGAGTGTGTAGAATTGTATGAGATTGCCTGGAAAAATAGGACAGGCAATGCTGCCCACTCCACAAGAGCCACATGGCTCTTTCCCCTCTATATTTCCAGGGCAGGCCTTTCCATTTCAGGACTACAAAATTCCTCCTCCGAATCACTTGGGGAGGTGATTTCACTTCTTTGGATTCTAATTCTCCTGCCCTGCCTTAGTATACAGGATACCTCCTGGTGACGCTGCCCATCCCTCATCTCCATATTCAGTGACTGGCCCAGTCTTATCAATTTGACTTTCATGACATCTCTCATATTGGGCCCTTACTCTTCTCTGACACCGATAAGATCCAATACTCCTCATACAACAGCCCCTTGGGGGGGGGGTTCTCCCTGCCCCTAGTCTCCCCCTCACTGTGTCAGCAACCCCACCCCCCATTCAATCAGCTCCAGGATCAATATAAAATCCTAAATTTGACTTCAAAGCCATTTATAACCTGCCCCCTTCCTGTCTTTCCAGGTTTTCTACATTTCACTCCCCAACCTATACTCTGTGATCTAGTGTCACTGGCCTCCTGGCTACTCCTTGAACAATGAATTCCATTTCCTGACTTTTTTTTTGTTTTTGAGGCAATCAGGGTTAGGTGACTTGTCCAGAGTCACACAGGTAGTAAGTGTCTGAGGCCAGATTTGAACTCAAGTCCTCCACAAACTCCACTTCCTGACTCTGGATGTTTTCTCAAGCTGTGCCCCCTGCCTGGCATGTCCTCCTTTCTCATCTCTACCTCTTAGTTTCCTTCAAGTCCCAGCCAAATTCCCACCTTCCTCAGAAAGTCTTTCCTAGTCTCTCTTAATTCCAGTGCCTTTTGTCTGAGATTATCTCTATTTGTCCTGTCAGTAGCTTGGTTGTCCAGGACTGTATTTGGATTATCTTCACCATTAGACCATGAGCTCCTTGGGGGCAACAGGGACTGTCTTTTGCCTTTTTTTGTATCCCCAAGCTTTGTGCCCATGCCTGGCACATACTAGGTGCTTAATATATGTTAGTGACTGACTGACCTTAGGCTGGTTGCAGCAGGAGCACCAGGGCCACACATGTCCCACTGCACCCTGACTGGGGCCCTGCGCTCTGGCTCTGACCTGGCCCAGGCTAGGCCTGCTCTACTCATAGCCCCTTCCCACAGGGTCATAGCTCGAAGCTCCATGGCTGTGGCGGAGGAGCTGCTGTCCCTGCAGGTGGTCAGTCACCTGTTGTATGCCATGGGCAACCAGGACCACAGCAACGGGCAGCGTCTGGCCAGCCTCACCTTGGAGGTAGGGGAGGGGGAGCCCTGGGACTGGGAGTGGGGGAGGGGGAGAGGGCATCTGGGACTACGGCCAGCATCTCCTGGCTTTATTCTCTTGACTCTCTGCAGTACTTTGTCCAAACATTTCCCATAGTGGAGGAGCATGTGCACATGGCCATGGGAGACAAACTGTTTGAGCTTTTCACGGTGATCTCCCCTCTCCTCCCCTCCCCTCTCCTCCTTCCTGGCCCCCCCAGCCCCTCCTGGCCTTGGCTCAGCCTCAGCTGGTGCCTCTCCTAACTCAGAAGCCTGGTCCTCACCCTCAGAAACCTCTGGTAGGCCTCCAGTGGGCTCTTTGCTTCCACAGCCACTTGTGTGCCCTCCTCAGGGGGCCAGGCTGTGTTGAAGGCTAGGCATCTCTCTGTTCTTAGGCCTGTGCACTCAGTGCTACAGGGAACCCCTGTTGGGTGATCAACTGGGTCAATGCCATCACACTCCTCTGTGGCTCCTACCACGGCCTAGGGCAGCCCAGTCTTGGTGGGAACTTCCCCGAAGACCCTTCCCCACAGTGCCCCCTCCACCTTCCCAAGGCAGCCTCATTTGAACAGCCCCTTTTCCTAGAACAATGCAGAGGACTTGTACATGAATATGGACAGCGTCCAAGCCGACATCCTGGCTTCTAACAAGGTCAACATTCCTGAGGGTGAGCTGGGCTCTAGAGACTGGAGGAGGGGCTTCTGTGGGCTGAGTACAGCTTGGTGACTCACATCTGCCTTCAACTTCCAGCTCTAGGCATCTACTCTTCCAACATCTCCCTGACTACCTGGAAGGGCTTTGGAGTCCCCAAGTCTGGGAAGGAAGATGGCATGAAAGAGGAGATGTCTGAGGGTGCAGAAAAGCAGATGAAGCTCCAGTGAAACCACCCTGCACCTGGCCTTGTACCCTCTTCCCTGCCTGCTGGCTGTCCACCAGCCTGGGGGAGGGGAGGCCACTGAGGCCAATGAGGCTCAGAAGCAGCTATGGGCATGAGAGGAGGGGAGGCTTTCCCATGGGGGCCTTGGCTGCCCTTCCAAGCCCCCTCCCAACCTCTGGGTCTCTGAGGGATGGGAACAAGTCCAATAAAAGTGTCCCTTCTCAGAAGATGTGTGCATTTGTGAGGGTTGTCTGTATTTCCATTGACCAGCATCTGCCAGTTTGGACAGGTAACAGATCTAGTAGCCTTGCCCTCTGGGTTTAGAATTGTTTCTCTTTCCCTACCTGCTCATCATAAAAATGTGGGTGAGCAGCTTGGATGCTATTAGGCAAAGAGCTACCACATAATTTATGGTCCGGCCTTCACAGACTGAATCTTGGAAGGCTTCTGGAATGCTCCCAGTAAGCTAGGGTGAAGGCCCAAGCTCTTCCCTTCAGAGTTCAAAGAAAAGATCAGGCCTGAACTGGTCAAGATGTCGGGAAGAGAGGAAGTATTAGAGAGTAACTCTCCCCCAGCTCCTCCTCAACAAAGATCAGGAGAATGCACCAGAAGCCAAAAAGTCATAGTGAGTCATTTTTCTAGCCCAGGGCAGCCTTAAGGAGATGAACAGGCAAAGGTCTGAGGATGCTTGGGAGGGGATCAGGCCAGGAGCACGGGTGGCTGTGGACCTAGAATGGTCACAAGCACTTGGCCTCAGCTGTATACTGAGAAAGGAATAGGTTTGGGGAAGGAAACATTACCTTCATGGCTCTGATCCCAAAAGCAGCATCTCACACCAAAGTGGGGCTGGCACTTTAGTTGCTCTAAACCTGTGGAAGGCCAATAGTGGCTGAGTCCAGGCACAGCTGCTGAAACTTCCAACCACACACAAGCTGACAGACCTAACCTGGGTCAGAAACCTGCAGAGCCCAGACTGGGAGACTAGTGAACAGATCATCTCCCAGATCACATGACTTTGGGAACACTGAAAATGTACAGGCCCCCCAACCTCAAGCAGTAGGACGTAAGAGAAGGGAAGCTCAGGGCAACATCCTATGCAGAAGGATACAAAACCTAACACTAACAAAAGATACAAAGTCAAGAAGGAGGTGTGTGGGGTACAAGACCCTTACCCAAAAATTCATAAAATAAAGAGGCGTCTCGAGGTAAGAACAAAAAGCGTTTATTCCATTCTCCCGAGAAAGGGGCGTCACCTCCACCAGGATTTTTGATTGTGTTCATCCTTCGTTGCCAAAGAAGACCACAACATCAGAGAAATGATGACATGACTTGCACTTGACTTTGTTTTGAGTGAGGGAGGGCTGTGCAGGTCACCAGCCTCACTTCTCCTCCAGAGCCATCAGACAAAGGACCAGCCAGGAAAGATATTAAGATCATGGGCTGCAGTAAGGAAGGTAGAGGCTCCATCCCAGGAGTCAAGAGATGGGCATCTTTCTATCATCTGCCCTGGTCACACCTCATCTGGAGCACTGTGGTTGGGGCTGGGCACCATGTTTCAGGAAGAACATTGAGAAACTGGAAAAATGTCCAGAGGAGGGGGAAAGGTCGCATACAAGGGTCAGTTGAAGGAACTGGGGTTATTTATCAAGGAGAAAAGAAGTCTGGGGGTGAGGGTGGGGGACAGGACATGAGAGCTGTACTAGGTGGGCTGTCCCATTAAGGAGGGATCAGCCTTGTTCTTCTTGGCCCCAAAGGGCAGAACCAGGAGCAGTGGGCAGAAACTACTGTTAGAAACATACTTGACACTAATGAGGTATCAAGGAAATTTTTTTGCAGCAGAGTTCAGAGGAATTGAACACTTTGGCCAAAGCGGGACTCCACCCTCTTTTCTGGAGGAGGGAGCACTGACTACAGAAGGGAGATGAGTTATATACCTTTAGTTCAAGATGGATCCTCCCACCAGTAGGTAGACTGGTTCATCCTCTGTTAGGTCCCCACCTTCTCTACATTCCCATTACATAACCCCTCATAGTGGGATTCCCCCTCCCAGACATGCTTTAATATAGGACCCATGATCAGAAAATGAAGAGACAATTTTATGCGGGGTATGTCTGCATATATGCATGAAGTTCATTAAGCAGTGAAGCAGAGCCTTGTCCAGGTAATTCTAAGTCATTTTTCTTGGCTACTTCCAGCTAGATGTAGATTTGGTTCCTTTATCAAAAACTGTAATTTTCTGAAGGCCACTGTCTGTCTTTTGATTGGTTGAGTCCACCTGCAGTCTGCTGGCCTTCTTATTATCTAACTTATTCTCAATGACTTCATCCATTAACAATAATTTATTGTGGAAACAACTTTTGCTGTCTTTCACACTACCCAGAGTCCAGTTTCACTAGAGGACACATTGACAGCTGGATGGGACCTGCATGCTTATCGAATTTCACCCTCCTCTAGCATTTGGGACAAGTGGGTATCCAGCCTCTCTGCCTGAAGCCCTCCCAGGAGGGCCCGTCCACTGCCCCCCTAAGCATCCCTTTCCAGGCTGGGGCAGCCACAGCTTAGGGACCTTTCCCTTATTTTGTTTTCCTTGGGTTCCCCTCCTCCATTCCCCCTCAAAACTAGTTCGTTAAGCGGGAGGGCTCCACGGGCGGGGGGAGGAGGAACATTGGGAGAAATGTAGCGGATGTAAAGAGAAATTGACATTACCAAGTGTTTTTAAAGCGTTTCCAGACACGAGCAGTACCACCGTTTGTCCATCAGGCGGCGCTGCAGCTACGCACCGTTCTGGCGAGCACGTGTCCCGGAGGACTGAAGATGCCAAATCTTAGCACAGTGCCTGGCATACAGTGGGTGCTTAATAAGCGCTTATGGATTACACCCCATTCCCAGAGCCGCGTCCCCCGCTGATGTCACCAATGCACAGCTAACGGTCCTGCCTTTTATTAACATAATCGGGTATTTATTTATTTGCAAGCGAGCTCCAACCGGCAGGCCAGCCTTGGTCTGGCCCCTCCCTCCAGAGGCGGTCGCTGGGCTGGAGCGGCTACCAGATGGCTGTGACATCACGGCCTGTGTCTAGAGGGCGGAAGTCAACTGCTGCCTCCTCCAGGAAACCCTGGCCTCTCCCTAGGGCCCAGCGCTCGGTGGTACACCTACTCTTCTTCATTCCCCTCGTTGACAGAAAAGCTTTAAGAACCTGAAGATCTGGGTCTCGAACTCTCAACCCCAGTGGGTCCAATGGGTAGGGAAAGAGGCGGGGCCGCGCAGGCGCATTGTTGTCCCCACGGGGTGGTGGGAAGCCCAGAGACCGCTTGGGGCAGACGGGAACTACATTTCCCAGAAGGTGCCGCGCGCCACGACAAGGGGCGGAAGTGCGGAGGCACACGTAGACGCAGGACGCAGGACGTAGGACGCAGGCGCGCGGCATTTAAACGGCGGCGGTTGGTACAGGCTGGACTTGAACGCGAAGGCGGCCAACCTTACTGCTGTCGTCGCCGCCGCAGCCGCTTGGAAGCCTGTCCTGTCCCCCGAACGCCCCTTGCTGCCCGACTCGTCTTGCCCGACTGGCTCGCCATGGACGCTACTCTGCTTGCCCGCCTGCTCCCGGGCCTAGCCATCAAGATCCAGAGAAGCAACGGTGAGGGGGCAGGGGCCGGAGCGGGGGCGGGGCCTTGTGGGAGGGGCGAGGCATAGGCTGGTGGGCCGGCGGGCTCGGGGCTGCCAGTGTGGGGCTACTTTGGATTAGGAGGTGGCGGCCGTGGGCGGGGCTCAGACCCCTTCCGGTGGACTTGGGGGCAGGCATTCAAGCTGGCATGGATGGGGGACCCCTTGCCCTGAGGTCTGGGTCTCCCCTCTAAGGGCTCAGGCCAGTGGTGCCAGTCTGACCCGACAGAGGCAGGGGAGGAGGTCCCAGACTGTGAGATCGTGCCTTGTGCCCAGCCTGGGCTTCCACATCTGCTGAAGGCTGGCCTTGCTGACGGCAGGGCCCGCTCAAAGGGAAGGACTTTGCTTGGCCCCTTCTTAAAAGGGCTGCTTCCAGGAACAGCCTGGAGGGCTCTCTCACCTGTAGTGTCAAGAGGCAGGGACCCATCCCCTAGCTTGCCTGGGCCCATTGTGACCAACAGTGTGACCACACTGTCTATGGGTGGCTGGAGGGTTAGCGTGCCAGCTGGCATGGCACATGGGTCATGGACCCACTGCTACATCTTTCATAAGCTCCTGAAGGGTGTTCTTGGATTCCCCGTAGTGCTTTACAGCTTAATAATGCTTAATAAATGTTGAACCATTGAGATGGGCCAGGGAGGGTTATGAAAATGGGGAGGGGAAGGAGACAAGGAAGCTCTGGGGCTGGAACTCTGTTGATGGTAGAGACGCCTTACCCTTTAACAGGTTGCTCTCTTTGAGGGCTTTGTAGCATTGTCCAAAGGCCCTCTAGCTACAACTTTGTGCCCTGAGAAGAAAAAGAACACTGAGCTTCACTTGGCCTCCCTCCCATTCTCACTTCCTTTTTCTTGATATGATCTTCAAAGGGGTGGGGAGTGCTGGCTGGCCTTGGAACCCTGCAGAGGATGGCATAGATTCCTTTGATCCTTACACTCACATCTCCCTTTCCTCTTTAGGCCTGATTCATAGTGCCAATGTCATGACAGTAAATCTGGAGAGGTCCTCTGTGTCAGTGGAATGGGCAGAAGGTGGCTCTACTAAAGGCAAAGAGGTGAGTTGGGGCAGTGCTGACTTGTTCATGGAGAGGCCCTTCCTCCGTTTCATCCCCTACCTCCACATGCTATACAGACAACAGGGATCCCCCATGGGCCATAAGAAGGAATCTGTGCTAGAGCCTGAGCCTCCATTCAAGTTGTCAAACATTTTACCTGCATGTTTTGTATAACAACCAGGGCCAGGTCCATACTACACTCATCTCCTTAAGGGCCGGATCTCTGCTGGCTAATATACCTGGGCATTTGTCCTGGCTAGGGACACATGAACCAGAGAAGGGAGTATGTAAGGTTTCAGGCTGGACAGCACTGTAGGAACTGGGGAGGTGGAGTGGAAGTTACCTTACTGTGACAAAAGGAGTTTGCTGGAGACCCAGCACTGGCTTCAGAGGAGGAGCTGTAGTGGCTGCCAGGGAGAGTCTGACAAGAGAGGCTGGGTAGGACTGTCACCCATCAGAGATGGAATGGGGATTTCTCATTCAGGTACCAACATTGGACCAGATGCATCAACAGGTGAGTGCATGCCACATGCACTCCTGTGTACTTGTGTGTGTGCTTCCCCTTTGCTCAGAGATGTGATGGGTTTTAATTCTCTGGTTAAAGAGAAGGATGATGATCTTGGTTACATTAAGTATAAAGGAATTGAAAACCTACCAGTTATCATCAAAAACCTGGAGGAAGGGTTAGATAAGTACGGCCCACATAAAAGGATAGGGAGGAGACTGGACTAGCCCAGGAAACCTTCTAGTGTGTGGACTCTTCCCCTGGGGATCATGGGTTTGTTTCTTAATGTCTGGTAGCTTGTTGTAAATTTCAGTATTCTTATTGGTGTCCTTTGTGATCCGATTTTTTTTTTAACGCATTTAAAAACATTTAGAGAATGGGACCAGGCTTCACGAAATGAGAAGCCAAAGGGATCCACATATTTCAGAAGTGAAGAGTCTTTGCTCTAGGGTCTGAGGTGATGGTGGTTGGTGATGGGGGCAGGAAAGGTAAGCTGGAACTAGCTTATCCTAGAGGGCCTTTGAAGTCTGGCACTGCAGGCCAGACAACTAGTCTTTACTGTCTACAGGATGATAACATGTAGGGTTTGGTGAAGATGTAGAACAGGCCGGGTAGAGTACTTACTCCATGTAGTGCTGAGGGGAGGGCTGTCACCAGTCCCTGGGAATGAGGTGTCAGTTGGGAGCAGAAAGGAAGTCACACATGATGCTGCAGCAGGTGCTCTGAAGGAAGCCTCAGTGGGGCTTGGTGATTGGGAGGATCTTTAGGAGGAGGGAGGGAGGCAGGCGGAGATGGTGTCAGCAGCTAGGATTAACAGGACTGCAGGCTACCCCCACTCATTCCCTCTGAGAATGCTGACTGCTTTGGGGTTTTCCTAGTGAGCTCAGCTTCTCCCTGGGAGACCTCAATGTCTCCTGGCCCAAAGGGGAGTTCTCAGCAACCCCGTAGTTGATGTTCAGGAGAGGTAATTGTTGGTTTTTGTTCTTTGTTCTTGAAGAGGACCGATGGCATCAGTTCAGTGATTTAGAGTCTTTAGAGGCAAGCTCCCCATCCTGGAAGTCTGAAGCAAAGACTAGGTGGAATTTTGGAAGAGAGTGTTTCTGGTCACAGGCCTTCAGTAGCTCCTCTTTGTTTTAAGAATTCAGTTCAAACCCCTTCCCTGGCATTCAAGGGCCTCCCTGATCTGACCAAACCCTGCATTGTCTTCTGTTCAGTGAGATTAATTCTATACCTTATGTCATCCTGTGCAGCTGGGGGGACTGGAGGGAAAAGGCACCAGATACCCCTTGTAGCTAGGGCCTTGTAGTATTGTAGATACAGGTCTTAGCAGCAATTCCTCAGCCAGCCTGGAAGTATTTGAAGGACTGGGATAGTGTCTTACCTTGACTCCCCCAAATGGGCACATCCTCCTGTACCAGGCCTTGTGGGCACTGACTGTCCTTGAAGGACTGGGAAGGCTTTGGTGTCTGGGAAGGAAAGTCTTCATGTTGGACGAGACAGAATTTGGCTGTTTGCACTTTGAAATGTTCTGTATTTTTGCTCCTTAAGTTAGGCTAAGTGTAGCTTTTTTGAACCCCCTATGACGTCATGCAGACAAACGTGCCAGGGGCCTCCCAGGGCCAGGGATTGTGACCTCGCTGCAGATAGCAGCAGAAAGAAGAGCTATGGTGACTGTGGAGAGAGGTCTGGTGTTGTACAAGGACAGCCCAACCCTCCAGTGTTGGGAGGGTGCTGCTACTGGAAGTGTTGAATTGAACCTTAAAGCTTACGGGGCTGGCTCACTTGGGACACTTTGTGCCAGCTGAGAAGGCCAAATTGCTGCTAACAGGGCCTGCATCATTGCCCAGGGAACCCCCAGGAGGAGAAGTGCTGACCAGTTATCTTCCAGGAGGGCTGCTGGCATTCTGGGGGAACTGTGTGGCCTTAGTCAGCTAGCCAGCTGCCGGACTTCACCTTCATTCCACCCATCCATCCAGTCATGTTTTTTGTGAGCAACAGATGTCTGCCCTTGGGCCACCATTCAGAAAATTCCCCCTAAGCACTTTTCTAACCTCTCAATGAAGAGTAGCAGCCTGCATCTCTTAACAATGAGCTCTTGGTGGGAATCTCCAGTCAGCTTGGGCTTCCAGCCTGGATGGGAGCTGAGTAGATGGCTTTGTCCCACTGAACCCTTTGCTTGCTCCTTGCAGATTGACTTTGAGGATGTGGCAGCCATCAACCCAGAACTTCTGCAACTGTCTCCTCTTCCTGTCCACTCAAAGGACAACCTGCCTCTGCAGGAGAATGTCACTGTCCAGGTACGTCACCCTCAGGGCAGGACAGGGCAAGGAGCCAAGCAGAGAATGACCAATGCCTTGATGTCCTCTTTGTGTTTTTTTTCTCCCTAGAAACAAAAGCGCCGATCAACCCTCTCCAAAATCCCTGCTCCCAAAGAAGGTAAACAGAGTGAGTCCCGACTGGTGTATGCTATGTAATCCCTCTTGGCAGGCCTCAGTGCTTCAGCTGCACTAACTTGCTCCCCTCTCTTGCCTTTCTGCATGGACAGCATTGGCTCCTCTGTCCTTGGCAGGAAAGTCCTTGTGGTCACTTTTCTGACCAGGAATCCAGTGTTTTCACTGGAGGTCCCTTACTGCCTGACACCAAATGCTGGACTCTCCAATCAGTCTGACTGGTTGATAAGTCGAGATGATCGACTTGGAGTTGGCCAGGCACAAGGGCTACGGAGAAAAAACAAAGCAGGCCCTGCCCTCATGGGGTACACACCAGCTACCAATCATTACATACTGGATGGATAAAGGGGGTGGACTACCAAGCAAGGGGACCAGGAGAGGCCTCGTGGAGGAGGGGGTGGTGGAGCATTCCAGGCATGGAGGGTTCTAGAAGAGCTGGCTTTGGGGGAGTGGGGAAGGGGTGGTGTCTAGCCTTGGCCACCACCATGCTGGTATCAGTCTGCTTTTCTCATTGCTTAGCACCATCTCTTGGAAAAGTATAATCTCCAAATCTGCTTTCTAAATGTCTCCCTGTGTCTGGTTGTGGGGAAGGGTCAACAGCATTGATGTAGGAAATGCCAGACCCACCCCCCTCCTTTCCAAGGCAGAGGATCAGGCTAAGGAATTTGGTGTATTTGTAAGTCTGTTGACTATTCTGTCATGGACTCCTACTGTTAATGCCTTTATGTCCAGAGAAAACTGACCACAAAACAAAACTGACTGCATTTTTCAGTCCCCTGAAAAAATGCAGAAAGGGATGGAAGTCATGAGAATTGGTTTTTCTTGGGGGTCATAGAATTGAGGAATCTTCTCATTTTGGTTCCACATGCCAGTGTGCTAGAAGCACTCTCTGTGAGGGCATTGATAAAAGATGCCTGTCTTCCCTCTTCCTTGTGAGAGAAAGCCTTGGGTCCTATCTGGTGTTTTAGGCTCTCTGTCAGTCTAGGGCTCCTAGACATTTGGGGGTTTTTTGATTCAGGTTGTAAAGCCTTCAGGTAATTGTCCCCAAATTGTGCCAATTTTCCCATATCCCCTCCAAAATTTGTCATTTTCCTTTTCTGTCATATTGACAGAATTTATCAGCCAGTCTGACAGATGCAAGATAGTACCTCAGTACTGTTTGCATTTCTAATCAGTAATGATTTAGAGCATTTTTTTCATGTGACTATCAATAGCTTTGATTTCTTCATCTGAGAACTGCCTCTTCGTATCCTCTGAGCATTCCTCAGTTGGGGAATGATTTGTATTCTTATAAATTTGATTTAGTTTTCCATATATTTGAGAAATGAGGCCTTTATCAGAGACATTGGCTGTGAAATTTTTTCCCCAGTGCTGTACTTTTCTTCTAATCTTGACATCATTCATTTTGTTTGTGCAAAACCTTTTTAATTTAATGTAATCAAAATTATTCATTTTTTATCCCATAATGTTCTCTTTCTCTTGTCTGGTCGTAAATTCTTCCTTTATTCATAGATGTGACAGGTAGACTAATCCTTGCTCTTCTAATTTGCTTTATATCCAAATCATTCACCCATTTTGTCCTTATCTTGATTGGTTGGTTGTTGTCCTTCGGCTTCGAAGAGGACCAAAATGACATCACCATTGTAAGGTGAAATTTCAGTGTGTCCAACTGTGGCTGATCAGACCAATACGAGCTCGGAATGCTGTACCACAGGTTGGGCACAGATAGTCCATTTGAATATTTGGGGTGGATATCCTAAATTTGCACATCCTGCGTTTACTTTGTGCTGTCTCAATTCTGCTTTGCTCGAAGAGCACAGCACCTTTTCTTACGTGGATGCCATGCTGAACAGTCCTGTGCCAGTGTCTCCCATGTTGCACAGTCAAATCCAAAGTTCTTGAGAGAGACCTTGAGAGTGTCCTTGTGTCATTTCTTCTGGCCACTATGTGATCGCTTGCCCCATGCAAGTTCTCCATAAAATGGTTTTTTTGGCGATCGTACATTTTGCATTCGAACAACGTGGCCAGCCCATCAGAGTTGCGCTCTCTGAAGCATAGTTTGAATGCTTGGCAGTTCAGCTTGAGCAAGGACTTCAGTGTCTGGTACCTTATCATGCCAGGTGATCCTCTTTCCAGGTGATCATGTCTTCCTAAGACAGTTCAAGTGGAAGCGATTCAGTTTCCTGGCATGGCGCTGGTAGACTGTCCATGTTTCACAAGCATATAACAATGAGGTCAGCACAACATCTCTGTAGACTTTCAGTTTGGTAGTCAGTCTAATACCTCTTCTCTTCCAAACCTTTCTTTGGAGCCTCCCAAACATTGTCAGTGTATACATCCCTGGAAAGTACACTGCCAAGATAAGTGAACTTATCCATAGCATTCAGAACTTCTCCATTTGTTGTAATTGATGGTTCCACATATGGATGGTGTGATGGTGGCTAATGGAGCCCCTGTGTTTTTTTGGTGTTAATTATTAGTCCAAAATTAGCACAGGCAGCAGAGAATTGATCTATATTTTGTTGCATCTCAGCTTCAGAGACTGCACTGAGTGCACGATCATCTGCAAACAGAAAATCATGCACCAACACTCCCTCCACCTTGGTCTTGGCTTGTAGCCTTTTCAAATTGAAGAACTTACCATCAGTATGGTAGTTGACCTTGATGACGTGTTCATTCTCATTGAGAGCATTTGTCAGCATGGCTGAAAACATCATGCTGAAAAGCATGGGAGCAAGCACACAGCCCTGTTTCATTCCACTGGTGACTGGGAAAGCATGAGAGTTTTGTCCATTATCCAGAACCCGGGTAAACATGCTATCATGAAATTGACTTACGATATTGATGAAATTCTCCAGGCAACCAAATTCTGACATAATTTTCCATAAGCCTTCATGATTAGCAGCGTCAAAGACCTTGGTCAGATCCACAAACGTTGTATACAGACCTCTGTTCTGCTCCTGGCATTTCTCCTGGAGTTGCTGGGCAGTAAACACCATATCGACTGTTCCTCAGCCCTTTCTGAAGCCACACTGGCTCTCAGGTATATGACCAGCTTCCAGGTGAAGGATCAGCCTATTAAGGAGGACTCTAGCAAGAATTTTGCCAGCAATGACTAAGAGAGGGACCCTCCTGTGATTGTTGCAGGACAATCTATTCCCTTTACCCTTATAGAGATGGACAATGGAGGCATCCTTGAACTCCTGGGGATAATCTCCTCTTGCTATATAACCTGGAATATTTCAGTCAGCTTTTGTATGAGCAATGGTCCCCCTACCTTGTAAATCTCAGCTGAACTAGAATCAGCACCAGGTGCTTTGCCACATGAAAAGAGTCTAATGGCCCTCAAAACCTCTTCTTCAGTTGGAAGTTTAAGGAGGGATTGACTTCAACCTGAGGTAAATGGTCAATGGCCTCAGCATTGATTGATGATGGTCTGTTGAGAACACTATGGAAGCGTTCAGCCCATCTCTCTAGGATCATGTCCTTATCATTAATCATTGTGACTCCATCAGCACTGATTAGTTGTGATGCACCATAAGTTTTTGGTCCATAAATAGCTTTCAGGGAATCATAAAAGTGCTTTGGATTGTTACTATCAGCATAGAACTGAATTTCCTCTACCTTCTTACTGAGCCAGGAATCCTGCAACTTTTTAAGCTTTTTGCTTGTACTTTGCTTTGGATGGAATTAAAGCTGCCTTCTTAGAGGTGGATGAACTATCCTGCTGGTAAATCCTGTGGAGTTCTCGTTTTTCATTTAGCAGCTTCTGAATTTCCCCATCATTTTCATCAAACCAGTCTTGGTATTTATGAGTGTTCTGACCCAGATGAGCAAATGCAGTGCTGTACACCAAATCTCTGAGAGCTGCCCACTCCTTTTCTGCTCCACTGTTGCCAACTGTGTGTTGGCTCAACTTTCCCTTCAAGTTAGCAACAACTGTTCACCCTCAGAGAAGAGCTCTAATTTGTTGACATTAATTCTTCTGGTAGTCATTTTGCCTTGGAGGTGGTGCTTTTGATGAATGTGAATATTTAGCTTGGAAAGCATAAGTCTATGATCAGTCCAGCACTCTGCACCACACATTGCCTTTGTCACTCTCACATCTTGTCTGTCTCTTCTCCTTACAATCACATAATCTATTAGATGCCAGTGTTTGTTGCGAGGGTGCATCCGTTAAGTTTTATCGCATTTAGATAAATGGAAGACAGTGTTGGTGATGAGAAGGTCATGCGATGCACAAATCTTCAGCGGTAAATGACTATTGCTGTTTCCAACTCCACTCCTCCCTAAGACTCCCTGCCAAGTCTGGTAGTCTGAGCCTACTCTAGCATTAAAGTTACCCAGAATTATAAGCTTGTCCTCTTCTGGCACATTGATGATAAGGGTCTCTAGGTCTTCATAAAATTTTTCTTTGACTTCACCAGGGTTTGTCATGATGGGGGCATGGCGTTTTCCTGGGAGTGGCAATAGTATTGTCATGAGCCTGTCATTCACTCCTTTTGGCAGGCACACCATGTTGCTGATTAGTTTTGATTGCAAAACCCACGCCAGCTTCACGGCGCTCCCCTTCACTGCGCCCACTCCAGAAAAAGGTGTATCCAACTCCAACTTCAGTAAGCTGGCCTTCATTTGCCAACCTTGTTTCACTCAGGGCTGCTATTTGGATGTGATACGTGTTGAGTTCTCTTGCAATAAGAGCAGTTCTTTCAGGTCTACTGGATTTTGTGTTGTCTATTAGTGTGTGCACATTCCATGTGCTGATGGTGAGTGTAATCATCTTTGCAGATGTTTTTGTACATTTTTTTGTGTTTCGCCTGCAGAGTGGGATTCCCCACCTGCCACGGTAATCAGGCCAGGGTTGGGTAAGCAGGCAATGTTTAGGGCACCTTTTCTAGCCCCCTTCCAGACACCAGGAGGTGAACAGTGCGATCCTTAAAAGTCTTCCCAGATGCCCAGGGGGCTGCTGAGTCCCACTGCTGCTTCCAGTGAGAAACAAACCTATGACCTGGGCCACCTGGGCAGGGTCATAACTATAGCTCCCAGTGTATCCGCACCTACTGCTTCATCACTTGCCTGTCGCCACATGACTTTGAGGCATAATAGTGAAATGGTGTGGGTGATGTCTTTTGATTCATGCATAAATTGGATTTAAGTGAGGCAGAGTTGCAAGAAGTCGTCAGCCTCACTCTCTCCTCCTAAGTCATCATAGTCCAGTGGCAGGACAGAGTCAAGATGACTGGCAAAGGCTCAGGATGCAGTGGATGACCTTGTAATCTTTGGTGTCTAACCAAGCTGTAAGCACTCCACATCGCCTGCTTCATCTGCCTTCATGGCCGTTGGAACAAATTGTTTTCATCTACCCATTCCACCAGATGAAGTCTTCACATGCTTGGGGTAGACACCCCCCTAACTCGCCAATGGGTTTGAGAACTCTTGGGTACCCTCAACCTGTTTTAGCTCATCTGCTGAAATGGTTTACCGGGGTGTGGCCACTGTGCATGCTACAGCTTCTTGGAGCCACAGGTGAGAGTGAGGCGGAACAGGTGGACACCAAAGGTGGAAAGAGCCCAGCAAAGGGCTCAGCAGCCATCACACCAAAAGTACTGGTCCTCTCTGAACACACCCTACACCCAGTCTATTCCATTGATCCACCATTCTGTTTCTTAACCAGTATCAGATCGTTTTGATGAATGCTGTTTTATAATATAGTTTGAAATTTGGTACTGCTAAGTAGTGTCACCTTCCTTCACATTTTTCTTCAATGATTCTCTTGATTTTCTTGACTTTTTCTTCTTCTGGGTGAATTTTGTAATTTTTTTAGCTCTGTGAAATAATTTTTGATAGTTTGGTATGACACTGAATAAAGTAAATTAATTTAGGTAGAATTGTCAGTTTTTATATTAACTCAGCCTGTTCATGAGCCATTAATATATCTCCATCTGTTTAGATCTGACTTTATGTGAAAAGTATTTTGTAATTGTGTTCATATAGTTCCTGAGTTTGTCTTAGCAGGTAGACTCCCTGGTATTTTATATTGTCTACAATTATTTTAAGTGGAATTTCTCTTTCCATTTCTTCCTACTTTGGTGATACATAGAAATGCTGATGACTTGTGAGGGTTTATTTTATATCCTACGTTTTGCTGAAGTTAATTATTTCAACTAATTTTTTAGTTTCTTCTCTATGATTCTCTTCAGTATACCATCATATCAGCTGCAAAGAGTGTGTTTTATTGGTCTGTCCTAATTCCTGCCATTGCTTTTTCTTCTTTTATTGCTATAGTCTAGCATCTTTCTTGAGTGCTAACATGCTGCCATCTGCTGGTGCCCAGTGTGACCTTCATTGTCCTTCCTGTGATCCATACCTTGAATTCTTTGGAGACTGAGATTTCTAGGCCTTGCTAGCTAAGCAGCATTGTAAAAATATGTCCAAGATCTCCATGCTCAGGAGCCCACTGTGTGGCTTGTCCATCCAGCTGCACAGCCTCCTGCAGATAATGGGCATTCTTAGAATAATAGCTAGTTTTGATTAAAACTCCTTTTAGTGATTGATGATAGCTCTCTGAGACCTCCACCCCTCTTTTTTCTTGCTCTATGCCGTCAAAAATTGCCTTCCCCAGTCATTGCTGACCTCAGATCTGAGTACAGTCCAGCTGCTGTCCCCATTTTTTTCTCCAGTACTCTTTCTGCTTCCTTGTTTAGCATACCAGGGATTGGAATGTGACAGTACAAATGAAGTGCCTTCATTTTTGTTCTTGGTGGGCTGAGTTTGGTTTTTTTAAACCTAAACTGGCTTTGATGGATTCCCTGTGTATATTACTATCAGTATCCAGCTAACTTTCTCATTTTTTTCCCTTTAGATGAATCTGTGTCAACAGAATTTCATTCTTGGAATTATTCCACCCTTCTTGGCCTGACTTTCCTTAAAGATCTTCTTAGGATACCAGTGCTTTCTCAGAACTTGCTCAAATCTGATCCCACAGGATCACAGGGATAGGGGTAGGAAGCATGTGTCCTCTTGGACCTGGCTAGTACATCCCCTTTCCTCCTGATCCCCAGCACTGGGCTAGAATCATCACATTCAGCCAAGATACCCGCCATCCCTTCCCTCCACGGCAGGCTTGTCATGTTTTTCCCAAACTCATCTGCTTTCTCTTTCTGACCAGATGGGGAGCACAAAGTCATAGCAAGAGGAGTGGCTCTTTCAAGGCTGTCTTTCTGTCCTCGGGGCCTGGATACTCTGAAGTAATTGGCTCTGGGATTCTTTAGTCATAAAGGTCATGGATCTGTTTCTTCCTCTGCTGATTTCCCAGACTCTGGTCTTGAATTTCCAAATGGGATTATAGGTAGACTAGATATAGATAGACATAGGGCATGATTTCAGTGGTTTGGCCAATGGAAGTTGGCACCTTCTCAACAACTTTATAATCTTAGGAGGGAGTTGTCTTAAGAGATAAGTAACATGACCCAGTATGTGTCAGAAGATCTTCTTAGTTTTATGTGGCCAATTCTCTATCCATTACTCTATGCTGCCTCACATGTGACCATTTCCCCTGTATCAAAGGGGATCCTAGAGTAACACTTTACATGTTATCTCTCCCTTTTGGATAAGGTAGTATAACTTCCATAGCCTCCTTCTGGCCTTGAGTTCATTATGTATTACCAAGTCACAGAGCCTACGAAGTTGTACTTACCTCTTTGGGTTAAGACCTCTGGTTCCCTGTGTTTGCCAACTATGATGGTCCTAGCTAGGGGACCAGGCTTTTCACTTGTTCTTTAGCTTGGCTATTGTCTTCTGTGGCAAGAGGCCTGCAGAGAGCTCAGTGGCATCTCCACCACCTGGTTGGGGAGTATGAGGGCTCCCCAGATTTGCTCTGAGACTTCCTATCCCTTTTATCCCATTTTTCTCCCTTGAATTCCTGGAAACTATGCCCCAGTGAGCAGGTCACTAGAGGGAGCATCATCCACAGGATCCGTGCCCATCTTTAAGCAAAGGTTCGATGTGAACACCTTTGGGGTACAGGTTGGACCAGCTGGCTGTCAGGGTCCTTCCAGCCCTAAAGTGTGTGATGTCTCAGTGCCTGTGACTGGAGCTGGAGGAGAAGGCCAACAAAACAGCCTCCTCACTGATGCCATCACCCCACATCTCAGTGCTGGAGAGTGGGAGATGCTAGCCTTCCCAGGAAAGGTGCTGCAGAGCTCCTCAGGTGATGAGACTGAGGACAGTCTGCTCTATGTTCATTTCTCCTGGCTTGGCAGACAGAAAATATGGGTCCTTCACCTCCCTTAAGCCCAGGCTGCCATTCTGCGTAGTCCCTCTTACGAGCTGTCTTGGGCTTCTCATTCCTCCAGCTCCACGTGGCCGTTCTACCCGGATGTCTGCCATCGCAGAGACTCAGAGGCTCATGGCCCAGGAGAATGACATGGAAGTAGACCCCTCCTCGGCCACCAACACCAGGAACCAGTATACAATTCCCAGTAAGTGACAAATAGCCTGATTTGGACAGTTGATGATGCAAACTTGGGGACTCAGAGGTGGTGTCCCCTGCCTTGGCATGAATGCCAGGCCTGGCAGGAAAGGAAGTAAGCCCCCCTGAGCTCAGGACTGAAACTACTCACCACCCCAAGATCCCTGGATGGAGGGTGTCTCAGAAGCTGAGACACCCCCTGCTGCTGTCATGGGGATGAGCCTCCAAGATAAGTTTGAGAGATGGCAGGCTCTTTGCAGACATTGCTGTGAACCAGAGGTGCCAGGCTTAGGTGGGAGTATACTGGAATAATCATGGGCAGGGGCTAGGCAGGGAGATAGGGGCCAGTAGAGGAGAGAGAAGCTAGGGTAGAGCAGTACTGAGGCCCTGAAGGATGATTCATTGGGACCCCTTCCTCTGGGTGATGGAGAGCAACTGAAGGTTTCTGAGCCTTGACTGGGCTTTACGAAGATGGCTGCCAGCATGTGGATGGGGGTGGCTTGAGGGAGCAGCCTCAGGACAGAGAGGCTACGTGGGAGCTGTGGAGAGAAGGAATGTGAGGACAGGGAATGGAAAGGAGAGGGACACTTGATTCTGGAAGGCTCCATTGTGAGGAAGAAAGACTTCAGAGGGAGCTCCAAGGCTCTGGGCCATGGTAAGCAGTAGAACCACGGGTGTTTGTAAGAGATAGAAGAGACGTTACTGGGCATAGTGTTTGACTTTGGGCATGAGTCTGAGGCAGAAGGGTCCTGGTGGTGGTTGGCAATAGGTTGAGGGCTGGGATAGAGAGAAATTTGAAATTCTTCCTTTAAGATAAGGGGCCTGAAGCCATGGAAGGGATGAACCCTCTTAAGGAAAGACCATAGAGAAGAGAAAGGCAGAGAGCAGCCCTGAGAAATGCCAGCCTTGATAGGGAGAGAGGAGGAAGAAAGGATAAATGACTGAGCATTTGTTAAGTGCTCTGTGATTCAGCTCTGGGGAAGACCCTACAGTAGTCAGAGGTAATGAAGGACCCAGGGTGGGGTGGGGGGAAACGTCTTGAGAATTAATCACTAGTGTCCTGTGCTTCAGACAAGTCCATGCCGATGACTGTGGTGGTAGAGGCCTCTGATGTCCCATTAAAAAGAGCTTTGGCATGGTGAGACAGAATGGACGAACAGTGGGAGTATCCGTGCAAGGCCTGGGGCTAGGGTTGTATGGGGAGAAAGATAGACATTCTGCACTGCAGGAACCAAGATCCAGAAGATAATGGCAAAGGAAAGGAAGGTGTCAGGAAGGAAGAAGGGTGACTGGGAGGGTTAGGAAAGCAGCCTGAACTTGGTGGTTGAGATTTGGGGCTGCCCATGTGTGTGTGTGAAGGAGGGCATGGAGGGGACCCTGACATCTGTCCTTTGGCCTGGAGGCTCAGGCGCTGGGCTTGCCATGCTTTTGCTCATGGTCAGGCTTCCACCAACACTTGCCTCTCCTCCTCTCTAGCGGGTCTTCCTCGTGCCCCCCGTGTTGGCATGGCTGAGATCCCACTGGCTACTGTCAGTGAAGCTGCAGAAGAACAAACGTCTTCCATCCGAGGCAGCTCTGCTGCCAACCCAGCAAATTCAGGTAGTGCCAGGGACTGGCTGGGTGGGGAGGGGCAGTGTGAGACAGCCAAGCTGGGTTTCAGTGCTTGTTACTGGCTCATCCCTTGAATGGGGCTACATGGAGACATACCACTTGTCTGTCCTCCTTCCTGGAGCACCCTAGATGGCAGCTTGCAGGGCCTTGGCCCAGCTACATCTGTCCTATGGGATACCTGCTGCATGCACTGTTGGCTCACAGGTTTCCTTTGGCCCTCCTGGCATTGCCCATAATGGTGAAGGCTAAGACCCTCTCACTCATACATAGCAGAGGCCAATACCTTTCTCTCATAGGGCAGCTGGGTATGGGATTGGGGCTGGGGTTCAGCCTGTATTTTTGAAGGGCCTCAGATCAGACATTCAGATTCATCATGTGCAGGGAATGCTAGGGGTTCCAAGAGGACAGCCAAGTCCTTGCCCCCAAGGGGCTGACCTGCTACATCCTGTCCCTAAATAAGAGTGCTCCAAATGAAGAATGTTAGTGGGGCAAGGTGAGCGAGACTGCATAGTCTAAAAGCAGCTGAAGAAAGAGAGCCACAGAATGAGATCCCTGACCTAGGCCCAGAAGCAAGAGAAGGGTTTCATTAGGCAGTAGTAAAGCATGGCTGGTCTGCCAAAAGGAAAGTCCCCTTCTTGCTGGACGTACCATTTAGCCCCAGAAAACCATAACCTCAGATCACATATCCTTTCAAATAGCACGAGGAGTAGAGGCATCAGTGCCAGGCAAGGGCAGGGAGTAGCGGGACTGAGACGCAGAAGGCTTGGGCTGGGTGAGTGAGGACTGAGGCTGGAAGAGGCGCACTGGTGGCAGCAGGGGTCTGCAGTCCCTGCTGAGGAAGCCTTCCCTCTCCTAGGTCCCATCCCCAAAGTGATGCACTGGGGGTCTGTGGTCAGATGTGCTTTAAGGAGGGGACATGGGTACAAAGTGCCCCCAGAAACAGCTAGAATGGAGAGGTTTGATTCCAAGTTTTATTCTGAAGTGACTTTTCAACTCTCTGTGTGGCTTCTGCTACTTCTGCCTGAGCTCATGACAGGCAGGGGGTCTCAGACTCAGCAGCCCAGCCTGCTCAACAGCCCAGCACACAGAGCTTTGGCTAAACACCTTTAAGGAAACAGGCTCTCAAAAGTGATGATGGGCTGGGGTTTTTTCCTAGTTCGAAGGAAGTCATGCCTAGTGAAGGAAATGGAAAAAATGAAGACCAAACGAGAAGAAAAAAGAGCCCAGAACTCAGAAATGCGGATCAAGCGGGCACAGGTGCCTTCCTGGGGCCAGGCCACCTGCTTTGGGTCTTGGATCCACACCACATCACGCCCTTTCTAGCTGAGGTCTAAAGGCAAATGGTGCCCTGTATTTGGCCTCCGAGGGCCTGGATGCAGTGAGCCATGGCTTAGCATCTCTGCTCTGAAGGGATTAGTTCTGTGGGACTGAATGTGGGTTTGGGGTCCTTTAGGACCTTTGTTAGGATCCTTTGGGTGTCACCCCTCCCTTTTGGCCCTGAGCCCTTTGGAGTTTCCCTCCTGCTTGTAGCCCCTGAGCCCTTTGGGGTTGAGTCCTTTCTGTCTGTAGGCCCTGAGCCCTTTGGGGACCTTCCTGCCTGTAGGCCCTGAGCCCTTTGGGGTTGGATCCTTCCTATCTGTCTGTAGGCCCTGAGCTCTTTGGAGTCCCCCTCTCTCTGGATCTGGGCTTACTTAGGGGGTTCTTTACAGTACTCTCTGCATAGATGTAGGCCCCAGAAAAATAGTGCAGTAGTCCCTCTCCCATCCATTGTTGCCCTCACAGGAATACGACACTAGCCTGCCAAACTGGGAGTTTGCACGGATGATTAAGGAATTCCGAGCTACTCTGGACTGTCAGAGACTCACCATGACTGACCCTGTAAGTGTGTTTGGCTGCTGCCTGCACAGCATCTGTACTGCTCTGCCCCCAGGCATGGGGAGCATGCATGCTGAGCTGCTGCCACATGCAGCAGTGGACAGAGGTGGTGGCCAGGGCCTCTGTCTGTGCTCCAGGCAAGTATTGGGGTGCTGACTTATATTTCTGTTGTTTCCTCCCCACTTTTTTACAGATAGAGGAACATCGAATATGTGTCTGTGTTAGGAAGCGCCCTCTTAATAAGCAAGGTAGGCCTGTGCTGCACTGGACGTGCACACGCACATGCATGTGGCCATGTCCAAGGCATGTCTCCTAAGGCTACAAACCTGTGCTTTCCTCTTGCAGAATTGGCCAAGAAGGAGTTTGATGTGATCTCAGTTCCCAGCAAGCGCCACCTCCTAGTGCATGAACCCAAGCTGAAAGTGGACCTGACCAAGTACCTGGAGAACCAGGCTTTCCACTTCGATTTTGCCTTTGACGAAACAGCCTCCAATGAGGTTGTCTACAGGTAGGGTTCTGCATATCTCTTTACAGCAAAGCCTTGGGGCCCTTATTTGGGTCTACTGTGCCCCACCCAGCTTGGGGAGCTCAAGGCCCTCTGAACCCATGCTGGGCTTTTCTTGATGTGCTGGGTCTGACTGGCTCCTATTTCTGCCCCACACAAATTGTCAGGTTTTAAATCCTGCCAGTGGGTTTGGCAGCCAGTAAAGAAGCAGCTAGCCTTTAGCCTTGAGCCCCAGATTGTCTGCAGATTAGGCTCAAGAGGCATGTTCCTGTACCATCCAAGGGCAGAATCCCTGCCCATGAGTAGAAAATCTTTCTGGCGAGCCTGTTGCTGGTGGCGACTCCGAAGTCAGGCTCTGAGGGACACTGGAGCTTGGGACTGTTCTGTCAAGTTAACCTTAGCCTAAGGAGGGAGTTAAGATTCATTTTGTCAGACCTAGCCAGAGAGGGATCAGGATGGTGCTTCAGATGGCAGCAGCTCCCAGCCTTCTTTTCCTGTAGGTTCACAGCCAGACCGTTGGTACAGACAATCTTTGAAGGAGGAAAGGCAACCTGCTTTGCATATGGCCAGACAGGCAGTGGCAAAACTCATGTGAGTCTGAGCCCCTCCAGAAGGTGACCTGTGACCAGAGCCTAGCCTGAGAGCTTTCTCAGTGTGCTATCTTGCCCTTGAGTTCTCTGAAGGGAGGAAAGTCAGAAGTGACCTGGTGGGGGGAGAGGGTGGACATGCTGAGTCCTGGGTGTGGCTCCTAAGCTGATGCGGCTGCTACTTCCCTTTGCAGACAATGGGCGGTGACTTCTCTGGGAAAAGCCAGAACTCATCCAAGGGCATCTACGCGTTTGCCTGTAAGTCCCCCAGAAGCCTTACCTTGTCCTGGCCAAGCTGAGCTCCCTCCCCCTCCATGCCCAGGACATCCCTCCTTCGTGCCTCCCTCTCTTCCCTCTAGCAAGAGATGTCTTCATGCTAAAGAATCAGCCCCGATACAAAAACCTTGGCCTCGAAGTCTACGTGACCTTCTTTGAGATCTACAATGGCAAGGTTAGTAGATGTGGGTGAAAGTGGGTCAGGGGACTCTGCTGTGCTCCATCCCTCTATCCCTTCCCATCGTTGTTGAGCTGAGGGGAGGTCACCTTGTCAAGTAGCCACTGAGAGACCATCTCATCTCTCCCTGTGCTTGGGGCTCAGGCCAGGACTCCAGACAGTCCCAGTGCCCCAAAGAGCTGTTCATTTGGCGGATAGTCCTTTTGCTGGCCTGACACCTAGCTTTCCTAGTAGGGTTTTCTCCCCAGGTATTCTTGTTTCTGACTCAGCTTCTTTCCCTAGAGGATCAAAACAACCTCTTGTGCTGCCAGCACTGTGGAGGAAGCAAGGGGAAAGAGGGAGGAGGTTGTGGTGCCCATGGCCACTTCTGCCAGCTGGGCCCCCTTTGCCTTCCCCACTGTAGCTCTTTGACCTTCTGAACAAGAAGGCCAAGCTTAGGGTACTAGAAGATGGCAAGCAGCAGGTGCAGGTGGTGGGGCTGCAGGAGCACCTGGTGAATTCTTCTGATGACGTCATCAGGATGATCGAGATGGGCAGCGCCTGCAGGTAAGGAGCAGTCTGCCATGGCCATTCACATGGCTGGGAGAGAGCCTGGCCAGGGCTGCCCGGAGTCTCCCTTCCTTACTGCTGCTGTCCCCTCCCCTCCCCCCCGCACTGTAGCCATGAAGTCCGGGTAATCTCTTCTTCCTCTCAGGGTAGGCAGGCAGTTCAGTCAGGCAAGCATTTATTAAGCATCTACTATGCCAAGCACTGGACGACATGCAGAAAGATACAAAGCAGCCATATATGGGATAAATAGGAAATGACTAACAGAGAAGGCCATAGAAATAAGACAGATGGGAAAGGCTTGTATAGACAGAGTGGTTTTAGGGGAAGCCGGGAGGTGGAAATGAGGAGGGAGGGCATTCCAGGCATGAGGCACAACCAGAGAAAAGGCTCAGAGCTGGGGATGCAAGGTCTGTGTGGAGAATAGCCAGGAGGCAGTGTCACTAGATGTAAAAGCACAAGGAGGAGTGAGTAAGGTGAGAGAAGACTGCAGAGGGGGGGAGGGGAGGATCTTGTATTTGATCCTCAAGGCCTTAGAGAATCATTCTAACTCTAGAGTGGGAAGGTGACAGAATTAGTCCTGTGCTTTAGAAAAGTCACATTAGTGGCTAAAGAAGGGTGGAGCGGAGCAGAGCAGGCCAAGACTTGAGGTGGCAGACCCAGCCCCAGGCTGGTGTGCCAGTCTAGGTGTGAGGGGGTGGGAGTGGGCATGAGGCATGTTGGAGAGATGCCACCAAGGTGAAATCATGTCTGGTCCATAGTTGACTGTGGGTGGAATTGAGTGAGTGAGGAGCCAAGGATGACAGGCAGGATACCCACTTAGGAGACTGAGGGGGTAATGGTTTGCCCCACAAATACTAGGAAAGTATGGAGGCTGGAGAAGGCTTGAGGGGAAAGAAAAGGAGCTTCTGATTTGGACAAGTTGCATTTAAGAAGTCTCTTGGACATCCATTTTGAGGTGTCTGAAAGGCGATTGACCATGTGAGGCTGGAGGTCAGCAAAGAGGTTGGGAAGAGAGGTAGGCTGCAGAATCACCAGCATACGAGGTGGTCAGGAAATCCATGGGAACTGATGAGGCACCAAGTGATGAAGTTTAGAGGGAGAAGAACCCTGAAGGATATGTACAGTTAAAGGGCATGATGTGGAGCAGGATCCCACTGAGGAGACTGAGCAGGAACAGTCAGAGACATGGGAAAACCAGGAGAGAGAGAGGGTGTCCTGAAAATCAGGAGAAGAGAATCTCATGGAGGAGAGAGTGAGCAACTGTGTAGGAAGCCACAGAGAAGTCAAGGAGAATGAGGACAGAGGCAAGGCCACTGGATATGGCAGTGAAGATATCCTTTGGTCACTTTGGAGAGGGCATCTTCAGTGCAATGCCGAGGTCTGAAGCTGGATTGTAAAGAATAGTGAAAGAGAAGAGCACAAAAGGCAGAAGAGACATAGAATGAGAGCAGGGATGGCAGGGTCAGGGGACCCTGGGCAGGGAGACATGGACATGTTTTCAGGCAATAGGGAAGGAGCCAGTAGAATGAGAGAAATTGAAGACAAATCAGTCAAGGTGACAGAGGGGGCAGTGTGCTAGAGGAGATAGGATCGACCAACAGCAGAAGGACGGCTCAACCACTTCTTCATGAGGGGCAGATATGAAGGAGGAAAGAACAGAAGAGGGCATTGGGGTGATGAGAGAGAAGGGAGCTCATGGCAAGTAGTCTCAGCTTTTTGTGTAAAATATGAAGTGGGTTTCTTAGCTGAGAATGTTTGGATTGACTGCTGTGGACAGTGGGACAGGGAGTTGCTGAGGAAGGAGTAGTAGGATTGCCAAGCAGCAGGGAGGGCCCAGTTGACTTTCAAATTTGTCGTGGACCCAGGAAGAATGGGCGTGATTTTCTCTGCCTTCATTCAGCAGCATGTGGTGGGAGTCATCCAAGGCTGAGGCATGGCTAGGTGTGATGGTCACTGTGATAAAGGAGTCAGGGATTCAAGAGAGTTGGTCAGTTCAAGTTGAATTGATTCACTAAGAGGTCAAGATGAGAAGAGGCTAGTGTAGGGGTGATGCCTAGGAGAGAACTGAGGGGTCAGGGGGCTGAGGTAACAGGATAAACAACCTGAGGCTATGTCCCTGGCTCCCCAGATGCTCCCTGAACACCCGCCATTCATCTGGTAGGGCTGCCATGCAGGCTGGCATGGGCTCTTTGGACATTGGTGCCCATGGTGGCCTTCTCTGCCTCTTCCTGAGCACCCCTGGGTAGAGTGGCTTAGGTGAGGTAATCCTCTAATGTACTCCACCCTGTGTACCCTAGGACTTCAGGGCAGACATTTGCCAACGCCAGCTCTTCCCGATCCCATGCCTGCTTCCAGATCCTGCTCCGGGCCAAGGGGAAGCTGCATGGCAAGTTCTCCCTGGTGGATCTGGCTGGGAACGAGAGAGGGGCTGACACATGCAGTGCCGATCGGCAGACCCGCATGGAAGGGGCCGAGATCAATAAGAGTCTGCTAGCCTTGAAGGTAGAGGCCAGAGGCCAGTGCAGTGGGTGGAGAGGTTGGGGCACTGGGTCCCAGGACCTTAGCAGCTCCCTCTGTCCTGCAGGAGTGTATTCGGGCTCTGGGGCAGAATAAATCACACACACCATTTCGGGAAAGCAAGCTGACCCAGGTGCTCAGGGACTCCTTCATTGGGGAAAATTCCCGGACCTGCATGGTAAGGCGCAGGTGTGCTCCCAAGGGCTTCCAGAGGTGCTTGGCCCATAGACATGGACCACCAGGGAGTGCCCAAGGCTTAGAACCTTTCCTGCTCTGAGGAGCAAGGGAAGGGCAGGGGCCAAACTCTAGCCCTGAGCATGGCCTACAGCCTTGGTGCCTCTAGCAGCCTTGGCCCACCAAGTCCTCCAGTCCTCCTTGAGCATCCTGCTCTGAGGGAGCGTCTCTGGGCTTCTTTCTGACCCACCAGGATCCTGGTTATTCCAAGAGTTCCTTGGGAGGCATGGGAAGGGTGGGTACAAAGGAATATTGTGCTGTCCTACAAAAACCACGAGAAGAGACAAAAGCTGCTAAATTGGCATGCAAGGTCTCAGCCCATCACAGGAAGGTGGGGGTGGACAGCAAAGCCCCTGGACTCGGGGGGCCACTCTGCCGAGGGAGCCCCAAGCTATTCAGCAATGGGGCCGTGTCTCCCTCCCCAGATTGCCATGATCTCCCCAGGGATGAGCTCCTGTGAATATACTCTGAACACCTTGAGATATGCTGACAGGTACAAGGGCAGTGGGTGGAGGCTTCTCCTGGAGGACGGAGCCCTGGGCTCTCAGGAGGCAGTGGGCAAACAAGGGACAGAGGGTGGGTATGTGGGGTGCCACTTCTCAAGCTGCGGTGGGGCAGGGGGTGGGGAAGGGTGGAGGTACTGGGCCTGGCCCACTTCCCCCGACACCCACCCTGCCCCCTCCCACCACCACCTAGGGGCCAACCTGGGAGAAGGGCTGGGCCTGATTTCCTTTCTTCTCTCCTTCCCTCTCTGCTCAGGGTCAAAGAGCTGAGCCCTCACAACGGTGGGAATGGGGAACTGCAGACCCAGATGGAAACGGAGGGGGAAGAGCTTGGGTCCAACTCAGACAGTGCCAGTCACTCCCATAGTGTAAGCAAAGCCAGATCATGGGACTTAGGGCAGCAGAAGGGGGAGAGAAAAGGTGGGGTTGAACTGGCCAGCCAGAGGCCTGATCTCATTGAGGGGCCTCTCCTTCCTTGGCATGGCCAGCTATCCAAGGATGAAGAGGAGCTGTCGTCCCAGATGTCCAGCTTCCAGGAGGCCATGACTCAGATTGGGGAGCTCGAGGAGAAGGCCATAGAGGAGCTCAAGGAGATCGTTCAGGTACCAAGCATGCCAGCCAGGCCAGCACCCTGGGCATGGGAGGTAGTGACTTGAATGAGGACAGACTCATTTGTATCATAGCAGCCCTGAGAGGGACACTTGGCCGTGTCTCACAGATGAACATCCTGGCTCAGAGCCGAGGAAGCGTATCCACAGCCACAAAGTGAAAAGCCTATGTCTTCTGGGCTCTCTGGAGAAGAAGCCTATCCTAGAAACACAGTTTTGTTAGCATCCTTCCCAAAATGTGGCTCTGACATCTGACCACAAACAAGACTGTCGTCTCCCACGTTCTGAACACTGCCTCTCCTCATGCAGCATCAGGCAGTGTCAACTTCTCACAAACCTGCACGGAACAGTCCATGCCAGGGACTCCATTCTGCATTTGTAACATTTATATTTTCAAACTCAAGCCTAGAACTTTATATTTTATCCCTGTGAAATTTAACCTTCATGAATTTGGCCCCATGTGCTCTTCCACCCTGACCTAGTCACTGTTCACTCTTCCTCCATGCTTTGGCTTCTCTACAGTGTGGATGTAGATGTTTCTGGGCCTCAAGTCATTGATAAAAATGCCCAAGCACAGATCCCAGGGAGATTTGGAAACCAGTCATTCAGCCACTTCCCAAGCTGCCTGAGTGTATCAGCATCTAGGCCATGTCTGTCCATCTTGTCCAGGAAAATGGCAGGATGGCAGGAGAGTCTGTCTGTCTGGTGTCCTCTGAGCTATCAGTGTAGTCATCCTGTGGATGTGGTCAGGTCCTGGCAGAGGTGTGCTGGCTTTTGGCAGTAGACATTTTCTAGTTGAGCATAAATCATCTCTGATAATGCATTCTATTGAGAAGGAAGAGACTGCCCCACCTCCACCTTTCTGTTGTTGGCAGAGGAGTATGGACCCTGAGTACAAAATGGGGCACATATCTGGTGGGCAGTGTTGTTGTGGCAAATGGACTGGCTTTTAGGTGCTTGGAGTTTTCTCCAGTTCCTAGTTGTTGCTGTTTCTTAAAAACTGCCAACCCTTATAACAAATATATATGTTCAAGCAAAACCAACTCTCATTAGCCACATCCACAAAAATTATATCTTGCTCTGCATATTTGCCTCTCACCTGTAAGTTTTGAGGGGAGTGCATAACATGCTTTATCATGAGTCCTCTGGAGTCATGGTTGGTTATTTGGTTGGTCAGAGTTCTTAGGTTTTTCAAAGTTTGTGTTTCTAGTGTTATTCTAGCATAAATTGTTCTGCTTTTGTTGCCTTCCCTTTGCATCAGCTCATACAAGTCTTCCAGGTTACTTTAAATCCATCCACCTCATTTCTAACAGCATAATCATTTTCCATCATGGTAGTCTGTTCTGTCATCCCCCAGTGGATGGGCACGCACACATGCACACCCACGCCACCCTACACACAGTTTAAAGTTTTTTTGCCATTACAAAAAGAGCTGCCATGAATACTTTTGCCTACATAGGACTTTGTTCTATTTGATTTCTCTAGTGACATTACAGGATTCAAGTATAACATGCCCAGGTTAGTAACTGTTGGGCCATGGTATGCATTGCTTTCCATTGCCTAGAACCAATCAGTGTACGTACAGCTCCATCAACTAGTGCAACAGTGTGCCTGTTTTCCCACCGTCTTTCCAACATTTGTCATATTCCTTTTTTGTTAACCTTTCCAATAACATGGGTCTAAGGTAGAGCCTTAGAATTACTTTAATTTGTCATTTATCTGGTTATTAGTGAATTGGAGCATTTTTTCATATGACTATAGATAGCTTGAATTTTGTCCCTTGAGAACTGCTTATTCATGTCTTTCAACCATTTATCAACTGAAAATTATTATAAATTTGAATCAATTCCTTATATAAATATAACAAAATACATAACATTTGATAGATGGATAGATATATCTTGGAAATGAGACTTTTATTAGAGAAACTTGCTGCAACAGTTTTTTCCTAGCTGTTTCCTTTCTAATCTTAGCTGAATTGGATTTGTTTGTGAAAAAACTTGAATTTAATGTAATCAGAATTGTCCATTTTCTTCTTTTGTGATACTCTGTTTCTTCCTTGGTCATGAACTCTTCCCTTCTGAAAGGTGATTTCTTTGTTCCTCTCATTTGTTTATGATGTGATATTTTACAAGTAGGTCATATATAATGGATATATGAAGCTTATCTTGATGTATGTGGTGTGAGATTCTGGTCTAAACTTAATTTCTGCCAGAGTGCTGTACAGTTTTCCCTGCAATTTTTGTTCATAGTGTGTCTTTTCCTGTGTATGTTGTATACCTAGTCTGATCCGCTGATTGGCTTCTCTGTTTAACTAGTGCCAAATCATCTTGACTCCAGCTTTGTAGTATAATCTGAAATCATTATACTGCTAGGCTCTCTTCCCACTTTTTTCATCATTTACTTTGAGATTCTTGACCTTCTTACTCCTCCAGATCAATTTGATTATTTTTTTCTAGCTCTGTAAAGTAGTCCTCTGGTAGTTAAGTACATGATCATCTGCAAAAAGTGATGTTTGTTTTGTCTTTGCCTATGTTTATCGTCTTAATTTCTTTTTCTTGTCTTTATCACTCTGGCTGGTATTTCTAGAGTTATATCAAATAATAGTGGTAACAGTGAATTTCCTTACTTTACCCATCTTCTTCTTGGAAAAGATTTTACTTTCTCCCCATTAAATATGATGCTGGTCCTTGGTTTTTGATGTATATTATTTACCATGTACTTTACCACGTAGTATTTACCAAAAGTCCACGTATTCCTATGTTTTCCAGTGTTTTAACAAACAGGTATTATATTTTATCAAAAGTTTTTTCTTCATTTCTTAATAGTATGATTTTTATTGTTGTTGTTAACATGTCATTTATGTTGTAATTATCCTAGTGGTGGTAAACCAACTCTGAATTCCTCTTATTACAAATGCAGCCTGGTCATGGCATGTAATCTTTGTGATATGTTGAGATAGCCTCTTTCCTATTACTTTATTCAAAAATTTTCATCAATGTTCTTTGAGGATTTTGATCTATTGTTTTTTGGCTTTTTTTCTATTCTTCCTCCAGCTTAGGTATTTGTATCAGAAGTAAATTGGTAGAATTTCTTTAACAATTTTTGCAAATATTTTGTATAACATTGGAATTAATTGTTCTTTGAATGTTTGATGGAATTTGCTTTTAAATCCATCTGGATCTAATTTTTTTTTTCCTTTAGGGGAGGTTATTTGTGGCTTGTTTAGCTTTGTTTTCTGAAATTGTATTGTTTGAAAATTCTATTATTTATTCTGTTAATTTGGGCATTTTGTACTTGTAAATATTCATTTACTTTGAGTTGTTTTCTCACATGTAGTTGGGTAAAATAGTTTATGATAAGATCTTTTATTCTTTATGATAAATTCTCCTTTTTCATTTTTGATTGCTAGTCATTTTATTTTATTTTTTTTTAAATCAAATTAGCTAATGGTTTATCCATTTGACTTCCTCCCACCTAAAAAAACAAAACAAAAAACCCCAACCAACTCCTAGTTTTTTATTTATTTATTCAGTGAAGGTGTTTGCTTTCAATTTTATTAATCTCCTTTGATTTTTAGGATTCCTGTTTTGGTGTTTGGAGATTTTTAAAATTTTATCTAGTTTTTTTTTTTAGTTACATGCCCAACTTTTCGATCTGTTCTTTCTCTCGTATTGATGAAAATGTTTAGAGATATAAATTTGCTATTGAGAATTGCTTTAGCTATATCCCTCAAATTTTAGTTTGTGTTGTCATTATCTTTAATGAAATTGTAGATTGTTTCTCTGATTTGTTCTTTGATCCACCAATTCTCAAGGATTAAGTTATTTAGTTTCTGATTAATTTTTATCTTTTCTTCAATGGCAATTTATTGAATGATATTTTTTTTACATTATAGTCAGTTAAGTATGGGTTTAACATTACAACTTTTCTGCATTTGTTTATGAAATTTGTACATCTAATAGTTCCCGTAAAAGTGCTTAGAAATATATGTACTACTTTCTATGTCCAGTAATCTCCAGAGTTCTATCATATCTAACTTTTCTAACATTTATTTATTTTCTAAAATTTAGACTCTAACTTTCTATTCTTCCTTTTTGATTATTTTTTTGGTTAGAATTGTCTAGTTTTGAAAGAGGTACAGTGAGATCCCCCACTATTTTAGGTTACCTCTCTATTTCTCCCTGTAACTTAATACTTTTGGTCCAGAACAAACCCAGAATTGGAAAAAGTGTTAGAAAGAAGTTAATTATGTTGTCCATCATAGGGGAGAATTGAAAGAGGTGTCCCATTCCCCTGAATCTCAATGAGTTACACATTATATAGAATCCAAAGAAAGGAGCAAGGAAACAGCTGCTGATTGGCCAGCACAGCAGCAGATTCCAGATAAGACACAAAGACTGATTAAGGTGTATATCTCAGGAAGTTGGAAATTCCTTGCATCAATCTTCAGATCCCTAAGAAGATTTTTTTGGCGTCCTGAGTTAAGCATTACAAATCTGGTCCCTAAACTACAAATTTGGTATCTCTGCAAGGCAGGGCTACTATGTTGAAACAATTCACTGGGTTTCCTACAGTACCTTTCAGTTTCCATATTTATCTCTTTACATTATGTCCATTTTCACTGTTGCTTTGTCTGAGATTATCACTACCCTCTCCCCGCCCCGCTTTTTTTTGTTGTTGTTGTTCAGCTGAGGCATAATTATGCCACCTGCCCTTTCTCTGCTCTCTGTGAGTCTTTAATTATCTTTTGTAAACAACATTTCTACTTTCCAGTCAATCCTTTTGTCTCCTATTCTATAGGTAAGTTCATTCTGTTCTCAGTTATGATCATTAATTTGTATTTTGTTCAATCCTGTTCCCTTTTTCTTCTCTGTCCCCTAATCACTCTTAATCATAGCTTCTAGTTCTTTCTTTTCTTTCAAATGCCTCTTCATAATCCTTCCTCTGAGCATAGGGTTTATTTTACTTATATTATATTATATTATATTATTTCATTTCTCCCTGAGTTTATCCTCCCTAGTATTCCTTCCATTTCCCCTCCCTATTACCTCCTATTTCCCTATTGAATTAAATGTATTTTTACACCATTCTCTTTATGTATGTATTCGAACCTCTTTTGATCAGTTTAGATGAAAGTGAAGTTCAAGTGATACCCACTCCTCTATCCCTGCACCATTTGTTTAGACTATTACTTGAGTGCCCCTATTGTATGACATAGTAACTTCTGCTACCCTTCCTTTGCCAGTGTATTCTTTCCTCCCTGGGCAGTCAGGAAGGACCTGGGTATGTTTCTCTTGACTCCTGTGTTTGTATTTCAGAGTTGATACTTAGCTTTGGTCTTTTCATCAGGAATGCTTGGAAGTCTTCTATTTCATTCAAGATCTTTTTTTTCCCCTGTGGGATTATACTTAAGTTTTGCTGGGTAAGTATTTCTTGGTTGTAAACCTTTACCTTTTGCTTCCTGGAGTATTGTATTCTAAGCTCCCTGCTCCTTTTAGGTGAGAGTTGCTAAGTCCTACATGATCCTGACAATGGCTTCCCAATATTTGAACTCTTTCTAACTGCTCATGGTATTTTTTTTCTTTTTGACTTGGAAATTCTGAATTTGGAATATGAGGTTTCTGGGATTATTCACTTTAGGATTTCTTTCAGAAAGTAACTTTCTATTTCCACCTTGCCCTTTTGTTCTAATATGTCTAGGCAGCTTTTTTTCATGACTTCTTGAAATATGATGTCCAGGCTTCAATTTTGGTCATGGCTTTCAAGTAATACAATGATTATTAAATTCTGTCTCCTTGATCTGTTTTCCAGGTCAGGTTTGTTTTTTTTTTAATGAGATACCTTACATTTTCTTCTATTTTTTTTCAGTCTTTTGACTTTTAATACTTTGGTTTTTTCATAGAATCATTAGCTTCTCTTTGGTCTGTTCTTATTTTCTAGGAGTCTGTTACTTGATTATAGTCCTGAGCTTATTAGGACTTCTTTCTAGTCTTCCTAAAGTCTTGTTTCTTTTCAAATTCTTCCTATTTCCTTCATTTTACTAATAATATTTTAAAATGCAAATTCTTTCTTCATTTCTTCTAGGAATATTAATTGAGCTTGTGGCCAAGCTGCATTTTTCTTTGAGGCTTTTTTTTGTGGGTATTTTCTAACTCTCCACCTGGTTTATGTCTTGGGCATCCCTTGCCTTGTAATAGCTCTTTTTTTTGTTTACTCATTCTTTCAGCCTTACTTCTCTACTTGGAACTTTGTGTTGGGGCTTCTAATGGAACTGTTGTGGCCTTGCCTGGCCTTGGCTGTCTTATCTGGTGTTTTGGTACCACCTTGCTCTCCAGGTATCATGTGCTGTGTTGTTCAAGTGTCACAAAGGCAGCTCTGGCCAGGGAGCTCCAGCCTTTCATCAGACCCTGTGTATTCTGGTCAAGGACACAGTCTTGACTGCTGCCCTCCCTGGCTTTCTTTTCTTTTCTTTAAATTAAGTTTTATTTTAATTTTATTTTCAATTCCAAGTTCTCTCCCTTCCCTACCCATTCAGGAGGCAGGAAAAACAAAACCCATTACAAGTATGTGTAGTTATACAAAATAAATTCCTGCATTAACCACATTAAAAGCAAAAGAAAGAGGAAATATAACATACTTTAGTCGACCATCTGAGGTCCATCACTTCTCTTTTGGAGGTAGACAGCATATTTCCTGAGGCCTTTGCATTTGCAGTTATTCATCACACTGTTCAGAGTTCCCAAGTCTTTCAGAGCTGATTATCTTTAAAATATCGCTGTTATTATGTAAATTTTTCTCTTGGTTCTGCTCACTTCACTGCATCAGTTCATATGAGTCTTCCCAAGCTTTTCTGAAACCATCCCTCCATCATTTCTTATAGTACAGTAATATTCCGTCATCTTCCGATGCCATAACTTGTTCAACCATTCCCCAACTGATGAGCATCCCTTTACTTTCCAGTTCTTTGTCACCACAAAAATAGTTGCTTGCAAATATTTTCTCTCTTATGGACCTTAGTAACAGTACTACTTAGTAAGAAGCTATGCACAGTTTAATGAGCTTTTTGGGTATAGTTCTAAGTTACCTTCCAGAATGGTTGGACTAGTTCACATCTCCATCAACAGCACATTAGTGTACTTGTTCTCCTGAAAACACTCCAGAATTTTTCATTTCCTTTTTTTGTCATTTTAGTCAATCTCAGGGCTGTGAAGTGATACCTCAGAGTTGTTTTAATTTTCATTTCTTTAGTTATTAGTGATTTAAATCAGAGGTGTTAAGCTCATGTACCAGCAGAAAACTCAACAGAAGCACATTAAAATGTAATTGGGAAATATTTAATATCCACCTCCAAAATACATCACGACACAGATAACATGAATTTGTGGCTTTCCAAGTCACTGAGCTGCCCAGCTTCTATATGAGTTTGATACCTCCAATTAAGAGCTTTTATTTCAGGTGGCTTAGATTTCTTCCTCTGAAAAATGTCTTTGCATATTGTTTGACCATTTATCAATTGAAGAATGGCTCTTATTGTAAATTTTACTTAGTTCCCTGTATATCTTAGGGATGAGACCTTTGTTAGAGTTTTCCTATTTCCTATTTTTCTTCTAATTTTAGCTATATTAGTTTTGTTTGCAAAAACTTTCAATTTTGTGTATCAAAATTACCCATGCCTTCTGTGAACCTCTCTGTCTTTTGTTTGGTTCTGAACTCTTCCCTATCATTGGGTAGGAAACTTGCTAACAAGGAGAGTCTTTCTAAAATGGAACAGGCTTCAGAAGGTAGGACAATAAGATGACTTAAAGGGTTTCTATTAGCTCCAGAATAATGATCTGATAAAATCACGTGTTTAATGAAGTGGATCATCTAGCCTCCCCCCAAGAGTAAATAAGTAAATAAATAAAACGGAATAGATCCCCTCAAGGGCTGGCAGAGGCCGTGTGGGGTGTTGGGAGCCGCAGTGCCTGGCTCTTTGACTGGGGGAGTCACTTCCCCTCTGGGCCTCAGTTTCTCTGTCCAAATAGAAGGCTGAGCTTAAGACCTCTGAGATTTCTTCCATCTTTCAGATTCTGTGACTGCAGAGGGGAAAAATATAAAATGATCAGCTGAGGAGTTGACCAAGGAAAGTGGAGGCTTGCTAGGAAGGGATATGGGGAATTGTTGGAGTTGTTGTAGGCCACCTGGCAGACCCAGAGAGATTGGACATAGGAATGCCTGGGGTGAGAGCCAGGTCATCCGCAGGGTGGGGAGTTCACTGTCGATGGCCCTCCTTCTCTTGGGAAAAAATGAGAGAGAGGTCCATGGGGTAGGCCATGGATGGTAGGACATGGCCCATTCCTCTAGGAGAGTCCAGGGATCCTGAGGGAGAAGCAAGAAACCTTACCTTCTAAGGTGATGGCCTGAGGAAGCAGGGAGGGGAACTTGTGAGGAGAGGAAATTAGGAGTTCTACATCCTGGAGGTCAAACCTTTGTGGAGGAGACGTGACCCTTGTCCCGTGGGGTCCGAAGCTGTTCTAGGGAAGCTGTTTAAAAAGCTGGGCTTCAACCTGATGTCAGGAGTGGAGAGGGCTGCCTGGTGAGGTGGTGGACACGGCTTCCATGATGGACTGGGGAGGTTGTGGGAGGTGACTCTTGTTCTGACCCAGCTCAGGTCCTTTGTACCCTCCCAGAGACCCTCACTGCTTCTGAATCCTTGGCAGGACACATTAAGTTCTCTGTGCCCTGAATCATGCCAGGAACTGTCTGAGCCCATGATGGACCCTCCTCACAAGTATGGGCCTCCATCTCCTCTCCCCCGTGACACCAGGCCAGGCAGCTGCTCTTCTCTTTTTAAGTCTTCTTGACCAGATTTGGAAAATGCCAAGCAAGTTTCTTGTTCCCCTACAGCCATACCATTTTTTTAGGGGCATTCCTACTGGAGCCTTGAGCCTCTTAGCCTGAAGGTGCCTGCTTGGACATCCTAGGCAACCATTCTCCTCTGAAGCCTTCCTGACAATGAGCAGCAGAAATGAAGCCATCCTCTGCCCTCCCCCCCACTCCCCAGTCATCAGTTTCTCCTCCAGAGGCTTAGTCTGCACCTCTTTGGTGGTACAATCTGTCCCCTGCTGTATCACCAGGAAGGGCCAGCATGAGGCAGGGTTTTCCTCCATGAGACAGCAGCCCTCCACATCAGGGCCCCCACACCACAGGAATCCTTGTCTCCTGTCTTTCCCACAACCTACCCAGCAGCTTGGCCCTTCTCCTGCTCTGCCCCAGATGCTCAAGCTTTGTTGGCAGCATTTCCCTTCTCAGTTGCTGTGAGGGATGAGGGTCCAGTTGTGCTACAGTCCTCTCTTCCCTCCCCTTCTGACTTTGAGTTAGTCACATGGCACAGGTGCCATGGAAGGAGGAGAGTCAGGCCCTCTGAGGCCCAGCTATTCCCCCAGGCCCTACAATTGTTTTTTGATTTTTTTTTTAATTTAATTTATTTTTTTTCAACAATCACTTCCATAGGTTTTAAATTTTCTCCCCCTCCCTGAGACAGCATGCAATCTTATGGGTTCTACACATATGTCCTTATTAAACTCATTTTCACATTAGTCATGTAGCATAGAAGAATTAAAACAAATGACAGAAACCATGAGAAAAAACAAAACATAACAAGAGAAAATAGGCTGCTTTGTTCTGCATTCCAATTCCATAGTTCTTTCTCTGGATATGGATGGCATTTTGCCTCAAGAATCCTTTGGGAATGTTTTAGGTCCTTGCATTGCTGTGAAGGGCTAAGTCTACCAGAAACAGTCCTCACACACTGTGGCTGTTACTGTGTATAATGTTCTCCTGGTTCTGCTCCTTTCACTCAGCATCACTCCATACAAGTCTTTCCAGGTTTTTCTGAAGTCTGACTGTTCATCATTTCTCATAGCACAGTAGTATTCCATTACATTCATATACCACTACTTGTTCAGCCATTCCCCAACTGATGGGCATCCCCTCGATTTCCAGTTCTTGGCCACCACAAAAAGAGCTGCTACAAATATTTTTGTACATATGGGACCCTTTCCCATTTTTATGAACTCTTGAGGATACAGCCCTAGAAGTGATATTGCTGGGTCAAAGGATTATGCACATTTTTATAACCTTTTGGGCATAGTTTCAAATTGCTCTCCAGAATGGCTGGATCAGCTCACAGCTCCACCAACAATAAATTAGTGTTCCAACTCTCCTACATCTCCAACATTTATCATCTTCCTGTTATGTTAGCCAATCTGAATAGGTGTGATATGGTACCTCGGAGTTGTTTTGATTTTCATCTCTCTAATCAATAGTGATTTAGAGCATTTTTTCATATAACTATAGATAGCTTTAATTTCTTCCTCTGAAAACTGCCTATTCATATCCTTTGACCATTTATCAATTGGGGAACGACTTGTATTCTTGTAAGTTTGACTCAGTTCTCTATATATCTTAGAAATGAAGGCCCCACAGTTTCTGCAGGTAGCTCTGCTTCAGCTGAGTGACAGAGAGGGTGACAGAGGCAAGGATGAACACTGTAAGGAGTAGGATCCCCACTTTATAGAGGAGAAAACTGAGGCTGGGCAGAGTGAAGGGATTAGCCCATGTTGGGGATGGCATCTAAGCTGACCCTTCTGCACAGCAGTGATGAGGATTTGTCTTCATTTTTCTGGCTCAGTCCCCACCACCCCAAACAAAGCTGGTTTCCCAGGCTCAGAAGAATAATATCTGTTCTCTCCAGGGAGCCTCTCTGTGGTACCTTGGCCCTGGTACAGTGTAGACCCTGGTCACTACTATGAGTAGAATATATGAGATCAGTCTGCTTCTTTCTAACTTGTTTCTAGTGGCCATAAGATACATAGAGGCACACACATGACCCAGGCCATGATGGCATCACTCAGGAAAGTTGGGTGGGATGGCAGAGACCTCCTTGTCTCTGGGCAAGACTACTCATCTGAGAGAGGAATGAGACAGAACTTTGCTGCCCTCCCTGTCCTGTGCCCAGGCTCTTGACCTGACTGGCCACCTAATGCTGCCAGGATGGTGGCGGGGACAGGCTGAGACTGGTTCAGCAGGGTGGGCTGCTGCTGAATTCCTGAATGCTCCTACCAGACACACTGGCTCCCACCCTTCCCAGGCAAGACTGCCCTGGTCTCGGGGCAGAGAATGGAGTGAAGTACATTGCAGTTCTTTCTTCCTGTGTCCCTGCAGAAGTTGTCTAACTGGGTGGAGCTGCTGGAGACCACAGAGCAGCCAGACTATGACCTGGAGACCTTTGTGAACAAAGCTCAGCATGCTACCTCAGAGAGCATCAAGAACTTCTACAGCCTCCAAGGTACTACCCGCCACACACACTCCCCGTGCTCCCTCCCATCACCACCCTCAGGCTCCTGGTTCTGTCCTCCAGCTATATCTCGTTCCTCAGCCCCCTTGGCCAGAACTGGGAGGGTCCCAGGCAGTCCTGGGGAAGTATGCCTTGGTGGGACATGCTGGCTTTTGTGCCTTACGTGCTGCTCCTCCTGGCTCCTGATCCTTGGATCCTCAGTGCCTCCTACAACCCTGAGGAGGGGCTGGCCAGACTGGGCCAGGCTCATCTGAGGTCTCTCTTTTTCAGATGTCCTGCGTGCCCTGCGCCTGGCCATGCAGATGGAAGAGCAGGCCAGTCTGCAGATGAGCAGCCACAAACGACCTCAGTAACATGCTAATAAAATATGTTTGATGGTTAAGCGCTTTCCTTCGGGAGTATCTGGATGCCCTCCTTGTTTGGGGGTCTAGGTCCACTGCTGGGTCTGGGCCTGGGCAGCCTCCAAGGCCCACTGCCCACCCTCTGCCCTGAATGGGCGGTCCCCGGGCTGCCAGCCAGTGTTCTTTTTTCCATGTCTGTTGTATGGGGTTTTCTATTATACAGTCTTAGTGAGCATTTGTGTGTGTGACTGATGGAGGATTGACCCAGAGCCTTCCCAGAGCTGGGAGATGAGGAAGGACCAGCCTTCCCTTCCGTTCCAGGGCTCTGGCCTGCCTTCCAGAGCAGATCAAGCTGGGCCTTGCCATCAGCTGCCTGATGTCTGCTTGGTTTGGGGGGAGGGGGGAACTTTTTTTAAAAAAAGATTCTGAAACCCTTTCTCCTCAGTCCCTCTGACAACCCTCTTGGGTTTCACTGGGGTGAAGGGGACTGTTGTCTGTTGTCTGTATTTAAATATTGTGTCTCCCAATAAAGGAAGAGAATGGAATCCTTTGCCTCTGTGCTTTGTGGAGATGGTGGGGGGGAGGTCACATTGGGAGTTCCCTGTTCTAGAGAAGGGCCCTCAGGGAATGGGGAGTGCGATATAGCAACTCTTAGGACAGTGAAGGGGCAGAATATTCAGCAGGGTCCATGTTCCAGCATGAAGCTTATTGTGTTGGGCCAACTTCTGAATTTTCCTGAGCTGTCTAGGTCACCAGTGAGGTGTTCAGGAGGACTTGCCCCTCTGGTGGGAGGGCTGCTCATCCCCCTTCAGTGTCCACCATCACTCAGCTCTCTCCTGTGGCTCCAAGCCATAGCATGACCATTGGCCACAGCCTGGTAAATAAAGTCTCAGCAGAAGGACTAAACCAGGTTGAGAGTAACTTATTAGTGAGTGAGGGAGGGGATGTCTACCCCAAGCATGTGAAGACTTTGCCCTGGTGCAGTGGGCAGATGAGAACATTTTGTTCCAACGGCCATGAAGGCAGCTGAAAACAGGCGCTGTGGAGCGCTTGGAGCTTGGCCAGACATCAAAGATGCCAAGGTTACCCACTGCATCTTTGGCCATCGCCAGTCATCCTGATTTTTGTCTTGCCACTGGATTTCCATGACTTTGGAAGGTAGAGTGAGGCTGATGGCTTTGCACAATTCTGCCTCAAATCCAATTCACACACAAGTCAAGACATCATCCCCTGATGTCATTGTTCCCCTTGAAAATGAGAAATGGAGAGGATTCTGGGAAGATGGTGGAGTAGGTCAGAAAATTCCAAGCTCTAGAGATTTTTCCCCCACAAAAGAGTTAAAATAGCATCTTAGGGTGAAGAAAATGTGGGTGGAGATAAGAATAGGGGCACCACCAGGGTCTTCCTGGGACAGTTTGAGATGATGAGATGAAAAATCCCAGTATGAAGTTTGGTCCTGGTGAAGAGTATGCACCTCCAGGTTAGGGTCTGTTTTAACAAGCAGCAGGCAGACCTGGGGGTTAATTGGTTTGAGAGGCTGCCTCAGCCCCAGCCACAGGAACTTTTACCGTTGGATAGAAAGGGGATTTGAGTATTTGAGCTGGGGAAGATTGAGAGAATCTCTGCTGATAAGGAACACCAGACCCAGCAGTGCTGTGAGGAGCAGTGGGGAGAGAAGAATTCAGCACATGCCCAGTGAGTGCAGAAGCAGTGGGGCAGAAAGCCTCTGGCTGTGGGCATTTACAGGAGGTTGGAGATTTGGCTTTGGTTCCAGGAGAGGAGAACTGAAAATGTGGGACAAGAGGCACCATCTCCCACACCCCAGTGCTAGGGGTGATTACAAAAATCAAGCTATCACCACAAAAAAATGCACAAGCAATGGAAAAAGAATGCAACCATAGAAAACTATTAGGGGAATAGAGAAGACGGGGGCTATCTTCAGAGGAGGATACTGAAGTAAAGGAATCCCCAAGGGGAAATGTCATGATCACTTGCCCAAAAAGAATTCTTAGAAGATCTTTAAAAAGAGTTTAAAAACCAAATGACAGAAATGGAGGAAAAACTAAAGAAAAAATAAGAACAATCCAAGAAAAACAAGAAGGTAATGAAAGGAAAGTCAACCAATCAGAAAAGGAAATCCAGAATCTTAAGGAAGAAAAAGACACTTTGAAAATTTGAATTGGGCAAAGTGAAGCTAGTGAAATTGTAAGAGATCAAGAAATAATTAACCAAAATGTGAATAATGGAAAAATAGAAGAGAAAGTGAAACATCTGATAAGAAAAACAACAGATTTGGAGAAGAGATCAAGAAGAGAAGACAAAAATTATCAGACTGAAAGTTATAATCAAAAAAAGAATCTTGATAGAATAATACAAGAAATAACTAAAGAAAAATATCCTGAAGCATTAGAACAAGGAGGGAAAGTAGAAATAGGAAAAGTCTATCTATCACTACTTAAAAGAGATCCTACAAAGAAAATTCATAGGAATATTATAGCCAAATTCTGAAACCCCCAGCTCAAGGATAAAATGTTAAAAGCATCAAGATGAAAACAATTTAAATATGGTAATGCCACAATTAGACTCACACAGGGCTTAGCAGCAGAGACATTAAAGAATCGTAGTTCTTGGAACGTAATATATTGAAAAGCAAAAGAACTGGGGCTCCCACCGAAAATACCCTGCAAGGTTAAGTATTATCCTGAATGAAAAAAAAATGGACAAAATTTTAATAAACTCTCAGACTTTCAAGACTTTATTTTTTAAAATCCTGAACTTAATAGAAGATTTGACATACAAGAACCAAGAGAAATATCAGGTACATACCCAAGACTGATTATAAGGGACTTCTAAGGACAGACTGTTTACTTTTTACTTTTCATGCATATAAAATACAAAATGTATGTCTAAGATTCTTATCAATAAGTAAGATTGTGGAAAACCTGAGTAGGATATAAATTTAAAAAATAAAGCCATTTAGAAATAGCTTAAAAAGAGTAATTATTTGATACAAATGAGGTGCAAGAGGAAGAATTCATACAGAGGAATTAGATGGGGGAGGCAGGCTGGTAGTTCTGGTCATCTGCTTTCATCAGGAATGGGTTCAAGAGGGTACAATACATACAATACATGAGTATAAAAGTCTTCTAAATTCAGAAGAAATAAAACGGTAGGGGTGTAGGGAGGGGGGAGAGGACAAGGAAGGGATCTTTAGAGGAGAGGGGGAGGAAATAGGTAAAAGGGGGGTATAAAAGGGTATTTAGATTTATGGGAAGGGGAGGATAGGGGAGGGATCCTTGGAGGGGGGGTAGGCAAATAATAGGGCAAGGTAGTGGGTAAGAAGTAAAATAGAGGAGACAGGAGGGATAGGGAATGAGATATGCACAAATATAAACTAAAATCTGGAGTAGAATATGTTTGGCAAAGTATACGTCTATAAGTGTATGTATAAGTGTATATGTGTGTGTGTGTGTATAGAAATAAAGATACAGAGAAAGGGAGTAACATTTAAACTTTATTGTGGCCTGGGGGGAGGGGGGAAAGAACCAAGTAAAAAAGTGCACAGCAGAGAACAGAACTCACAAGGAAGCAAAGATGGGCAATTTTCAACACAACAAGTATTATCGATCAGTCTTTCTTGAAATGAAAATTCATTGTTACATAATTTAATCCTCTCCTGTTCTGCTTGTTGTTTGTCTTTTATTCTCGAAGAGGACCATGACATCAAGATGATGACATGACTTGCAGCTGACTTTGATTTGAGTGAGTGAGAGCTGTGGAGGTCACCAGCCTCACCTCCTCCTGAGCCATCTGGGTCCAGTGGCCTGATATTCATCAGAATGGCTGGAGATGGCCCAGGATGCACTGGGAGACCCTGGCCCTTTCAGGCTTAGGTCTTATCACAATCTTGCTTTGAGTGAGATACACCCATTCGATGCATAGGCTTCTTTAAGTTACTCAAGGGATGGCCTCTTTAATTAAAAAAATCAAACTGGGCAGGGAAGACCCTCAGGGTTCCTGGGTAAAAGAGAAACAGTTACTATTTAGTTACGTTCTGCTGTGCACATGATGACCTGCTTATTTTCTTTTTAACTTTGTATTTAAGCCTATATTTTTGGTTCTTTATTCTGTATTCGTGTTCTGGCGTATTAGTCTAAAATAAAATTTAAAAAAGACAAAATGAAGAATGACGGCCACCACCTAAAAGGAAAGAAGGATGGATTGATTCCTGCCAGTCCAGCCTCCTGCTTCCCTTGGGCCTCTGTCGTGTCCTGAAGACAATCAGGATTCTTTGGGGACCCTGAGCAGAGGAAAGACACAGGCTGCTATCT